>NW_027205603.1:21765098-22965098 GCF_024711535.1 Dipodomys merriami
AATATTTACTTCCACAAGCATGTCAGTCAGCCTCACTGCCTACAGGTCTCAGGCTCAGGCCTCAGCTAGCCTGCAAGGACCTCTCATCCTCCACTGCCCCCAGGCAGGGCTTGCTGCCTTCCCAGCAGCCACAGCTGTGCAGTTCTGAAGGAAAAGGGAAATGGTTTGTTTAGGGAGACTAGGAAATGGGTGTGGACAGGAAATCATGTCTCTGCTCCCCAGGCTTTATGAATTAACATATATAATTTCCCTAGGCTCAGTATTTTGAAACTATGATTTTTAACTGCAAATAAAATTTATTTATCCCATTGTAAGAGCAATTCCATTTGTCTGAGTCATAAATCACTCAGTGTTTCGTCCTAAAACTGTCAAAGTTAATGTCCATAAACCCCAGGAGGGAGGCTACTCTTTTTTTTTTTTTTTTTTTAAGTTTTAGCAAGGATTTATTTGAGTGTAGCAGGGTTAAAGTAGGGAAAAAGCAAGAGAAATATTTCACACTCCCCAAACAGGAAATGAGAGTTTGAGTCCCATGTTAAAATAAATGTTATTATTTATGATTAAAGATGACCTAACCATCTTTTTAACTATCATTTTTGTTTACAGGTCATCAGTGAATCAGTAAGTGCTTTTTCAAGAAATACTTTGCTTGTAATAGACATATATACATTATGTGTTTGCTTGTTTGTTTAGAGACAGGGTCTTGCTATATGACACCAGCTGGCCTCAAATTCACTATCCTTCTGCTTTAGCTCCCATTATAGATAAGCTCACTCTGACTGGCTAAACATATACATTTTGTGCCAGTACTAGGGCTTAAACTCGGCCTGGGCACTGCCCCTAAGCTGTTTTGCTCAAGATTAGTGCTCTATCACTTGAGCCACAGCTCTACTTCTGGCTTTTTTGGTGATTTATAGAGATAATGAGTCTCACAGACTTTCCTCCCCAGGCAGGCTTCAAACTGTAGTCTCCGGATCTCAGCCTCCTGAGTAGCTAGGATTACAGGCATGAGCCATTGGCACCTAGCCATATGTACTTTTTTAAACTTAATATTCCCAAGCCACTGCCAACTATAAGAATTGTTGGACAACTCATTTTAAAACATATTTACTACCAATATTTCTGGCCTTATAATGACGTAGTCTTTGTCTTTATGAGCTTAGAATTTAGTAGATTTTCTTGAATTTTCTCTTAGTAAATAAAGCTTTTGATTACCAGAATGGTCCCAGGCAAGCATTTGTTTGACATTTACTGGGTATCTGTGTGTGAGGCTCTAATCTGATACACAGGGGTGCCATGCATTTCTGGAACCTGTTCTTCAGTCTTAGAAAGGAGCCCCATGGATCTCTTTCAACGTTTTTCTTTTTTTTTTCACCTTCTGTTCCCAAGCCCATTGTCACTTATAACGGAAACATCTGGTCTCTCTTCTCTTTTCTAATATTTTTGAGATAATAATTAATGCACATTCTCACAACTTGTCATTGATGTCTCAGATACTGGGGCTAGTTAAACAAGAGATTAGACTGGCTCAGAAAATTAATTTTACACATTCCCGGTGGAGTCTGTAGCTCACAAGCAAGGCAGGAAGTGCTCCTCACCTTGACCTGGCTAGCTGATAATGAGTGATGTTGGAACAGTAAAATATTGCTGAGCCAGCCTTCCCCCAAGCTCTCACTGAGACCACGCAGCGTTGGGCTCTGCATTAGGACTTGGGTTCAGGCTGGAATTTTTCACTGTAGAATTTAAACATAAACAGTTCTATACTTTCCCAGGTAAAATTGACCAACACACACACACACACACACACACACACACACACACACACACACACACACACACACACACACACACACACACACACACACACAATTATTATCCTGAAATTAAAATTGTAAGAATCATTTTACCTTTTTTGTGTCCAAAGTGTTACAATTGATAAATTCCTTCATCAGCTCAAAGGGATTGGTTTGGAAGAAAAGATTAACCTGATTTATGTAATCCCTCTGTACATTACTTTTAGAATAACAAAAAAAATTAATAAAGGCAGAAACTAGGGGAGGCCAGCCTCAGGCTAGTCCTGAGGTAAGCAGGAGACTCTTCTGTTTTAAATCTCCCCCAAGGGGGCTCCAGAGAGCGCGGGGCTTTTATATGGTACAAAAAGGTTATAGTAAGACAGTGGGTAGGAACCCTCCTGGTGGGAGAGAGGTGTCTTTCTCTCCAGAAGCCATGTGTGAAGTATATTAAATAGGTAGGTTTCATTAGGTGCTATTCAGGCAGGCGAAGAAGTTTATTTACTGAATTGCTGCCTGAGCTGTGCATGATGGAGAGGCATGGCTGAAAAGGAAGGGGGCAACCCAACCCTGGGCAAGGACTTATCTAGGCCAGGGACAGGAAGAGGTGTGGCCAGATGGGGAAAAGGTGTGGCCACACTGGATCCAGAAGTGACCTCAGGGTCTGGGACCCTCCTAAGGTGGCCCAGGATGTGACCTAGCAGGAGGGGAAGGTTACTGCTTCCAGGTGTACCAGTTACCTAGGTCACTGATACTGGGACTTAGCCAAGAGGGAGGGAGGTGTCCCTGTGTAGACTTTACACCATGTTCTTATCGTCTTCTTCAAAAATCATCTGGGTATGGAACTTCAAACTCTAGGAACCAGCAGCTACATTTTCTTTTCAGAGAAACTGTACTTTTTGACAAATCAACTCATAACAACCAAAGAGAGGGAGTGGGGGGTATAGTGTCCTCTCTAGAATGTAGAATACCACTGGAAATGGTAGGTGTTTAAAAGTTGAAACAGAATGTACAGGCTATAATCCCAGCACTGGTAACTCTTAAATTGGAGACCAGCCTAAGAAAAAAAGCTAGATTTTGTGTCATGAAAGGGGAGAGTAAAGGAGGGGAGGGGAGTGAGCCAAAAAGGGGAAGGGAGGGAGAGAGGAAGAAGGAGGAGGAGGAAGAAGAAGAAGGAAGGAAGGAAGGAAGGAAGGAAGGAAGGAAGGAAGGAAGGAAGGAAGGAAGGAAGGAAGGAAGGAAGGAAGGAAAATCAAACATTGGGAAGGCAAAAGTAATCATAAAGTAATTGTTTCTGTCTGCTGTTTTCTGTTGTAGCAAGGACAGGGCTGGGGAGGTAGCTCCACACTTAGCAGTATTCTAGGCCCTGAATGCTATACTCTTAACCAACAAATCTGAAAACAAAAGGAATAGGTCCCATGACCTCATCTGGACCAAAGAAGCAGATTCTCTTTTGTCATCTAGTGTGTTTGCTTGTAGATTTATAGGCAAATTCTAGTTACAACAAATAAGGGAAACCATGTAACCTATGTTTCTTTGAGTCTGGCTTACTCTGCTTGATATAATTTTTCCCAAGTCTTTCCATTTCCTTATGAATGGTACAATATCATTCTTTCTGATGGAACTGTAGAATTCCATTTTTAATATAAACCCCAATTTTTGATCAATTCCTCCAATGGGGGTCATGTGGGTTGGTTCTATATCTTCGCTATGGTAAATAATGCTACAATGAACATGGTTGTGCGGGTAACTTTAGTGTGGCCTTGTTGTGGTCATTTGGGCAAATTTCCAGGAGTGGAATTACTGGGTCATAGGGAAGTTCTATGTGTAGTCTTTTGAGGAACCTTAAAAAAATACACTTGAACACGATAAATTATTCAGGACTCTAAACATTCACACAGTGATAGTAAAGGAGGATATTCTTAGGAGAGGAATCAAAAAGGCTTAATAATATCTATGTGCAAATGATCATATAAAATGATATTTATCAAAATACACTCCAAAAAATTGAAATGAGTTTGGGATTTGGAGGGTTGTTTTGCTTTTTCTTCTCCTTAGTCACTTTTTGTTTTCTGTGCCTTTTGTCTTGTGTATAAATTTATCTGTTTGACAGAAGGTAAGGGGGGGTCACAGAAATGGTGAGACAAAGAGCAAACAAATGCAGCAGTGACACTAGACACGAAGTTAAAAATGAATTATACAACTGTGGGGGCGTCAGGAGGGAAAAATTGGAAGAAAACAAGGGAAGAAGTTAAAAAATGTTAAAAAAATTAAAATCCACTCATTACCTGATTTACATGACTGTAAATCCTCTGTACCTCATCTTTACAATAACAAGAAAAAAAAAAGACACTACTTGTCCCAACTTCTTTCTCCACAGCAAAGAAAATGATAAGCCATAGAATCTAGCAGTTTGCCTGGAGTGGAGCAATGAAGTGATGCCAACAGGCTTAAAACGTTTTATTTACTGAAACAGCAACTTCTCTCTTGAATTTATAGCCCATCCCCCCCCCACACACACAAAAAGAAAACAGGAAAAGAAGCCTGCCTTTCTCTGAATCCTTGTAAGGCTAAGGAAGAGGTCAGTAAAGGAAAAGGAGTACAAAAGGCAGGGAGCCAGAATGAAGTGTGGCGAAGCCTCCCAAGAAAGCAGATTCTCTAAGCACATAAGAGCCTGACTCAGCCTGATGTCACTCCTGGCTCCCTGAGGGCCCACGGCTGACACCTGTGCAGCCCGCAGCCCTGAGTGCCTCTTTTCTACCAAGGCTGATAATCACAGTGTCTACATCTTCCCTCTGCCCCGCCTCAGTGTATAGAGATGGGTTTTTTGGTTGTTGTTGAAAAACAGCAACTATTAAATAGATTTTTTTTTTAGCTTTTTTTTTTGTCAGTCATGAGGCCTGAACTCTGGGCCTGGGCACGGTTCCTCAGCTCCTCAGCTCAAGGCTAGTGCTCTACCACTTGAGCCACAGTGCCACTTCTGGCTTTCTCTGCTTATATGGTGCTAAGGAATCGAACCCAGGGCCTCATGCATGCAAAGCAAGAACTCTACCACTGAGCCACCTTCCCAGCCCTTAAATAGATTTTCAAACGATCTTTATTTCTTGTGCTTCTTTAATTAAATTAACTAATTAATTAATACATTTTGTTTTGCCTGTGGTAGAGGTGGAACCCAGGGCCTCTAGAATGCTAGGCAAACCATTTCAACCACTGAGCTACATACATAACCCATAACTGATTTTTTTTGTGCTTTTCCTGGGGTTTGAACTTAGAGCCTAGATGCTGTCCCTGAGCTCTTGTGTTCTAGGCTGGTGCTCTACCACTTGAGACACAACTCCACTTCCAGATTTGTTGGTGCTTAATTGGAAACAAGAGTCTCACAGGCTTTCCTGCCTGATCTGGCTTTGAATATGGATCCTCAGATTTCAGCCTCCTGAGTAGCAAGAATTATAGGCATGAGCCACTGGCACTCAGTAAATGATCCAGTTTTTAAAGGTAATCATGAATGCCAGTAAAAGGAAAGGGAGTTGCTATGATCAAGTTATTGAAGAAGATGCATTTATTTATCCAGTATTTACTAAGTGCTAGCTGTGGACTGTTCTCTTTGGGGAACAAATCAGAAAAAAAACCACTGTCACTTTTTTTTTTTTTTTTTGGCTGTGGGGCCTGAACGCTGGGCCTCAGAGCTGTCCCTCAGCTCTTCAGCTCAAGGCTAGTGCTCTACCACTTGAGCCACAGCACCATTTCCGGCTTTTTCTACTTATGTGGTGCTGAGGAATCGAACCCAGGGCCTCATGCATGCAAGGCAAGCGCTCTACCACTGAGCCACCTTCCCAGCAACACTGTCACTTTTTATACCTTAAAATTTTAGGAGGAAAATCAAAAACATGGTTGGGAATTAATGGGTTTCTTAAATGGTGGGTTTCTTTCCCTGTTATAAGAGCTTTCTAGTATTTAGCATCTTTTTTTCATTACTGGGATTTATGTATATATATTATTTTTTATTGTTAAAATACTGTGCAGAGGGGTTCTAGTTACATGAGAAAGGTAATGAGTCCATTTCTTATGGAGCATTGTTAACCCCTCCTTTGTTTTTCCCCTATCATTCCTTTCCTTGCCCCCTCCCCAACCCCTCCTCCCTCCCCAAAGTTGTAAAGCTCATTTTCAACATAGTGTTTTGTACATCTCATAGTTACAATGAGTCAGCCTGTATCCTCATTTGAGCATTTTGTTATTTCCTTTCCCATCCACAAATTAGAAAGGTATACATACAAGATGCAGGGCACTGGAATCAAACACAGTGACAACAGGGGTTGTACCATGGGGGAAGAACATACAAAGAAACAAAAAAAAAATCACATAGTACATTATAAGTGCATTAACAAGAACAGCAAGAAATTCTGCTTAGCATCAGCTTATATGGTCACATAGTACTGGAATTTTTTTTGGGGGGGGTCCGGTCGTGGGGCCTGAACTCTGGGCCTGGGCGCTATCCCTCAGCTCTTCAGGTCAAGACTAGCACTCTACCACTTGAGCCACAGTGCCACTTCTGGATTTTTCTTTTTGTTTATGTGGTGCTGAGGAATCGAACCCAGGGCCTCATGCATGCAAGGCAAGCGCTCTACCACTGAGCCACCTTCCCAGCCCCAGTACTGGAATTTTTTTTAACTCAAAGCCTCACATTTGCCAGCCTACTGCTCTACCCTTTGAGCCATGCCTCCAGCCTGGCATTTGCTGGTTAAATTGGATACAGCCTCATATACTTTTCTGCATTGGCTGTCATAGAACCTGAATATCCCAGGTGTCAGCTTCCTGAATAGAAAAGATTAGGGAGACACTGATGCCTGATCCCACTGGGAATATCCTAATAAAGATTATGGTTCAAGCCCTAGGTTTGATTTCCAGGGATAATGCCCAAGCCCTGAGTTCAATCCCCAGGACCAGCACACATACACACACACACACACACACACACACAATAATACAACAATAGGCAGAATCCTTAAACTCATGATTGTTTGTTATTGTGTTTATGATTGTATATCATGATTGTGAAATGAAAATTTTCATATAATTTACAGATTATTGTCAAAATCCACAGACCACTGTACTCTACTTTTTCACTCAAGTGTTAACCTAAAGCCAACTGATTTGTAATCTTATTACCCGTGGTTGTAATTTAGTAGGCACCATGCCAGTTGTTGTGGTAATCTTCATTTTTTTTTAAATGCATTCTCACCATAAGCTTTGAGGAAGGCCTTCTATCCATTTTATAAATGTGATCAAGCACAGTGGGGTGAAATAGCATGACCACAACCACACAGTTCTAGAATCAAATCTCTGTCTAGTTTTCTGATTGCTGAATCGCTGCTGTCCCACTGTGGATTCAGCTCTGGCTCACAGGTGTGAAAAGTAGAGCATGTGGTCAAGTGGCATGGGCTTGCATGTCATGCATATTTGGTTTGTGCTAGCCAAATAGTATCTTCTTCATTGAGCTATCCTGGGGACAATGTGTGTTAAAGCAGTGGTACAATTCATGGATCCTAGCTCTTAATTCATCTTAGCCATGAAATTGGTGATGCTGGTGGTTCTTGTGGCACAGGCACCAAGCTTGGGTGTAAGCTGCTTCTTCTTTCACTGCTCACATTCTCAAGTATGCCATTTATCCGTCTCCCAAGATTGATACATTGTCATCAGAGTCCTGTGTGTTTCTTTCTTCACTTAGCACCACTATTGTCAAACAAGAAGGCAATGGAGTGGCATGGTGAAGGGTTTGGAAATCAGGCTAGGGGATAAATCTCTTTCAGACACTAATGTGATGTGTAACTTGGGACTCGTCATTCACTAAGTCTGTATTCCTCCAGCTGTCAGTGGGGAAGGATCATGGCTTGGTGTCTTCCTCTCTGCTTCTTTCTCTCCTTCTCTCCCTCCCTCCCTTTCCTTCCTCCATTTCATTTCTTCCTTTTCTTCCTCCCTACATCCTTCCTTCCCTCTCTTCCTGTTTCTTTTCTTCTTTCCTTTCCTCTCTCCCTTTTTTCTCCCCTTTCCTTTCCTTTTTCCTGTTTCCTCCCTTTCCTTTGCCCTTCCTTCTTATGTTCCTTCCCTCTCTCTTCTTCTCTTTCTTTTCTTCCTTCCCTCTTTCTTCCTGTTTCTTCTTTCCCTTCCTCTCTCCCTTTCTTCTTCGTTTTCCTTTCTTTTTTCTTCTTTCCTCCCTTTCCTTTCTTCTTTCTTTTCTTTTCACCTTCCCTCCCTCCTTCCATCCTTCCCTTCCTTCTTTACTTACTTCCTTCTTCCCTTCATTTCTTTCTATTTCTAACCTATTGTGAGCTGATACTTTTGCAAATGATGGTAAAAATACCATAGCAATATTAAATTTCAATAAATGTTACTCTTTCTTTAAAGTTATCCAGGCTGGTTTTGAGCTGTACATCTTGCCTCTGCTGCCAGGTTGTTAGGATTACAGGTGTGTACTAACACAGCACCTGGCTGCTATAGATATTCTCCAGTGCCCACTGTGAGTTCACTGAGGACTCGCAACAGCTCATGGATCACACTTTGTATGGTGCCACTCTAAGCTTTTGTCTCATAATCCATAAAAAGGGCCCCTAATACAAGGATCACACAGACTGTCATTTTAAAGAATTCTAGAGACATAATATAGAGACATAACTTGGTATAATAGCATATTGTGAATAAGGAAGAATTCAAAGCTTGTTGGAGGGCAACACCAGTAACAGAGTTGTAAGGCACAGACATCTCAAATCTTCACAGATAGTTCTTATCCAGGTCAATATTTCGTCCCATGATACCCCCCTCTGCTCAGCTCACTTGTTCTCCGAGACACATCCCAGAAATGCAGTTTGTAGATGATGTCTTAAAAGCATGTCCAGGCAAGCTGTGAGTCATGCCCCAAGCCTGTTCATTCTGGATACTCTGCCTCCTGTTCTATTTTGCCCTGCAGAAGAGGGACACTGGAATTCACTAAAAATAATCAGTATAGACAATCACATGCTGACTAAAAGAAGTGAGTACCTTATGACAGCATTTTCATGGTGATTCAGGCTTGTAACTCTCCCTGTCATGCTCACATTAAATTGAGAAAGTGTCTATAGCCTATTTAATAACTGCATTATTTCTCTGAGAGAGTGTCATCCATTTGTCTTTAACAGTGGGATGAATCAAGGTCTCCAGATGTCCTGTCATGGTGCCCACAGGGCAGCAATTCATGCCTAGCTACTCAAGAGGCTGAGATCTGAAGACTGCAGTTCAAAGCCAGCCAGGGCAGAAAAAGGTTGTGAGACTCTTCTCTCCAATGAACCACAAAAAGCCAGAAATGGCATTGTGTCTCAAGTGGTAGAGCATGCTAACCTTGAGCAATGGAGCTCAGGGACAGCACCCAGGCCTGGAGTTGAAAGTCTTATACTGGCATAGCAACAATGAAAAAAGGAAGACAAGATATGTCTAGGATTTGTCTCATCTGATTCCAGTCCCGAGGGATAACCTCAGAATGATGAAAGAAAGTGATCTGAGATCTGAGGAGCCCAGGACCAGAGTCGGCTTTCACAGCAAAAGCCCTCAGGACCCTCAGAGGTTCGTTTTATTTTGGTTTTTGGTTGTGTGTGTGTGTGTGTGTGTGTGTGTGTGTGTGTGTGTGTGTGTGTGTGTGTGTGTGTGTGTGTTTTGCCAGTCCTAGAGCTTGAACTCAGGACCTGGGCACTGTCCCTGACCTTCTTTATGCTCAAGGCTAGCGCTCTACCACTTGAGCCACAGTACCACTTCTGGCTTTTTATGTTTATGTGGTACTGAGTAATCAAAACTAGGGCTTCATGCATGCTGGGTGAGCACTCTACCACTAGGCCACATTCCTAGCCCTCACTTCAGAGTTTTATACCAAACCCTATCCAACATCATGTACTGAGAACACTTTTCATTCCCAGCACCACAATAAACAAACACTACTTTTCAAGTTGGGTGTGTAGTGGATACCTGTAATTCCAATAGTCTGGAAGCAGAGACAGGAGGATAGCTATCTAAGTCTAGACTGTACTACATAGTGAGGGGCAGTCTCAAGAAACAAAACTAAACCAGCAAAGAAAAGAAAGAGCCAGGAGTTGGTGGCTCATGTCTATATTCCTAGCTACTCCGGAGGCTGAGATCTCAAGATCATAATTCACTGCCAGTCCAAGAAAGTCTATTAAATTCTTACCTACAACTAACCAACAGAAAGCCAAAAGTGGAGGTGTGGCTCAAGTGGTAGACTACTAGTCTTGAGTGAAAAAGCTAAGGGACAATGTCAAGGAGGGAGGAAGGAAGGAAGGAAGGAAGGAGAGAAGGAGAGGAGGGAGGGAGGGAAGAGAGAAAAGAAAAAGAAGAAAGAAAGGAAGGAAGGAAGAAAGATAGATAGATAAAGAAAGAAAGAAAGAAAAGAAAGAAAGAAAGTAGGAAGGAAGAGAAAAGAAAGAAAGAAATTTAAGAAAGACAATGTTTGTTCAGGGCTAGTATATCTAATGTTTAATCAGCCAGTCCACTAGACTATGAACCTTGTCTTACAAGTAATGATAATGAAGTACATTTCTATATCTGGATAGCTCTATTAAAAGGCAAATCTTATTATAAGCAGAAAGTGGAAATAAATTTGGCACACTCACTGGAGGCCTATCTGATTTTATTTCATTTGTAAATTGGAATGAAATAAATACTCTAAAGGGCTAATGTCATATGAGGTAATAAAATCCTTTATGACTTCAATTATTTATTTGGTAATGTTCCAAGTACTTAGTGTGATGATGCTTTATTCCCATACAGCATATATATATATATATATATATATATATATATATATATTATTCTCCAATTAAGAAGAAAGGAAGGAAGGAAGGAAGGAAGGAAGGAAGGAAGGGAAGAAGGGAGGAAAGGAGGAAGGGAGGAAAGGAAGTGAGAATAAAAGAAAATGGAAGGTTAAAAAAGTTGTCTCTCGGGGCTGGGAAGGTGGCTCAGTGGTAGAGTGCTTGCCTTGCATGCCTGAGGCCCTTGGTAGAGTGCTTGCCTTGCATGCCTGAGGCCCTGGGTTCGATTCCTCAGCACCACATAAGCAAAAAGAAAAAAGCTGGAAGTGGCGCTGTGGCTCAAGTGATAGAGCGCTAGCCTTGAGCTGAAGAGCTGAGGGACAGCACCCAGGCCCAGAGTTCAGGCTCCACAACCAGACCCCCCCCCCCAAAAAAAAGTTGTCTCTCTCTTTCCTTCTCTTTCTTTCTATTTATTTTTATTTTACTTTATTTTGGTATTCTTATTGAGGCTAGAACTCAGGGTCTGGACACTGTCCCTTAGCTTTTTCACTCAAGGCTTTTGGCTTTTGGAGTAGTTTTGAGGTATCATTCCTCTATTTTATTTTTCTCCCTTCCTTCCTTCCTTCCTTCCTTCCTTCCTTCCTTCCTTCTTTCCTTCCTTCCTTCCTTCCTTCCTTCCTTCCTTCCTTCTTTCTTCCTTCCTTCCTTCCTTCCTTCCTTCCTTCCTTCCTTCCTTCCTTCCTTCCTTCCTCCCTCCCTTCCTTCCTTTCTTTCCTTTTTTCTTTTTTCCTGGTTTACCAAGGTTTACTATGATCCTTACTCTCCTCAGTGTGTTTACTAGGCTGGTACTCCATCACTTGCATTAATGCCTCAGCCTGAAATTTTGCTGGTTATTTTGGAACCTTGTGGATTTTTCTATCTAGGCTGGCTTTAAACACTTTCCTATACTACTGATCTCAGCCTCCTGATACTTAGGATTATAGGCCTGGGCCTCTTGTGCCCAGCTGAGCAACCATTTGTAATATATGCATATATATGTATAGATTAGACAATGAAGAGAGTTGAAACACAGACTTGCCATTAGACATTAAGGGGAAGCCCTACTTTTATTGGTATGATGATAATACTTCAGCTGTGTAAGGGAACCCTTACCATAGACTGTATTCATGTGAAACCAGTTCTCATTGATTGAATTTTTGCTTCAAAATCCTTCAAATATAAAAACATGTTCATGGCAGAGATGCCAAAAATCACTTAAACATCAGTTGATTTTTGTGTCAGTGATTCTTAGACATGAAAACTAGATTTAGTGGCCACATATGTAATCCTAACTACTCAAGCTGACATCTGAAGATCTTGGTTCAAAGTCAGTCCAGGTAGAAATGTCCATGAGACGTTTATCTCCAATTAACCAGCAAAAAGCTGAAAGTGATACCATGGCTCAAGTGGTAGAGTGCCAGCTTTGAAGGGAAAAGTCATCAGAGAGCTTGAGGCTTGGAGTTCAAGCTCCAGTACTAACATTGAAAACAAACAACAACCAAAAACAACAACAACAAAAAAAACCCAACCTCTTCAATTTAATCACAATTATGTTTTCTTCCTCCAGTAATTGGATCACACCATGACTCTATGTTCTGTGAGAGAAATGTGATGTCATAAGTAGAAACTTACAATTTTTAACAATTATGCTAGTAACATGATACAATCAGGACAAAGCAGCTCTTTCTGGACAGAAAAGTAATAAAGCAGTGAATATTTATTGCACATTTACTCTACTAAGCATATGCTTAGTATGTGTGCTAAGATCTTTATACCACACAGAAATGGCAACCAGAGTCCTAACATTATCATGAGGTTGTCCACAGAGGTAGGACATAATGAGCACAGAGATTACAATGAGTACAGTTGCCTGCCCAGAAAACATAGGGCAGTTTCTTCTAAAAAAATCAAAACAATACAAATGTTCAACTTCAATGAGTTCTTTAGGAAAGTAATTGTACAACCATTTGTGCAGAATATCATATAGCCAAGAAAAATGAATTGGTATGTTTGATACATTCTTTTTTATGTTGTTTTCCTGTTTATAGACGTGGCCTTGAACTTCTGGGCTGAAGTGTTCCTCCAACCTCAGCCTTGCAAGTACCTGGAACTATAGGTTTGTGCAACTGTGCTTTAGCTGTTGATGCTTATTGGCACATAAAAATGTTTATATTACTTTATAGAAAACCAGGTTGAAAACTGGCTTTATTCAACTCAATTACAATCTTCCTTGTGAAAGAGTAAGTACATTTATTCTTCTACATGTCCCTGAGTTTTCCTTTATAAATACTTACTGAATTGTGCAATAAAGATAAAGCAAAATAATTTTAAAATAAAAAAAAAATTGGGAGATTTTTATCTATAGTCAAGGCCATCCCTCCAAGTGGGAAATTATCTCAAAGTATTTTAAGTGAGGCCAAAGTCTTTGAGTCATGTTCTTTGTTTTGAGTTTCGGCTACCAGAAGCACTGGAGCAAAGAGGAGAAGGGAAAACAGAGAAACAGCAAAATCCTATTCTCTTTCAAGACTCATCTCAAATATCCCCTCCAGTGTTGTTAATTCCTGTAATTCTAGCTATTCAGAAAACAGCTTCAGAAGACTCAGTTACAGACCAACTCGGTCAAAAATTGGCCAAGATCTCATCATTTGTTTGTGGGTTTTTGTTTGTTTGTTTGTTTGTCCAAGAAGGGGACTTGAAGTCTGTACCTGAGACTTTCACTTATTGGCTGTCATGCCTCTAATCCCCAAGATCACATCTTAACAAAACAAAAACCTAGGTGTGTGGTAATGTGCACCTGTCAAGCCAGCTACTTCTTACCAGAGATAAGGAGGACTGAAGTCTAGACCCCAAGTAAAATCAAAAGGTTCTTATTTGCTAAACACTGGTGGCTCAGGCTTGTAATTCTACTACCTAGAAGGCTGAGATTTGAGAATCTTGGTTCAAAACCAGCCCGGGCATATGAATCCTCCAAATTCTTAGCTCTGAAAAACCAGCAAAGAGTCAGAAATGGAGACATGCCTTCTCAAGTCGTAGAGTACCAGCCATGAGCAAGAAATATGAGTAAGACAGTAAGGTTCTGAGCTCAAGTCCCTATAATGACAGAAAAACAAAAACAAAAAGAAACAAAAAACTTCTCATGCAGGCAAGAATTTACTATATCTATCACAGAACTGAGAAAAAGAAGGGAAGAGGTCGGTGGAAGGAAGATAAAGATGTTGAATTGAACCAGATGCATTGAATACATGAATTTCTTTGTTAAATGGCAAAAAAAAAATCAATACATAACCTAAAAATTAAGAAAAGTGAGAGAAGGGAAGGGTTGGGAGGGGTAGATGAGAATGTTGAAAGAAAGGGTTGACACTGGTCAAGATGCACTGTATTCATAAACTGCTTTGTTTGAAGGGCAACTCCTTTGAATAACTACTTAAAGATAATAAAAATAGATTTTTTAAAATAAAAACCCTCTCTTAATAACCCTATGAAAAGCAAATGCAGTATTTCTAAATGTCAACACAGAAAGGAGGGACAACAAATCATTTAGTATAATTCTTGGCCTTCAACTTTCAATTACCTGAATGACTTGCCATATAATTATAGCCTGTTTGTAAATATTGCCAGAAGTGATATTTACGCAATATCAATAACCAGTTCTTATCCAAAGAGTCCTTATTTTCTTCAACCAGAATCCTAGGGCTGTGTTTACCCTAATTTCCTCCATCTGCCTTAGGCTTCATAGATTTTCTCAGGGTGCATGTCCTGAGGTGATCTGAACGTGCAGTATCTGTTACCAGTACCTGTGCACACATTCTTTTTTTGGGGGGTTCGGTCATGGGGCCTGAACTCTGGGCCTGGGTACTGTCCCTCAGCTCTTCAGCTCAAGGCTATTACTCTACCACTTGAGCCATAGTGCCACTTCTGGCTTTTTTTTTTCTTTTTGCTTATGTGGTGCTGAGGGTCTCAGGCATGCAAGGCAAGCGCTCTACCACTGAGCCACCTTCCCAGCCCCTGTGCACACATTCTTAAAACTTTACCTGTCACCTGTCATTTGAGCAATTTCACCATGGCCAGAGACCTCACTTGGCCTGGCTTTCCTGTGGATCCACTTCCAACCACAGCTCAACAACTTTACATTCTGACATTCAGTCTAAACTTACCTTTTCATTATTGCACGCTTTTAAAAGTCAATTTATTTCCCTCCTTGAAGTGGGAGACTTTTCATGTAAAAATGCTTTTTCTTCTTTTTGTTTTTCTTTTTTTTTTTTTGCCTTGCCTTGCCTTGCCTTTAATCTGACTTACTGTTTTCCAGCTCAGATATCGTGTGGCTGCTGACAGTTGCTGATTCTGAGCACTCAGGCCTCCAGACTGGCAATGACACTGCTTCTAATCACTCCAGTTTCCAGTATAGTTGCTCAACACTCATAGAAACTGTAAATATTATCCTGAGCAATGCCAGCCAGCAACCATTGAGTTCTCGCAAGTGAATTTTCTTCACAACCCAGCAGATGACTCTTAGTCCTCTAATTTGAGGAACTGCTTTTGTCTTTCTCTTCTCTCGTATTTTGAGTTTTTTGGCTATATTGAAGTAAGGTCTCTTTACCATTCTCTCCTCCCATGCCAATTTTGGTCAGTAGGATGTGAATCTCCAGATGGAATCTTTAGTATCTTTTAAGTTCTAGAGTGGAAATGGTTGAGTGGCCCTACTCCACACAATTCAGAGACATAGGAAGGCTCCGAGCACTCTCCTACTTCATCTAGTTCAATAATCCCTTCCGCTATGTCTTCTCCATTCTCTGATCTCTGAGCTCTCATCAACTTGTACTGGTTCCACTGCTTTGAAGACATCTGTAGTCTGCAAAGTACCCCTAAAAGCTCCAACCAGCTTAGTCACAAAGAAAAGACGAAAAAAAGATTTAAAATTAAAAAAAAAACTCCTGAGTGTTCAGGGTACTGAGCAAGGACCCTGCCAGGACAGATTGATTCCTGCCTTCTGTGTATGTCTATTATACCCAAATGGTCTTTTTCTCTCTCTTTTTTCTTTCTTTCTTTCTTTCTTTCTTTCTTTCTTTCTTTCTTTCTTTCTTTCTTTCTTTCTTTCTTTCTCTTTCTCTTTCTTTCTGTTTCTTTCTTCCTTCATTCCTTCCTTTCTCCCTTTTTCTTTCTTTCTCTTTCATTCTCTTTCTTCTTTCTTTTTCCTTCCTTCCTTCCCCCCCCCCACTGTCTCTTTCTTTCTTTTTATTTCTTGTGCCAGAAGCAGGACTTGAACTCAGGGTCTGAAGGTCTCAATTCTTTTTTTCCCCTAAAGGCTGGCACTCTATTACCTGAGCAACAGCTCCACTTCTAGCTTTTTGCAGGTTACTTGGGAATAAGAGTTTCATAGACTCTCCTACTCCAGCTGGCTTCATATTGCAATCCTCAAATCTCAGCCTACTGGGTAGGTAGGATTATATGCATGAGCTATAGATACCCAGTTTCAAGTTGTTTTAAGGGAAAGAAGCTAGCATACATTCTAGTACTACCATTCTCATCTTACATATGGTATTTCAAACAAGTAATTTTTATGTCCATTGAACGGATGTAAAAGCTAACGGTCAGAAGGTGTAAGAATCAGTTGGCTGGGTTTTGGTGGCTCACACCTGCAATTGTAGCTACTCAGGAGATTGAGGTCTGAGGATCAAGATTAGAACCTAGCCCAGGCAGGAAAGTCCATGAGATTCTTATCTCCAATTAAGCACCAAATAAGCCAGAAGTGGAGAGGTGGCTTAAGTTGTACAGCAGCTAGCCTTGAGGGCAAAAATAAATAAATAAATAAAAAGCTCAGGACAACTCTCAGGCCCTGAGTTCAAGATTCAAGACTAGGGCTGGGAAGGTGGCTCAGTGGTAGAGCACTTGCCTTGCATGCTCAAGGCCCTGGGTTCGATTCCTCAGCACCACATAAGAAAAAAGTCGGAAGTGGTGCTGTGGCTCAAGTGGTAGAGTGCTAGCCTTGAGCTGAAGAGCTGAGGGACAGCGCCCAGGCCCAGAGTTCAAGCCCCATGACCGGACCCCCCCCCAAAAAAAGATTCAAGACTAGCACAAAAAAAAAGAGAAAGAAAGAAAGGAGGGAGGGAGGGAGGGAGGAAGAGAGAAAGAGAGAGAGAAAGAAAAAGAGAGAGAGAGGGAGGGAGGGAGAAAGAAAGAAGGAAAGAGAGAAAGCAGGAGAAAGGGAGGAAGGGAAAGAAAGAAAGAGAAAGAGAGAAAGAACAGGAGGGAAGGAAGGAAGGAAGGAAGGAAGGAAGGAAGGAAGGAAGGAAGGAAGGAAGGAAGGAAGGAAGGAAGGAATCAAAGTCAGAGGCTGAGGTGTAGCTCCTTAATATAGCCTTTGCTATCACCCTCAGAGGCTTGGGTTTGATGCCCAGCAGCACAACATACACAGTGTGTGTGTGTGTGTGTGTGTGTGTGTGTGTGTGTGTGTGTGTGTGTGTGTATTCATGTGTCAGTCCACTTGTATATTTCTTACTTTAGGTTGGAGTCAGCCATTTTCCAAGCATCTAGCTGTCTGGAGTGGTGTTTGCAAGGACCATAACAATTTCAAGGCTGGAAATGCTTGTTACAGCATCTAGGCTATCATTATTTATGTCTTTTTAGTATACTAAACTGAAACACATGTTTGTAAACCAGTGTATGATTCAGTTGGACTATGTACATATGCATTCAACCAGTCTGTTCAGAATGTTTTTGTTCTTCAAAACTGATGGTTTGTACACATTAAGTAATTATTGTGAGTTCTCCAACTTCATCTACCCATTTGCAACATCACTATTTTCTGTCTCTATGAATGTTCTACTCCAGTACCATATGTAAATGAAGTAGGCAGTATTTCTCCTTTTTGCCACTAGCTTATTTACTTCCAACCATATCCTCAGCTTCTCTGCTGAGGCTGCATGTCTCACAATTTCATTCCCTTTTAAGATGGAATGTTATGGCAACAAATGGTTGAGCCACTCAGCCTTCAATGCACACTTGGGTTGCGTCCATTCTCTGGATAATATATAATAACATACACATGTTGCTGTTAGGAACATGGATGAACAAAGATCTCCTGATACATGTGCTTTCAATTCTACCAGGAACATACCCAAGTGGAATTGTGGAATCATATGCTAGCTCTAGGCACAGTTGTCTGAGAAACCACCTTAATGTTTTCCTACCAACAGTTTCAAGAGCTCCAATTTCTCTCCATCCTCTTCAGTACTTCTTAGGATTGGGGGGGTATTATTCTGTTGTGTTTTAATAGCAGCCAACTTCATGGATGATGTCAAATAGCAAGTGGTTTAAGTGTAAAAATAAGCAAATAAACAATGTAATCATATATATTGTATATTCTATAATAATATAACATAACCAATATAATTATATATTATATAAGCTATGTATACATATATAGTTATATCTAAGATACATGGATAATACACATATAGTTATATATTATATAATATACATAAGGATAAGGAAAGACAGCAGGCGGCAAAGAGAAGTGGATAAGCAGAACTCTGGAGTCAGGCTCCTGGGTTCCAGTCTTGGTTGTGTAACTTAATAGTTGTGCAGCTTACAAGCTCTTTTGTCTCAGTTTCCCTGCCCATGAATATGGGTCATACTAATATAACTTCACATAAGGGATTACATTCAATGTCATCTGTATCTTGTTCAATTGTCTAATTTTTACTCAAAGCTGTTGATTATTTGAGTCCATGGATGTATCTAATTTATTCAGTAATTAGAGGAGAACATTACTTCATTATTTTTAATTTGCTTTGTTTGTTTTAACCTATGTCTTCTACTTTTTTTTTTTGCTAGTCCTGGGGCTTGAAACATTTTTTAATGTTTTTTCCCTTAATTTTATTTCTTTTGTTTATTTGTTGTTTATATGGTACTGAGGATTTGAACCTAGAGCTTCATGGATGTTAGGTAAGCACTCTTCCACTAAGCCACATTCTCAGATCCTGTTGTTAGGGGTTTTTTTTAGTGCTAGTACTGTGGCTTGAACTCAGGGACTCATGGAGCTTTTGCTTGCTTTTTCTGTTCAAGGCTAGCACTCTACCAGTTGAATTACACTTCCACTTGTGACTTCTTCTTGTTGTTGTTAACATTTTTTTTTCTCCTTAGGCTGGTTAACTGGAGAGAAGAGTGTCTTAGACTTGTCTGCCAAGGGTGGCTTTAAACCACCATCCTCAGATTTCAATCTCCTGAGTAGCTAGGATTGCAGGAGTGACCTACCAATGATTGCCCAATTTTGTGTTTTCTGTTTTTCAACTCAGGCCAGTCTCAAACTGCAATCCTCCTGCCTCAGATAAAAGAACTGAGTTCTGTCTACATTCTAGGATCTAGATGTTGCACAGGACAATAGTTATTGGTGAAATTTTTCCTCAAAATATTTCATTTCCACACTCAACATTCAGATGTAAGAGAAAAACAGGTTAGTTGGCATTTCAGTTATGTAGAAGTCAGTGAATAAAGGGAGGGATTGTGAAATGAGAAAGATAGTTGAATGTTTAGTATAAATAGAATCAGCCCTGCCAAAATGTGGAACAAGTAAACAAAACTATCAAAACTATTCAGACTGGACTGGGAATGTGGTTTAGTGGTAGAGTGCTTGCCTAGCATGCATGAAGCCCTGGGTTCAATTCCTCAATACCACATAAGCAGAAAAAGCTGGAAGTGGTGCTGTGGCTCAAGTGGTAGAGTGCTGGCCTTGAACAAAAAGAATCAGCTCAGGGACAGTGCCCAGGCCCTGAGTTTGAGCCCCAGTACTGGCAAGAAAAACAAAACAAAACAAAACAAAAAAACTATGCAGACTGAGGCAAACATTCTTTTGGTTTAAACATTTCCCAATAAGCAGCCCCCAGCAGTTCTCAGCAAGGATTCTTGCCATCATAAAAGGGAAAGCCCATGACATCACTCAACCTTCCAGAGAGAAGTCTTAGAGGTGAAGTATTAGACTTGCTTTTCCAAATGCTGCATGAAAATATTGTCAGGATATAGAATTCAACTTTATTTTCACTTGTTTTCAAAACTATTAAAAATTTACAATTGCCCAGTGCTGGTGGCTCAGGCCTATAATCCTAGCTACACAGGAGCCTGAGATCTGAGGATGGTAGTTCAAAGCTAGCCTGAGCAGGAAAGTCCATGAGACTCTTATTTCCAACCACCAGAAACCAGGAATGGCACTGTGGCTCAAAGTGGTAGAGTGCTAGCCTTGAGCAAGGAAGGGACAGTACTCAGGCCTGAGTTCAAGCCCCACAGCTGGCAATCATCAATCACAATTATTCTTTAATCAGAGTGAGTTTTAGAGATAATAAAAGACATTTTATATAAATTGAATTTTTTTTTAACCTGTGGTGATTGAACCAAGGGCCTTTGTGTTCTGCCATTTGAGCTAAGTTACCCAGACCCTAAACTGGATCTTTAAAATAAAAATATTATAGTTTTTCTTTGAATCCTTTTAACTTTGTAAACTTTTGTCTTAATGCCACTGTTCCGTTTGTGGTCTGGTCACTTTTTCTGTTAAATAAAACATAAATGAAGATCTTTCTGGCTTTTTTTTTAGTTGTTTTTTGTTTTTTTTTCTTTCTGGTGGCAATGAGGTTTGAACTGAAGACTTCATACTTGCAAGGCAGGCACTCTACCTTGAGTCATGCCTTTTGGTCTGGTTATTTTTGACATAGGTTCACATTTTACCCAAGCTGTCCTAGAATAAGATCCTAAGACTTAAACTTCTCTTTGTTGCTTGGATGACAGGTGCAGGATAGCATGCACAGTCCTTTCTGCTAAGAAAAAGGCTCTCTCAAACATTTTGGCTAGAGTGGACTGGAGCCATGATCCTCCTAATGTTAGCCTTGGACTAGCTGGCATGTACCAGTGTGCTCAATCAAGAGGGGGGCCTGGTGGACTTTCTACCTTAGCTGATTCTCCCTTTCTGGAACTTGCACGTGGCAAGGATTATAGGTCAGAACCACTGGGCCAGCCGCAATGAATTTTGTTTGGTGCTACTGTTTTGTTTTTGTGCTTGTACTGGGTCTTCAACTCAGGGCCTTGCATTCTTGCCCAGCCTTGTTTTTACTTACAGCTGGTGCTCTACCATTTGAAACATGCCTTCAGTTTTGGCTTTATTTTTAGTTACTTGGAGATTAGAGTCTCAAGATTTTGTCTACAAAGGCTGGCTCCTCAGATATCAGTCTTTTTTTAATTTTTTTTTTATTGTAAAAATAGTGTACAGAGGGGTTACAGTTACATGAGTAAGGTAATGAGTACATTACTTGTTGAGCATTATTACCCGCTCCTTTTTTTTCCCCTACCATCCATTCCCTCTTCACCTACTCAACTCCTCCCTCCCTCCCCACCACAAGTTGTAAAGTTCGTTTTCAACATAGTAGCTTGTACATCTCACGGTTACAATGGGTCAACCTGTATCCTCATTTAATCATTTTGTTTTTTCCCTTCTCCTCCCCAAATTAGAAAAGTGTATATATAGGGCACTGGAATCAAATATAGTGAAAACAGGGGTTATACCATGGGGAAGAACATACAAAAGAAACAAAAAAAATCACATAGTACATTAAAAACAATAGCAAGCAAGAAAAAAAACCACTTGTACCTTGTCTTGGGGTTTATTTTGCTTAACATCATCTTATAGGTCTTACGTACATAGCTTTTGACTTTTTCTGCTTGTCCTAGACACATACTAGTTATTTCAAATAAGGGAAACCATGGAACCTATGTTTCTTTGTGCCTGGCTTACTTTACTTAATATAATTTTTTCCAAGTCTTTCCATTTTCTAACAAATGGGGCGATGTCATTCTTTCTGATGGAGGCTTAGAATTGCAATATACATATATATACACCACATTTTCAAATATCAGTCTTTTGAGAAGCTAGAATTACTCATGTGACCCATTATTGCCCTGTACTGCAATGACAATCTTTTATAAGAAAATACTATGGTTTTGAAAACTGTTGCAGGTAAAGCTAATCAATATACTACAAGGCAAAACCAAAAATATATGTTTAGGCTTCTAGTCTATATGAGAAGGACTGACCACATAGGAGCTTAAGGTAGGGATTTCTTATGTTTTGGGGCTAAAATCCCCTAAAACCAGAAAAAAAGTAAAGACAAATATATAGAAGAATTGTTTAGGATAATGAAGTGAGCATTTGGTGAAGCAAGAATCCTACACACTCATGTCTGTAATCCTAGCTACTCAGGAGGCTGAGGTCTGAGGATGGCTGCCGGAAGCCAGCTGGAGCAGGAAAGTCCAATTAACCTTATCTTAAATTAATCACAGAGAAAGCAGGAAGTGGTGCTATAGCTCTACTGGTAGAATGCTGGCCTTGAGTAAAAGGAGCTTAGAGCAGTGCCCAGGCCCAGCGTTCAAGGCCCAGGACTGAAAAAAAAATCCTACAGAATACACGCTTGAGGATTCATTTGGGGGTTGAATATGAGGACTTGTTTTTACTTACACAACATATTTATTTATTTATTTATCTACTTATTTTCTGTCCATTTTAGAGAGGAACTTATACTTCTTACTCTCTAGGGAATCTGGTCTGTAGTCAAGCTGTTCCTCCTGAAAATTGCAAACTATTAACTCTTCTCTTCCCAAGTAACGTTGGGACAGAAATAATGATGTTTCATAGTTACTAGCCATAACCAGTTAACCCTCATTTCCTGTACTGAATGACCCTGGTTCCCAAAAATAACTCCAGTGCTGTTCAACTGCTTATATTTGGCATAGTCTGTATTCTTATTTGGGAAGGCACATTCCCTTCTGCAGCTGAAGGAACTCAGGGTTTGAAGAGAGCTGCCACCAAACACTGTTCCATGTAGGCTTTTAAAAATGTTCAGCATGTGAGAGCTGGCAAAGAACACTCTCACCCTGTGGAGACAACACCGTGTGGACTGGGTTTGCACAGAAACTGGAATGGGAAGCAGTCTCCTTCCTATGTGACTCATACCGAAGTCATCATCCAGCTACTAACCTCTAGAAAAGGAAAAGACCTAATGCCTCCTCTAATCTATAAAGGAGTCATTGCAAATCAGGTCAGGATGCTCTGGCATTTTCCACTTTTCATTTTCTTTTCTTATTTATTTATTTATCTATTTATTTATTTGTTTATTTTTGTGCCAGTGATTTGACTTGAACTCAGTGCCTGGGTGCTGTCCTGGAGCTTTTTGTTCTAGGATAGCACTCCACTTGAGCCACAGCTCCACTGATGACTTCATTGGTGATTAATTGGCAGTAAGAGTCTCACACACTTTCCTGCATGTACTAGGATTCAAATTGAGATCTTCAGATCTCAGCCTTCTGCGTAGCTAGGATTACTTGTGTAAGCCTTGTGTGTTCAGGGCTATTTTTGCTTTTAAATAAAGGAATCAAACACTGATTACAATCTTAGGATAGTCAGATGTATGCTACATACTCAGTTGGTGGCTGCTTTGTTGCAAACTTAACACTATAGTTCCTTTGGCAGAGTACTTAGGGGTGTTGCTAAATGGAAGCCCCCTCAGTCGAAACTCAAAAGTTGCAATAAAGAGCTTCCAGTTTCTCTATATGACTATTAATATGCTATTTACATATTTGGAGATAGAAAAAGGAGGAACTACAAGGACTGTCTCACCCTTTCTTGTTTTTCAAAATGTCAGTAAATTCCCAGGGCTACTTCTCAGGGAGGCACAGTTCTATGTATGTCTTTGTTTGCTTGAGTGCTGGGCATGGAACATAGGGACTCAAACATTGAGCTATGCCTTATCCAGACATTAGCCCTAGATTTGCATCTATAAAACAGTTTTTAGTTTCATAAGATGCTATCAGTTATTCCTTTTATTGTCCCTTCCCTCCCCTTCCCTTGTCTTCCCCCACTCTCTCCTGTTTAAAGGAGATACACTGAAAGCCACTGCACAGTCATGAGAATTGTTTATCTACGTTATTCAGTAGAAACAGTTTTTGGAAACGTCATCAAAGGCTTACCCAACCTTTATCACCCAGTTTGCACTGGAAGTCATCATACCTAAACTTACAGCATTTGTTATACCCAACTCTTAAAACCTAAGTCCTGTTGAGCTATTTTTGAGACTTTTTCCTTAATTAAATCTAGTAGAGCTTTCTTCATCACACAAAAACTACCTAATTATGCTCATTTTTCTTACTTTATAAATGTTGGAATTGGACTGAACCTATAAACCCCATAATTCATCCCTGTGAATTTGCTTTGATTTTTCTAAAGTCTCTCCTATTGCCCATTTATATGGTGAACATGTAAATCATCCAAACCTGAACATAGTTTTTGTGTGTGTGTGTGTGTATGCCAGTCACTTAGCTTGAGTGCTGTCCCGGAAGCTTTTTTTTTCTTGAGCCCCAGCTTTACTTCGGGTCTTTTTGATACGTAATTGGCGATGAGTCTCATAAACTTTATTGCCGAGGCTGGCTTCGAATTGCCATCCTTGGATCTCAGCTTCCTGAGTGTCTAGGATTATAAGCATGAGCCATCATGCTAGCTCAAACATGGATATAATTTGAGAATGAAAAGGAGTACTACTCATAATTATATTTGAACCACAGACATACTATGGCTATTTTGTGACCTCAGAATGCCAGTTCACTCTGCTTGTTTTTATGGATTGTACCAATTAAGGGAAAAACTTGGTGTTAAGTATACATCTATTATTATAATACAGGTAATTATCCTTAGTTTTAGCCCCATGGGGGGTCTTTCCTTCCAATAGTTTATATTCTTAAATAATTATTTATAAATAAATGTTTAACCTGCATGCCCCCCAAAGTTTATATTATTTCCACTTATAAGACTGAAAAACTAAATAACTACTGTTAGCGAAATAAGTCCCTTCCATAGCTTAGTCCACTCCTTCCCTTCTCCATAGCTTAGCATGCTCCCTTCCTAGGCAACACTAGGCCCAAGTAGTAAAGGCAGTAAATAATCAACTTCCAACCCCCTTTACCTTGGGATGCCACTTCTCTGGGGCAGCTACCACCATATAAGGTAACAAGAGCCCCTTAGAGTGACCTTTAGGTCTGGGCAGTTGCAGGATCCTTATCTACCATTTGGATAGCAGCCATAAATCCTAGTCTGACATGATGAAGCCCCTGGCCTGCAGGTCCA
The DNA here is from genome assembly GCF_024711535.1 of Dipodomys merriami. Lineage (NCBI taxonomy): Eukaryota > Metazoa > Chordata > Mammalia > Rodentia > Heteromyidae > Dipodomys > Dipodomys merriami. The sequence continues at coordinate 21,789,863 of NW_027205603.1, forward strand.
AACTAGGGTCTCTACCTCCTAGCCCCTTCTAGCCCTTCCTAAACCCCCTCGGTTATATAGGTCACCCCAGACAGTGCTTCTTCTCATTCCTCCCTTGTGAGAATGAGTCTTGCCCGCCTCCTTTCCCCAGCAATAAACCTTTCTTTGTTCTCTATACCTGGATGTCTGTGTGGTTCTCTGGCAAAGTCTAATTAATCTTAATTTGCTATCATATGCAATGATTTATGGCGTGCTAAATGGGTCAATATTTGAGGGCCTAAGTTCCAAGAATGCTCAGGCCAGAAGTGACACACAGCTAGCCATTCCTGCAGTCAGCTTTGACTCACCCTCACTCCCAATCCTATCTTCCACAAGCATGAGATTAAATTTAACTCACCACATCTAAGTCAGTAATCAACTGTCATCCAGTCTGAAGGAGATAATCAGTTTCCTATTAAAGTTTTACCCTCTTTTATACCTGATTAAATATTAATAGTTTCTATAAAAAAGTAACTTTCAAGATCCAGGTTGCTCCTCCTTGCCCCAGCATCTTGACCTCACAGGCCAAAACTAGAAGCTAAAGAGACACTGTTTTGGAAAAACTTGTCTCTGCCCCTTCCCTATCCCCTTCTAGTCCTGATAACCTTCCCTGATCCTGGTGAGAGGTTTTGTAGAAGGAACCTCAAAATTAATTCTAACAACCACTCAAAATGTTGTAGGACCCAATCAATAAAGTGTTCTATTCCAAAATACCTAATTACAATAGGGACAACCAATCAAGGCATAGCCTATGGTATAAGAATCCCTAGATTTGGAACCACAGGTGAGCAGAGAAAACTACAGAGATAGAAACAGGTACCTGAAGAGGAGATGGACAAATGGTAGAGGGGAGGCAATGGCCTTCAAATCGGATACTTCTATTCTGAATAAAATTCTTCACATTTGACTACATCTGTAAGCCTAGTTATGCAGGAGGTTGAATTTTTTTTTTAATTTTATTTTATTTTATTTGAGAACATACTGTACAGAGGGGCTACAATTACATGGGCAGAATAATGCATACATTTCTTACCAAGCATTGCAGCCTCCTCCTCTGTTTACCCTTCACCTCCCTTCCCAGCCTCCCCCCTCCCCCCACCCAATTATACTCCCCTCCCCCCCCCACACCGACATTGTAAAGTTGGTTTTGACATGACATTTTGTACTTCTCATTGTTGCAACAGGTCCACCTGAATCCTTAAACGACTTGTTTGAATTTTGAGGATCATGGTTCAAAGCCAGCCAAGGCAGGAAAACTTGAGAGACTCTTATCTCCAATTAAGCACCAAAAAAGTGGGGAGTGGAGCTGTGGCTTGTGAAGCACTAGCCTTGGGCAAAAAAAGCTCAGGAAGAGCTCCCAGGCCTTGAGTTCAAGCCCCAGAACTGGAACAGAAAAATATTATTCACACTTATTCTCCTTTGTCCTCTTGGACTTTATTCCTGAGACATGAACCCAAGGATGCCACAACAGCACTGGCCTTTGTGTTCTGGCCTATGGTCTCTGCCAGCTGCTGAAACAAAAAGTTATGTGGGTTCTTCCCATCCAGAGCAGCAGCAGAAAATTCTGTATCGTTTTCATTATGGAAAACTGTTTATAATTACAAATAGGCATTAAAAGCTAATTGAGACAATCAGGCAGCTGCTGATTGGTGAGCAACTTTGAAAGGTTAAAATAGTAGGTTTGAAGAGTCTTCCACATTTTGAAGAGCAAGCAGTAACACTGTGCAAAAAACTAAAGGTTAACTTTACTTGACATGATGACTTGTGAGCCAGAGACAACAATAACTGGGAACTAGTATAGACAAAGTATGGATTTACCTTGGATACAAGAATACCTGTTCTCTCATGACGATCCAGCAATGTAATCTGTACTATGCCTACTTACTAGGATTTCTCATTGAGCATGGAATGGCTGGCCAACTTTTGTTGGGAGTAGTCATAAATTATATAGTTAGCTAACGGTCTACCTATTAATATTTGTATGAAATCACAAGATAAACATACTGCTCAGGCACAACTTTTCTCAGCAAATATGTCAATCTTTTTCCATACCCCCAGGCAATGTTCTAACCTAGTTTTGGCGAAGCAAGATGACTCATTTGCTCATTTACCAAATCTTAGCTGAGTCCTTATTATGTACTCTGGTAAAGTGTTTGCTACTGGTGTTAAAAACATTCAGTGGTTTCAAAGTCCTTTTAGTTTAAAAGTGGATAAATGTGAACCTAATTAAGGTTCTTGTGGCAACGATTGTTGATGACTCCTCAAATGACAAAGAGGGAAAGAGAGATGGAATAAAGTCAAATACGGATAAATCGGGCTTTTTAATTTACACGGTTTCATGTGCAGTCATCGGGCTAATTCTGAACAACTCTAACAATAACTTTAAAGTCAAGAGTGTTCTGAACTTTACTTGGGCTGTGAATATAGAAACGATTTCCTCAGCTTGGTCCTCTGTTAATTGGGAAAATAATGTTCATTTCCTAAGAAATGAACTTAGCTAACGGAGAAGTTGGATTTTGCTGGAGAGTACCGAGCAAACTTTCCATAGATGGTATTAATTTATTTTCTCTTGTATTTGTTTAAGATTGGCCATCAAAGGGGCATTCGAGTCTCTAAATCTCCCACAACAGAAACATGACTTCTCAGGATGATGAACCTGGAAATCTGAGCTGTCTTCCTGCTTGAGTGCCACAGTTTTTCCGGTGACTGGGAGACAGCATGCCAGCCACGTGCGTTCTGCAGTCCTGGGTTTCATTATGATGTGGTTTGGGGTCGATTGCAATCCTCTAATCCAAACGTGCCCAACCAATCTCATAATGCGTATTTCGGGTCCCTTGGTCTTTTTACAGCCCCCAAGTCCTCCTCCCCCAAAACCAAACCAAACAGCTGAACTCCTTCCTTGTCATCCACAATTGGACTTTCCACGATCACTTGGTCAAAAGCAGCTCCCTAAGTCACTCGTTCCCGTACCCCCTCTTACCCCCCCCCCCCCCCCCCGGCTCCCACTTTCCCCAAGCCTTCATCGCCCTCACAGCCCAAGTCAAGCACTCCTGGGAGACTAAATGGGCTTCCTCTGATTTCCTCCCCTAGGGGCGGCGCGATCTCGGCCCCGGGAAGGCCTGGGTGGTGGGTTACCAGTCCACTCCGCTTGGGGCAAAGCTGGGCTTCCAGGGCCCACGGCGCCACGGGACGCTCCGGGAGGGCAGAACTACGTGGCCCGTCAAAGACGCGCCCTCTGCCGCCCGCGGGTGCCCACGGCCCGCAGGTGCCCTCAGTCCCCGGACTCGCAAAGAACGGAGCCCGGCCCGCCCGGCCCGCCCGGCCCCGCCGGCCGCCCCCGCCAGCTCCGGCCCGACAGCCAGCGCCGCCCCCGCCCGCTCCCGCCGCCCCGGCCCGCCCCGGCCCGCCCCGCCCCGCCTCGAGGGCTCCTTTGTCCCAGTCCAGCTCTTCCGCCCCCAGCTCCTCCTCTGCGCCCCGGGCGCGGCTGACGCGGCCCGGGAGGAATGCGTTTCCGGAGGGAGAGGGAGAGGGCGGCGGCGGCCCGCTCCAGAGCGGGAGCGGCCGCGCTGGGGAGGCGGCGCGCCGGGGTTGTTTCCTGCTGGACGGCGTCACGAGCGGCCCGGGCTCCTCGTCCCGCCCCCGGGAGGAGGAGCCGCCGCCAGCCGCGCCCGAGACCCGGAGGCCGCGCCAGCCCGCGGAGAGGCCCAGCGCGCGGCGGAGCAGTAGGCGCCGCGGGAGAAGGTAGGGGCGGCCGGGGTGCTCCGCAGGCGGGGCGGGAGGTGGGGGTAGGGGGGGACCCCTTCTTCCGCTACGGGCATGTTGGCCGACCTCCCGCCGCGAACCCACGTCCCCTTCCCGGCGCCGCGGCCCCGGGACGCTGAGCCGGCCTCGGCCCGGTCCCCAGTGGGCACTGTCAGGTCCGGCTAGGTTGCGGCGGTCCGCGGCCTGCGCTCCGTGCGGCCTGCGCTCCATGCGGCCTCCGCTGCGGGCCAGGCGCGCCTGGGACCCGCGGGCGCAGCGCGTGCGGAGCCGGCGAGATGGGGCCTCGCCGGGGCGGTCCGGGGCGGCTCGCCGCGCCCCCACCCCCGCCGCGGCCTGGCCGGGACCCAGCCCGGGACCGCCTTCCTAAGTGGGGCACACGCGAGCCGGGCTCCGCTAGTGGGCAGCCCGGGGAGCAGGCCTGGGCAGGCTTATTCCTCCCGTCTGTTCCCTTTCTTAGGCTTCTGAGTAACAGTGTCGGTTGGTCGGAATTCTACATTTAATGCCTTCACAAAGTGTCACTAAATTGTCGTGTCCCAGTAACTCACACTCTTTCCTTTTTCTCATCTACAGTAGGAAAGAGCGCCTACACTAGTGATAATGCTATTAGGTGTGTGTAGGTAGTATATAATACAATACTAGAATAATGTTATTGAGAGCCGCCGGGCTTAGCCTTTGGCCTGAATGTACAAGCGCTATTTCAGTTTAAGTCTGGAGCTGACTCAATCACTTGAGGTGTAGGGACTGTTTTTTAATCCCCTTTTTACAAATGAGGAAACTGAGGTAGAAGGAATGTACATAATTTTCCTGTGGCGATCCAGAGAACTTGAAGATTTCCTGTGGTCAAGCTAGTTCCAGAGCCCACGTTTAAATAACTTTCCTCATTTTTGCACTAGTTTGAAAATTAATTGTGATGTGAGCCGGGCGTGGAAGTGTACTAAAATAAACTGTCAAACAGTTAGCTGTAGGTACTCAGTATTGGCTCACTTTCACCAATCGTTGGCATATCGAAAGATGATAGGAACTTTTCAATATATTTTGGTTGCTAGTAAGATTGGTTTGGGTCACTTTGTGGTTATTTTGTTGCTCTTTTCCACCTATAAAAATAAATGTTACATGAATTTGGATCTCGCTCACCCTCTTGCTCTCTCGCTCTGTGTGTGTGTGTGTGTGTGTGTGTGTGTGTGTGTGTGTGTGTGTGTATGTGTATGTGTGTGTAGGTGTATGTGTTCTGAGCTTGAACTCGAGCTGTGTTGTCTTTGATCTGGGTTCTTTCTGTTGATTGATGACAGTCTACCTCTTGAGATATGCCTGCAGTTCGGTTTTTTGGGCGGTGAATTGGAGATACTCCTTATTGTGATTTCCAGATCTTGACTCCTGAAGAGCTATTATTATGAATTTCTTTCTTGAACACTTTATAGTCCTTTGTATGTATTAGACAACTTTTAGAGGAAACAGGACAGGACTCCCGCTGGTATTTTGTTCTAATTTTGGCTTACTGGTCAATATTAAATAAATGAAGGTCAAGTGTGAGAGAGGGAAGAGATGCAACATCAGTATTTTATTTGGGGAGATGTTATTAGAATGCTAGCTAAAAAGACTTTGTACTGATGTGAACCGAAAGCAAATAAATTCCATCTTAACTCATGGGTGGCTTTTCACAACTACAATTTAATTATCTGATTTTTTTTTCTTTTTCTAAAAGACTGTGAAGTTTTACAAAAATCTTAAGACAGTTAACTTAGAGTCTTCTGTGTAGTTCAGGGGACCTCGAATGCCTCAAAAATGTTTTCAGTCCTCAACATTCTATGCATGAAAATTACTGGATTTAGTAATACTAATGATAATGAAATTAACTTCATCATTCCCTGGTCAACATAATTTAAATCTGCCCCAAATTAACATCACTGAATACAAATCTAGTTCTTCATTGAAATTGATGAAACGCCTAATTCTAGGAGGGACACTGGGTCAGCTCCTGAGATAGTCAAAATTGATCAAGTGCTCATGAGAGTGCTTGCTACTTAATATAGTATCCTTATTGTTTGGTTTCTTGGGACAAGAATTGTGGCTTCTAGGTGAGGAGGAGAAGTGTTAATATTTCTCTGTGTGTGTGTGTGCACGTGCATGTGCATAGGCCAGATAATAGAATTGAACAGTGGCCTCAAGCTCTCATTTGGGTTTCCTGTGCATTCACAGCTGGCACTGTACCAACTTGAGCCCTATCTCTAGTTCGGCATTTTACTGGTTAATTGGAGGTGGATTCTATAGACTTTTCTTTCAGGACTGGCTTTAAATTAAAATTCCCCTACATCTCATTCCTGTGTAGCTAGGATTACAGGGGTGAGCCACAGGCACCAGCCTTGCTAATTCCCTTTTAAAGTGAACTGCCTTGCTCTTAACTATGGTGGTCTTGTGAGCTGAAATAAACATGTTGTAACTGGTAAAAGTTTAAGAGAACTTTTGAGTTCTGAGAATTTAAATTTAAATTTCTGATGTGTAACAAACCAAATTTATCTTAGAAGATTCATTGTGGGTAGAATCCTAGAGGATTGTATAAATATGTGAGAATCTGTATTAGTAAATTAGTAGTGTTCTTTCTGACTTTGGTTGTGTTTTTGAGTGTTCCATGTTGGAAGGGGAGAGAGGGTAGGAAAGAGAGTAAGTCCTAATCCTCTGCACTGAAGGAAAGTAGCAGGCTCCGTAGCTGCAGGTTATAGTTACCAAGGTTAGAAGAGGGGCACTCCATAAAACTCAATACCTGCAGCTTCAAAATAGCTAACTGAGAAGTATGTATCTCGTTTGTTGGGATCAGTACATAAAAAGGGCCAAATTATATTTCATATATCTCTCATTTGTTTAAAAATGACCTTTTACTGATTCAGCTTTTATTTTACAAAATGATGTGGGTTTTTCAGAAGTCAATTGACTTCAAAGTTTATTTTTCGTTTGTGGCTTTAGAAGATAAGGTTAAATATCTTTGGCATTATGCTTACTGTACATACACCATGAAATGTGTATGAGAAAGGAACAGTGTCAGATATAAACAAATGTACAAACATGCATATATATCTGCATATTCACACACACTTCCTACGCACAGGACCTCTCCCATTATACAGGCCTCCAGAACTCATATATCTGATGCCATGGAGGTGGGGAGGTAAACACTTACACTTTGTGATGGTTGTTTTTAGACAAGGGAGAGCAGGAATTTGATTGTAGTAAAGGATTCTTGATTGGAGGTCTTGCCACTGAATGTCTGTGTGGCTTTTGTCAAGACACTCCACCTTTGGTTTTTCAGATCTGTCCTGTAAAATGGTCTACATGTCCCTCATTCTGTGGGCAGAAAGATAGCCACTGTCTGATCTAGGTACTTACGTAGAGTGCATTTCTCTTTCCATCATGAGTAGCTATGGGAGCCAGAATAGTGTCCCACCAATACATTCAGTCAAACTCTTGTCTTGTGGTCTGGATATAGCTCACCTGTACGTTATAGTTTGTTAATATTAATTACAGAAAAAGTATAGACTTTGTTGTTTGAGTCAATTGTCTAATTGGACCAAGTCGTATTCAGTTCAGGAAAATGTAAGAAAAGCCAAAGAAAATCTTAGAGTGGATACTCCTTAATGGTTTTTGAGGAAAAGAACAATGAGCATTATATTTTTCCTTAGCAAGTATAGTTCATTGGAGGGATAAGGGGAATATTTACATTCAAGTCAGATATGTACCATTTGAAGTCTGGAAGGCTCATTTCAGTGTATAAATGTTCATTGAATATATACATATTGAGTAAAGATGTACTCTATGAGATTAGGAATAGTGAATTTTAGTAGTTTCCATTGCATCCAGTATATTATGGCTGATATATGCGCTATTTCCTATTTTGATTTTATTTTTTGAAGAGTAGCAATGGGGTCCTATTTGATTATTGGGATGGCAGTGGTTTAAGTTTGGAAAAGCAGGACATTTCACATTTCATTTGGAAAATAACAAAATTATAGTAGGGAGCAAGTTACACTTATTAGGAGGAATGGCTTATAAAAGATTGCTGAGTTTTTAGTTGTAGCTCAGTGGTAGAACCTTAGAATTCTGTGCTTAGGATCCTGGAGGCTCTGATTTTAGTCCCTAGGACATGTACACGTGTGTGCATGTTTACACCCCCTGCAAATTAGAGACCACTTATTAAACATTCAGGTTCTTATTTTAGAAGTCCATTACCAGCAAACAGCTTGGTGTTACAAAATGAATTCAGGTAAATTTTGTATTGTAGATCATTGTAAAGGTGTTTGTTGCTGAGAACCTTTATATGCTAATGTCATATTTTATTCTGCCAACTACATGAGATACCATTTCCAGTTTACTGATGCAAAGGTTCCCCCCCCCCCCCTTTGGAAGTGGCGCTGTGGCTCAAGTGGTAGAGCGCTTGCCTTGAGCTGAAGAGCGCAGGGACAGTGCCTAGGCCCAGAGTTCAAGCCCCACGACCAACCAAAAAAAAAAAAAAAGAAAGAAAGAAAGAAAAAAGAAATAAACCAAAGGTTTTCCCCCATATTTAATTTGGTTTTAAAGTGTTATGTATTTAAGGTGAGGAGCAGAGGGAGTCGGGACAAAAATCAGTAGTTGTTGTTTAAAATTTGAAATTATTTCTAGAGTGGGTATAATTATTCACTCTAAACAGTGAGTTGATACTTTCTCTACTCCTGAGTTACTATCCAGCCTGGTTTTTGAATCACTATAACCATCTAGTTTTTCTACATTTGAGGAGCATGATAAATTCTGTATATTTTCTTGTATTTTTCAGAGAAAATTCTTCACTGACATTCATTTTTTTATCCTGTTGGTATTTTTCCTAGGTATTACTTTGCATGCATTGGAGCATATGGGTTCTTTATAGTTTTCCCTTGTAGTATAGTACACTGGTTGGTGATGAAGGAGTTTCTCTATGTATTCTCATTTTTCTGGGATTGTGGGTAGAGTAGTCTTTAGTGATAAATTTAACTTTAGCCTGTTTTTATGCAACTTTCTTAAAGTATCCTAAGCTGTGTTGTAAACTGTTCCCAAGTTTAAAAGTATTTTCTGAGTCTACAGCATTGGATCAAACAAGTCTTTGTTGCTGGAGTTAGTAGCCTCAGGCTAATATTATCTTGTATATGAAGTTCCTTCAGCTGGCTTTTTTTTCTTGCTGGGTGAGAGCAGTGAGTTTGGTTAAATGGTTTTCTAGTTCCTAATACTGTTCTGAGTGTGTGTTGAGGGGGAGGTTAGGGTAAGGAGGAGTGGAGGTGATTGAAATTAGGTGTTAGTTACATCTTAGCCTTGGGTTAGAGGCATCTGCATCTTTTTTGGGGGGGGGGTCCCGTCTTAGGGCCTGAACTCTGGGCCTGGGCACTGTCCCTCAGCTCTTCACCTCAAGGCTAGCACTTTACCACTTGAACCACAGCGCCACTTCCGGTTTTTTTTCTTTTTGCTTACGTGGTGCTGAGGAATTGAACCCAGGGCCTCAGGCATGCAAGGCAAGCGCTCTACCACTGAGCCACCTTCCCAGCCCCTCTGCTAAATTTTTAATTTCATTTCATCTTGCTTGTTATTTGAGTCATGACTACCTCCCTAGTTACCACTACCCCTCTTCCTTTTGGATTGAAGCAAAGAAATTTTGAGTTTTTATTTTTCTTCCTGGAAGGTAAAGGTGTTCTTGCCCTGGCACAGCTTTATTCCTGCATCTCACCCTTCAGTGGTATAGATCTCAGTACACCCCTTTTTCCCTTCCTCTTCTCACATTGTATTACTCACTGTGGGAGACAAGTAGAAGCATCCACATGTTGAACTTGGAGATTTCAGTTTCAGTGTTTTCTTTTTCTGGAATATATTGATTTTTTTAATATTCAAATCTCTTATTGGCTACTCATTTTTTTCCTTTAAATTCATATACAAGAAGTACTAATTGAAGAGATTTGGGGGGGGCTGGGAAGTTGACTCAGTGGTAGAGTGCTTGCCTCATATATATGAGGCCCTGGGTTCAATTCTTCAGCACCATATAAGCAGAAAAAGCCAGAAGTGGCGCTGTGGCTCAAGTGGTAAAATGCTCATCTTGAGCTGAATAGCTGAGGGACGGCACCCAGGGCTGAGGGACAGCACCCAGGCCCAGAGCTCAGCCCCCACAACCAAAAAAAAAAAAAGATTTGGGACAGATTTAACCTCATTACATTTTTGGAAGCCATTGTTATTCCTTAATATAGGTATCAGAATCTTCTGTCATCAAGGCAAAAATATTTTAAAATGCTGTGATGGAGAAAATGAAGTATTTGAGTGATGAGAATGTTTAGCTTTTCATTAAGAAACGTAAGCCTGGGCTTTTGACACAGCTGTCACTTATGTGTCTGGCACATGGTAAGTATGCAGTAAATATTTGTTAACTTGAACTTAATAAATGATTTTGTAGAAAAAGCCAAGCATGTATGAGGTGGCTCGTCCTTATAATTCTTGCTACTCAAGAGGATGAGCTCTGAGGTTGAAGTTTCCAGGCCAATCTGGGCAGACAAATCTGCAAGACTCTCTATCTCCAATTAACTAGCAAAGAACCGTAACTAGAGCTGTGACTCCAGTGGTAGAGTGCCAACATTGAGTTCAAACCCTCCTATCCCTCTAAGTATATCCTTCTCTCCCCGCCCCCTGCCCCTCTTTTTTTGGACATGGGGCTTGAATTTAAGACCTGGGCATTGTTCCTAAGTTTCTTCTGCTGAAGTTTAGCACACTTCCACTTGAGCCACAGTGTTACTTCCAACTTCTCAATAGTTTATTTGAGAGGGGAGTCACCCTGACTTTCCTGCCCAGGCTGGCTTTGAACTGCCATCCTTGGCTCTCAGCCTTCCTCAGTAGCTAGGATTACAGGTGTGAGCCACTGGCGCCCAGCTACAAAAAATGTTTTATAGAAAGAAATCTGGTAGCAATTTCTTATGTGAATTGGCTTCGAGGCACCTTATTTTAAAACTGATTTAAATGTAAATTACTAGTTTTTGTTTTTTTGTTGGTCGTGGGGTTTGAACTCTGGGCCTGGGTGCTGTCCCTCAGCTCTTCAACTCAAGGTGAGTGTTCTGCCACTTGAGCCACAGCACCACTTCTGGTTTTCTGGGGTGGTTAATTGGGAGATAAGAGTCTCATGGACTTTCTTTGCAGAGGCTGGCTTTGAACTGCATTCCTCAGATCTCAGCCTCCTGAGTAGCTAGGATTTACAGGCATGAGCCACTGGTGTCTGACCAAATTGCTATTTTTTTAAAATAATTTTTTTCTAAGTATGTTATTAATTTCTTTGAAGATAGTATAGATTGAGAACATCCCTGGTCTGAAAATCTCAACTCCTCACATGTGGAGTGTGCTATCAGTTGAGTCATTTTATACTTGGCCTCACGGGTCAGTCATTTACAGGTGTACTCAAAATTACTTCAGATTTGTCAGTGTGAAACATAAAATGAATTTTATGTTTAAATGTGTGTTCTATGCCTAAACAACCTCATATATGCACATATATTCTAAAGTTAAAGCTCTTTTAGTCTCAAGAGTAAAGATTATTCTTTATATCAAAAGTTTTTAGAGCTTTCATCTGTAAATGCAAAAGGAAATGCAAAAGGAAATGGCACATGAGTTGTTTATAACCTTGTTTAAAAATATTACAGTGATATGTATTTGAAAGTTTGGATAGGATGTAACACCATATTAGTCTTTACAAGCAAAGATAAGCTTACTGTGATGATTCAAACACTGTTTACAATTTTTGACCATGGGAAAGTGCAAATGTACTTGGGTTATTACCAACTAAAATGACATTCTTTTACTTGGAATGAATTATGAATCCTTAGATAAAATGAATATGGTAAAAAATGGCCTTGTTGTGGAATACTTATGTAGGAATAAGCTAAACAGCTTGTATTTCTACTTAGATAACACGATAACAAAATAACTTGTTGATAAAATATGCCAGAGTAACAAAATAACTTTTTGTTTATTCTGTTTATTCTGAATGCCCAATAACTAAACTCATAGAATATTATAAGCCTTTTCTATTTCTGTACTGTGAGTCAATACTAATATTAGATGGATGCTCTTCCTTTAAAACTAGTGTAGGCCTTCAGACTTAAGTAGACCTTCAAAATTTAGTTTCTTGGGGCACAAAGTCAGATCATAGCTTCTCAGTTCAGTTGCCAAGTTATACTTGCTCACCCTTAGTAACTTTCTTTTCCTTCTTGTTCTGTTATTTAACTTCTCTTTAGTTTGCTTCCTCATCTGTAAAACAAAGAATACCATTTCTTACCAGAGTCTTCAGTGTACATTATTATTATTGTCTGGTACTGAGTATTGAACTCAGGCCCTTTCACTTTTCCTTGGCTTTTTTTTTGCTTTACCACTGAGCCACACTTCCGCTTTTGGCTTTTTGCTGATTAATTGGAGGTAAGTCTCCAAAGACTTTCTGTCTGGGCTGGTTTCCATCTGTGATCCTCAGATCTCAGTCTCCTGAGTAGCTAGGATTACAGACATGAGCTACCAGCACCCATCTAAGATGTTATTATTTTTGTCTTTGTTATGATTCAATGGTATTGAAATAAAAGTCTGAATTCTTCTCAGGGCCTCATACCTCTAAGCAAAGCACTGTACTACTAAGCTGCATCGTCAGTCCAAAAGGCTTTTCCCCCTCTTTCCTGTAGTAATGAAATAACTTGGTTGTATATTCTCTTAAATCATCAAAATTCAGTGTAGTCTAGTATTCTTTTTTTTATTATTATTATTATTATTTTTTGTCGGTCGTGGGGCCTGAACTCTGGGCCTGGGCGCTGTCCTTCAGCTCTTCAGCTCAAGGCTAGCGCTCTATCAGTTGAGCCACAGTACCACTTCTGGCTTTTTTCTTTTTGTTTATGTGGTGCTGGGGAATTGAACCCAGGGCCTCATGCATGCAAGGCAAGCACTCTACCACTGAGCCACCTTCCCAGCCCTAGTCTAGTATTCTTGTCTGTGTCTTCTATATGTTCTTCAGTGGTCCACAGTGAGGCAGTCCCTGAATGAAATTAAACAAATAATTTTGTTTGAGAAACCTAACGTTGAACTTTCATTCAAGTTTCTGCTAGTGAAGTGTCTGTCGGGGGGGGGGGGTCCCTCTTAGTTTCTCCTAAGTTTGCTTCCCCTTGATCTAAGAAACTTTAGTCTTAATTTCTGTTCTTACTAGCCGTGTTATCCACCACCCACCGTGATTGTGGGTTTTTTTTTCCTTTGAGGTGATCTCAGTACTTTTTTTGGGGGGGGTCTGGTCGTGGGGCCTGAACTCTGGGCCTGGGCACTGTCCCTCAGCTCTTCAGCTCAAGGCTAGCGCTCTACCACTTGAGCTACAGTGTTGCCACTTCCAGCTTTTTTCTTGTTGCTTATGTGGTACTGAGGAATCAAACCCAAGGCCTCATGCATGCAAGACAAGTGCTCTACCACTGAGCCACCTTCCCAGCCCCCATTCAACTTTTTAAGTCTGCTGTCAGCTCTTCTTTCTTCCTGTATGTGTGTGTTTTGGTGCCAGTCCTAGGGTTGGAACTCAGGTCCTAGGTACTGTCCCTGAGCCTTTTTGCTTACTCTACCAATGGAGACACACCTATACTTCTGGCTTTTTGCTGGTTAATTGGAGAAAAGAGGCTCAAGGACTTTGCTGCCCAAGCTGGCATCTAACTACAATTCTCATATCTCAGCTTCCTGAGTAGCTAGAATTACAGGTGTGTGCCATTGGTGTGCCTGGCTACTTGTTAAATATTCTTTTTCTATACAGTTTTATTTGCTGTCATAATTTCAGTTACAACCTAGATGATGTCATTTCTGTGTCTGTCTGTAAACCTGACCTCTTGCCTGAAATCCATATGTCTTCACCTGGGGCAGGTGTCTGTCCTAGACTTGAAGCAGCCATTTCACATTTCTAAAACAAAATGTATCATTTCCTTCCCTATCACCATTCCCTTTTTAGGACATTTTTGTCTAGGAGGCTCCTAGGAAGGACACACCCTCTTGCACATGCCAATCAAGTGGTCCACCAACCCCGCCCCCTCCCCCCTTGACTTTTTAACTTAAACATTCTAGTTTTTTTCCCCCACTCTTCCTCATCCAAGCAAGTATATAAGGCCAGGTACCTGTCTCTTCTAATCACTTACATATTTGTTATTTTTAAATTGCATAAATGATGACATGTCACTTGCAATCCCCTGGATCCTTGCCTTCTGAGCAGCCTGGATTATAGGCACAAGCCACTTATGTGGCTGGTCCCTTTTTCTCTTCCCTTTGCTCTTCCTTCCTCCTCCTCTCCTTCTCCTCCCCCTTCCTTCCCATTCTCCTCCCCCTTCCCTCCCCTTCCCTCCCCCTTCTCTCCCCCTTCCCTCCTCTTTCCCTCCCCCTTCCCTTTCCCTTTCACCTCCCTACTCCCCCCCCCCCCTTTTTGAGATAGGGTCCTGCCCAAGCTGACTTTGAATGAACAATCTTCCTAAGTGTGATGATTGCCTTTTAAGCTTCTATCTTCCTCTCTATTTTTTTTTTAAGGTCCTGGGGCTTGAACTCAGGGCCTGGGTGCTGTCCCTGAGCCTCTTTGTGCTCAAGGCTAGCGCCCTAGTGCTTGTGCCACAGCACCACTTCTGGCTTTTTCTTTCCGACTAGCTTATTGGTGGTAAGAGTCTCACCAACTTTTCTGCCTGGGATGGCTTTGAACCATGATCATTATATCTCAACCTCCTGAGTAGTTAGAATTACAGGTGTGACCCACTGGTGCCTGGCTCCCTCTAATTTCTTGTTATGTATGTGTGCCATCTTATCCTACTCCAATTTTTATCTGCTTCCTCTAAATTTGTAGGATAGTATTTGAATTCCTTACACTGAAATAGCACCTAACGTCTCTGTAATCTAGCCTCTCCTGCCTGCCTACTGTTGGTTCCTATTATTTCCATTATTTAATTCTCAGAAATTATTTTAGATACTTTTTTTTACTGATTTAAAATATATTTATAATAGACACTTATTAGGATGAAACAATTCATCTCACCAACAACTTACAGCTACGAAACATACTTTTCCTCCTACTCTTTTTCTCTGAAAAGAGAGGAAACATGAGATCAAGAATTCCAACTGTAGATGTATGTGGAGGATGCACCCGGACGTGTATATTTAGATGCAGGATTAGAAAGAAGTTTTATAACTTCTCTCAGTGTTCCATGGTTTGCATATGTAGGCCTAGACATGGAGTGTCTTCTCTTACTTGCCTTCCTGCCTGTCTCCATTTCTGGCTGGTATTTTGCTGTCTCTGAGAAGCTCTTGACTGTCCTGATTTTTATGTCCTCTTTGCACTGTGTTCTGTCTTCATTACAGAAACCATCACATCATATTGTAATTACATGATAATCTTTTTCTTTTCTTTTTATATTTTTGTGCCATTATTGGGGCTTGACCTCAGGTCCTAGGCCTTGGTGCTGTCCCTGAGTTTTTTGTTCTTTTGTTTCTCAAGGCTAGTTCCTTACCAGTTAAGCCACAGCTCCACCTGTTGTTTCTTTTTGGGTAGTTCATTGGAGATTTACTTTCCTGCCTGCCTGAGCTCTGATCCTCAGATCTCAGCCTCCTGAGTAGCTACAATTACAGATATAAGCTACTGACCCTGGCAATTACCTGTATTTTTGTTTTTGAATTAGAAAGTTCCTTCAAGAGCCATGTTTGTATTTACTAGTAAGGCACAGATTGTGACCTAGTTGTCTGGATGAAGCTCCACAGACATAGAGTGAAGTCCAGGGTTGGAAAGGGCCTTAGGAAGGATAGAGTGTGTTAAATACTGCTTTTGTAAATTCTTTGGTAGTAAAGAATTCCCTCAAGATGCATTATATTCATAAACTGCTTTGTTAAATGGCAACTCCTTTTTTTTTAAATTAAGTTTTTTATTGTGAAAATACTGTGCAAAGGGGTTCTAAACCTTCCCTTTGCTTCTTGTAGCCTCCTTTGCACCCATCCTTCCCTGAGCTTTGGACTTGGCCTCATGCTTTCCAGAGAGATGCTTTATCATTTGAGACAGACTTGTAGCTATTGCTTTGCTTTAGATGTTTTTAAGGTAGGGAGTCAACTTTTTTTCCCCCTTTTTTGGCAGTATTGGAAATTCGCCGTAGGACCTTGTACTTGAGATGCAGGTTC
This sequence comes from Dipodomys merriami, assembly GCF_024711535.1. Taxonomy (NCBI): domain Eukaryota; kingdom Metazoa; phylum Chordata; class Mammalia; order Rodentia; family Heteromyidae; genus Dipodomys; species Dipodomys merriami. The sequence continues at coordinate 21,805,814 of NW_027205603.1, forward strand.
ACTACCACTTGAGACACACCCACAGCTTCTTTTTGTGTTGGTTATTTTTGAGGTAGGATCTGTGGACTGTGATCCTTCAGATTGTGTTTTGCTGTGTTGTTAGGGAGAACAGTATTCACCACTGTGCTCCATCATTATAATTCAATTGTAGCTTGGATTATAGGTATAGACCAACACCACTGAACCCAGCCACTGGTTGAGATGTTAATTTCTTTTTGCCTAGGCTGTCCTTAAACTATGATCCTCCATCTCTGCCTCCCAAGTAGCTAGGCTTACAGGCTTGAGCCACCTTCTTTATACTTAATCAATGTCATCTTCATTGTCCCTAGATTTCTTCTTTATTCTTAACTGCTGTCATCTTTTTTGCTTCTTCATATCCCTGAAACCTGGCCATTTACAAACACCATCAGCCAGCAACAGCCTCTTTGTTGCTAGTGTGCTTAGTAGTCACTGGAGAGTTGAGGGCTGTCCTTAAGCTGTTTCCAGAACCATCCCTGTGCGCTCAGCTGTTCTTTAACATTGGAGTCTTGTTTTGCTTGCTCCTGGGCTTGGCACTCTTCCAGAGGAGTAGGGTTTCAGAAGGTTGTTATTTGCCTTGTTGAGATCTATAGAAGGAAAAAGTGTCCATCACACTTACTTTATGCTTTATATTCAGGTAACCTTTGAATATTTGAAAACATTTTGTTATCTAGTAGCTTTTTTCCTAAATTAGAAGATTTGGAAGATTGCTCAAGGCAGTCCAGTGGTTACTAAAGTAGCCTGAAGAAACAAGTATCAGTCCTTATATGGGACAAATATTCATGCCATCCACTTTGGAAGCTTTCCAGAAGCTCCACTCCTCGCAATGATGAGTTTTATTTTTCTCAGGAGTTGTATGTTCCACCTCTCTTTAGTCAGAACCTTCAGAACGGAATGCATTATTTGAGTTGCTTAGAACTGTAGACTCTGGATGTACTGCATTGAATCTTTTAGGTAGGCCTTGAAAGGTGAATTGTTAAGACAGCTTTGGTTGACGGCTGGGCAACTGGCACTGTAAACTGTAGCAAAACTGTCAGCTTCAGGCACCGCAGAACTGGTGTGAGCCCTGTGGATGACTGTGCAGATTATTCTTAGCCTTTGTCTCTGGGAAGCCAGCATTGAGCAGGGGAAGCACAGGATCCCAGTGTTACTTTGACAAAATTTAAAGTGCTCTGTCTGACCAACTGAATAGCTTCTTAGGATGTACTCCTCCGGAGGTAGAGATTTTTAAAAGAAATATTCAGTGTTATTGTGGAGATTGTAGGTACTGATCCAAGATACCAAAGAGTGGGTTAGCGGTCTGTTGCATAGCAGTCCTTGAGCAAATTTGGTAAGGTATAAATTGTAAAATCCAAAAACACTGATTCTGAGAAAATAGTTGCATATTTAATATCTGGAAGTTTGACAGATGGAGTGTTAACTTTTTCTGTAGAGATTTTGAAAGACACTTGGCAGTCTCATACTTTATTTATTTGAGCTTGGTGGGTACTAAACTCAGATACATACTCTCTCCTCTTGAGCCACCTTCCTCCTTCCCCCTAGTCCTTTTGCTTTTTAGTTCATTTTTCAAACTAGGGTCTTTGTAATGCCCCATCTTCCAGGTAGCAGGGACCACAAACATGTACCAGCACGTCTGGATTGGATTTAAAGATAGCTTTCTTGTATTGGGGGAGTACTTGATACTGACATTCTTTTGGAGCTCATTAAATTAATACTTTTGATATTTTACTACATGTGAAAACCATTTGATTTTGAGAATGGCAAGAATGGATTCTGAGGCTCTGGCTTGGAACTTATTTGCACGAAAGAGATAGCCTACTGGGGAAGAACAGTATGTAAGATTTGTAGAAAAATGGTTTGAGATGTATTACATTTATCATATCAACAGGAAATAAATCGGGCAGAGCATCTTTTTATTTTATTTCCTTATAATGATGCACATTTTCTATTTCAGATGAATTTACAATTTATTGTTTGGATTGGACTGATCAGTTCAACTTGCTGTGTGTTTGGCCAAACAGGTAAAAAAGAATATTTTCCCAATCTCTCTTTCCTTTTTCTTCAGTATCTTACATTACTCTTGGTTAAGTTAGGTTCCTGGAAATGGTAAATCAGTTGATTTTGCTTCTTCTGAAAGCCCTGCAGTACCCCTGTCTGATCCCAGGTGGAAAGTATCCTCCTTCCAAGAGGATAATGAAGCCTGTGCCTTGACTTCCACCATCCCTGCTGTCTAAAATGAGGATAGTAAAATACAGAGGGATTCGTGTAGAATAGACTATACACAAATATTTTTGAGAATTATAAAGAATTGAAGTGAGTAGAGGGAAAGTGATAGCATGAAATATGTCTATTAGCGACTAAAGTAAATGTGAAGTTGTGGATTATGTATTGTCTGTTGTTGTATAAATACAACCCAGGAGCAATTGACTTTTTAGAAGATGGTCTTGCTCTTTAATCAAAAACTCTTTGCAAATTGTGAAATGTTGGCACATGTAGAAGAGCAATGAGAATAAAGCCAGAAATCTCTGTAAACTATGGTGTATCCACATGTGGAATCACGGGTACTCAGTTCTTTCCACATCTCAAAAAGTACACTTAATTAGAATTAAGTGTGCTGAGCATGGGGGGATTAGTACATGCAGAAGTGAAGGAAGAAACAGTAAATGGAACTCTTAATAAATTTGAACAACCCAGTATCAGTATCAGAATACCACAAACAAGGTAAGAAACTAAGCAGAGTATAATTTCTTCAGTATGTACAGAAATCTAATGTAAACCAATATAGATATGGTATCATGAATAATGTAAAAAGAAACTACTTTGCTCAGGTGTAGTTAAACTCATGATATGTGTAGCCTTTTGGAATGATAGATTGTGACATTATACCGTTGAAAAATACAGAGTATCGTGTACCAATAGTACCTAGTCATTGGTACAAAAGATAGGACAACTGTCCCTTTATAACTTTTCAAGGTGATTCAAAATCAAGGTGATTTGAAATCATTAAGGTCCCTCTGAGGTAGGTCTAGTTTAGCTCGATTAACTAGGTTAGACTGTTTATATTTAGCTTACATGTATTGTGTTATTTGCCAATGTGATCTCAATTTTAAAATTTTCTTCTTTTTTTTTTTTGGTGAAAGTTCAAGTAAAGTGATCTTTCTTTTTTCAGATAAAAATAGATGTTTAAAAGCAAATGCCAAGTCATGTGGAGAATGTATACAAGCAGGGCCAAATTGTGGATGGTGCACAAATTCAGTAAGTAAAATTGTTTTCATTCATTCTGTTCTTTAATTATTGAATGTGGCCCATTGCTGTATCCTTGGGAAGACTAGATATGAAGTTTTACTTAAATCTGTGTTTGTTTATTGGCCAAGATACTCCAGTCTAGAGCTATGCTATTAATCACAGTGGCCAGCATGGCTGTTGAACCCTTGAAATATGAGTGTTAGAAAATAAAGAGTCTCAGCCGGGCTCTGGTGGCTCACGCCTGTAATCCTAGCTACTCAGGAGGCTGAGATCTGAGGATCGCGGTTCAAAGCCAGCCCGGGCAGGAGAGACCGTGAGACTCCTATCTCCAATAAACCACCAGAAAACCGGAAGTGGCGCTGTAGCTCAAGTGGTAGAGCGCTTGCCTTGAACTGAAGAGCTGAGGGACAGCGCCCAGGCCCAGAGTTCAAGCCCCACGACCGACCAAAAAAAAAAAAAAAATTAAAGAGTCTCCTAAGTCTCAAATAGTGGGGGCCTGAACTCTGGGCCTGGGTGCTGTCCCTCAGCTCTTCAGCTCAAGGCTAGCGTTCTACCACTTGAGCCACAGCACCACTTCTGGCTTTTTTCTTTTTGCTTATGTGGTGCTGAGGAATTGAACCCAGGGCCTCATGCATGCAAGGCAAGCGCGCTCTACCACTGAGCCACCTTCCCAGCCCTAGGTGAAGATTTTGAAACTTAAATATTAAAAGAAAATGTTTACATGATAGTAAATTTATGTAAATATTTTGTGAATGTTGCTATTTTCTGTTTTTGCTTTTACTTTTTTAAAATTTGGAAACAGGGTTTTGTTGTATAATGATCTTCCTGTCTTAGCTTCCTAAGTACTAAGATTTTTACAGGTGTATACCTCCAAGTCTGCCTCCAACTTTCTCCCCTCCTATATCTTCTCTTCACCCTCCTTGTAGGTCTGTAGTGCAAGAGATCAAACCTAGGGCCTCCTACCTACTAGGTCCTGCTCCCTCTTCTCCCTTCCCCTCCTAGCATGGCTGCTAGATAATTGAAAACTACCTGCATGTGTAGCTTACCTCATTTCTAGGAAAAACTAGACATTTAGTTTATTTTAGACTTTTTGATGGGGGGGATGTTAAATTAACTTTTAAAAATCACACACACACACACACACACACACACACTAAATTAACTTTTAAAAATCACACACACACACACACACACACACACACACACACACACACACACACACACACACACACACACACACACACACACACACACACACACACACACACACACACACACACACACACACACACACACACACACACACACACACACACACGTCCAGTAAAAACCCCATTGAAGTTAGCGTTCAAATTTTACTCTTACTCAAGTTTTTTTTTTTTTTTGGTCCGGTCATGGGCCTGAACTCTGGGCCTGGGCGCTGTCGCTCAGCTCTTCAGCTCAAGGCTAGGGCTGTATCACTTGAGCCACAATGCCACTTCCAGCTTTTTTTTTTTTTTTCTGCTTATGTGGTGCTGAGGAATCGAACCCAGGGCCTCATGCATGCAAGGCAAACTCTTTACCACTGAGCCACCTTCCCAGCCCTCTTACTCAAGTTTTTGCCCTTCCTTCTTTCCCTCCCTCCCTCCCTCCCTCCCTCGTTCTCTCCCTTCCTCCCTCTCTCCCTCTCTCCCTCTCTCCCCCTCCCCCTCCCCTCCCCCTCCCCTTCTCCCTCTCCCTCTCCCTCCCCCTCCCTTCTTTCCTCCCCTCCCCTCCCTAGGAGCGAGCTTGCTCTTTCTTTCTTTCTTTCTTCCTTCCTTCCTTCCTTTCTTCCTTTCTTCCTTTCTTCCTTTCTTCCTTTCTCTTTCTTTCTTTCTTTCTTTCTTTCTTTCTTTCTTTCTTTCTTTCTTTCTTTCTTTCTTTCTTTCTTTCTTTCCTTCTCTCTTTCTCTGTCTCTCTCTTTCTCTACCTCCTTCCCTGCCTCCCCCCCCCTTTCTTCCCAGTTGTAGGGCTTGAACGCTAGGCCTAGGCACTGTCCCTGAGCTTCTTTTGCTCAAGCACTTGAGCCACAGCATCACTTCTGGCTTTTTCTCTGTATGTGGTACTGAGGAATTGAACCCAGGGGTCTTCGTACATGCTAGGCAAGTACTCTACCACTAAGCCACATTCCCAGCCTAAGTTTTTGTTTTCTTTAGGAAAGTAGAACTTCTATACTTTGTCTCTCGTGTCCTATAGCAGACTAAGTTTTCAATGAGTAGATGAATGGGTACTTACAACAGGAACTGAGTCATTTTGAGGTCATAATTAACTCACAAGCTAATGCAAGAAGCAATGAAGATTATGTCTCACTCAGACATATGGGCCCATATTGCACATGCCTATCTTTAACATAAGTGAGGAGGTAGCAGATGGTTGGACCATCTGAAAGATAAAAATGAGAGCATTTTATTTCTTATGACTCTTTCTGTTCTACAAAAAATGGTATATTGAGTTTAAGTTGGAAGTAGTGGAGAGGATAGGAGTGCTGTAGATTTGTCTTAGGCTATTTTCTCTGGAAAGTGAGGATTATAATTTTTGTATGATCTGTTTTGAATAGAATTGGTGAACTTTAGTAAAGTAGTTTCATGTAGAAGGTTTAAGTAAGTGGTAGCTACTCTTATCTATATCCGTTTTATAGAGGCTATAGTTGATCTGTAATTAGAGGCTGTGTGGCCAGTTGCTCTTAAAAAATTGAGCCTTTTGAGTTTTGGGACCTAATTCCTTAATTATTAAAAGCTCTTTTGGAATATGTTCAGTCAAATTTTTATATTCTTTTTTTTTTTTTTCCTGTTTGTGTGTTTCTGTATGGGCTTGAACCCAGGGCCTTGAACAATCTTGTCTTTTTCACTCAAACCGGTATTGTACCACTTGAGACATACCTCTAATTTTGGCTCTTTACATAAAATATTTTGCTTTTGTCTGACCAGGCTAGCTACTGACTGTCATGATCAGATCTTAGCTTTCTTGAGTAGCTGGAATTATAGGCATGAGCCACCAGTGTCCAACTCCTCTGGATATTCTAAAGTTTCCTAGATTGGCCCTTATTTGGTAATGTTTAATCTGGTAGAATCTTATGCTTTGGTAGTATTTATAACCTTGTTATTAAATGAAAGTACTGCAATTTTGATCCATCTGGCCCTCCGTTGGCTTTTTTTTCTAGTTGTTTGTCTAATGTACAGATGCTCATGTTACTATTGCATTTGCCTTAGAAAATAATTTATAAAAGCCATTGAGTATTCTTTTTTTTTTTTTTTTTTGGTTGGTTGTGGGACTTGAACTCTGGTCCTGGGTGCTGTCCCTCAGCTCTTCAGCTCAAGGCGAGCGCTCTACCACTTGAGCTACAATGCCACTTTCGGTTTTCTGGTGGTTTATTGGAGATAGGAGTCTCACAGTCTCTCCTGCCCGGGCTGGCTTTGAACCACGATCCTCAGATCTCAGCCTCCTGAGTAGCTAGGATTACAGGCGTGAGCCACCAGCGCCTGGCGTCCATTGAGTATTCTTTAAATACTGTTTACCCTCACTGTTATATCACATAATACCAAGAAATTGGTGAGAAAAAACAATGTCACCATGTTCTTTGTGCAATCCCACATTTCATGAACTGCTTTTATTTAAGATTTTTTATATCTATTAACAGAAATATATTTGTCTTTCCTATGATCAGTTGTGTAAAATTTTTATTTCTAGAGTGTTTGAAGTATATGTAACACATTACAAATGTAGGCCATTAATGGGAATTCTGTGCCACATATGTACTAAGATGTTAAAAATTTTAAGATAAAATTTAAAAACCTTTTTTTTCTTACAATAGTAGCAAGGATTTACATTTTTTGTGTGCTAGATTTCTTTAAAAAATGCCACCATTAATTGAGATGCATTTAGTCTAATATGCTTTTCCTAAACATTGATAATGCTCAAAATATTATGAGGGAGTGTACTGTATAGCACAACAGACTTATGTATAGATAGTACTGATGCTTTAACTTGTGCTTGCTAGTAGGCAGATGCTCTACCACTTGGGCCACACTCCCAGACTTTTAAGGATTTTTTTTCTGAGGGCAGTTTTTTTAGAAAAAAAAAATCATATATGCTATTTGGACATGCATATTACTAGTTATAGTTAAAGATTAGATAACTCTGAACCTGAATGTGAGATATTTGAAGTAGATATTTAGGACAGTTCTGGGAAAGGTATTCTTTCTTAGAATTGACTTTTCTTGTTTATAAATAAGAGCATGTATTACAGTTTGAATAAATGGAACATTATGTTTAAAAGCCAAAGACTGAATACCTTAAAATTGTTAATTATATTGGAATAATTTGACTTTTGTAATTAGTGTTTGTAATTAGAATTATGTAAAAAGATTTGATTTTTACACTTTATGATACGGATACTTTATGTATCATTTAGACGTTTCTACAAGAAGGAATGCCTACTTCTGCACGATGTGATGATTTAGAAGCCTTAAAAAAGAAGGGATGCCATCCAGATGACATAGAAAATCCCAGAGGTTCCAAAAATATAAAGAAAAATAAAAATGTCACCAACCGGAGCAAAGGAACAGCAGAGAAGCTCCAGCCAGAAGATATTACGCAGATCCAACCACAGCAGTTGGATCTGCACTTACGATCAGGTACAGAAATGCACCCAGATTTCTTAAGTTCTTGACACCACTTTTATATGATATGTATATATGTTGGCTCATAGTTTTGGAAGTTTCAGCCCAGGATTGAGTGGGTTCTGTTTTTTTGGGCCATGACAGGAGGCACATCATCAAAGGACTTGATGGGATACATTGTACACTTCACAGTTTGGGAAGTGAGAGAACATGATACTTTGTAGAGTTATGTCTTAAGTAACTTGAAACTTCCCTATAGGCCCCTTCTCTTGATTTCCCACACCCCCATTGTGCCAGCCAGGGGACCTAGTCTTTAACACAGGTACTTTTAGGGCATATTCCAGATCCGGATTGTAGCAGAATTGACTTTATGTCTTGTCTTGTTGGTTGGGATGTTAGCCTTGTCCTCTTTGTCTTCTTAAAGGCTGTTAGAAGATTTTTCTTTTTTTAAATACAATTGAAGGCATACCTGAGTTATTTATAGGATTCCCAGTATGTTTTACAAAACATATACACATGATCTACTTCATTTTATGTTGTTTACTATGTATTGATTTGCTGGCAAGCTAATTTCACTTGTTAATTTGTTTAATTAGGGGAGCCACAGACGTTTACATTAAAATTCAAGAGGGCTGAAGACTATCCCATTGATCTCTACTACCTTATGGACCTTTCTTACTCCATGAAAGATGATCTGGAGAATGTAAAAAATCTTGGAACAGATCTGATGAATGAAATGAGGAGGATCACTTCAGACTTCCGGATTGGTAGGTGTCTTTTCTTTTCTTTTCTTTTCTTTTCTTTTCTTTTCTTTTCTTTTCTTTTCTTTTCTTTTCTTTTCTTTCGGTGTGGGGCTTGAACTCTGGGCCTGGGCACTGTCCCTCAGCTCTTTAGCTTAAGGCGAGCACTCTACCACTTGAGCTACAGTGCCACTTCCGGTTTTCTGGTGGTTTATTGGAGATAGGGGGTCTCACAGTCTTTCCTGCCTGGGCTGGCTTTGAACCGCAATCCTCAGATCTCAGCCTCCTGAGTAGCTAGGATTACAGGCGTGAGCCACCAGCGCCCAGCTACTTTTCTTATTATAAATCTTGGCACTTCTAAAAACTCTCTTGTATTTTCTTCTTTTGCCCTTCCAAACTATTTGTGAGATATATAAGCCAGTTTTCTTTCTGAGAGGAAACTGATATTCCTGTCATATCTAATAGTCTTTCTGTCTCCTCTTCCTCTGCTGCTGGGTGCTGCTATGCAATTTGACACTGATTGTGCCTCACAAATAAAGAAGGGCATGATTGTTGTCACAGGGATTAATCCATTCTTCTGCTTATTTATTTTACAAACCAGTGTCAAGTACCTCCAGGTTCTATTTCATTATTAATTAGCATGACCATTACTAATTTGTATGCCTCTACACTCTAATTCACTACATATGTTTTGTTTTGTTTTGTTTTTGGTATTTTGACATGGGATATTGCTCTGTAGCTCACCCTGAACACAAAATCCTCTGGCCTCAGCTTCTCAAGTGCTGGGGTTGCTGGTGTACCTCATCATTCCCAGTGAAAGATTTTTCCCTTTCAACCCTATTTCCTACCTCATGTATGCCTAACTAACCTCTTTCCTGCTTGCTGCTGCTTTGGCCCTCTAAAATATTGGAGGAATTTCATATACTTGGGTAGGCCTTTAAACATTTTGCTGCATTTTAGCCAGGTGCCAGGTTTCACACCTGTAATCTTGGTCCTTAGGAGGCTGAGATCCAAAGTCAATGTTTAAAGTCAGCCTGGGCAGAAAAATTCATGAAACCCCTTCTCCATAATTACCAGCAAAAAACAAGGCTGGAGGCATGGCTCAGGTGCTACAGCGACAGCTAAACAAACAAGCCACGCAAACATGAGGCCCTCAGTTCAAACCAGAGTCTTGGCAAGAAAGCAAGCAGCCATATTTTTAAATAACTCTTGCTTAAAATATTCTTTTATTTAGGAACATAACTGACTTTGGAAATAGGTAGCTCTAAGTTGTTTTGGGGGTTTGAACTTAGACTTGAGCCATGACTCTAGCCTTAGTCTTTTTTAAAGTAGTCAGAAAACCATAATGTGTATCATTGCATTCTGCCGTTATTGGGCGCTTACATGCTAAGAAAATGAAGGTGAGTTATTTTAAAGTGGGTAGGCTCAGACTGGATGTGGTTGGCATGTTCCTATAATCTCAGTGTTCAGGAGGCTGAAGCAGGAGAATCTTTAGTTTGCAGTCACCCTGGGCTTTTTAGATTTTACTATTGTTAAATAGTAAAACCCTGTCTCAGAAACATTATGTGTATTTGTGTATAAATGTTGGGTAGCGTTATTAGGCTATTACAATACTGTGAACAGGTAACTTACTTAAACAACAGGAATTTATTGACAGCTATTCTAGAAGCTGAGAAAACTTAGGATCAAGATTCATTCTCTGCCTTTTGTTGGATAGGTGATGCCTTCTAGCTACGTTCTTATATGGTGGAGAGCAAAAAAGGAGGTCACAGAACCCTGATGCTTTTCCAGTCATGATCTCACATCTTCCCAGTTGCTTTATTTCCTGATAGCATCAAATTGTGGATCAGGTTTTTAGCATGTGCACTTTTTAAGAAGTGGGGATAGAGACATTCAGTATGCAGCCAGTAATGTCATAGATTTTTTTTTTTTAATGTGAGTTTTATCTGTACATTGATCTATTCTTACGCTTTTTTCTTGCCAGGTTTTGGCTCATTTGTGGAGAAAACTGTGATGCCTTATATTAGTACAACACCAGCAAAGCTCAGGAATCCTTGCACAAGTGAACAGAACTGCACTAGCCCATTTAGCTACAAAAATGTTCTCAGCCTCACTGATAAAGGAGAGGTATTTAACAAGCTTGTTGGGAAACAGCGCATATCTGGAAACTTGGACTCTCCTGAGGGTGGATTTGATGCCATCATGCAGGTTGCTGTGTGTGGAGTAAGTGAATTCACTTCCTACATTTTTGTGCATTGTAAATGCGATTTAATCAAAGTTAGTAAAAATATGGCTATAGATGTGGTAGTTAAGAATTTTCCTATGGTAGGAGGAGGACACAGAATCAGAGGGAGACGGGAAAACATATAATAGAGGGGCCCATCAGCTGCATTGGACATTGATGAAAATGAACTAAGCAATGCAAAGACAGTGATGGGAGGGGAGGAATAAGAGGGAAAGAGGAAACAGCTTACACTAAGCAAAGGGAAAGAAATGTAACTATCACCTGATGTGGAAGAAGTAGTTGTATTGTCAAAGCTCATAGAAGTCACAAACTTAAAAAGACCATGATAATGACTGTTTGCCTTGTGAAGGTTAAAATGTGTTTGTGACTTTGAGTATCACTATCTCACAATACTGTGAAATATGTGAAATTTATGTAATCACCTAATCTCAATTAAAAAAAAAAGAATTTTCCTATTTTTCTTGATCCTGGGCAGTTGACTTATTATAAATACAATCTTTTATTTTTGAGTTTTCACTATAATGTTTGCAATCCCAGGTTTCAGCTTTTAAGCTGAAGAAAGAGTAGAATTCAAGGTAGTACTTTGGCTGATAGCTCTTTTCTTTGGACTTTGTGGGGACAATACCCTCTGGGCTGCCTTTATCCATGCCTTATTCCATATGATCAGACTACATTTGACAGTTTGTCATGCTTTACTTCTCTAGAGCTGACAAAGATAACCCACTTTTGAAAGACCATTAGTATTAATAATAAACCTAATTTAAAGTTTATTGTTAGGAGGAGATAAACAGTTGAATTAAAGCAATTTACATTTAGACAAATACAATTATGTATAGAAAAAGTATTTTACCACTTCTGTAAATTCTTCTACCATTTCTGTAAAGTCCTGGTTGATAGGTTAGATTGGATTGATTTATGCTGGGATAAATGTTTGATCATTCTTTCTATTAAAAAAATGTGCTGAGCACCAGTGGCTCATGGCTGAGATCTGAGGATCACAATTTAAAGCCAGTCTAGACAGACATAATTGAGTGACTCCTATCTCTAATTAACTAACAAAATGCTAAAAGTGGAGGTATGGCTCAATTGATAGAATGCCAGTGTTGAGCATAAGAGCTTAGCAAAAGCTTACGGTGGTGGGTGGTGGAGAACAAGACCTGAAGCAGAGTGAAGGAAGAAGTAAACTTGAGATACTCAACAGATACTATACCACCTACAGAAAGACAGGGCACCATGGCTTCTGTTGCTGAGTAAAACCAGAAAAACAACTTTTAGAAGGAGCTGAGATGTACATGTAGACAACTAGAAAGAAAGCCAAACAGTGGAATAGAGCAGCTTCAGTCTGTGGGATCTTCATTTATTAGAGGATTGTGAGAATTGTGTAAAGAAAAGATAAAGAGTAGAATCAGGTGAAAAATATAATAATAGTGTGTATGAAAAGTAACAGGTGATGGTGTTATTGAGAGTAGCATTTTAAAATTGACATCCTTTCATTTGAAGTCACTGATTGGCTGGAGGAACGTCACCCGGCTGCTGGTGTTTTCCACGGATGCCGGCTTTCACTTTGCTGGTGATGGGAAGCTTGGTGGCATTGTTTTACCAAATGATGGACGGTGTCATCTGGAAAATAATGTCTACACAATGAGCCATTACTATGTAAGTGCTAAGGTCTTACCTAAGTGAGTAGGTTAATGTTGCAGTTTGAATCTGTGTTTTATCCTAAGGGCTGTGTGAGGGTTTCAGGGATTCAGGTTTTGTCATGCTAGCAAGTATGGTCCATAACGCAATGTCCAGGGAAGTCTCTTATTGCTGTTTGTGAAAGTATGCATACTCCTTGTGCTTGACAGGGGCCTAACCTGGCTGTAAGGGGTGCTTCTCACTTTGAGAGCGGGGAATCTCTGGCTCTAAGAGATACTTCTCACACTTAGACAAGTGCTTTGCTGGGGGTAAGGGACCACTTTATTCCTGAATCAATTTAACTGACTCTTCACTTCATGCAGCATCTGGTAGTCACATTGGCATTATTATTCTTAACAATTTATCTAGGTTTACACACTTTTTTTTTTATCTAGGTTTACACACTAGGTTTACACACTTACATTTTATATGACTTTTAAAAAGTGGCCATCATGTCTTATAAATATTAGAAGTTATTCAAGGTCTAGAACAATACAAATCATTTTATTTCCTTAAGTGATAGATAATAGAACTTTTAATATGAGCTTTAATTATAACTTTTAATTATAGAACTTTTAATTTTATTGTCCTCACATTTAGTATATGTGCTGCTCAAGTGAGCACTGTCCTTACACTTAAAGTCCATAGATTATATTACTGTTTAAGATCTATTAAGATGATATGTGTGTGTATATACATTTGTATGTATACAGACATACATTTATGTGCATATATATGTGTATGAGAAGAGGATTTGAAATTCAAATACATACTACCAATTTAGCAATTGTTTGCTTTTGATATTCTTATTTGAAAGCCATCTTGCCCAAGGAAATCTGTTATATATGTAAGTTTATATATAGTTCAAAAAATACTGAAAAATCAAAATACTGGTGACAGGAGGATTACAGGCTATAGCCAGTCTGGTTTACATAGTAAGACTGTCTCACAATAACAGGTGGGCACCAGTGGCTCATGCTTTTAATCCTAGGTATTCAGGAGGCTAAGATCTGAGGATCATGGTTTGAAGCCAGCCTGGCCAGCAAAGTCCATGAGATTCTTACTCCAATAAACCACACAAAGCTGGAAATGAAGCTGTGGCTCAAATGGTAGAGTGCTAGCCTTGAGCAAAATAGCTTGGTGCACACACAAAAACAGCAAAGACAAACAAGAAAAAGTGAACTACATTAGAAGCATATTTTTACATACTAAAACATATTGCTTCTCCCCTTAGGATTATCCGTCTATTGCTCACCTTGTCCAGAAACTCAGCGAAAATAATATTCAGACAATTTTTGCAGTTACTGAAGAATTTCAACCTGTTTATAAGGTAAATATAATTGAGATAAAAAGTTCTTTTGTTTTTGTCCATTTATGTTTAACAAAAGTTGAGGCATAATTATGTCTTCATTGAAGACCACTATATAGGCAGACTGAATTTAACAAAAGGAATTTAATCCAATTTTAGTCACAAACTGTGAAGCTAGTTACCTTTTCCAAGATGTGATACCTGAAGCTACTTAAGAACTAATAGGAAATGTTATTTCAAGATAAATATTACTTGTTTAATAGATTTTTTAAATAATGTAAGTAATACTGATATTTTGCATGTTTTATCTTTCCATCGCAGGAACTAAAAAATTTGATCCCTAAGTCAGCAGTGGGAACATTATCTGGTAATTCTAGCAATGTAATTCAGTTGATCATTGATGCCTACAATGTAAGTAGATTTTAAGTAAGATCAACTTTGAACAATACCCCATTAAGGATACTTTGTTTTAGGAAAGTAAATATTCACTTAACGATTTTCCAAGCTAAGAGAGCAGTAACAAAAACAAAGACATAAAACTTGAGTTCTGTATCTGGGGAAAAAAGTTTCTATTGTCTTCCAAAAGCATTGTCTAAACAAAAGACAAAATATGATAAAGGAATGTGTGGAACTTTCTGAACATCTGTTTATATGTCATTAAGCAAAGATCTCATTGCAAACAGGTATAAAATTTGTATTTAGATATATTATTTATTCAACCATTTTCCCCCTAAGTATGCTTAGTGGTTTTGTCTATTTTGATGAATTGTGCTAGGAAAACTTTTGTGCTAGGAAAACTTTTCTTTTTTTGCACTAATTCAGAGAGTGTTTTCTATTTTCAGTAAGTATATACATACACTCAGATATGAACATGTGAGAGTACCATTAAGGTTATAGCACTATGAAGCAGTACACATATGTCTATAATTTAAGCTGCTATTTATACTTGCCTTATAAAGAGGTCTGGTATTGTGTTTTCTTCACATATGGAAAGGAGTTGAAACTGAAAAGAAATTATAGCTGAGGTAATACTTTATTTGACCACTAATGATACTTATTAAGCATTGGCCAAAAATCATTTCTATGTAATCTGAAGGCATTTAGTGTGATTGTGTGTGACATACACCCTCTCCCAGCCTCCCCAATTCTGTGGTTGCATTTTCGATATTTTTTAACTCATACCATTGGTGTTCCAGAGATGTTTGATATTTTAAGTAAGGACTGACTTTCAGCCTCTCAGGGTGGTCTTTTTGTGTTTTTTTTTTTTTTGGTGGGCTTGAGGGCAGTGTTGACAGTCAAACCCAGCACTCACGCATGCTAGGCAAGTGTTCTACCACTGAGCTACCTGCATCTATCCCTCACAAGCCACTTAAGGTTTACATTTTTCTGCCAGGACCACAGACATTCTAACAAATTTGTTCCCAGTTTGTAGAGTAGATCATTTACGGTGCTCCTTAGCTTGAAGAGGAAATATAAATGTTCATCGGGGAAAGAAAACATCTCTTCTCTGTTTCTAATAATTAATGTCAGGCCTCTGTGCTATATAATCATTAATGTTGTAATTGAACTAAAAACACTCCTATTATACACATTATTTTGAAGATTGGACTCTTAATTAGAAGTTATTACTCTGTGTTTTCTAATCCTTCAGGCAGGCTTAGATTAAATTTTTTTTTGTTGTTGTTATTACAGTTCATTGTACTCATGTGTTTTACATTTGGGTAGTATTTTATTTGACTTCCTTATTGACCATCAACTTACCTTTTAGTCCCTTTCCTCAGAAGTCATTTTGGAAAACAGCAAATTGCCAGAGGGAGTAATGATAAATTACAAATCCTACTGCAAGAATGGGGTGAATGGAACAGGGGAAAATGGAAGGAAGTGTTCCAATATCTCCATAGGAGATGAGGTACATCCTATAACCATTTTCTATAGAAAAGAAAAAAAATGCTCATTTATAAATACATTTACAAAAAAAATTCAGCTTTATTGATAGCTTAATTTAGTTTCCTTTTCCTCTTCCAGGTTCAATTTGAAATCAGCATGACTGCAAATAAGTGTCCAGAAAAAGTTTCTGGAAACAGTAAGAATTCTGAAACCATTAAAATTAAGCCTCTGGGCTTTACTGAAGAAGTAGAGATTATTCTTCACTTCATCTGTGAATGTGAATGCCAAAATGAAGGCATTCCTGAAAGTCCCAAGTGTCATGAAGGGAATGGGACATTTGAGTGTGGAGCTTGTAGGTAAGCTGGGGACTGGAAGGACAGAGGGCATGGTGCCTTTGAAAATTGTAGGCAGTGTCTTAATACTGTTATACGCATATGAAACCTCAGTTTGGACAAATCATTTGTTCCAATCACCATTGCAGTTCCATTAGATGAATTTAAGGATCTTTCCTGTCTTCCTTTTTTTTTTTTTGTCATGGGGCCTGAACTCTGGGCTTGGGTTCTGTCCCTTAGCTCTTCAGCTCAAGGCTGGTTCTCTACCACTTGAGCCACAGCTGCACTTCTGGCTTTTCCTGCTTATGTGGTGCTGAGGAATCGAACCAGGGCCTTGCACATGCAAGGCAAGCACTCTACCTCTGAGCCACCTTCCCACACCTATACAGAAACTTTTAATTTAATCTAGCCTCATTCATCCATTCTTGTTCTATTTTTGTTTGGCAATTAGGATTCTATTCAAAAAGCCATTCTGTGCCTATAGTTTCCAGAGTTTTCCCGAAGTAGTTTCAGAGGGGGCAAAGCTTACATTTAAAGCTTTCATCCAATTGTAGTTGATTTCTGTACAGAGTAAGCAGTATCAGACTCCTGGTATAGATAATCAGTTTCTTAGCACCTTTTTTTTTTTTTTTTAAGAGGCCATCTTTTCCCCCATGTGTTTTTGGCTCCTTTATCAGAGATTAAATGGCTCTAGTGTGGGTGTATTTGCTGGTCAATTGGAGATGAAGACTCAAATATATTTGACTGGCTTGACTTTGAATCACAATCATCAGATTTCACAGCTGCCCGAGTGAGAGTTATAGGCTTGAGCCACTGGTGCCTGGCTGAAATAGTCTTTTGATTGGAGAGTGTAAACAATTAACATTCAGGGTTAATGTTGAGATCTGTGTCATATTTCTTGTCTTTTTTGGGGGGGGAGGGTTAGTCATGGGGCTGAACTCTGGGCCTGAGCACTGTGCCTCAGCTCTTCAGCTCAAGGCTAGCACTCTACCACTTGAGCTACAGCGCCACTTGCGGTTTTCTAGTGGTTTCTTGGAGATAAGAGTTTCACAGACTTTCCTGCCTGGGCTGGCTTTGAACCAAGATCCTCAGATCTCAGCCTCCTGAGTAGCTAGGATTACAGGTGTGAGCCACCCGTGCCCAGCTCATTTTTTTTTTTTTTATAGTGCTTGCTTTTTCCTATTTTGCTAATCTCATTAAATGGGATTTATTCTTTCCTGTGTTTCTCTGTTTTTATTTGTCTTTTTGTATGTAGTATTCCTTTAATTATCTTCTGCAGTGCAGCTTAGTAGTCATGAATTCATTGTACTTTTGTGTATCATGGAGGATTTTTATTTCTTCTTTAATTATGAGAGAGAATTATGAGCTGAGAAATTATGAAAAAATAAAAGGGCACCAAGGTTCCCCCCCATTTTTTCAACTGGTTTTTGTTGTTGTCTTCTTTCCAGCAGGTGGCAGCATAGTTATAGTTCCCAGCCAGTGGCAGAGAAAAAATTAAAGATCTTACTGATCTCACTTACCTTTTAACTTGAGGCTTTCCTGTTTCCTACATTGTGTAAACTCAGTCTGTTGTGATCAGCTGTTTCTCTTGGTGTTTTCCTAGTCCACCTGCTGCTGTTCACCTTACTGTGCAGCTTCTTATGTGGAGCTGAGACTAAAAGCTCTGTGCATTCATACTTCAGTGCTCCATGTTTTGTCTTCCTGGGGTTTCTCTGATATAGATGCTGTGTGAGTTAACAGAATTTCCTGCAGCTTCTATCAGAATGAACTTCAAGTCCCTCGGGAGGGCCCCTCTCAGACTCATCACAAAGCTAGAAACTTTGGGGGTATTGTTGGAGTTCAGATCACTGTCTGACCTGCTCTAATTTCCTTAGCCACTCTTTCTCAGAAGCAGTTTTATATCCACCCCACCCCCCTCCCCCTTATACTGCTGCATAGTTGGGAATTGCTGCCACTTCTAAATTGACATTTTTATTCCTGGAATTTTTAGCTTTAGGCCTTATAAAATATGTATTTATAGAACAGTGTTGGGGGGAATATATCAAACTGATCAGGGTGATTTTTTTTCCTTTTTCTTTTTTTTTGGTGCTGTTCTTGGGTGCTGTCCCTGAGCTTCTGTGCTCAAGGGTAGCACTCTACCACTTCATTGGCAGTGCCACTTCACTTGTGGCTTTTTGGCAGTTAATTGGAGATAAGAATCTCATGGACTTTTCTCCCTGGGCTGGCTTAAACTGCAATCAGCTGCAGTCCTCAGATCTCAGCCTTTTGAGTAGCTAGGATTACCACTGTGAGAAATCACACCTATATAGCCTGCCCTAGCAATAATGATGACTTTATCTGAGAAATAGAATTAGGAAGTAAAAAGGAATGTTTACACTGCACTTCATTAAGTTTGCATTTCTTAAATAATTTATTTTAGCAATTTTACATGTAAAATTAAAAAAAGGAAATGGTGTTATTGTAGAATGTAGACCCTAACTTAAATTTTATAGCTATTTTTCTTTTTGTTATTGAGATTTATACTCAAGTCCTCCTGCTTGCATGACTGGTGTCCTGCCACTTGAACTGGGGTATATCTGAGGTGGTAGAGCACTTGCCTAGCAAGCACAAGGCCCAAAGGTCAAAATCCTCATACTGCAAGAATAATTTATAAACAAATGACTATGTTTATTTTTTGTATAGATTTTTATCATGAACATTCCCGCATACTATGTTAGTAGTTCAAGAGATTGTTCAGTTTTGTTTCTTCTTCATAACTTTGTGGCATTGCAACTGGAAATCTTTCTTCAGGTGTAATGAGGGCCGTGTTGGCAGACATTGTGAATGCAGTACAGATGAAGTTAACAGTGAAGACATGGATGCTTACTGCAGGAAAGAGAACAGCTCAGAAATCTGTAGTAATAATGGAGAATGTGTCTGTGGACAATGTGTGTGTCGGAAGAGGGATAATACAAATGAAATTTATTCTGGCAAATTCTGCGAGTGTGATAATTTCAACTGTGATAGATCCAATGGCTTAATCTGTGGAGGTAAGAAAAAGCAGTGTAAATTGTTACAGACTGATTTCCCCAATATGGTAAAAATATTAGGAGTTACTCAATAGTCCAATGCAAAGGGACAGCATTTGGGGTCAGTCCATCCTTAGATACACTTTCCTATGTGTTGTTGGTTACTTTTGCTTTTTAAGTAAATGCTGTGATATTTTATGCTTATGATTATTTTGAGAAATGGTCTTTATAATTGCAGGAAATGGAATTTGTAGATGCCGTGTGTGTGAGTGCTACCCCAACTACACTGGGAGCGCATGTGACTGCTCTTTGGATACTGGTCCATGCACGGCAGTAAATGGACAGATCTGCAATGGCCGGGGCATCTGTGAGTGTGGTGTCTGCAAGTGTACAGACCCAAAGTTTCAAGGTCAAACTTGTGAGACGTGTCAGACCTGCCTTGGTGTTTGTGCTGAGCATAAGTAAGCATTTCCTAATTACTTGAAATTGTATTTGTCTTTGTTCACCTAATATGTATTAGAGTTATCACTAAAGCCAGGACAAGTGCTGGAATGTTGTACTATAAATAAATGCCCCAAAAATGTCTTCCTCATTAGCTAGTGTATGTTTGTCATCTGAGAACTGTGCTATTATTTTGATAGGAAATTGCTATATAATTGAATCTGTGTGGTTACTTTTATTAAATTATCATTGCTACCATTTTTTTTTTAATGGTGCTGGGGATTAAACCAGGTGAGGGCCTTTTGTTCTACTGCTGAGGAATATTTCTGGCCCACTTACAATGTTAACTCAGCAAAATTAAAGGTTTTACCCTTGATTGATTATAATTGATCCAATAATAATACTTTTAAGTTCTGGTTTATGCTATCATTTTAATATATTATAGACCTTGTTTATGATCTGTTTATTGAATTTATTTTTATTATTTATTTAATTGGAATTCTATTAAAATTTCATTTGTGGAAGTATAGTTTTTTTTTTAGAAACAAGCAATTTTTATTAGTCAAAAAATATGTAATTGCTGGTATTGTCTAACAAGATTGATTATTGGTATTAAAATTTAACTTATTTTTTTCTATGCCACTCATGGGGCTATAACTCCATTATCATTTGAGCCATCTTCCCACTTCTAGCATCTTGCTGTTTTACTGGAAATAGGAATCTTTAAGATTTATCTGCCCAGATTGGTTCAGAACCAAAATACTTAGATCTCAGGCTAATTTTAAGGAGGAGGTGAAAGGTACAATAAAAAGTGCAGGTTCGGGCTGGGAAGGTGGCTCAGGGGTAGAGCACTTGCCTTGCATGCAGGAGGCCCTGGGTTCGATTCTTCAGCACCACATAAGCAAAAAGGAAAAAGCCAGAAGTGGCGCTGTGGCTCAAGTGGTAGAGTGCTAGCCTTGAGCTGAAGAGCTGAAGGACAGCACCCAGGCCCAGAGTCAGGCCCCACGACTGGACCCTCTTCTTCCCCCCCCCCCCAAAAAAAAGTGCAGGTTCTTTCACCCTTACAAAGAGAGCATATTCATATGGTCAGCAAAGGCAGCCCATTTGCCTAAGTCAGCTTTGTTGGAGGCAGAATGCAGAGAGAGACCTCATGTACCCTTTCTGCTTAGGCTGTAGCTTTTCCAGCCACCTCATTGATATTAGCTGTATTCATGCAGATTACTGATGGAAGCTGGAATCTACATTTCCCATCCAAAAATGTACTCTGCCTCCATGTTTATTCAAATCTTCTTTCATTCTTCTTGGTTCATTAATGTCACGGGGTTAGCATGCAAAATGGTTCTTAAATAGTACATTTAAATATCCTTTGTTTTGACAGAGAATGTGTTCAGTGCAGAGCCTTCAATAAGGGAGAAAAGAAAGACACGTGTGCACAGGAGTGTTCACATTTCAACCTGACTAAGGTAGAAAATCGGGACAAGTTGCCCCAGCCTGTCCAGGTGTATCCTGTGACCCACTGTAAGGAGAAGGATGTGGATGACTGCTGGTTCTACTTTACCTACTCAGTGAATGAGAATAATGAAGCCATTGTTCATGTTGTAGAGACTCCAGGTAGAACCCAATAATTATATACATTCATTTTCTTTTATATGTTGTTTTGACTATCCATCTTCTTGTCAGATTCCCTAATATCTGCAAACAAACTCCAACTCTGTAAGGTACAATTTAGGGAATTTTTCTTTTTTCAAAACTTAAAATACTTTTTAACCAGGAAATAAGGAATCAAGAGTCAAGTTTAAGTTTTCTGATAGGAATGTTTAGATATTAGATAAGTAGTCTATTTAGTCTGGTCAATGTTTAGTCTGTTCAAGGCACTTAGAATCAAGCCTGACAATCAGTCCTCAATTGATGATACTTAAATTTGAACTTGGTTTAAAACATAATTTGCTAGACGATATTGTGGGTTTTTTCCCCCCTCAAATCTTAAAATTTTTATTATGATAACAGATTCTCCACCAGCTACTGTTTACTTTTCAACTTTTTTGCCTAATTCCTTCTTTTTTTCTTTTAAAATTTATTGTAAAGGCGATAAACAGAGGAGTTAGGAGTTATGTAAGTAAGGTAATGAGTATATTACATTGTGAACACTGTTACCCTGAGGATATTGTTTTTCTTTTTAATGTTTTTTATTGTGAAAATACTGTACGGAGGGGTTACAATTACATGAGCAAGATAATGAGTACATATCTTATCAAGCACTGTTGCCTCCTCCTTTTGCTTTTCCCCTACCATCCCTTCCCTCCCATCTCTACAACTACACTCCCCCCTCATCCCCCCCCCCCCACCGCCCCGCGCCCCACTCCTACCTAAATTGTAAAGTTAGTTTTTCAACATAGCAATGGGTCAACCTGTATCCCTATTTAAACAATTTGTTTTTTCCCTTCCCCTCCGCAAATTATACCAACGTTAAATACAGTGAAAACAGATTATACCATGGGGGAGGACCCCGAGGATATTGTTAAGTGTAGAATTGGTTCAACTGCTCAGGAAATGAAACATGTTTATATCTTGATTTATTAGCTTTTTCTAGTAGATTTTTCTAAAGTTTCTATATTAGCAGATAGCTTTTGTGAGCATATTGGAAAAGGTGATAGACTTAATTAATGGGAAACTGCTAAACTTTGTAAAGGTCCTGTTTTCTTAGTCCTGTCTTTGAACATCACAAGTTCTCCCCTCCCTTCCCCCAGTATTAATATTGAATCGAGGTCCATGGGAGTGATCCACTGAGTTATACTACCAGCCCAGGAAGTTTTGTGTGCTATTCTTTTTTTTGTTGTTATTTTTTTAATTTCATTTTTTCCATAAATGCCAGTAAGAATGTTGGATCATTTGGCACTTCTACTTTTATTCATTTATTTTTTTTGATGGTTGTGGGGCTTGAACTCTGGGCTTGGATGCTATCTCTCAGCTCTTCAGCTCAAGGCGAGTGCTCTACCACTTGAGCTACAGTGCCACTTCCAGCCTTTTCTGGTTATGTGGTGCTGAGGAATTGAACCCAGGTCCTCATGCATGCTGAGGCAGGCACTCTACCTCTGAGCCCCCTCACTTTTTCTTCATGGAGGTTGCTTATAATTAAGAACTTCATTTCCTAACTGGAGCTTGTAAATGTTTAAAGTTTGATATTTCCCGGATTTACAGTTTAGAACCTGTAAGCTATATGAGTTCATCTTTGAATTTGGAGTAAGGTTTGGTTGTTTTATGTATGATTGGCTAATATTTTCAATACCACTTCCTTTTTCTATTTTTGTGTAAATTGAGTGATCTTCTTTAATCTATCACTTAAATAATTTCTTAACTGATACAAAAAACAGTTTTTACAGATTAATGTAATGTGATGTTTTGGTATGTGCACATACTTTATAATGTTTAAATCATGGTCAGTATAGCTACTCAAACATTGTTTCTTTAGTGAAAACTTTCAGTGTACTTGTATTTATTGTGGGGCTACAGTTTGAAGATAAGGCTTGTATTTGCTAGGCAGGCACTTTGCCACTTGATCCACAACCCCAGTGTTCTTTTTTGTTGTGCTTTTTGGGTAGCATTTCACATTTTTCTCCGCCCAGGTCCAAAGCTCAGACTGATCCTCCTAGCTATGACTCTGGTAGCTTTGATGACAGCATGATCTACCACACTCAGATTGTTGGTTGAGATGGTGTGTCAACTATTTGCCTGGGTTGGCCTGCTGTTATTGCCCATCATCCATTCTCCACTACCCTACCCTTCTAGTACAGCTTACTTGCTGTTGATGCTTTTGAGTTTTTTGTGTTCTGTTAAATGTATAGTTTGTTTAACATTTTATTCCATCTTATAGATTGTCTCAATTCCTTCTTTATCTTTTAACTTATTTTGTTATGCAAAAACTTTGAAATTTAACCTAGTTTTGTCTAGTTTTGCTTTTATTTCCTATGTTTTTATGGTCTTTTCCAAAAAGACCTTGCTTATTACAGTGTCCTGAATTACGGCCCATGTATTTTCTTCTGAAAGTTCCATCACGTAGGTCTTACCTTTAAGTCTTGAATTCATAGTGACTTGATTTTTATTTCTATTATTCTACATTTGGACGTCTGATTTTTCCTAGCACCATTTAAGACTGTCATTTTTTTTCAGTGTGTGTTCTTAACACTTGTTTAACCTCATTTGGCCATAGATGTGGGTTCCATCAGCCCATCTGTTTCTAGGCCATCATTTATCCATTTCTCTACTCCCCATATGTATTTTAGAATTGACATGTTGATTCCTGCAAAATCTCTTCCAGGATTTTGATTGGGACTGGTTTGAGTTCCAAAGTAGGGATAGTTGACTTTGTGAAAGCAGGATATCTTCTAATTTGTGAACATGGAACGTTCTCCATATTCCAGATCTTTTTGAATTGTTTTAGCTTTGTTTAAGAGTTTTTAGTGGAAAATCTTGATACTTTACTATGATTATACATAAACTTTGGAGGATTTTGACATGATTTTAAGTGATATTTTAAAGTCTAAATTTGCACTCTTTTTTTTTTTTGTTTTTTGGTCGTGGGGGCTTGAACTCTGGGCCTGGGCACTGTCCCTCAGCTCTTCAGCTCAAGGCGAGCACTCTACCACTTGAGCCACAGCGCCACTTCCAGTTTTCTAGTGATTTATTGGAAATAAGAGTTTCACGGACTTTCCTGCCCTGGCTGGCTTTGAACCACCATCCTCAGATCTCAGCTTCCTGAGTAGCTAGGATTACAGGCGTGAGCCACTGGCACCCGGCATAAATTTGCACTCTTTTAGAAATAAATGTTTTGCATGTATTAGGAAATACCTGGATTTTTCTGACCACCTATTGGTGGCATGTGCTTGTTATTCCAGCTCGGTCAGGAAATTATATAAATAGCAAGATGATAGTGTAGGCCTTCTTGGGCAAAAAGCAAGATTCTGTGTCAAAAAACAGCAAGAAGGACTGGAGGCCTGGGTAAGGGGGTAGAGGGACTGCCCAGTCAAATGCAAAGCCCGAATTGTACAAAAACAGAATCCAAACAAGTACCACTCCCATGATTTTTATTGATCTCATATCCTACAATGTTGTAAAGTCACTTGTTAGCTTCTTAACAGTTTGAGATAGTATGTTCTCACTTACCTTGAGTTTTAAGCACTATTTATTATATAAGACTGTTCAGCCTTTTGTGTTTGTGGTTGGACTTTGTACTTACCCACAGCCTTTCATGGTTATCATCCTTCTCCTTCTCTCTTAGATTGCCCCACTGGTCCAGACATCATTCCAATCGTAGCTGGTGTGGTTGCTGGAATTGTGCTGATTGGCCTTGCCTTACTGCTGATTTGGAAGCTTTTAATGATAATTCATGACAGACGGGAATTTGCTAAATTTGAAAAGGAGAAAATGAATGCTAAATGGGACACGGTAAGTTGCAAAGCAACTAAAAATTAAGGTGACTTAAAAAGTAAATGTGCCTCTTATTGCTAAGATTGTTTATTAAAGCCCTCTTTAAATAACTCATTCCCTAATGAATTTGAACTGGAACATTTTTAATAGATTTAAACTAAATCTGCTGATCTACTCTTTTAATAAAGTGGAGTGGAGTCTCAACTCTCATTACCAGTAGCAAACAAATCAGTGAGTCCCCCACCCTCCACCCCTGAACCTAAAGAAGAAAGTACCATATTTAAAAAGCTACATAAAACTGGGTGCCAGTGACTCTCACTTACAATCCTGGCTACTCAGGAGGCTCAGATCTGGAGCATCATGATGAGAAATCAGCTCAGCCACAGAATCTGTTAAATTCCATTTCCAGAATAATCAGCAGAAAACAAGTCAGGTCAAGGGTTGCTTGGGCAGGAGGGAGCAAAGAATTGAACAGAGAAGAGGACACCACAATTTTCTTGACATGATCTCTGTCTGTATGCATTTGAAACT
This sequence comes from Dipodomys merriami, assembly GCF_024711535.1. NCBI lineage: Eukaryota > Metazoa > Chordata > Mammalia > Rodentia > Heteromyidae > Dipodomys > Dipodomys merriami. Next base: position 21,831,309 of record NW_027205603.1, read on the forward strand.
CAAGGAACTCTGAACTTGCAGTATAATTTATTCTGTGTAAATTAAATCTTATTAAACATTGCTGTTTGAAAGCAGTTTACAAAATTTGACTGGAAAGTTTGTGCTAGCATTTAGTGGATTCTGGTATGGATTCAGAGTTGGGCATATGGCCCTCCTGTATTCATCTTTTGATACAAGAAGGCATGGAGAATCCTCAGTCTCTTTAATCCTAGGTGCTAAACACTGAACATCCAGTATCATATGTAATTTATTGTATCATTAGGTCTAGACTGTAAAGATAGGTCACTACTATTTCTCAAGTATTTGCATTTCAGGAATTGTAGAAATAATAAAAAGTTCTGTTTTTAGTGTTTAAACACTTAATTTTCTTTCTGATGAAATCATTAGAAACTATTTCTTTTACTTTAGCAAGAAAACCCGATTTACAAGAGTCCTATAAATAATTTCAAGAATCCAAACTATGGACGTAAAGCTGGTCTCTAAGTTGCCGTTCGTATTTCTTTTCCCTTTGTGTCTTTGCATGTTAACTTTTTTATCTTTTCCTTACTGCACTGTGTGTCTCTCTTACCACTGTTGCTACTTTTTAAAAAGCTGTCTGGATTATAGCTATCTTGTGGCTTTTCTTATTGCTTGTTGACTTGGTGCTTAGAAAGATTTCGGATAATTGAGAAGAGGTAGAAGCAGCAGCTTTGTAATCAGACAGGCCTAGGGTAATATTCCACTTAGTAATATTCCACTTACCTCCTGAGGTTCAGTTCCTACACCTGTGTCAGGATTGGGTTGGGTGGCTATAATATTCCCAACAGTATGAGGTAATCTTGTCTTTATATCACAAATGATTTGTTACACTTTAGGGTTGAATACTAAAAATTAGATTTGAAATTATAAAAATGGAACATACTGTAATTTCTGCATAGTTTATAACTACAATATTATTGTTACTAGTTCTGGAAAGATTTTGAGTTTTTTTTTTATTTTTTTTAAAGTTCTCAATCATAACTTAAAATTCAGCTGCTGAGGAGTGGAGATAAAGGGATCCCATTTCAAGACCAGTTTGGGCAAAGTAGCATGAGAAACTATCCCCCCAAAAATGAACTAAAGATGGATTAGGAGCTCACCTCATAGCACCAGGCCTTGAGTTCAGTGGTGTTCCTGTACACACTTGGGAGCTGTGAGGCACGCGCGCGTGTGCGTGTGTGTGTGTGTGTGTCTTCAATTGAATGATTCTGGTTTTCAAATCTAAGATGGGAATTTTTTTTTGGGGGGGGGGGTCCAGTCGTGGGGCCTGAACTCTGGGCCTGGGCGCTGTCCCTCAGCTTCTCAGCTCAAGGCTAGCACTCTACCACTTGAGCCAAAGCGCCATTTCCGGCTTTTTTCTATTTGCTTATGTGGTGCTAGGGAATCGAACCCAGGGCCTTAGGCATGCAAGGCAAGTGCTCTACCACTGAGCCACCTTCCCAGCCCCTAAGATGGGAATTTTTTTACAAAATAACTTTGTCAGTACAGGAATTTTAACTTAGGGCATTGTGTTTGATAGGCTAACAAATCAGTTGAGCAATGATTCCAGTGGTATATTTTGCTGGTTAATTTTGGGAATGGAGTCTTAGCAAACTTTCTTTTCTGCCTGGTCTGACTTTTAGCTTCTAGAGCTTAGTCTCATAAGTAGCAAGGATTCTAGATATGAGTCACTGGTGCTTGGTTAACACAAAGACTTGGAAAGAGAAACAAAGCACAGTCTTCGCTGAAAGTTCCATTGTTCTTCCTAGGTAGGATGGTGCACTCCTGTTATCCTAGTACTTAGGAGTCTAGGAGGAAAGATCCCAAGTTCTAGGATAGCTTGGGAGGAGGCCTAGTATTCATTATCTCAAAAAAAAAAATGAATTCCACAGTTACATCCTGTTCTCCAAGCTTAAGTGGATGATTTTATGTTTCCCTTCTATAGTTAGTGGACCACATTCTTCCTTACATCATTTCAAACTGCTTTACATATGAAATTTTGTGAAAAGCCTTCTAAAACTCATAAAAAAATTGTACTTAGAACGAAATTCTCCAAACTAGTAACAGAACCCTGCTTTTGTTCTCCAGCTGATTTCATTGTGATAGGCCCATGGAGAATTCAGCTTTCCTCATCAACACCATACTTTGTAGAACATGAAGGTATTGGTAGTGTAGTTTATGGTAATACTAGCTAATACTGCTGGGTGCTGGTAGCTCATGCCTGTCATTCTTTCTACCTGCTCATGAGGCTGAGATCTAAGGATCACAATTCAAAACTAGCCTGGACAGGAAAGTCCATGGGACTCTTAAATCTCCAATTAAATCACAGAAAAAGGTAGAAGTGGAGCTGTAGCCCAAGTGGTAGAGCACTTAACCTTGAGCAAAAAAGAGCTCAAAGACAGTGCCCAGGTCCAGAGTTCCAGCCCCAACACCAGCAAAAAAATTAAAAAACTGATAACTAATACTCGCTGTTATTAATGAAAGTAGGAGCTACTTTTATTCCTGCCTCACACATAGAAAACAAGCACAGAAGGATTAGCTAACTGGACTAAGTTCACATAACTGGGCAGTGGGAGAAGTAAAATGCAGATCCAGGCAGTTGGACTCCAGGGTCCACGCTCCTAGGCTTTGCCGTATAAGTTCGGAGTCTCATACTTAGAAGCTGCCATTTTCTGGTTGAGGAAAGGTAGGTCATCACTCACTGTATTATATAAGTTCTGGCAGTTTGTTGTAACTCAGGGAAACAGTACTTCCTGTGGCAGAAGGCATGAGGAATCATTTTATTACACTTTTATTACATGGAACTCGACACTGCAGCTACACTTATTTATTTACTGCTGGAGCTCAGCAGTAGAGCTGATGAAGTAGAAGGATGAAGGAGGCTCTGGGTTTGATACTCCACACTGAAAACCAATCAAAAATCAAGAAAGGGAGGGGTGAGTGGAGGGTCAAAGAAAGGAGGGACGGAGGGAAAAAAGGAAGGAAGGAAGGAAGGAAGGAAAGAAGGAAGGAAGGAAGGATCAAATAAAAGCCAAAACACGGTTTGATATTTTACAGGATAAAGGAATGACCAATAACACAAGGAATCCTAATTTGCCACATCTTATTTTTATTATTAAGCAATCATAAAACTTCACCAAGTTAAATTAATTTAAGACTAATTTATCTGATACTTTGTAGAAAGTCATATTTAAGAGATACATTGGTTACTGGGATTTTTTTTCTTTATCAGAAGCAGTTAAATGCTAACAAGTCATAAGGTATTTCTCACAAGACCCTTCCTGTATGTTAAGGATAGTTTGCAGGAAATCATTAAATTATTATTATTCATGCCTGGTAGTCATATCATTCACTTAGATTTTAACTGAAGTGTTTCTTTTTCATCCATAATAAGCATTTCCTATAATTCAAGCGGCAGATGTTTGGTAAAAATTTTGTTATGTGTTATTGTGTAACAAAACTTCATGCAAGTTCATGGCTACATATTATCTCAGGTTATCTTTTCTCAAAACCCATTAAGTAGAAATTAAGAATTTATAAAACTGGATGCTAGTGTTTATACCTGTAATCTAGAGCCATTCTCAAGGCTGTGATCTGAAAGATCATAGTTTAAGGTATCCTGGACAGAAAAGTTCACTAGACTTCATCGCCTAAAATTACTAGCTAAAAGCAGGGTTGGAGATGTGGATCAAATTGTAGAGTGCCAGCGTGAGAGACGGAGTTCAAACTCCAGTATCACCACTTTCCCCCCCCAAAAAAGAAGAGTACATCCTGGCTTAAAACACTTTTCTAATGTAGAACAAAGTTTTCCAGTCATTAATAGACACTGCATTCTCATTAATAGGCACTGTAGTTATTTTAGCATGTGAGACTCATGTAGACACATTAGAAAAATTAGTCCTTTATCTCTTGCTGTTACATAAACTTAAATGCAGATCTTAAATCTCATAGTTTGCATTGTGAACAGAAGGTAAGAGAGTAGAAATGGTTTAAAGTCACCACTGTCAAGAATGTTTTTTTGAGTAGAGGTCCTTATCAGAGAATACAACCCTGCCTTCTAGATTTGAATACTTTTTTTTTTTTTTTGTGGGGTAGGATTGCATTCTGAATGATGGAAACTAATCTAAATTATGTTAGTTTACCTCCATTGAAGCTGCTGCCTAATATAGACAGTGTAATTTTACCTCTAACCTTGCATGTTAAACTTTTGTTTGGATGGTCTTTGAAATAATAAACATAAGTTTTTGTGTATGGCAAACCAAAGTTCTCCAAAGGTAAGTTCTTGCATATAAAATCATATTTTGTACTCATGCTGGGTTCTTCTTCATATTTGCTTTTTTGGGGGGTCATTTCCTTAAAATTCTTAAAGCTCAAAATAAGGATACAGCCGGGCACCAATTAGCTTATGTCTGTAATCCTAGCTACTCAGGGAGGCTGAGATTTGAAGATTATGGTTTGAAGCCAGCCCAGGCAGGAAAGTCGGTTGGATTCTTACTTCCATTTAACCAGCCAAAAGCCAGAAGCAGAGCTGTGGTTCAAGTGGAAGACCTCCAACCTTGAATGAAAAAGCTAAGGGATAGTGCTTGGGCCCTTTCTTCAAGTCCTAGTAGCAACTAGAGAAGAGGAAGGCTGGGAAGATGCCAAAAATAATTCCATTTATCCAATGAATTTTTGAAAGAAGCTTAATTAACTGATACTTTATGGATCCCACCATTTGAAAGAATAGCAAGCAATACTAGATTCAGGTGGAAATAGAAGGGTGGAAATAATGAGTCTGTTGTGTGTGCACTCTAACTTTCTAAGAAGGTGTTAGGATCTGGTTTGTTGACTCATATTTTAAAATGTATAGCAGGTATTAGCTTCAGGTAAAATTAGAGCTTACAATAACGTTCTGATGACTTTGTCATCTAGATGATAGATTATTTGTCTGAGGGTTTCTGATTTCTTTCATGTTCAGAAACAACTAGTTAGGTTGTGTTTTGAGGAGTGAAGGACTGGAGGCTAGGGCAAGGGGATAATCTTGGTCTAAGTTGTGTTCACACAGCTGCTGAGCTGAAACCCCAGTGGCTCATTTGGTGCCTTACAGGATCCAGCCTTAGCTGCTGTACAGACCTTCTTTGTTGTCTTTCCATTCTAGAAACTTCAAAACATACCCCTCCCCATGTATTGCACATACTTAAAACTTGTGAACTGCATGCATTTCTCCATTGATGTGCATTCTATCAGTGTGCCATTCTTTTCCCTCATCTTGACTTTGTGTATATAACTATTTACCTTTCAATAATTTATCTGTAGTTGATTTCACTATGAAAATACACCTAATCTTATTTTTCTTTCCTATGATTAGTCCCATATTCTATTTTCCCCTTTTCATATCTGTCATTCATCAAACTTTGTTGTCTATGAGGGCAGAAGTAAGGTCTGTGGCTAAATTTATGCTTAAAGCATCACTGTCAGTGCATTTTTGGTTCTTGAAATAATCTTGTATTGATGGCTTAGAGTCACTTCTGGGCCTACAGTTCTTATTATGATGTAATATGGTGCTGAACACCATTATCATCTTTGTCATTTGAGGAAGAATGGTAATTTAACATTTTCAGCAATTTGGGAACTGGTGGAGGTACTCGCACTCTGGCACTGACTGGGCTAAGCGGAGCTCTGCACCAGTAACTTCTGTACAAGAGCTCAAAAGCTTCATTCTCCAGAGCAGGGCCCAGGATTCTAGTTTGGTTAAGCATCTTACATGTAGATTTAGAGTATTTCTGTTAGGCGGAGTTAATGCATCTCAAACCCAGGCATGTCTGGTGGGCAGTGCCTATAAGCTCATCTACTTGGGAGGTGGTGACACAATGACCTTGGTCTGAGACTCTGCTGGACAAAAAATGTGAGACCCTAATTTGAAAGAAAGAAAAAAAAGCACAACAAGACAAAGAATGTTGGTTCAGGTGGTAGAGAGCTTTCCTAGCAAGCAAGTGGTCCTGGGTGCAGTCAGTCCCAGTGAAGCAGAATAGAATACCAGCAAACAAAAGATTGGCCTTCAAATACGTGCAAAGGAGGCTCTCTGGTGGCAGCAGTGTCTTACCATCTATAGAGGACACTCTTAGAACAACCCTTCGGTGGAGAAAGGAGCCAAGAAAGAAGTCCTGTCAGATACAGGGTTAGCAGCAGATGTCCAGAGCTTATCCTCTTTATATGAGCCATTATTATTAATGTCGTTTAGAAATTAATTCTAGTGGCACTGTAGCTCAAGTGGTAGAGCGCTTGCCTTGAGCTGAAGAGCTGAGGGACAGCGCACAGGCCCAGAGTTCAAGCCCCACGACCGACAAAAAAAAAAAAAAAAAAAAAAAAAAAAAATTCTTACATGACTTCATTAAATGATTGTAATGTTTAACTTTATGATGTAATAATATAGGATTTTAATAGGGTAAATGATTAAGCTTTTTTTTTTTTTTTTTTTTTTTTTAGGGTGAAAATCCTATTTACAAGAGTGCTGTGACAACTGTGGTCAATCCGAAGTACGAGGGAAAATGAGTCCTACCTGTCAGATTTCACAACACTGAATGCAAAGTAGCAATTTTCATAGTCACAGTAAGGTAGCTTTAGGGCACTGTTGCCATGGTTTTATTCATATGCAGGTTTTGAAAATGTATAATATGTATAATTTTAATGTTTTTTTTTTTAATTTTGAAAATGATGTGTTAAAATCCATGCCAGGGACTGACAAAGACTTGAGACAGGATTGTTATCCTTGTCAGCTAAGGTCACAGTGTGCCTTTTTGACCTCTTCTTCCTGGATGGTGAAATCCAACTACCATTGGATTACTGACATTTCTAGCGTGATGGAAAGGCCAAGAGTTGAAGGAGCACCATAAGTTTCCGCTAATAGGATGTATGATTAGCCTCTCCTAATGATGCATTAAGACTGATTTTCATATTTTCAGATATGCCAGTTTTCAATTACACCAAATTGGAAGTACAACTCCTGTTAGCTAGTGTTGGCTTGTTTTCAATCTATTCCACTAACTGCCTATTTGGACATGACTGCTTGACATATCTAAAACACAGTATGTTAAGAATTTTTGGTAAAATAACTATAATAGTTGATGTACAAAAAGCCATAGGAAGAAATCAGAGTTAGGAAGGAAAAACAGATAGCTTTAAAACCTGTGTGCCATTTTAAGAGTTACTTAATCTTGGTAACTTTTATGCCTTCTTTTTTATAAATTCAAACCTTGGATAAAAATCCTGGGAACTTTTCTGCTCGAGTACTTGATTTAGCACTATTTACATTAAGGCCATAACTTATATAGCATTTGCTGACTGGGGACCTTTTAGATTTTTTTATTTTTTAGTTTAATTTGGTGCTTTTAATCACCTCTCCTAATCTTCAAATGTATCTGTTTGCAATTTAGGGGTAAGCCTTTTTTTTTTATCAGTACTTTCTCTTCGAAGTTTTAGCTGTAATTTTGCGTTTTCATGAAGATGTGAAGTTGAACATATGATGCTGCTTATCCAGCAGCAATCACCTAGGCAGGTCTTACCTTCAGCTGTGCTGCAGCAGACTGCCATGCTTCCCACTCACTCTGCCAGTTGCTGGTCTGTTTCTTATTGTTCATGTTCTCGTTTTAAGTGCCTTTTAATTTTAACTCACTTTTTACAACGCTATTTACTGAAGTTATTTATTAAATAAAATGGCTAAAATACTTTAATTGGATGTTGGATGTTTTGACTCTTTAGTGCATTTCATCAGACTATGGACATTCAAAGGCATATGAGTTAAAGAAGTTGATAAAAGCTGGGGCACTGGTGGCTCACATCTGAAATCCTAGCTGCTCATGCTGAGATCTGAGAAAACAGTTTTCCTAACTGTAGAAATCCATTTGTTGGAAGCTGAAAGAACTGAATTAATTCCTTAATGCTGTCTGTCATAATACTGACTTGTGAATGTATTGAGGAGTGAAACAGAGATAAGTATCTTTATAATACCCACAGAGGTTCTTTGAAGACACATGGAACCAATAGAACAACTGAACAATTCCTTGGCCTCTTACAATTTTTTCTGTTCTTTGACTGTTACTACAGATTCCCTTGATAAAGATATTTCCATAAGACCTTGACCCCATGACAGTTCACAGTACTATTTAAAAGCTCACTAATAGATATTATAACAGAATAATTGACATTTTCCCCCTCTGTTGTCTAGTTGTTGAGGTAATTTTCAGTAGAGGCCATTTGCCGGAAGCTCAAAGCTAGGTCTTTGAAGATTTCTAACCTAGTACTCTCAAAGATATTCAGAAGAGTATCTCTAAGACTCTTTCATTCTATAGATATATATTTTGTCCTTAGAATTTTTTATTTCCAGGTTTCTTCTGAGAATCCAATGATAAAAGAGGCTTCTGAGTGATTAGTGGGAACAAGTACTCAAGCTGACTTTAGATCAAGATTGAGTAGCTCATCGGTCTATTGCAGAGAAGGTGATACATTAAACTAGAACCTTGGGAGTACAAAAACATTAGAAGGAAGGTTGAGACAAATGACTCAGTTCTATTTGGTTAAAGATTCATATATATCACACACATACACACAAATATGCACAAAAAGAAACTGATACATTGGTCTTGATCAAAATTGAGAAAGTTTATATGCCAGGCTCTTCTCTAGTGACAAGAATGGGAGAACATACTTATTTGATAAGGGATCAATACCTAGAATGTATAAAGCACTACAACTTAATGGAGATGAACAAGCCAGTTAAAAAATGAGTAGACTAGGGGCTGGGAAGATGGCTCAGTGGTAGAGTGCTTGCCTTGCATGCCTGAGGCCCTGGGTTCGGTTCCTCAGCACCACATAAGTAAAATGAAATAAGCTGGAAGTGGCACTGTGGCTCAAGTGGTAGAGTGCTAGCCTTGAGCTGAAGAGCTGAGGGACAGTGCCCAGGCCCAGAGTTCAGGCCCCACAACCGCCCCCCCCCCCAAATGAGTAGACTATTTGAATAGACATTTCTGTAAAAAGATGGCCAACAACCACATGAAAAGGTTCGCCATCATTTGTCCCCAGGAAGTACAAATTAAAATGATACTGAGATAGCACTTTGTACCCATTAGGTTGTATATCACTTTTCAAAAGGTAGGAGATAATTGTTGAAGATGCAGAGAAATTGAGGTCTTCTGCATTACTGATAGAAATGTAAAATAGTAAAGACACTCTTCCTCCGGAAGTAAACAATGACTGTAGGACTCAGCAGGTTTACTCTTGGATATATACAAAAGATTTGAAAGCAGAGACTCAAAAATCATGTCAATATTAATTTCAGGGTCACTGGCAGTACCCCCAAAGTGAAAGTAGTCCCCTGACAAATGTATATATAAAGACAGTGGGATATCATGTGACCATTAAGAGAATGAAGTTCTTAGGCTATGTTCAACATTGAGTGACTTTGGAGATGTTATGCTAAAGTAGGTAAGCCAGACACAGAAAGACAAATACGGTATTACTACGTACATGAAATACCTTAAATAAGTTCCTAGATGCAAAGCCAACTAGGATATTGGAGAGATATAAGGGAGGGATTGTGCTAATGGCCGGAGTTCTGTTTGGGATGATTTTCTGTTTAGAAATGGTGGTGGCACTTAAAAATGATAGCAGCAAAAAACAAAACCAGAAAATATATAAAGACTACCCACATAGTGGGGAAAACATTTGCAAATCATTCACCCAGTCAAGGTCAAGGTCTTTTTATCCAGAATACATAAAGAACAAAATAAGTGAAGAAGATTAAAAATTAAATTGGACAAATGATTTGAGGACCCTTCACTCAAGGTAGTAGATGGACAAAAAGCCACATGGGAATGTAATATCTGATCAAATTTTAGAATGGCTAAAATTTTAAGTGGCTAAAAATACTACATGTTGGTGGATGTGGCACAACTGGAGGTCTGATATAGTTTAGTGAGAATGAAAAGTTGACAACACAAGACTGAGCCATTCTTTTTGGTGTCTTCTGAAGAGATAAAGATTAGTGTGCTGCACTGAAAGTATTACACTAGTGTAAATAGCCATTATCTGGGAATTGTTAACTATGCCTCAGGATTCTCGGGTGTCCCATAGGAATAAGGACATCAACTCACAGGAACTCTGCAAGGCAACGTTTACTTCTGCAGACGTGTGTACCATCACCTAAAATCTGGTAAGTAAGCACACAGGCTAGTTCCCTGTATTCCTAACCAGTGAAATACTTGCTCCTTGGCTGGGAAAAAAAAAACAAAGCTAATCCTCATATAGAATACTAGCACAAAGAAACTGAGGTGATAGATGTCTTCCATATGTTGATTTAGTTAGTATTTACATAGTACGTTTGTCAAAACTTAATTGAGGTGTTTAACACATTGTATTGACTATAAACATCAAGAAGATAGAAAAAACGTTGCTGTCAGTCAGCAAAGTGCACCCTCCCAGGCCCAAGCTTTGCGCTCAATGACTGTACCCCTTCAGGTAAGGCCCTTCCCACCTCCTGCCTCATCACTGTATGAGTTCTCTTGAAAGACACACTGGAGCCTTTTTCCTCTTCCCTTTGTGGGAACATGGCCTTATCAATTTTGCTGGCAGTAAACCTCTTTGCTCGTCCACGTGGTTTTTTGGGGTAATTTTCTTTCATTGGTGCACGTGACTCAGGTTTCCTGGTAGATTTGCCCCTCCCAGTTTGGTTGGAGGGCTGACCAGCTGCCCCGAAACCTAGCCTGCAGTCCTGTGCTGCAGTCCTGTGCTGACCCAGAAGACTGCTGAGTTGGCTTCCTTCTAACGGAACGCCACCTATCCACCCAACACCGGTTAATTTGTTTTTACTCCCAGGGTAAGTGATTACTTAAGTTGGAGGTTCCAGTTTCCATTAGGGCAGGCCACTGGGCCACACAGAGGACAAAATCTTGGCAGCCAGGTTCCGAGTATTACTTCAGGGGGCTGGGAAGGCCTCAGGGACTCAGACTTTTCTTTCTCACCCTCCGAAGTGGACCCAGTTGGTATGGGACACTCACAGCTCTTCTGATACAAAGCATCAGCATCATGGCCCGCCATTCACATCTCCCTGAGGGACCCCTGACACTTCCCTTCACAGCCCCAGTATCCTCTCCCTCACTGCAGTCCTGAGACTGCAACTGATTGTTCAAAACTTAAGAAAAGGGCTGGGAGGGGGACCAAGATGGTGACAGGGCAGTAGGGAAACGCCACAGCTCTCTCCAACCAAAAAGAGAGTTCGAGTTCCAACGCTTAACCTCCCCAAGAGACCGACAACAACAAAAAGACGAACACTCAGAGAAAAACCAGAGGCGGAGAATAACAAAAAAAGAAAGAGAGGAAAAGAATTTCAGAACAGAGAAAAGCGAAGACCCCTCCCCCAACCTTTACTGGCCGCGCGGCAGTGCGCCAAGCCGCCGGCCAGCCGGCCCAGCGGGGGCTGGGGGAGTCCCAGAGACACAGCAGAGACACAGGGGGGCGCTTTCAGAACATCAGGTACTGGTTTGCAGAACAGCAGATCGCCAGGAACAGAGAAACCTACCAGCCGGGAGTCTCCACGAGGATCCCACCCCCACCCCTCACTCTCCACCCGAGCAGAGAGGCTCCATCCCGCCAAAGCCCGGCATCAGCAGAGTGACAAAAGGACCTGTCGGCAGACCACCCAGCCCGCCTGATCGCGATCGCAACGATCCAGCACTCTCCACCCAAGCAGAGAGGTTCCATCCCGCCAAAGCCGCTCGGCGCCAGCAGCGTGACAAAGGGACCTGTCAGCAGACCACCCGCCCGCCCGATCACGATCGCAACGACCCGGCGGGGTCACTTGGGCCCCAGAGGTACCGCGAAGAAGCTGCCTGAGCGTGGACACTCCTGACCCGACAGCTTCGACAGAGGCAGAGACAGAAAAGAATCACACAGAGCCACCACCGCCCAACCCAGCCTGGATTGCAACAACAACTGACGACCTACACCACACAGAAACAACCAGCTCCAGGGTGAGTACCCCACAGGGGAAGTGTATCCCTCAAGGGAGACCAGAGCTGGAGGGAATCCCCAGACCCTGACCTAGACTCCCTACCCCAACACCCGGACCACAGGACCCACTAAAACTGGGAACTGTTTGAGAGCTCCACCAGCCCGTGGAGCACACTCAGCTGGCCAGGCTAGAGCAAGAGCACCCCTGGAAGGGAGCTTAAATGCCCAAGCCAGGAACAGCGCCCCTGGGTCAAGACTACCAACAGTAGAAGAAATTTGAACTGTGTCCCCCAGGCTGTATAACCTAGGTGGTATACACATCAGCACAGGCCTAACGAGTGCGCTCCAGGCTGCATAACCTAGGTGGTATACACATCAGCACAGGCCTAACAAGCGCGCTCCAGGCTGGGGCCAGAACCAGACCCGGGGATCCGGCGCCTGAACAACACAACCAACTCCTCCCAATTGAAGTAAAAAGCTGAGCATATGCCTCAACAGAGGGGAGAAAACCAGGAAACAACACTCCCCCAGGAAGCATGCCTGTGACAACAAAAGACCTGGAGGCCCAGACAAGAGAAGCCCAAACCCCACCAAAACTCCACCCATATACCCTAGACTGGGAATTGGGCAACACAGGCTGCCAGCACCTGATAGTAAGCAGGAGCTCAGACTGTTAAGGCGGCTCAGCAATAGAGTGATAGTCTTGGATGTATGAGGCCCTGGATCTGATTCCTCAGCATCACAAAAGCAAAAAGGGTCAGAAGTGGTGCTGTGGCTCAAACGGTAGGGTGCCAGCCTTGAGCTGAAAAGCTGAGGGACAGCACCCAAACCTAGAGTTCAAGCCCACAACCAGCCCAAAACAAATAAACAAAAACACATCAGGAGTCCATAGCAGACTCCAGCATTTGGGAGAGTGCATCCAGAGCATCTGTTCTTCACAAGAGCACCCGTAGGAGCAAACACAAGCAGTCTAGGCTGCTCAACCCTTCCAAAGGCGGGAACTGCCAGCAATCTACAGCAGAGAGCTGAGAATCCTAAGTAAGTCAGAATAGCAGCTGGAAATAGGCTCCCAACAGAACCCAGATCAGGCACAGACTCTCTACCAATACAGAATCAGCAACCAAGCAAAGACAGACACACCAAAACAAAATTGAAGAGCAGTCTCCTGAACCTCCATGCGAAAATCACAGAGAAAAATCACAAGGTTTACTACCACCCAGGACAGCAAGCTCACCTCAAAAGCCAGCAGCCACACAGGGGAGAGCCCCAGTGGGAGCAAAGCAGGAATGGAAGACAAAGGCTACTTCCAAGGGTTGCTGGAGGCAATGACTCAAGAAATAAAGCGAGAAATTGATCAGAAATTGAAAGAGCACAAGGATGAACTATCCAAAGAGACACAGGGTATCAAACAAGAGATGCATGCAAAAATAGAAGCTGCACAAACCTCAGTAAGAAGTGAGATAAACGCCAAATTAGAGGTAATGCATACCTCATTGAGAGGTGAGATCAGTACTCTGAGAACCAACATTGAATCCATAAAGGGATCCATTTCCTCCATGCAAACCACAATAGAAGCCACTGTCAACAGAGTGAATGAAATGGAAGGTAGAGTGTCAGATACAGAAGACAGAATACACCAACTGGACCAAAAAGTGACAGATATGGAAAAATCACTCAAATTAAACCAAAGGGATATTCAAGAGCAAGCAGATAATGCTAAAAAATTTAACCTTCGCATAATTGGAGTGGACGAAGGTGAGGAATTCCAGAGCAAGGGAATGCAACACCTATTTAACAATATAATCAATGAAAATTTTCCCCACCTCAAAAACGACCATCTTAACTACATCACAAAAGCTTATCGAACACCCAACAAGCAAGACCCCAGGAGAAACACTTCTAGACACATTATAGTAAAAATGATAGATCTGAATAATAAGGAAACAATCCTGCATGCAGCAAAAATGAAGAAGGAGCTATACTACAATGGGAAAAAAAATAAGAATTACTGCAGATCTCTCCACACAAACAATGAATGCAAGAAAAGCCTGGGAAAGCACCATACGAGCCCTGAGAGCCAATAACTGCCAACCCAGACTGATCTACCCGGCAAAGCTAGCATTCACATTTGATGGAGAACTGAAAACTTTTAATAGCAAAGAAAAACTAAATGAATACATAAACATTAAGCCAGCATTACAAAGAATTCTAAGAGGGAGGACACAACGTGAAGAAAGCAGCCAGGAACTGGGGCCTGCCCCAAACAGGCGTTACTCAAAGTCTAACTGAGCAAGCACAGGAGGAAAGGAAAAAAGAAAAACTTAGGAAAACGGAATGGCAGGGACAACAATGCATCTCTCTATACTTTCTCTTAATATAAATGGGCTGAATTCGCCAATTAAAAGAAAACGAACTGAGGACTGGATAAGAAAACAAGACCCATCCATCTGTTGCCTTCAGGAGACCCACCTCTCAGCCAAACATACAAACAAACTCAGAGTGAAGGGGTGGAAAAGGATCTACCAATCAAACGCCCCCAGTAAGAAAGCAGGTGTAGCTATCCTGATATCTGACAAAATAAACTTTTCATTAAAATCAGTACAGAAAGACAAGGACGGACACTACATATTAATAAAGGGAACAATCCAAGAGGAGGATATAACCATCATCAACTTATATGCCCCAAATATTGGTGCACCCAGATATGTCAAACAAATGCTCTCAAACTTACAGAATAAAATAGATCCCAATACGATAATACTAGGAGACTTTAACACACCACTCTCACCAAAGGACAGGTCTACCAACCAGAGGATTGGCAAAGAAGCTACCGAATTAAGAGAGGCCATACTTCAAGCGGAATTAACTGACATCTATGGAGTATTTCACCCTAAAACAACACAGTACACATTCTTCTCAGCAGCTCACGGAACTTTCTCCAAAATAGACCATATCATAGTACATGCAAGGAACTTAAGCAAATACAAAGGGATCGACATAATCCCCTGTATCCTGTCTGACCACAGTGGAATCAAGCTAGCTCTCAATAACAAAGCATACCGCAGAAATTACTCTAATACATGGAAATTGAACAGCACACTCCTTAACAATGCCTGGATAACAGAAGAGATCAGAGAAGAAATAAAGCATTTCCTACAACTCAATGAAAATGAAAACACCTCACAAAGAAACTTGTGGGACACAGCAAAAGCAGTCCTGAGGGGCAAATTTATTGCCCTCAGTGCCCACATCAAGAGAATGGAGACAGACCAAGTAAATAATCTCATGTTGCAATTAAAACAGCTAGAAAAACAAGAAAAAATGGGACCTAAAGCTACTAGACGAAGCCAGATAACCAAATTAAAAGCAGAGATTAACCAATTAGAAAATCAGAAAACCATAACCAAAATAAACCAAACAAAAAGCTGGTTCTTTGAAAAAATAAACAAAATTGATGGCCCTTTGGCTAGATTAATTAAAAAAAGAAGAGAGGAAACCCATATTAATAGGATTAGGGATGCCACGGGAAACATCACCACACATACCCAAGATATCCAAACAATTCTAACAGACTACTTTCAAAAGCTATACTCTCTAAAGGAAGAAAATCGGGCAGAAATGGATGCATTTTTAGAGAAATTCAAGTTGCCCAAACTGAGCAAAGAAGAAGTTAACCAATTAAATAAGCCAATATCCTATAATGAGATACAGGAAGCTATCAAAAGTCTTCCAACAAAAAAAAGCCCAGGACCAGATGAATTCACAGCAGAATTCTATAAGACCTTTAAACAAGAACTAATACCCATACTCCTCAAGCTCTTCAGAGAAACAGAGAAGGAAGGAGCTATCTCAAACTCATTCTACGAAGCCAATATCACACTCATCCCCAAACCAGGCAAAGACCCAACCAAAAAGGAGAATTACAGGCCAATCTCCTTGATGAACACAGATGCAAAGATCCTTAACAAGATTCTAGCTAACAGAATCCAGAAACACATAAAAAAAAATAATTCACTATGACCAGGTAGGCTTCATCCCAGAGACACAGGGATGGTTTAACATACGTAAGTCAATAAATGTAATCCAACATATCAACAGAGCCAAGGTCAAGAATCACATGATTATCGCTACAGATGCAGAAAAGGCCTTTGACAAAATTCAACATTCATTCATGCTAAAAGCTCTGGAGAAAATAAATAGGAATAGAAGGAACATTTCTAAAAACAATAAAAGCCATTTATGATGGACCAATAGCCAATATTATACTTAATGGGGAAAAGCTACAACCAATTCTCCTAAAATCAGGAACAAGGCAAGGATGCCCACTGTCTCCACTCCTCTTCAATATAGTCCTAGAACCCTTAGCCAGGGCAATAAGGCAAGAAAAAGACATTAAAGGGATCCGCATAGGGAAAGAAGAAGTTAAACTATCCCTTTTTGCAGACGACATGATACTATACCTCCACGATCCCATAAACTCCATCCCCAAACTCTTAGAAATCATAAATCACTTCGGCAAAATAGCAGGATACAAAATAAACCCACATAAATCAGTTGCCTTCCTATACACTGATAATGTACAGGAAGAGAGGGAAATAAAGGGAGCAACCCCATTCACAATAACCTCCCGAAAAATAAAATATTTAGGAATTAACCTAACCAAAGATGTAAAAGACCTATTTAATGAGAACTATAAAAAGTTAAAGAAAGAAATTGCAGAAGACACTAGGAAATGGAAAGACCTCCCATGCTCCTGGATAGGCCGACTTAATATAGTAAAGATGTTAATACTTCCAAAACTAATATACAAATTCAACGCAATTCCTATTAAAATCCCAATGACGTACATCACTGAAATACAGAAAACAGTCCAAAAATTCATATGGAACAACAAAAGACCTAGAATAGCCAAAACAATTCTAGGGGATAAAGACAATATGGGAGGGCTATCCATGCCGAACTTCAAACTCTACTACAGAGCTATAATAACAAAGACAGCATGGTACTGGCACAAAAACAGACCCGAAGACCAATGGAACAGAATAGAAGATCCAGAAATAAATCCACAGGCCTACAGCCAGCTGATATTCGACAAAGGAGCCAAAGACATACAATGGAAGAAACACAGCCTCTTCAACCGCTGGTGCTGGGAAAACTGGGCAGCCACATGCAGAAAACTAAAAGTGGACCCCAGCCTATCACCATGCACCAACATCAACTCAAAATGGATTAAAGACCTTAACATTAAACCTGAATCTCTGAAACTACTGCAGGACAGAGTAGGAGAGACACTTGAACTAATAGGCACAGGAAGGAACTTCCTGAACAGAGTCCCAGGGTCACAACAAATTGGAGAGAGACTCGACAAATGGGACTACCTTAAAATAAAAAGCTTCTGCACAGATAAAGCTATCGCAACCAAGCTAGAAAGACAACCAACTAATTGGGAAAAAATATTTACCAGCAATATATCAGACAAGGGGTTAACATCCTGTATATACAGGGAACTCAAGAAACTAATCCCTCCCAAACCCAACAAACCAATTACTAAATGGGCAAGGGAACTAAAGAGGGACTTCTCAAATGAAGAAATAAAAATGGCAAAGAAACACATGAGGAAATGTTCATCATCCCTGGTGGTGAAGGAAATGCAAATAAAGACAACCCTGAGATACCACCTTACCCCAGTCAGAATGTCCCACATCCACAAATCAGCCAACGACAAATGCTGGAGGGGATGTGGAGAACGAGGAACGCTATTACACTGCTGGTGGGAATGTACACTCATACAACCACTTTGGAAAGCAGTCTGGAGGGTCCTTAGAAAGCTAAAGATTGACCTCCCTTACGACCCAGTCATACCACTTCTAGGCATCTACCCTGAACAACAGGAACCAATATACAAGGACACGTGCACCTCCATGTTTATTGCAGCACTGTTCGCAATAGCTAGGATATGGAAACAACCTAGATGCCCCACCACAGATGAATGGATCCAAAAATTGTGGTATCTATACACAATGGAATATTATGCAGCCATTAGAAACGACAAAATAATGGCATTTGCAGGGAAATGGATGGAGCTAGAAGGAATCATGTTGAGCGAGGTAAGCCAAGAACGAAGAGACAAACAGTACATGGTCTCCCTGATAAGTGGATGATGAATCCAAAATGTTAGGTGATATGACAAAACTAACAGGACTTAAGAAACAAAGAACTCCCACTCATCTGGTTGAACCACTACTAAATATCCCCATGCTGCTGATCACATATATGGTATATAACATATGAGCACCGTTATATATTACAGACTGTGATAGACAATTTGCTCCAGGAAAGTTAGAATGAACTTGTGACTTTAAATGAGCATCATTATTCCACAATACTGTGAATTTCTGGAAATTAAGTAATCACTTAATCACAATCAAAAAAAAAAAAAAAAGAACCTTGGGGAAGGGAGGGAGGGAGGGGATGGTAGGGGGAAAACAATGGAGGGGGTAACAATGTTCAAGAGGAAGTGTACTCATTACCTCACTCATGTAACTGTAACCCTCTGTATAGTATCTTTACAATAAAAAAATAAAAAAATAAAATAAAAAAAAAAAGAAAAGGGCTGTTACATCCCACTAATTCTCCTTATAATACCCCCATCTTAGCAGTAACTAGGCCTAATGGCTTGTTTCGCCTTGTGCAGGACCTTCACCTTGTAAATGTGGCTGTTATTCCCTTGTATCCCATCGTGCCCAACCCTTATAGGATACTTTCCACAATCCCTGCAACGGTTGCCTTTTACTTAGTGTTGGACTTAAAAGATGCCTTTTTTTATTTTTTAAACTATCCCTTTGTTTCTCTCTTCCCAGGATTTGTCTTTATGTGGACGGATCCAATTACCCACACCTCAACTCAGCTTACCTGGACTGTGTTGCCATAGGGGTTCTGGGATAGTCCCCAAAGTTTAGCAAGGGACTTAAGAGACCTAAATTTAGAACCATTCATCCTTATCCAATACATGGATGATATTCTCCAATGTAGTCCCACCAAGCTATTGTGTTAAAACCATCCAGTAACATTTCTTAACTTTCTGGTCTTCCAGGGGTACTGAGTCTCACCAGTAAAATACAGGTCATCCAGCAGTCTGTGACTTATTTGGGAGTTCAGCCTACTCCCAAGCACAGGGCTATTACTACCCCCAGGAAATAGCTGATTACTAATTGCCCTATCCTCTCCACTAAATCTGAGCTTCTCTCCTTCTTGGGCCTAGCCAGCTATCTTATGTCCTGGATCTCCAACTACTCCCTCCTAACTCGTCCCTTATATGAAGCAGCTAGAGGGTCACCCGAGGAACCCCTTTTATCCCCCTCTTCTCTTATTTCTCCCTTTAGGAGGCTTCAACAGGCCTTATTACAGGCCTCTGCCTTCAGGCTGCCAGATCTTTGATGCCCATTCTCTCTGTAACTGAAAATCAAGGTTTTGCATTGGGAGTTTTAGGTCAACAGATCGGATCTTCATTTGTGCTGGTTGCTTACTTGTCAAAATGGCTAGACCCCACCATTAGGGGCTCGGCTCCTTGTCTTAATACAGGAGTCAAAGAAGCTAACCTTTGGCGCATCCCTTACCATCCTTTCCCATCATCACCTCTGAGTTATTAACTAACAAGGGGTTCTTCTCTCTGTTTACTGCTGTGAGTCAGTCATTGATGCTTCCTTTCCTCTGCTCCATTCTGTAGAAATACACCCCAATCTTATAAAGGAGATTTCAAAGTTTTTTTCTGAAATATAGACATTTCCTGGGTCCCTTTCTTTGTCTCTGATGGACCATTTTCCATTGAAGACATTTTCCTATATAAGCTTTACAACTGGTTCCTTTTAGAGCAAAGCATTTTAAGAAAGTTTTATTGTGTTTATGGCAGGTTTCAGGAAAAAAAAAAGATTGGACCCAGTCTTCTTCCAGTCATCGGAACCAGAGGACCCTGCTCTGGACAAGTAACATCTTCATAACAGTCACGACCTTGGTTTACTTCTTGTACAGTACCTGGTCTCCCCTATTGACTTCTTTGTCCCCTCTTAGCAGGAAGTAGTTTTAGAAGAAGCTACCTCTGCCCATATGCCCTGCCCCTACTGTACATATTAAACAACAAATGGGGGAAGGTGAGTCAGCAAAACACTCCCTCCCAGACCAAAGCTCAGCCTTCCATGACTGTACACGAGGGGCAGGTGAGTCACCTCCAACCTCCTGCCTTATCACTGTATAGGGTTCTCTTGAAAGACAGACTGGGGCCATTTTCTTCTTCCCCTTGTGGGAACTTGGCCTTGTCAGCTCTGCTGGCAATAAACTTCTTTGCTCTATGTGACTTTGTCTGTGTGGTCTTCTGGGTTAATTTCCTTTCAGTTGGCCTTATGTCTGACCCCTCATAACATTTTGGCTGGTCATAGGTCTGGAACTCAGGGCCTAGCCACTGTCCCTGAGCCTCTGTGTTCAAGCTGGTGCTTTACAACTTGAGCCACAGCATCATTTCTACCCTTTTCTGAGTAGTTTATTGGAAATAAGAGTCTCAGACTTTCCAGGCTGGCTTTGAACTGTGATCCTCAGATCTCAGCCTCCTGAGTAGCTAGGATTACAGGTGTGAGCCACTGGCACCCAGCTTCCTTTCTCATCACTTTTGAACTTGAAGTCCCTGACACCCTATCATAATTGCTTTCTAAAGTTGTATCTCTGTGTTAATTCCAATGAAAAAATTTTGTTTGCTTAGCAGCATTTAATATATTTGGTAACCTTGAAATACTTCCTTGGCTTGAGTCAAGAACATATGTTCCTGGTTTCCTTTCACCCTACATATTGATTTTCTCAAATCTCAGGCCATACCATCCCAAATGCGCCCAATCTTGTCTAAATCTCTTGATTTACCTTTGTACGTCTAATCTGAAGGTGGTAGACAGAGTGAGCCCTGTGTTTTGGGTTACTTCTCAGCGAATCTAACTCCCTTAACAATCTAGTCTCCAGTAACTCTTCTCTAAGCTGAAAATTCTCCAATTAATATTCCGGCTTTTCTCTTTTTGCTTATGTGGTGCTGAGGAATCGAACCCAGGGCCTCGAGCATGCAAGGCAAGCACTCTACCACTGAGCCACCTTCCCAGCCCCCTATTTTTTAATGCACCTTTCTTTGAAGTCCTGGATCTCTTTTGATAATTTGTTTCTTTATTCTTTTCTTTAAATTTCTGATCCATTTCTTGCTTTAATTCTTGAATTATTGCCTCTATCAGCTCTTGGATATAGCATTTATCTTCCATTTCTTTTTCGCTTTCACTGGAGTTCTTCCCTGGGTGGCTGCTGGCCTTTGGGGATGGTTTTCTGTCTTGGCTGTTGGTGAATCTTGTAATTCTTTGGTATGATTTTTGCATGAGGATTCAGGGATTGTTGGAGACAAATCCTGAACTCTGTTTTGGTCAATAGGTGGCTACCTTTGCCTGGTTCTTGGTTGATTCCTGGGTCAATTGTTGAAGCTTGCTCTCAGCCCTGGGCTGGCTGAGAGAGACTTTATCTGGTCCTGGTTTTGTTGGAGGAAGGGTTGAACTTCAGCTGCTAGTCTGACCCACATAGGGATCACTCTTGTTAGATTCTTTTTTTTTTTTAATAAGATTTTTATTGTGAAAATATCATACAGAGGGGTTACATTTACATGAGCAAGGTAATACATACATTTCTTATCAAGCATTGTTGCCTCCTCCTTTGTTTTTCCCCTACCATCCCTGCCCCCCCTTGTTAGATTATTGTGGGCAGACACACTCCACCCCCTGCTGAGGTATGCACTCAGTTCCTGACTTCAGTCAGGCTCAATAGCTAGGTGCATATGATCATATAAAATAATTTTTTATGGAATGAATTCCAAGAAAAGGAAACGAGTTTTTTTTAGTAGTTGTTGTGTTTTTCTTTCATTTCCTTTTGTCTTGTTTATTTAGTTTGTCTTTGGGAGGGCAAGGGGTGGCCCAGGAAAGGTGGAACAATGGTACTTATTAGACACTATGTAGAAGATGAGCTGTACATCTTGTGGGTGGGGATTGGAGGTGAAAACTGGGAGAGAGGAAGGGAAGGGGAGACATCATTCAAAAAGAATTGTACTCATTAACTGACTTGTGTAACTGTAACTAAAGAGAGTTTTTACTCAAGGCTTCTGCACTGCTACTTGAGGCACAGTTCAACCTGCAGCTGTTTGGTGGTTAGCTAGAGATAAGAGTCATGGACTTGCCTTCTCTGTGTTGGCTTTGAACATCAGCCCTCAAATCTCAGCCTTCTGAGAAGCTAGGATTACAGGCAGAAGCTTGTAAGAGCACCTGGCTTTTATCAATTGTTGAATGGATTTCATTATCCTATTTTTTATGTGCCTACAACATACTTCACACACATTCTCCTCATCTACTTCCCCCCACCTCCCAGCTCTCACTAGTGCCCATTAAAGATCAAAATTCAGCATTTGAGCAAAATCGTGGTATTTGTTCATGTGAGTCTGTCACATTTCACTTAGCTCGATCACCAGTTCCATCAGTTTTCCTATAAAAAACACACTTTCATTCTCCTTTATGGCTAATACTCATAGTAAACATATATTTCATGGTTCTATATTCATTCATTGGTTGATGAGAACTGAGACAGATACTTTGACTTGACTAACCTGGGTATGCATGTAGCCTTATTGCGCCTTGAATAGTATTCTTTCCAAAGAAAGCCCAAGTTTTATATCAGGAAATAATGAGTGTTCAAGTTCAGGTGTTTGCAGAACCTGCGTACTGGTTTCTAAAGCAGGGGTTACATTCTGACCAACAGTCTAGAAGGGTCCCTTTGTTCCTGAAATCCTCCTAACATTAAAAAAAATTAATGATAGCCATTCTGGCTTGTTTTTAAGAACTTCTTAAAAATGGCAAAAGGAAGACAAACAAACATGGAAATGGAAAATTCTATTCTCATGGAGAATTAAGAGTAAGCCAATTGGAGTAGAACATGTGATTAATATACTAAGACACATGGTAATTTTTCATCAGCTTGGCAAAGACTAATGTAGTTCTTGGCAATATAAATCTTCCAATGATTTCAGTAGTATTTTGAAGAGGTTAGGAATTTTTGCTGTGCACTCTGGATCACAACTGTTAGCTTCTTAGGACTAAGATATTAAAATTGTGGTTAAAAGTGAGCATGGGAAAGGAAAGTGTTTGAAGCTATCTCTAATAAACCTGCAAAATCCAAAAATGGAGGTGTGGCTCAAGTGGTAAGATGCCAGCCTTGAGCAAATTAATTAAGGAAGAGGCACTGAACTTAAGTTCCAGTACAGGTATACATACATACATATATAAACAACACACAGACATAGACACAAACATAAATACACACACACACACACACACACACACACACACACATACACACACACACACACACACACACACACACACACACACACACACACACACACACACACACACACAGAGGAAAAGGCCCAAATAAACAAAATGTAAGACCAGAGCACTTTTGTCCACTTTTGTTAGGGGTGTCTGAGATTTCCAGATAATCTCATCTCATGAGGTCTTATGCCATAAGTTCTCTGGTTTAAGATACCTGATATGCACCAATTTGATATGGAATTCTTTGGGTATGGAAGCAGAGATAGCTCTAGCTGTCTCCAGCATTGGCAGTATAATGGAGCAGTCATCTAAAATGAAATTGACAACCAATCTCCAATTAGGTCATGTCTCTATAGAGAAGGGAACTATTGCCAAGTAAAGTGAAGAAATAAAAATGCCAATTCTCTCCTGAAGAAATGAGACTCTCACTCTTGCAAGGACATGTCTTGCATTGATGAAGGCAAGCCAATGTATGGTGGGGGGACCCTTGTGTACCCCTGCACTTAGCAAATTTTATTGCACTCTATGTAATCACAACAGGTTTTGCAGTAAAATGCATGAGCTTAGCTATACACAGAAGTGATCTACACTAATGAATGACTTCTGAAGTTGTACATGAGGAATGACCTGCAAGGAAGACATAAATGTATAGATGACTTTGGCAAAGGGTCCAGAGCTGGTGTATGTGTTAGGCTATTTTCAGATTTCAGGAACTTGAAGTGTATTTTTATATAAAATAATGAAGTGCACTGGGTGCCGGTGGCTCACGCTTGTAATCCTAGCTACTCAGGAGGCTGAGATCTGAGGATTTCAGTTCAAAGCCAGCCCAATCAGGAAAGTCCATGAGACTCTTATCTCCAATCTACCATCAGAAAACCAAAAAAGGAACTGTGGCTCAAAGTTATAGAGGGCTAGACTTGAGCTAAAGAGCTCAGGGACAGCACCCAGGCCCAGAGTTCAAGCCCCAATGACTAACAAAAAAAAATTGTGCTAGAGAGCAGAGGGGAGGGTTGGGCACTGTCAGCACTTGTTGCTGAGAAGTAAAGTAGGACAAAAGAGGACAAGTGAAACTTCACTGCATGACTCTGAAAACTTTCTCATGTTTGTCACCTTGGAAACCAGATTTTATTGCAAAAGAAGATATTATATATGCAAAATAGATTAATAGTGGAAAACTAAAGGTCCAAAACAATGAAAACCATTGTGGCAAGAATCGCCAGACAAAAGTAATGTTTTTGTGTATTATAGAGGAGATTAGAATTTTAATATGAATCAGTTAATATTAAAACAGAAGTTGAAAGTTTTGGCAGAATGCTTCTTGAGGATAAGGTGGTTTTTTGTCAAGTCAAAGTCAGGTGAGGTAAAAATAATGGGAAAAGATGAGAATCAAAAATAGATGTTTATTTATTTATTTATTTATTTTAAATTTTCTGCTTATGTGGTGCTGAGGAATTGAACCCAGGGCCTCATGCATGCAAGGCAAGCACTCTACCACTGAGCCACCTTCCCAGCCCTAAAAATAGATGGTTTTTACAGTATCTTAACAATAAAAAATTAAAATTAAATAAAAAAGCTAAAAATAGATGGTTTTAGCTAAATATGAATTTAAAACCCTAGAATGTCTTTTACTAAGAAATGATTCTTGAGTTTCTTTTGAAGCCTAAATGCAAATATAACTACCTTTAATTTTTTTACCTTTAATTTTTTTATCATTAACAGAACATGAAAATTAGAAATTTAACTTGTAGTAATGGAAAAACTAATAACCAGTTGGTGCTGTTTTAAAAACAGCCACTATTTTTTGAAATCTGGTGTCAGGCATATAAATTGTATTTTGTTAACTCATTAAGCATGTATTAGTCTACCTATGATTGAGTCCAGATTTTTTAAATTGTGAAAATACGGTACAGATTTTAAAACTTCATTCCTTTAATTTTTTCAGTGTATGATATTATCATGATAGAACTGAAGAAAATGACTGACACAATCTATTGTTACAAAATGCCCCCAAGCAAGAAGACATAGGTGCTGAATTAGAAAATAAGATAGGTAAGATTTGAATGTTTTATCTAGATCTGATTGTATGGCTCAGAGTACCTGCCCAACAAGTTCAAGATCCTTAGCACAAACTTTAGAACACACAAAAATTCAAGCATTCATTCATTGACTAAACTGTAATTTGATTAAATCCAAACTTAAATAAATCATTCTGTTTTCAAATGTAGTTCAGAAACCCACAGCCAAACCTGAAATCCATTTTGAAAGCCAAAGTATTGCATTTTTTCTATAAAAGTTTTTACATATATTGTTTATTAGACTCTCTTTGACCTTGATTTAACTTGTAAAAGTATTTTTTTCTCCTTTTACCTCTTTTGGTATTAACCTTCACTTCAGCATTCCAACTTTTAATAACTAAATGCCCAAAATGTCTCTTTTTAACTACTATAAAGAATTATGTTGTGGGTTGGGAATGTGGCTTAGTGGTAGAGTGCTTGCCTAGCAAGTATGAAGCCCTGGGTTCGATTCCTCAGTACCACATGAACAGAAAAGGCTCCAAGTGGCACTGTGGCTCAAGTGGCAGAGTGCTAAGCTTGAGCAAAAGAAGCTCAGGGACAGTGCTCAGGCCCAGAGTTCAAGCTCCAGGACTGGTTAAAAAAATGCTGATTTAGCTTACATTTCCTTTACTTCTGTAGTTAACAAAATGAATTAAAGAGGTATACTTATTTTATGTCTTTCTCCCTAGTTTACATAACATATACATGTTGTTTAATTTCTGTTTGCTTTCACAATCACACATACCTGCATATGAAGAAACTCAGGTGACATACAGTCACCTTTGGAAACTTCACCTTTTAGAGAAAAAAAAATCTACGTATGTTTTCATGCTTTATACAATATGGATATTACAAACTCATAACATCCTTTAAGCCATCTGTAGATGATATACAACTCCTGACATAATGTAACTAATTGTTATAGTATATGGTTTAGAAAGAGTTTGCATGGACGAAAGTCTGTATGTACTGTGTACAGTTGCAATTTTCCATCACTATTGGTTAAATTCTTGAGTGCACAACTCAGAGATAAGAAAGGCTGACATGTACACATAAAAAGTAAATATATGGGGGCTGGGAAGGTGGCTCAGTGGTAGAGCGCTTGCTTTGCATACATGAGGCCCTGGGTTCGATACCTCAGCACCCCATAAGCAAAAAGAAAAAAGCCAGAAGTGGTGCTGTGGCTCAAGTGGTAGAGCGCTAGCCTTGAGCTGAAGAGCTGAGGGACAGCACCCAGGCCCAGAGTTCAGGCCCAAGACCAGACCTCCACCCCCCACAAAAAAGTAAATTTATGAATAACATATATTGAATGAAATGAATAGCTAAATTTCTTTCACCAGATTTTTAAACATGAAATATTTTCTGATGGCTTTTGATGCCTTTGACAAGGCTTCTTTTCAACATATTTGCTGAATACTTGGGCTTATTTGATGACCTAATCATTATCTTTCTCTCACTTAATTTTCATTCTGAACATGCCTTAGGTTTTGCATTTTGTCAACATTGTGCTAGAAACAATCTCTATATTTCTTCAGCATCTAATACTTGGCCCATTTTTCTATATTGCTTTACTTTCTTCTAATGCTTTGCCTGTGCTGTCTTTTCTCCATCAACACAGACACCAGAATTTTTTCCTTCTCTTTTTGTATTTGAATGATTTCCTTGATAGTTTGTGTGCATTTGTGTGTTTTAATTGATCTAAGAGTGCCTTGATGCAAACACATTCTGTGCCACTGACCTACATTCCCCAAACTGAGCTGCTTGTTTTCTTCCTGTGGACTATTCAAGCTGTGAGAAAAATATGTGTATCTCTTTGAAACAATCATTTATAAGCACATCTTTCTTTTGCATGTTTGTTGCTGAACTATGAGTTACAATTGATTAATAATAAGCTGTGGTCTCCTGTTAGCTTAATAGAATTGATGTTATTTTAGAAGTTCTGTGTATGTTGTCACTATTCCTTATTTGTCATACATGCTACTCATTTTTCCAAAAGAGAGTTTCAACTGAATACACTCAAATAATATTGGCTTGAAACAAAATGGAAATAAAATCCACAAATTTGTGCCTTTTATATGAGAATGTTATGCTGGTTTAAACAGTTATTAAGTTTTAGTCTTTAAAAAATGTGTCTTTTGGGCTGGGAAGGTGGCTCAGTGGTAGAGCGCTTGCCTTGCATGCCTGAGGCCCTGGGTTCAATTCCCTAGCACCACATAAGCAAAAAGAAAAAAGCCAGAAGTGGCACTGTGGCTCAAGTGGTAGAGCGCTAGCCTTGAGCTGAAGAGCTGAGGGACAGTGCCCAGGCCCAGAGTTCAGGCCCCATGACTGGACCCCCCCCCCAAAATGTGTCTTTTTCTTCTGCACATTTTCTAAGATATCAGACCTTACTTAAAAGAAAAAGAGAACATGTAAATAAACTGGAAGATCCAGAACACACTGTGCAGGAAAACAATATTATCTAGATAATTTTAAACAGGTGTTGTGTTTAATATGCTAAAATGTGAAGTAGTTTAAAAATATTTTATTAGTGTATGTTAATTATACAAAGCATTTCACTATCACATTTTCATGCATGCATATGTTTTATCCATATCCATGCCCTTTTATTACTCTTTTCAGTTGCCTGTTCCATTACTTGTCCCTTTGCAAACTTGCTTGCCATTTTTTAAAATTTTTAATTTTATTGTCAAGGTGATGTACAGAGGGGTTACAGTTACATAAGTAAGGTAGTGATTACATTTCTTGTCTAACTTGTTACCCCTTCCCTTATTTTTCTCTCTCTTTCCCACCTCCTCCCATTGCCATGTTTTTTAATGCATGTATGCCCGTAATGTTCCTGAAGTTTCTGCCCAAGACTACCATACTACCACTTGAGGCATAGCTCTACTTGTAGCTGTTTGCTGGTTAACTGGAGATAAGAGTCATGGGCTTTCCTTCTTTGAGTTGGCTTTTAGCATCAGTCCTCAGATCTCAGCCTCCTTCATAGTGAGCATTACTGGCAGGAACCAAGGACACCTGGCTCCTGTTTTCATTATTTTTTATGTGCCTACAGTATACTTCACATGCATTCTCCTGTTCACACACATTCTCCTCCTCTACCCACTCTCACTAGTCCCCATTAGATGTTCATGTCCTTTTTAAAGATCAAGATTCAGCATATGAGAGAAAATATGTAGTATTTGTTTGTCTGAGTCCGGCACATTTCACTTAGCCTGATCACCAGTTCCATCCATTTTCCTGCAAGCATTACACTTTCATTCTCCTTTGTGGATAATACTCCATAGTAAATGTAGGTCACATGGTACTATAGTCATTCACTGGTTGATGAGAGCCTAGGCAGATTCCTTAAATTGATTAATCTGGGTGTGCAAATAGCTTATTGTGTCCAGACTCATATTTCTTTATTGAAAGCCCTAGGGTGGTGTAACAGGAACATAAGAGAGTTCGAGTTCAGTTGTTTGAGAATTTACTATGATTTCCACAGTACTAGTTACATTCTAATCAGCAGTCTAAATGTTTTCTTTTTGTTGTTGTTCTTGGAATACTGTTAACATTAAAAAAAAATGGTGATAGCCATTCTGCCCAGGGTGTGATGTTCTAGCTTTCTTTTAAGAACTTCTTAAAAATGGCAAAAGCGAAGCTGGTTGTTGGTCACTCATATCTGTAATCCTAGCTACTCAGGAGGCTGGGATCTGAGAATTGTGGCTCAAATTCAGCAGGAAAGTCTATGAGACTCTTTTATCCAATTAAAATACCAAAAATCCAGAAGTAGAGCTGTGGCATAAGTGCTAGAACACTAGCCTTGAACAAAAGTTCAGTGACAGTGAGTGTCCAGGTCCTGATTTCAAGTCTCAGGACTGGCACAAAAAGGAAAGTGAACAAACATGCAAATGGAAAATTCTATTTTCATAGATTTAAGAGTGAACCAATTTAAATAAAAATGAGTTTAATATACTAAAACACATGACAATTTTTCATCAGCTTGGGAAAAATAATGTAATTTTTAGAAATATAAATCTTTTAAAGATTTGAGCAGTGTTTTGAAGAGTTTAGAATTTTTTGCTGTACAGCCTGGCTCACAAACGAAGCATAGCTTCTCAGGAGGCTGAGATCATAAAAAATAGATGTTCAAGGTCAGCTTGGGAAACTAACGTGTTTGAAGTTGTTATCTCTAATAAGCCAACAAAATCCAGAAGTGGAGGTGTTTTTCAAGTGGTAAAGTGCCGAGCTTGAGCAAAGTAGTTAAGAAAGGTCCTGAATTCAAGTTCCAATGCTGGCATGCACCCCTAACTGCCCCTTCCCCCTGCCCCCCCCAAAAAAAACAGACCCAAACAAACAAAATGTAGTAAGAGACAGTTTTCATCCATCTTGTTAGTAGATCTCCATATAATCTCATCTCATGAGATTTTTATGCCAGATGTACTCTCATTTAAAATACCTCATAGGTGATTATTTCCTCTTAATGAGTGGTTTTCTATAATAATAGGAGGTGACCTTCTTTTCCCTTCTTACTAATTTCAGACATGTGTGGCAAGAATACTCAAGCTTGCTATACTCATATCTATTGTGGTCCATTTGCATGGGAGAGTTTTTTTTTTTTTTTTTTTTTTTACCTGGGCTGGAATAGCTAGGATTATAGGCATAAGCCATTGGTGCCTGGCTGCAATGTGCTCTCTATATCCTCCTTTCACAGTCACATTTTGAAAGTCTTGTTCTGGGACTATTTAATGGTGAAGGTCCAACATGAATGCAAGTTGAATCCGATGTCCCTTAGATATTTTCAGAATTTTGTGGAAGTTGCTGGGTTCTGGTTGGTCACAGCTGTAATACTAGCTACAAGTAGACTGAGATCTGGAGGATCAAGGCTCAAGGCCACCACAAACAAAAACTATGTGAACCCCTATCTCCAAAATAACTATCAGAAAGCAAGATTGGAGGTATGGCTCAAGTAATAGAGTATCAGCTGAACAAGGAAGCTAAGGGGAAGGCCCTGAGCTTCAAACCCCAGTACCATCAAATACATGTCTATGTCTATGTCTATTTTATTATCTGTCTGTCTATATCCATACATGTGGGGGAAGTAGTAAGAGACTTTTATTTATTTATTTATTTTGTCAGTCGTGGGACCTAATCTCTGGGCCTGGGCACTGTCCCTCAGCTCTTTAGCTCAAGGTTAGCACTCTACCACTTGACCCACAGCGCCACTTCTGGCTTTTTCTGCTTATGTGGTGCTGAGGAATCGAACCCAGGGCCTCATGCATGCAAGGCAAGCACTCTATCACTGAGTCACCTTCCCAGCCCCGAGACTTTCTACTAAAAGGGCACTTGGGAGTTATACTAAGAAGCAAGACATTAAAGAAAGTCTTAAGATCACTGGAATCTTTTGTGACAAAGATGACAAGTTTAGAGAACATGTGTTATGCCTTGTGGTGGTTTGAATTTTATGGATTTTTCTGAGTATTTCCAAGGATCCCATTCTATGGGTCAGAGATACATTATATTTTATGGAAAATAATTTCCATCTATTATATTATCATTATTGTTATTATTATTACTTTGTCAGTCATGGGGCTTGACCTTAGGACCTGGGCACTGTCTCTGAACTCTTTTGCTCAAGGCTACTGCTCTACCACTTTGAGCCACAGTGCCACTTTGGTTTTCTGGTGGTTAATTGGAGATGAGTCTCATGGACTTTCCATCCTGGCTGACTTTGAATTGTGATCCTCAGATCTCAGCCTCCTTAGTAGCTAGGATTACAGGTTTGAGCCACTTCTTCTTCTTCTTCTTCTTCCTCCTCCTCCTCCTCCTCCTCTTCCTCTTTCTCCTCCTCCTCCTCCTCCTCCTCCTCCTCCTTCTTCTTCTTCTTCTTTATTGTTATTATTATTATTATTTTCTAACTAATTCCTTGTTTACCAACTGCACTTCTTTATTCATGCAGCCTGCTGATTTAACAACAAAGCTTCAATTCACGCCTGATCAACATCAATAGCTGCAAAAGGAAAAGCAGTCTCTTCTACTGCAGTTAAACTTTATGAAAACTGATCAAAAGACATTGTCAGTGAGCAAGAAGATAATGGAACTGGAACAAGAAATACAAGAACTGAAAGGTCAGCTATAGAAAAATACAAACTGGGCAGATAAAGACCAGTACAGAATGGAGTTTGAAGAAAAGTCACCCAAGAATTAAGAAAAAAATGAAAAGTCAATGGACTTTTTTTTTTTTTACAGGTTGATATATTTATCTGGAATGTGCTTTAATTCATTTCACTGCAAGTTCATTTTTGGTATAATCATAGTGTGCACTATGTTTCCAACAATTTCTTGTAACAAATTGTTTTTGTTAATTTCCAGAAGGCAGGCACCATCTATTTTTCCCTTAAAAATGTATTTTTCCTTAAAATTGCCATAATTTTCTATCAGCATTATAAGTAAAGTGAACTTTCAGAATACTTGGTTTCATTTGAGTATCATTTAATGTTTAAGACTAATTGGCATAAATGAGGTGGGAAAGAAATATTATTATATAGCCATTAAAACATATTCTTTTTAAAAAGATTTTTAAGGGGCTGGGAAGGTGGCTCAGTGGTAGAGTGTTTGCCTCACATGCATGAAGCCCTGGGTTCGATTCTTCAGCACCACATAAACAGAAAAGGCTGGAAGTGGCACTGTGGCTCAAGTGGTATGGTAGAGTGTTAGCCTTTGGACAGCATCCAGGCTAGAGTTCAAGCCCCATGACCGACAAAAAAAAAAAAAAAGATTTTTAAACTTCACTGAGATGAACAGTACTTCCCAGCACACATGAAGCCTCAGGTTCAATCCATTAGCATAATATTTCATAATAAATGCAGTTGGTATTGATAATATTTTGGACTCTAGCACCCTTTTTCTTTTTTTTTAATTTAATTTTATTTTATTTGAGAACATACTGTACAGAGGGGTTACAATTACATGGGCAGGATAATGCATACATTTCCCACCAAGCATTGCAGCCTCCTCCTTTGTTTACCCTTCACCTCCCTTCCCAGCCTCCCCCCTCCCCCCCACCCAATCATACCCCCCTCCCCCCCCACACTGACATTGTAAAGCTGGTTTTGACATGACATTTTGTACTTCTCATTGTTGCAACAGGTCCACCTGAATCCTTAAACGACTTGTTTGTCCCCATCTCCTCCACATGTTATACTGACATCAAATATAGTGAAAGCGGGGGTTACACTGTGAAGGAGGGACATACAAAGCAACAAAGAAATAATCTTATAAATGCGTTAGAAACACATGCATGAAAGAAACGAAAACATTAAAATACATATTTAAGGGTTCATTTTCCTAACATCACATTATCTGACCTTTTCCGCTTGACTCATACCTATACTAGATATTGCAAATAAGGGAAACCATGGGACCTATGTTTCTTTGGGCCTGGCTTACTTCACTTAATATAATTTTTTCCAAACCTTTCCATTTCCTAACAAATGGGGAAATGTCATTCTTTCTGATGGAGGCATAAAATTCCATTGTGTATATATACCACATTTTCTTGATCCATTCATCTACTGAGGGGCATCTGGGTTGGTTCCATATCTTAGCTATGGTAAATAATGCTGCAATAAACATAGTTGTCTAGCACCCTTTTTCAAGCATGTAAAACCGCTCTCTAAATCACTGATTCAAGGTTCAAGGATACATACCCATTAAAAAATCTTGTTCAGGGTGGGAAGGTGGCTCAGTGGTAGAGTGTTTGCCTTTCATGCATGATGCCTTGGGTTCCATTCCTCAGTACCACATAAGCAGATAAAGCCGGAAGTGGCTCTGTGGCTCAAGTGATAGAGTGCCAACCTTGAGCTGAAGAGCTGAGCGACAGTGCCCAGGCCCAGAGTTCAGGCCCCAAGACTGACAAAAAAAATCTTGTTCATTTTGTTCATTTATGAGCAGAAATAATAAAAGTTTAGAGGAGAATTATTCCCCTGAAATGAGTCGGATGAGACTGAGATTTAAAAGATACAGAATCTGAACCCTGTCAAATGAAAGCACAAGAAGATCAGGATAAAAGAGAACCTGATATGTATTCCTCTGCAGAAAATGCTGCCATTACATGCTTATATTTAGATCAAATAACCGAGTAAGTAAAAAGAAAATCATAGGAAATAAATTAAACTCATTAATTTGGCTGCAATGAATAACTTTTTTTTGGGGGGGGTGTCTGTCGTGGGGCCTAAACTCTGGGCCTGGGCGCTGTCCCTCAGCTCGTCAGCTCAAGGCTAACACTCTACCTCTTGAGCCACAGGGCCACTTCCAGCATTTTACTTTTTGCTTATGTAGTGCTGAGGAATAGAACCCAGGGCCTCAGGCATGCAAGGCAAGCACTCTACCACTGAGCCATCTTCCCAGCCCATGAATAACTTTTTGTGAGATAGGTATGAGATTAATAGGAAGTGAAAGCTAAATTAAAGCTAACTACATGGTATAGCTTTGAAAAATAATGTAACTAAATGGATTTCTTTTAAAATACTGGCCCAGCACAGTTAATATTTTTTCATCTGATTTTGGTGTCTTGTGGCTTTTTCTTCTCAATATTCTATACTTACCAGGTCTACTAGACTTTCAGCCAAGTAATCACTAACCTTTCTAATTGGTAGAGTTATGTTTTATACATTTGCCTGTAATTATTATCTTAAAGAAAAATATTAATAAGTTCAACTAGTGTTTGGAAGATAACACCATAAACCAAAAGGTTCTAATCTTTTTTGGCACTTGTTAACTGGCTTTTCTTGCTTGTGATATTTATTATTGCCACTAGAGGGTATCAGAGACAATGTTTTCTTTAGTGTGTTAAACCTGGGATGAAGGGATGCATAATTACGAGTTACACTTAAAAACAAATCCTTGGTCACAGTGACAAGGAAATAGCAGGTCCCACCTCTGCATGATACCTAGGTAAGGATGTCAAGAACTATAGCTGCTGTAGATCTTTCTTTTTATCTCCAGCTCTATTTGGTTTCACCTAGAGATTGCTCAAAGAATGTACACATGTTGAAAGCCAATGATTATAAACACTTGGGGAGTATATTTTACTTCACTAAACAAGCATAGTTCTAGCTCTTTCCTTTTTTCTTGTTGTCGGCTGTGGAGCTTGAACTCAGACCTGGGTGCTGTCCCTGAGCTTTTTCCTCTCAAGGCTAGTGCTCTATAACTGAGCCACAGCTCTACTTCCAATTTTCTGGTGGTTGATTGGAGATGAGTATCACAGACTTTCCCGTCCGGGAGTAGCTAGGAGTGTTGTAAAGTAAATCATCCCAGAAGCCACATTTTAAAATATAGAACATTGGAGTCTTTATTATACAGTTAACAGGCTGCAGGCTGCCAGTTGTTACAAAGGCCTGCAGCACGCAAGATTAGTATGCTGTGGCTGGTTAGGCCTGAAGCCTGAGTACAGGTTCTGGCTAGTGTCTAACCCTGCAGTTGGGACAAACTTTGTCAATGTGTTAGACCCCCAAGTGACCCCCAGAGACTACGACCAATACAAACAGCAAAAGAGTCATTTATTTGCAAGTTTGAGCTTGGTCCTCCGCGTACTCGGTAACCGGTGATGCTAAGAGGCCCTGAGCACAGAATCAGCATGACTTTTATAGTATTGAACAAACAAGTTTCGGGGATTTCCACACAAGCAGTTACATAATTGGTTGACATTTACAGAAGTGGTTTTGTCAGTGTTCCTTTGGCCCTGACCATGCTACCTTTTAAAAAAAAAACAAAAAACTTTTGTGTTTCTTGGTTGTTTCTCAATCCCTTGTCAAATTGGCTGTTGCTAGGGGTATAATAGCAGTTTCGATTGAGGGCTTTCTGAGACCTTTCCAAGAACTGGTTTTTCCAATAACTGTTTTGTCCCTTAAGTTCAACCTGAAGTCAATCTTACAGGAAATGATAGCTTGCTTTTAGAATGGAGTTAGCTTAGTCCTTCATTCCCTCCTTTTCTAGACACTCAGGGGTCAATCATGGTCCCTGGGCCTCAACCCTAGATGGGTTTCATTCATCTCTTCAGAGTGTAAAGGGTGATATTGACTCCTCAGTACCATTAGTTGGACGTTATTTACCTGGTCCTTTACAAAAGTTGTAAGTCTATTTATCACACATGGGCCTATGGTAAGCACAAGTAAAAGTACAATAAGTGGGCCGAATAGAGTAGAAATTAAGGTTGTTAACCATGGGGAGTAGTTAAACCATGATTCGAACCATCCTTCTTGCTGTTCCCTTTCCTTCTGTCATTTAGCTAACTCTTCCCTCACTCTAGTTAATGACTCCTTAATTACTCCCGAATGGTTAGCATAGAAGCAGCATTCTTCTCCTAATGCTGTGCACAACCCTTGTTGTGGGAATATCAGGTGTAGCCCTCTTCTATTTTGCAACATGACTTCAGCTAAGGAGTCATGGGATTTCTGGAGAAAGGCTATGGAGTTTTCTAGGTCCTTGATATCCTCACCTGGAGGTTTGCATAGGATACTTTGTGCATAACCAATGAGGCTACTCCAGCTCCTAGTCCAGCCAGTCCCAACACGACCCCAATGATACCAAGGGCAGTCATAGGTTCTCTCTTTATCCTATGAGGTGGTTGAGCCCCGGATACTTGCAGTAGGACCTCTTCCTCTGAGTGATAGATTAGCCATGGGACCAGCTGTACAAGTACACAGAAACAGTCCATATGGCTTAAGATCCTGATGTGTACACAGGGAGTTAATCCTGTTGAACAGGCCCACAATCCATTTTCTGGAGGAACTACATATCCCTTCTGCATCTCTCCCAGTGTAGAGGTATTGTTACACAAATGAGAATACTGGGAGGGTACCCTTCCTAAGCAAAGCCCATTTCCAGCAACCGACTGGAGAGTTAACTTCACATTACTTTTTTGTTGCCACCGACATTCGTTAACACCTGAAGTGGTGGAGAAGTTGCCTGTAACTGCTATGCCTTCATAAAAGGGGAACTGCATGTCATAACACATCCAGCAAGATTTTGTGATATCTGGGCAGGTCTGATTCAGGACTGCATAGGTATTAACTAATAACTTCCATAAGGGGGCCCCCAAGTGTTGGTCTTGCTCGCTTTCCTGCTCTGGCCCATGCGTCTGGGCCTGTTTGGGCATGGATGTTAGATTTGTTGTCACCTGGGGATGGTGGGTAGGCAGGATGGCCTTTTTTCCAGGTTTCCTATCTGAGGCGGGTCTCAACACTATATTAGGACCCCCCAGGCTGGGGGATGACTTGGCCCAGCAATCAATTTTACTGTGAACAATAGACCTTGAACGTATCCACTCTAATACAGTCTTAGTCCACAGGTCCGGCCTGCTTCCCAGCCAACATACCTTTTTCCCCGCTTCAGTGAATCACATCACTACTTGGTTGCACATAAATGAGGAACAAGACCTGGTCAAAGGCCCACACAACCCAGGCGGGTCCATAGGAGTGCTGCCTGCGGGGACAGTGATCAGATCCTTTCCCTGGGCAATCCAGTAGCCAGTTCCTGTAATTTCACAACCCCATGACCTACAGTTAAACTCATCCCCCCCCACCCCCTCAGCAATTTTTGACCTGATTTCCATTTCTTCTTCCTCCTGGGCAGATGTAAAAGGGAGTTCATTTGAGGTCAGCTCTATTCATAACGTGCCCACAACTGGGTCCTCTCCCTTTTACCGGTGGGATGGTGCAGCCAGCTTCCCGTTCCCGCATTCAGGTCTGCCTCTGGACTCGGTCAACCAATCTCCAATATCCCAGCTGCCCACAGCCAGCCGACATATATCAAATAGATCAGCCACCCTTGTCCTTTTGGAGAAACCACGGAAGTAGAGTTGACTACTTCTTCTGATCCTGTCTGTATTATTACCCAGGTTAAGTTGTAAGGTTGGTGAAGACTTCCACTGGCCCCACCTAGCATACTCATATAGGCCAGGCTAGTTAGATACAGAACCATCATTTTTGCAATTCATGGCGCAACTTTAGCTTGAAAGGGTTTGCAGTCTTTTCTACTTGCCCTATAGCTCAGTCTAGGCAGAAGAGTTCTCCACTACTGCACAGGGGTCCTCTAGCTTGGCATGCGAGTAATGAATCCAGGCGGCTATCCCATCGACTTTGAGAGTGGCGGGAGTTGTGAGGATCACCACGTAGGGTCCTTTCCAGCGGGGCTCCAGCGACTCCTGTCAGTGTCTTTTCAGGTAGACCCAGTCTCCGGGCTTGTAGTGATGTGGGTCTGGAGGAGGTCCTGTCTCATATACTGCTCTCAGAAGAGGCCACACCTCCTGGTGTGTCCGCTGTAAGGCTTGAAGGAAGACTGAAAGTTCACAGTCATCAGCCTCTGTAAGTAAATGCTCAGACAGGTTTGGAATAATAGATGGGGGAGTTCCAAACATAATTTCATCAGGGGTCAGTCCTATTTTATAAGGGGAATTACCAGCCCTATAGAGGGAGAAGGGGAAGAGAGTCACCCAGTCCCTGCCAGTCTCCATGGAAAATTTGGTTAGGGTCTCTTTTAGAGTTCTATTCATCCTTTCTACCTGTCCTGAGCTCTGGGGTCTGTAGGCACTATGTAATTTACAATTTGCCCCAAGCATGGATGCTAGTCCCTGAGTTTCCTTGGACACAAATGCTGGTCTATTATCTGACCCTTTCATAGCCGGGAAGCCATACCTGGGCAAGAGTCTTCCAGTAGCTTCTTGGTTACCACTTGTGCTGTCTTGTGCTTGGTGGGGAAGGTCTCCACCCAACCTGAGAAGGTGTCTATAAAGACTAACAAATACTTGTAACCATACTTGACCGGTTTTACCTCCATGAAGTCCACTTCCCAATAGGTTCCTGGTCGCTCTCCCCTCATCCTGGTTCCTGGATGGGTTGCTAGACCGGTAGCATTGGTCAGTTGGCAAGTTTTGCAGCTGGCTACAATCTGTTCAATCTTTGGACCTGCCCCTTGGATTCTTAGGCTGGCTTGGTGCCACTCCTACTCCGGTGGAGTCTGCTTAGCATGGGAAACCTGCTTTCAGACCTGAGAATGGGGCTTCACAGAGACCTATCTCTGAGAATGGGACTTCACCGAAGTCTACCTCAGAGAATGGGGCTTCACAGAGACCTATCTCTGAGAATGGGACTTCACAGAAGTCTACCTCAGAGAATGGGGCTTCAAAGAGGCCTACCTCCTGGAAAGGCTGGCAAGCCCCTGGGAAAGATGTGTTTCTGTTCCTGTTTTTCTTTTCTTCACTGTATAGGAGTGCCTATTAATCTTTTACTGTTCCTGCTGCTTGTTCTACTTATGCAGGCTCAACATTCCCTTATTCAAGGGTCTTTCTTAAAAGTGTTGACGACTCCAACATCTGATGAGTGTCCTGAGAATATGACTAACTCACCAGAGTTAAGTGCTACCCTGAAAGCCCCTCTTATGGAGGCTAGTAGACAAGTCATAAGTAAATATAAAAGTATTGGGGGTTTCATGATGTCACTTCAGCAGAAGGAATTGTTTGTAAGAGATTTACAAGAAGCTGTAGGCACGGCTAGAGCAGAAAGAGTGTATGGCTACTGGAGACTTTCCTTTAATCCTGAAGCATATACAATAGACTCATATAGATATCCTGTAGATAAAAAAGGTGTAGAAGGATATTTAGGCCAAAAGCTAAATAAAATTCCTAAAAAGTTGGTAGATGGAAGGTGGCAATGGCTTATCAGAAGAAAATGGTGGGATCCTCCATTATCTAGAGGACCCCAAAGACTTCCCCAGATCCATAGCCTATTACAGGTGTGTGTGATAAGGATGGCAACCGTTGGGTAAACTACTTAGGAGAAAGAACTTCCTGTTACTCTCTTTCATTTACTGAGAGACTTGCTAGCTCTAGGCCTCCTTGGTGCTTACTATCAAAGAAGGAACAAGAAAGATCTTATAAGACAGTTAAGGCCTCTATGGAGAAGAGTAAATGATTATGTGAAAGGATTACAGAAAAGACACTATGAGCTTAAATTTGATATATGGCCAGATTTAACTAAGTATACTGAATATCATGATTTTTGGCCACAAATTGGGGACCCTCTAAAAAATGGCAAAGAAGCACAATTGCTTAGAAAAGATTTGAAACACATAAAGTGCAAAACTAAACAAAAGTAACAATAAAGTACTAGAGTTCATGCCTTTCTGTCCAGCACCTTGCCCATATGCTCTGGTTAATGGTTAATAGGTGATAAGCATCTCGAAACCAATTGTATTTCTTAAAAATAGAGGTAAAGCCAGGAACAAGTGCCTATCATCATAGCTTGTCATCCAAAAAACAAGATCAAGCGACCAGCTGGTGACCACCCAAGAACAAAGCCTTGCAGAAAGATCGTGTAACCTTTTGTCCTTTCTCATGGAGACTTTTGCGATAAAAGCTTGTTATCCTCTGCAATAAATCACACTCAGCATTCACTCCTCTTGTGTGAGTTGTCTGTTTGCCATCTCCCCACCTATTCCAGTTACCTCCACTAGGTGTCCTCCATCGTCCCGACAGAGCCGGTCCGTGGCAGCTTGGCATAGTAGATCCCTCATCTTTTTAGCCCCCATATGGGTTGACCAATGTATTTTGAGCAAAACTTGGGTTCCCAATTTTTCAGGTTAGATTACCTTGCATTTTGAGTCCCTCCACCACCTGTTCAGTAACTGGGTCATGGGCAGCTTTTTGATCCACTTGTTCTGAGTAATTTGGTGTCTGTAGGAGGTCTCAAGGGCCTGGGTCTGTTAAAATCTGACCCACCTGGAGGGCAACCTCGTGAGTTGTTTGGTCTGCTAGGTTGTTGCCCTGGGCCACCAGGTTGTTGGATTTCTGATGTCCGGGACATCAGAATGGATTATCGCTAGTTGTTTCGGGAGCCACAGGGCTTCCAGCAAAGCTAAAATTTCTTCTTTATTTTTGTTTTCCCTTCTGCTGTCAGTAAGCCCGCTCTTGGTATATGGCTCCGTACACGTGTGCTGTGGCAAAAACATAGCAGCTGTCAGTGTACACAGTCGATCTCTTGTCTTTACCCAGTGTTAATGCTTGGGTCAGTGCCACTAATTCAGCCTGTTGGACAGATGTCCCAGTTGGCAAGTGCTTGGCCCAGACCACATTTTCTCCATCTACCATTGCTACCCCAGCATACCATTTCCCTTCCTTTATGAAGCTGCTTCCATCAGTGTACCACACACAGTCTGCATCCCGCAGGGGCTGGTCCTGTCAATCTTTCTGCACACTGTGAAGGGTGGCTAGGATTTCCATACCATCGGGAAGCAGAGTCCCCAAGTCAGGATCAGGTAATAGGGTAGCTGGGTTTAGGGCAGATGGAGCCTGAAACCTGATTCTAGGTGGATTAAGAGTCCTTGGTAATGGGTGAGCCAGGCATTGCTGAGCCACCGGTCTGGGGGTTGTTTTAAGACCCCTTCAATAGCATGGGGCATTGTTACTGTTAGTTCTTGTCCCAAAGTTATTTTGTCAGAGTCCTTACCCAACAAGGCTGTGGTTGCTATCATTCGCAGACAAGGTGGCCAAATAGCTGCTACAGAGTCTAATCTTTTTGACAGTTATGCCACTGGGTGGTGCCATGCCCCTAGATACTGAGTCAATACCCCTTTAGCCACTCCTTTCCTCTGGTCCACATACAAGTGGAAGGATTTGGTGACATCAGGCAGTCCTAAGGCAGGGGCTGTTAACGGGGTCTTTTTGATTTGTTGAAAGGCACTCCCCATTTCCTTTGTCCATTGCCAACGTTCTCCGTCTTTAGTGGCCTTGTATAGGGGCTTAGCCATTTCTTTGAACCCTAGGATCCACACTCTACAAAATCCCGCCGATCCTAGAAATTCTCGAACCTGGCAGGGATTCTGGGGCGTTGGTATCCTGAGAACTGTCTCTTTCCTGGCTTCTGATAGCCACCTCTGGCCCCCTTTCAGGGTATATCCCAGATAATTTACTTCCTGTTTGCAGATCTGGGCTTTCTTAGCAGAGGTCCGATATTCCAGTTCTCCCAGGGTTTGAGGCAGTGCCTTGGTTCCCTGTAGACAGCTTTCTTCATCCAAGGCAGCAACCAGGAGATCATCCACATACTGTAGAATGGTTAACTCAGGATGATTAGAGTGGAACTCACCCAGGTATTCATGGAGGGTGTCATCAAAGATCATGGGGGAGTTCTTAAATTCCTGTGGCAATCTGGTCCAGGTCAGCTGGCCACTGATTCCCTCCTCCAGGTTGCTCCATTCAAAGGTGAACAAATCCTGGCTCTTAGGGGACAAGAGAAGGCAAAAGAAGGCATCCTTCAAATCCAATACTGTATACCATTGCTTTTGGGGTGAAAGAGAGCTAAGAAATGTGTGTGGGTTAGGAACAGTAGGATGAATGTCCACTACTCTTTTATTTACCTCTCGCAGGTCCTGCACTGGGCGATAGTCGTTGGAGTGAGGCTTTAGAACGGGCAACAGGGTGGTATTCCATGCCTACTGATGAGGTTTCAGAGGTCATTAACTCTCGGAGTTGTCGGATGTGAGGGGTTATTCCCATCCGTGCCTCCCGAGTCATGGGGAACTGTCGAACCCTTACAGGGTCAGCTCCAGGCTTTAGCTCAACATAGATTGCTGGTCTATGTTTTGCTAACCTCATCCCACCAGTCTCTGCCCAAGCCTCAGGAAATTCCCGTAAGCATTGGTCTAGGTCACTGCTGGAAGTTGGAAGTTGTTGATGTAGTCGGTACTCTTCCTCTAACATGAGGGTTAGGATTGGGTGTCTTTTGAAATCCTTTACTGCAGCCACAGCTGCTTGAAAGTGTATCTGGGCTCCGACTTTAGTGAGGAGATCTCTGCCTAACAGTGGGTAGGGGCAGTTGGGGATGACTAAGAATGAGTGGGATACCTGGCCCACGTCGAGGTCCACTGTTCTTTGGGTAGTCCATTGGCACTTGTTCATCCCAGTGGCATTCTATACCCAAGAGGCTTTCTCGGAGAGTTTGCCAAGGGGTTTGAGAAGAACAGAATGTTGGGCACTGGTATCTACCAGGAAATCCACTGGGGTCCCCTCCACCTTTAAAGTTACCCAGAGCTGGGTGAGGGGAACAGAACCCTGACTTCCCTATTCCTGGTCTGAGTCTTTGACTGTCAGAACAGGGGGCAGCTTATGTTGAGAACCACCCTACTTGGGGTCCCTCCTCTTCTTTGGACATTGTTTTCCCCAATGTCCTTTTTCCTTGCAATAGGCGTATTGATGTTTGCCTATAGTCACTTGTTGGTTGCAGGGTCTAGTTGCAGGTTCCGGCTGGTTGTGGTAACCAGTACTCATGCTAGAGCCTTTGCACGCCTTTCTTCTGGGGGATTCCGATTATTAAACACCCACTGAGCCATGTGCAGTAACCCTGAGATGGTCTGTCCCTCTAAATCCTCCAATTTTTGTAGCTTTTTCTTAATAACTGGTGCTACCTGATTAACAAAGGCCATAACTAGAGCTGCTTGAGATTCTGGTGCTTCTGGGTTCATTGGAGTAAATTGTCTAAAAGCTTCCACTACCCTCTCTAGATAAGCTGCAGGGAATTCCTCCTTACCCTGTAACACTTCATAAACCTTAGTCAAATTAGTAGGCTTTTGGGCAGCAGCCCTGAGACCCACCATTAGAGTCTGGCGATAGACCCGGAACCTCTTCCTACCTTCAGGGGTGTTGTAGTTCCATTGGTCATCTGGTGGTCTTTCCACGGGGAAGACTGCAGTAATCAGGGCAGGATTGATTGTGGGGCACCCATCTTTCCTGGGGACCAAGTTCCTGGCCTCTGCTTGGATCCTCTTTCTCTCTTCAGTGGTGAAGAGGATGCGGAGTAACTGCTGACAGTCATCCCAAGTGGGTGGTAAGTGAACATAACACTATCCAAAAGTACAATCAAGTCTTTAGGGTTTTCAGAAAACTGAGCATTCTGGTTTTTCCAGTTATATAAACCGCTAGTTACAAAAGGCCAGTACTGAAGTCTTGGTAGTCCTGTCTCATCAGGGGGCCCATACTCCCAGAGCAGCAGCACCACAATGGTATTGGGCAGCTGTGGACTCGACACATGTCCTCCCTCATGTTCCTGCCATCAGTCCACCAGACTGGCTTCTCCTGCTGCCCCTACCACACTGCCTCCTCCCGCTGGTCCTTCATCTGGTGCCTCTGGGGCAGTAGGGGGTGGCAGGTAAGGAGGGGGATCAGAAAGTAGAAGGTCAGCCACTGATTCTCGCTGGAGGACTGGGTAAAGAGGGCCGAGGGAGACTGGGCAGAAGGGGCAGGCACTTAGCCTTCTCCTTGACTGCTAGGATCTTAGTCGTGCCATCCAAGAGGGCAAAAAGGGGGCTAACCAAGAAGAAGGGTCCTCTACCAGATCTCACCACATCAGAATGTAAGGAATTTGGTTGGAGTGCCCACCGAGACCTGGAAGGACTTGCCGAATTAGGTTCATATGAAAGGATCCTTCTGGGGGCCATCCCACACCAAAAGTAGGCCATTCTGAGGAACAAAAAGTAATTAACTTCCTTTTCTTAATTCCCACACTCAAGGATCGTCCCCTGGCTTTCATGTCCCCAAAATGTTCAGTTAAAATACTCAAAGGAGTAGAGTTGCTCTGTGCCATCTTATAATATGATGATTATCTGTTCCAACAAGACACTCTAAACAGTCACAGAAGAAAAGTCAGGAGCAAATACCAAAAGCGAAGGACTTGGTCAGAAAGGCAATCTCCCAAGTGATTTCCTACCAATTCTATTAAATAACTCCCATGACAATTTAAAAATGAAAATGGAAAACTTATCAAGGGGTAAAAGATACCTCATTTAAAGAATATAAAATAAGAAGCAACAGTTATTCCTAAAAGAAAATTGTTAACAGAAAAGACAAGCAACAAATTCCCTGCGGGGATCTGGAGCACACCGCTTTGGTCTCTGTCAGCGGTCCGGGTCTCTTGCTAACTGGAATTCTCAGTTCACTCCATCCAATGAGAACTCTAAGAGGAATTATTTCTCCTGCCAGGTTGCTAAACAAACTTAAACAAACAGAACACTTAACACAGAGACACAACTTAAGATAGACACATGCTGCGCGTTGTAGATTGCTAAACTGAAAGTGCCAGACTACAGA
This sequence comes from Dipodomys merriami, assembly GCF_024711535.1. Taxonomy (NCBI): domain Eukaryota; kingdom Metazoa; phylum Chordata; class Mammalia; order Rodentia; family Heteromyidae; genus Dipodomys; species Dipodomys merriami. The sequence goes on from NW_027205603.1 coordinate 21,875,846, forward strand.
TGGAAACTTTCCAAAAAATGTCCGCACTACTCAGCAATCTACCCAGATAGGGACTGGGGACATCTCCCACATACCTGTTGGCAGCCTTATAGTGCTTGTGCCAAGACTCTGCCAACCAAAATACAGACCCCACGGGAGACCAGAATTACAGATACAGAACCTGCAGGTGGCCAAAAATACAGAACGGCAATGCCTCAACTTACCAGCCAGGTTTTTCATGACTCTGTGATATCTGGTGTCTGGGTGGGCTTATGGGGAGCATCCCGGACGGGCCCCCAAATGTTAGACTCATACTCTGAGCGACCCCCAGAGACCACAACCAGTGCAAACAGCAAACGAGTTGTTTATTTGAAAGCTTGAGCTTGCTCTTCTGTACACTCGGTAACCGGTGATGCTAAGAGCCCCTGAGCACAGAATCAGCATGACTTTTTATAGTATTGAACAAACAAGTTTAGGGGATTTCCACACAAGCAGTTACATGATTAGTTGACATTTACAGAAGTGGTTTTGTCAGTGTCCCATTGGCCCATGTACTAAGGTTTGAATGTAGCCTGACCATGCTACCTTTTAAAAAAACTTTTGTGTTTCTTGGTTGCTTCTCAACCTTTTGTGTTTCTTGGTTGTTTCTCAACCCCTTGTCTAATTGGCGGTTGCTAGGGGTATAATTGCAGTTTTGATTGTGGGCTTTCTGAGAACCTTCCAAGAACTGGTTTTTCCAATAACTGTTTTGTTCCTTAAATTCAACCTGAGGTTAGTCTTACAGAAAATGATGGCTTGCTTTTAGAATGGAGTTAGCTTAGTCCTTCAAGTGATAGGCTACAAGTGCCTGGAATAAGACTGGGTCTAAGTGTGGTGCCACTGGACTGCTGACTGGTGTCCTGGAGACTTGCCTGGCACTGAGTAGAGCTAGCACAACAATCTGCAGGGAATAGCCCAGTATCTGGGTGTCAGGATGTCAGCCTGTCACTGTGGTCTTCAAGTACAAAACTGTGACAGGCCTGGAATCTAAGGCCTCCTGGTCCTGCATCATGCTGGAGTGCATCTGGTGGCTGCATTTATGGGTGTAGACTGCAGTTGGGGGCTATAGACAATAAAGTAAGGCTGAGGCAGATCTTAGCAATTGTATGTACCAGCCAAATGCCTAGGGGATCAGTCATCTTAGCCTTGAGATATCTATGTATATGACTTGGAGCCTAAGGTTTCAGAGTCTACAATTGTTCAGGAGGCAAACTGGAGTCTAGAAAAATTGAGGCCAGGCTGGCAGTCAGAAGGCTTAGATTCTCCATCAAGTCTGGAGCCTGAATGAGTGAGGGCCAAATTAATACTTGTCTAGGTCTGGATATTAGATATGTGTCTGCAGCCTGATGAATAGGACCACAAAGACTGGTCCCAGGAGATTAAGCATTCTGAACCAACCTATTGTCAGAGATTCCTTTTTGCCTGCCTTCCTTCCTTCCCTCCTTCTCTCCCTCCCTTCCTTCCTTCCCCTTTCTTTCCCTTTTTCATCCTTCCTTCCTTCCTTTCTTCCCTCCCACCCTCCCTCCCTCCCTCCCTTCTTTCTCTCTCTCTTTCTCTCTTTCTTTCTCTCTCTCTCTCTTTCTCTCTTTCTTTCTCTCTCTCTCTTTCTTTCTTTCTCTCTTTCTCTCTTTCTCTCTTTCTTTCTTTCTTTCTTTCTTTCTTTCTTTCTTTCTTTCTTTCTTTCTTTCTTTCTTTCTTTCTTTCTTTCTTTCTTTCTTTCCTTTCTTTCTTTCCTTTCTTTCTTTCTTCCTGTAAGTCATATGGCTTAAACTCAGTGCCTAGGCACTGTCCTGAACTTTTTTGCTCAAGGTTAGCGCTCTACCACTTTGAGCTCTACCATAGCTCCACTTCTGGTTTTCTGGTGGCTTAACTGAAGGTAAGAGTTTCATGGACTTTCTTGCCTTGGCTGGCCTTGAACTGCAATCATTAGATCTCAACCTGAGTAGCTAGATTATAGGCTTGAGCCACCAGTTCGCAGACCAGGTGCTTTTTTTTTTTTTTGCCAGTCCTGGGACTTGAACTCAGGGCCTGGGCACTGTCTCTGAGCTGTTTTTGCTCAAGGCTAGTACTCTACCACTTGAGCCACAGCACCACTTCCAGCTTTTTCAGTTTATGTGGTACTGAAGAATTAAACCTAGGGCTTTATGCATGTTAGGCAAGCACTCTACCACCAAGCCACATTCCCAGTTCCTAGGTTCTCTCTTAAAAAACAATTCATAGTTTGGAGGAAAGACTCATTCACATTTCTTTGAACATATGGTTATAAACCAACCTCTTAGCAAATAGGCTCCTGACCTTTGGCAGGAATAGTACTACCTGTGAAGTGCTTTTAGCAGGAAGTCAGCACTTCAGATACTTAAACAAGTTTAAAATCTATGGACATAGGCTGGGAAGGTGGCTCAGTGGTAGAGTGCTTGCCTTGCATGCGTGAGGCCCTGGGTTTGATTCCTCAGCACCACATAAGCAGAAAAACAACAACAACAACAAAATAAAATCTATGGGCTTTCAAGGATTTGCCTTCACTGATGTAACTTAAAGAGCCTAATCTTAGTATATGTCTGAGACAAGCTGAAAAGGTCAGATAAGTTGATGTTAGGTGAAATGAACCCCAAGATAAGTATTCAAATGTTTTTGCTTTCATGCAATTGTTTCTAATATATGTATAAGATGATTTCTTTGTTGCTTTGTATGTCACTCCCCCATGGTATAACCCCTGCTTTCACTGTATTTGATGTTGATATAATTTGTGGAAGGGAAGGGAAAAAACAAATCGTTGAAATGGGGATACAGGTGGACCCATTGCAACAATGAGATGTACAAATCATTATGTTGAAAAACGGACTTTACAACTTTGAGGAGGGGTGGGGGGGAGGAGGGGAAGGGGGAGAGATGGGAAGGGATGGGAAGGGGAAACAAAGGAGGAGGCAACAATGCTTGATAAGAAATGTACTCATTTTCTTGCCCATGTAATTGTAACCCCTCTGTATGGTAATTATTTTCACAGTTAAAAAAAAAAAAGAATCGTCAACAACAACAACAACAAAAACGCCTAATTTGGTACATAAGATGACTATCACCTCTGATCAGCTAGCAGAGTGCTGAAAGAGCACTAATCCTGGTAACATCTTTGTAAAATAGGCTAAGGTTATAGGTTCCTGGCTAGGTAGGATCAACGCTCCTGAAGTCAGCTTGAAGAAGTTACAGAAGATGGACCTTCATCCAGCAACCCCCTTTTAAGATTGAGAGTCCAGAGTCAGTTTTGGAAAAATGAGGCAAAATAGATAAAATAATTTTTAAAGGTATAAAAAATAGTGTTAACAGGTGTTTAAGAGTGGAGACTGCATCTGTAGGATTACAGATGTGAGCCGGTGCCCAGCTCAATTAATATTTTAAAAGATGCATAATTTAAATAACTATTACTTTTGCTCACAAAGCAAACAGAATTAGGCAATTAGGAAGTCAAACTTCTCATAATCAATGTTTTCTTTCTGAATTCATATCCTGGAATGTATTACGTGTTTTCTTTATGTCTTACCCACTTCCCCAAAATTAAAAGACAAAAAACAAAAAACAAATACTAGTTACTGTTTTTTTTTTCTTTTTTGCCAGTCCTGGGGCTTGAACTCAGGGTGTGGGAACTACCCTGAACTTCCTTTGCTCAAGACTATCACTCTATTATTTGAGCTACAGTGCCAATTCTGGCTTTTTCTGTGCATGTGGAACTGAGGAATCAAACTCAGGGGTTCATGTATGCTAGGCAAGCACTCTACCACGAAGCCACATTCCCAGCTCAACAAATACTATTTATTAGGTGTCTTTCTATGGCTGAAGTAACATTACTTTTATGAAAAAAATGTACTGGAACACATTGGAATCAAGAAGTCCATGTTTCTCAAGAAATTCTGCTATTAAATTGTATGGTTCACATTTAGACATAATCACCTCTGAATTATACTGCTTTGTACAGTGAAAATGTTAGTGAGCTAAAGCTAAAGCTTTTGTGTTTTCTTCCTAATTCTAAGCAAATGATCTACATTGTGAAAATATGACTATTTTTTGTTATAATAGAGTGTGATCTTGCTTTCTACAACATCCAGTATTTTAAATTATGATTCAAATTTAAATTTTGGTTATCTCTAGTGAAACAGCCATTGTTTTACTGGGGGCGAGGACGTGCATGTAGGGGAACGCATAGCTGGGCAAACATATTGGAAAATGTTTTTTCAGGGAAGAGTTTTCTTTTTTTCGCTGTGCTTGAGTTTATATGAGTTATCATTCCCAGTTCAGGAGCAAGATTGCTATTCAAGTTGGGTAGAGCCTTTCTCATGTTTCTCAAAAGAACTAGTATTTCAAAATTTTCACATATAAATGTTCTATGAATATTAAAATTCAATTATTTACACTTATATAATAGCAGCTGCTAGTGTTGAATAATTCAGGAGTATCCCATAAAACTTATAAAAATTTTGATGTAAAAATAGTTTACTTATGAATACCGAAATTAAAACAGCATCCCTGTACAATTGGGAGGCAGGACTTTAAAAAATGAAACCCTCTCCTCTGTGGAAAAGCAGCAACAATATTTGAAGTCCAAATGAGCAACGAGATGCTACTTTGTGTGATAAGGATTTCCCTTAAGATATATCCCTCCCCCCTGTCTCCTACTCACCACCCACAGGATTTGCTGCCAGTAAGTTCTCACTTGGTCAACCTACTCTTAGGCCAGGCTCTTTCTTTGGAATCCATAAGAGATTCCAAGTAAGTAGTGAATAGAGCACACTTAGACACCTGACAATGGGTTTAATCAGATTTAAAAGCCATTCATTTCTCTGGACAGTATTCTATGATTGATATTGGAAAATAGTATGATTTAAGGAATTCTTAATGTTAAAAATCTAAACCACAAGGTTTAAAGCAATCAATTCAAACACCAAGGTTTATAAGACAGTCCATTTCTTTTCTTTTTTTTTCTTTTTCTTTTTGCCAGTCTTGGGACTTGAACTCAGGGCCTGGGCACTGTACCTGAGTTTCTTTGCTCAAGGATAGTAGTCTACCACTTGAGCCACAGTACCACTTCTGACTTTTTCTGAGGAATTGAACACAAGGCTTCATGCATGCTGGGCAAGCACTCTAACATTAGGCCACATTCCCAGCCCGAGACAGTCCATTTCTAAGGTATGCATTGCCTGCACAGCTCTCCTCTCCCAGACACTCATTTTCTGATCACATGGGAGTTATTTGTAAAAAGCATATTCCTGCTTGCTTGATGTTGACCTGTAGTCTTTTGCCTGTGTACAACAGAGTAAGTAGCATTTGTCAATGATCATTCCCATACCACAGCTCTACTTCAGAGTCTGAACAGTGCACTGGATAACAAAGTGGAAATATTTTTAAAAGGCTAGAAAATAATGTTTTGTTTTATTTTTCCTTACTGGGTCAGTTTGTTTTAGATTGCAATAGGAAGCTATGATGGAGCTCCTAATCAAGGAGAATGAAGTAAAAGAAAAAAAGTGTGTTAAAATGACCCATCGTTGCCATGATTCTACCTTTGTGGTTCAGGGAAGAGGATGCTGGAAGATTTGTCATCAAATTCTAAGAAGATTTAATTTTCTGATGTAGGCGAATAGTCACCATCATAAGCTTAAGTATGTTTCTTTGTCTCAAGTGCTTTACTTGGGCATCAAACTATTAAAATAAAATTGTGATACTTGAGTTTCAAGGATATGGCATAATAATAATAATTATTATTATTATTAGCATATGCTGATACTGGAGCTTGAACTTACAGCCTGGGCACTCTCCCTTAACATTTCCCTCAAGGCTGGAGCTCTAAAACTTGAAACATGCTTCCACTTCTGGCTTTTTGCTTATTGATTGGAATTGAGTCTCATGGACTATTTTGCCTGGGTTGGCTTCTAACCATAATCTTTAGAACTCACCCTCCTGAATAGCTAGGATTATAGGCATGAGCCATAAACTCCAGGCATGGCATATTTATTTTCAAAAGCATAATGAAGAGCTGGGTATTGGTGGCTCATGCCTACAATCCTACTTACTCAGGAAGCTGAGATCCAAAGATTGTGATTCAAAGCCATTCCAAGCAGCAAAGTCCATGAGACTATTATATCCAATTAATTATGAGGGAAAAAAACGCCAGAAGTGAAGCTGTGGTTCAAGTGGTAGAATGCTAAACTTGAGTTTAAAAAAAAGTTTAGGGACAACACTCAGGCCTGGAATTCAAGCAAAGGAAGCAAGAAAGAAGGAAGAAAAGGAAGGAAGGAAAGAAGGAAGGAAGGACTGAAAACAGAAGAAAAAGAAAGGAAGAGCAGAATAAAAAAGGAAGAAGGAATAAAAGGAAATAAAGGATGAAAGAAAGAAGAAAAGGAAACAGAAGATGAGAAAATATAAGGTCACAAACATAGCTATACTCATTTCTCTCGATGTCCACAGTGTTGGCAATTGTAACTCTGCACATCCCTCCATCATGAAGACATAATTTTTACTCTCCCCTCAAATTTGCATGCTTGTCATTTGTCTTAAAAGATGGGCAGAATGCACTGGACTGGACCAGAAATGATGGTATGTCACTTTGGACATATTTTGAATTTGTCTATTTGTTTTCACTAATCCCACTCAACTGTCTCACGAATCAACTCAGAATAGTCTGCTGGAGAGTTAGATCATTTGGAGCAGAAATATGCTCTGTCAACTGAGACATCCAATTTAGCCATCACTCAGTGAAGTGATTTCAGCTAAGGCAAGAATAGCATAGCAATTTCCAGTTTGCTGGACTGCAGAATTAATGTTTTTTTTTTTTCCTTAGAGCTGGATCTCTCTGAATCTCTATTTGAGCAATAGCTCCAATTTCACAAATTTCACAGCATTGTGAGATAGTGATACTTAGTTAAAGTCACAAACACATTTTAACCTTCACAAGGCAAATTGTCATTATCATGGTCTATGATGTTTGTGAGCTTTGACAATGCAACGATTTCTTCCACATTGGGTGATATGTACATTTCTTTCCTTTTGCTTATAAGATACTAATTTAAAGGGAATTTGTTATGTAGAAAAATGTAATCAATAAATTGCAAGGACTTATAGCTTCAAAAAGCAGCATTGTTTTAATAAAGACATTAGATCTCAAAAGGAGTGGCAATAAATAATATTAGAACATTTGATGGCATGTTTCCCTTGGCTTTGTATGTTTTGTGTTGCTGTTATTGAAGGTCATAGACTAATTACTATATAATAGAGATAAATTTAATTTGACTCATGGCACTGGAGGCCAGGAAGTACTAGACTGAGGAGCTGAATCTGTTGAGGGTCTTCCTGCTGCACCATAATATCACAAAAGACATCACACATGGCATGAGAGCAAGGGAGAGCCCATCTCTGTTTGTAGGAAAACAACTTCGCAAATAATGATAGCCACTGTGTTAATTTATTAACATTAATTTGTTCATGAGAGCACAGTTCTCATAGCCTGATCTTTTTCTTTTTTCTTTTTTTAATTGTGAAAATACTGTACAGAGGGGTTACAATTACATGGGCAAGATAATGAGTACATTTCTTATCAAGCATTGTAGCCTCTTCCTTTGTTTCCCCTTCCCATCCCTTCCCATCCTCCCCCCGCCCCCCCCCTCCCCTCTACCCCCCGCACCCCGCTCCCTGCACCAAAGTTGTAAAGTTTGTTTTCGACATAACGACTTGTACATCTCATTGTTGCAATGGGTCCACCTGTATCCCGATTTAAATGATTTGTTTTTCCCCTTCCCCTCCACAAATCATACCGACATCAAATACAGTGAAAACATAGCAAGATCTTATTGAAGGCCTCAACTCCTTGCACTGTTGCACTGAGAACTGGATTTCCAACGCACAGACTTAGGTAACTCACACTACAAGACCCCTTTTACCTGGGAGTCTGGTTGGGAACATTATTATAAATAATAACTACATTGTTGTACCATTTTGGGAATTTATTGACATGTTCAGCTACACACTCACTAAATTTTACAATAACCTAGGATTTTTATGTAGGATTACAATGAAATGTGTATGTAATAAGCCTCTGCCATGATACTCCTCATCTGAAGTAGTTTCTCTTTTCAATACAAGTTAATTTGCTTCTTTTATTCCTAATAGATTAAACCTCATGCCCATCTGATTCTTGACGAGATTTTCTAAGTGCTCCATTTCTAAGTGCTCCATTGTAAAATATTATAATTCTCTCAAAACAGTCACAAAGCTCTCTTCAGTAAGTCTGTATTTCTCCTTTGTGGCTAGGAGGTGGAGATACTACAGGTGGTCTTAGAATATCAATACCAACCCAATTACAAACCCTGAGTATGTGGACATAAAAGCCACTGAATCCTCCTTTAACTCAATCACAGTTTGAAATTCATTTGTCCTGGTTGTAAAAGCCACAAGACACCAACACCATATATCTTACTCCAAAACCAGATTTTTATAAATACTTACATATCTATACCTATACTCAGCAAAATAAATGTGCTAATTACACACTCTAACATAGAGCACAGGAATACACACACCTCCGTTGCCATTATTACCATGTGAGCAGGTGTGTGTTAAACAAATGTTCATGGTATGAGGGTACAGAGCACACCATACTCCATGCTTTTGAATAGGATTCATCCAACACTTAGGAATGGTCCTCTTTGTCCAGTAGGTGGCAGGAACAGTCACAGAAACAAGAGCACAGAAACAAGAGCACAGGACCTGAATCCAGAGCTGAGTGATTACTGTCAAAATCCCTCTCCAGTGGGTGGGACTGGCTTTGGGGGTCAAGGGCTGAAGTGTCTGACATCCCCTATGAGGTGTGTCAGCTCACATCCCTATGTCCCTGGGGAAAGTGCTCTTCCAATGGGGATGTAAAAACCAGATTGGCAAGGTCTTTGACACAGGGGAAGATATCTATCTTTCAAAATCCTTCCTTCAGTCTTGCAAATCCTCTCCCCTCATCTGCTCTAAGGCTTCATGCTGGCAGGGTTTGTTTGTGCTAGGAAGGAGGGTGGGGCCCAGGAAGCAGTTATGTGCCTGGGAGGAAGGTGAGGCCCAGGAAGCAGCTAGGAATTCCAGCTACTAGGGAGCTGAGTGGACTGGGCAGCCCTCAGCATGTGTCTTGTGTGCTCTCAGTAGTTAATAACTTTCATCTCTCTTGGCAGGATTGACTGGAGGCTCCCTGGGTGTCACTCACAATGATCATGTAAGAAGGAAAGATGAGACCTTTTCTGTACTTGCCACAAGGCCACTGGGGTCATCTAAGAGATTTGGGTCATAATTCATAAAGTCTGCCAGGTCACTGCCTGTGTCAGAGCTCCCCTAGCTAGGCCTAAGGAGAGGCTGAGGTGGCTCAGGTATGAAACTAGAAGGAGGAGATGGAGTTTATAGTAATTGTCTGGGCTTTGAAGGTATTTGTGGGTAACCGGGACTGGGTATGGAAAGAGTCTTTCTGATGGATGAGTAGAATTCCATTGTGTATTTATATCACAATTTCTTGATCCATTCATCCACTGAGGGGCATCTGGTTTGAGTCCATATCTTGGTTATGGTAAACAATGCTGCATTGAACATGGTTGTGTTGGTGGCTTTATTCATCCATCAAATAGCATGGTATTGCACCATTTTTAAAGCCATGGAAAGATTTGGCAAAGTAAGCCAGAAACATAAGCAAAAAAACATAAGCTGCATGTTTTCCCTCATATATATACATATGTATATGTATATATATGTACAAATACTAGGACATGATAAATTATGCAGAACTTTATTCACACACTGAGGTCAAAGGAGTTATGCATAATAGTGATTGAGAAAGGCTCAAGGCTGTATGCAGAGGATCATATAAAATAATTGTTCAATGAAATGAACTCCAAGGAAAGGAAACAAGACACATATTTTTAGTGGCTGTGGTTGCTGCTGTTTTCCTTTTGTCTTGTTCGTTAGTTTGTATTTGGAAGAGTAAGGGAGGGCACAGAAAAGGTGTGACAAGGGTGAAAAGTACAACAGTGGTACTCACTGTTGAACTGGATAGCTTGTGGTTGGGGCAGGAGGAAAAAATTGGGAGAGACTGTCGGAAGGGGAGACATGGTTCCAAAAGAGTTGTACTCATTACTCATCACCTGATTCATGTAGCCATGACCCCTCTGTATATCAACTCTACATGTAGTAGGAAGAACCCTACTTAGGCAGGCAAGCCCACCTAGCCGTCTGGAGTGACAGAGCCCACTGCAACAAAATTGTTAATAAAGAAGGCTGGAGAGAGGGGTTGGAGGTGGTCAGGCCCAAGCCGAACCCAGTAGCGGCCTCCACTCCTCTACTGGTCAGCGGGGGGTGCGGTCTCCTCTGAGAGGCTGCTGTCCAAACAGACCGGCGGCCCTCATGGCTCTTATACCTACTCCTGTCCCAAGCCACAGCCCTAGAGAGATCATGTGGGGAGAGCAAGATACAAAAGCCACTGTGGAGGGGAGCCACGAGGTCTTTACTGCATGACTTCAGGGAATTGTTACCAAAATTCTGTGGGAGTGCATTAATTTTGCAAAGTGATAAATGCTACATGCTATTCTGGGTTTACACTGTCCTAGAACTCACCTTCCTTCCCTGAACATTTTGTCCTTCATACCCTTAGGACTCCATTGAAGAGAGGCTCTGTGGCCTAAAGCTTATTTATGTGTGATATACTGGACCTTGCTTAGTCCCATGACTGAGTGGGTATTAGTTGATTGTCCACTCTCGCATATAATAAAGAACTTTAAATATAAAATTCCCAAAGAATAAGCTTCAGAAATTTGAGCAGAATCTTTTAAACTTGGGATAAACCATGAAGAGGGCTCAGAAGAAATCTACCTAGACACTCTCAATTACAGGAGGCTGGGCTACTCACTCAGCAAGACTTCTAACGTGTACACACTGAGGAGCTGAGATGTGCAAATTCTTGTATGTTGTAGGATTATATGAAGCAAACTTTTAAAAGCTTAAATACTAAAACCTGACTGGATTGATAGTTTTGTTTGTATTACATTTGAAAAAAATATCCTTATAGATGATATAAGTCTTCCACCCAAGGTTGGTTTTTTTTTTTTCTTTTGGCCAGTCCTGGGGCTTGGACTTGGGGCCTGGGCACTGTCCCTGAGCTCTTTTGCTCAGGAGCTAGAGTTCTACCACTTGAGCCACAGCGCCATGTCTGTCTTTTTTCTGTTTATATGGTACTGAGGAATCAAACCTAGGGCTTCATGCATGCTAGGCAAGCACTCTACCACTAAGCCACATCCCTAGCCCCCACACAAGTTTTTACTCATTTATTTAGGCAATGTAAACAAAAAGCCTCGAAAAACATGTAACAAAAACTTTGCGCTTCCCACAAATTCCAAATTTAGGTACAATATTTTTAATCTGATGGGCACTGCTGTGCAACTAGAGCCAAATTACAACTTGGAACCAAGCATCTTCCTCTAAAGGGATCCTGACCTAGGCCATTCCTACAGGAACTGCCATACAGAACAGCTCTGATCTCTGACACACTGAGCAGAGAGCTCTCTTCCCCCTCCCCTTTCTCTCCCTCAGATTTTATTTTATTTATTTATTTAATTAATTAATTTATTTTATCGGTCATGGGGCCTGAACTCTGGGCCTGAGAGCTGTCCCTCGGCTCTTCAGCTCAAGGTAGTGCTCTACCACTTGAGCTACAGCACCACTTCTGGCTTTTTCTGCTTATGTGGTGCTGAGGAATCGAACCCAGGGCCTCATGCATGCAAGGCAAGCACTCTACCACTGAGCCACCTTCCCAGCGCAAATCTCCCTCAGATTTTAGAGGACCCAAATCTCCAAGTTAAATGTTCTGGGTCTCCTGATAGGATGATTTGAGATATGTATTTACACAATTTATAATCTGTTCTTGTAATATATACACATATAATATCCTATTCTTTCTTTCTTTTTTCTTTTTGCTTATGTGGTACTCAGGAATCGAACCCAGGACCTCAGGCATGCAAGGCAATCTCCTTCCCAGCCCCCAGTCCTATTCTTTCTTATATTACCTTTCCCTCTGTAATTTGACAGAAGACAACAATTACCTTAGGCTTTTTAGAGATGGCAGCATTAGGGTTCAGGGAGCTTAACCCAATTTCTCTTCACTTGATTCCTTCATTATAGAATACAAGTTTTTGCTGTTGTTGTTTCTTTTTTTGTTTTTCTTTTGTTATTATTATTTTTCTTCTCCTTCACCCTCATTTTTATTCTCCACTGCACTCATTCCCTGACCTCTTATCCTTCTTTTCTTCTCTAACTCCCCTAAAACTTATAACCATCTCACTCATATATACCCCTGAAAACTACCCCTCCCCATCCGAATCTTACTTCACAACCTCAAGACTTTCATCTAATAGTCAGATTTTAAGAGTACAATTCCACAGCACAACTAAACCCTACATCTCCTGTCAAAGTACCATACAAAACCTGAACTTAAAGAGGGACTTCTCAGATGAAGAAAAAAGAATGGCCGATAGACTCATGCAGAAGTATTCAACATCCCTGGCCATAAAAGAAATGCAACTCAAAACAACGTTGAGATTCCACCTCACTCCAGTTAGAATGGCCAGTACCAGGAAAACCAGCAATAACAAATGCTATCAGGGATATGGCCAAAAAGGAACTCTATTACACTGTTGGTGGGAATGTAAACTCCTTCAACTACTCTGAACAGCAATATGGCAGTTCCTTAAAAGACAAAACACAGAGCTTCCCTATGACCCAGCAATCCCACTCCTGGGCATTTATCCAATGGCCCACAAAACAGGCCACACTAAAGCCACCAGCATAGTCATGTTCATTGCAACATTCCAAGATATTGAATCAACCTAGATGTCCCTCAGTGGAGGAACAGATCAAGAAAATATGGTAATACACACAATGGAATTCTACTCATCCATCAGAAAGTATGATATTGTATCATTTGTAAGGAAATGGAAACATTAGGAAAAAGCCATATTAAACAAAGTCAGCCAGAGCATGGTTTCCCTCATCTGTGGTAACTAGAATGTGCCTATAAATCTTTAAGTAAGCATACTGAATAATTAAAACACCCATGGGCTGGGAAGGTGGCTCAATGGTAGAATGCTTGCCTTGTGTGTATGAGGCCCTGGGTTTGATTCCTTAGCACCACATAAGCAGAAAAAGCCAGAAGTGGTGCTGTGGCTCAAATAATAGAGCACTAGCCTTGAGCTGAAGAGCTGAGGGACAGCACCCAGGCCCAGAGTTCAGGTCCCACGACTGACAACACACACACACACACACACACACACACACACACACACACACACATTGGGACATGATAAACTATACAAAAATCTAGTCATTCACACACACCGAGGCCAAAGGAATGGTGAATAAAGGCACAATTGCTATGTGAAGATGATCTTATAAAATAATATTTTATTAAATGAACTCGAAGAAAAGGAAACAGGAAACATTTTAGATGTGATTGTTGCTGTTTTTGTTTCCTCTTCCTTTTGTCTTGTATGCTTGCTTGTATTTGGGAAGTTAAGAGAGGACCCATAAAAGGTGGAAACAAAGAAGAACAAATACAACAGTGATACTCACTAGACATGTAGAAAATGAACTGGATATCTTGTAGGCAGGGACAGGAGGGAAAAACTGTGTGAGATTGATGGAGAGACATGGTTCCAAAAGAATTGTACTCATTACTCATTACCTGATTCATGTAAGTATAACCCTCTGAATATTAACTCTTCAATAACAACAACAACAACAAAACCCAAGCGGCAATCCACGTTTGCCAACACTTCCATCAAGTCTGCCCAAGTAAAATATGACTCTAAAGTCTGAATGATCATCCTTATTGCACCTCCAGAGGGACAATTCAAGACTTAGGAAAGCATGCATTACAAACTGGAAGCAGCTACTGTCTCTGATCCCAAGGAAAAGTAAGGCTGAGGCACTGGCATCAGCTGCTGACCAGGTCCCCTGCAAAGGCAACAGAATGCACAGGTGAATACTGTGCAGAACTTGACTCTAGGCAAGCAGAGGGTGCCCAGAGTCCAGACCCTGGACGAGAGCGAGCTATCAGTGTTAAGATCCTCAGGGGTTTCTGTGCCAGCCAGATGGCTGAGGGAAAGACCCAGGACATCCTTGCCCAGGTATAGCAGCAGCGCCAGAAGAACAGGCAACCAGGGTCAGGCACGACCTGGGCACCATGGAGAGCTGAGAGGTCAGGGGCTGCATGCGCACGCAGAGCGCTCTTGGCTAATGGTCTGTCCCGAGACCATGTGGAGCGCGCTGGTGCTCGCTACTCCATCTCCATTTCAGCAGTGCCTGGCAACAAGCGCGTGCCTGGCGACAAGCACCTGCCCGTTGGCCGGTGCTGATCCACCACGCTGCCCTCTCGGAGAGCTGTGGACAGGTTTGGTTGGCTCACTTGTAAGCAGGAGCATTTGGGGTTAGTCATGAAAGCTGAGGGTAAGCGAAGGCGCTTGTGAGGCTAGAAATCGAAGTGATGAAGAAGAGCTCTGCCTTGGGGTCCCAGGACCCGGAGGAGCCCCCTTTCTCCACCACCCGGCGGCGCAGGAACCTCCTGTGCTGTCGGAGTGACTCAGAGGATGATGATAGATTTGACTCTTCCAGAAGCCTCACCCAGTACAAAGCCAGCAAAAAGATGCACAAGGCGGCGAGTGCGGGCGATGTGGACAAAGTGCGCAGAATGCTGCATCGTGGGAAAATCGACGTGAACGCCAAAGACAAGAACAACAGGTCAGAAGGCCAGGCTGAGGGCTGCAGTTGAATGCAGACCTGGCAGGGCGCTGAAATGGCCCCTCCCAGGTGTGCGAGGAAGGACACGGAAATCAGGCTCTGCCTTTCCGGGGAAGCTGGGCTTTCTTCCTCCATGGGCTCCTCAGCACACAGGTAGCGCCTGGGCCCCTGGGAGGTGGACAGAGCTCAGCTGTCTTCTTCACGAGGTGCTACTCAAGATCAACACTGGCCAGCATCTGGGTTCCCTTATAACTCCCCTTATAAAGAATGTCAAAAATATTACTTAAAAGTGATGACAGGAAGAAAATTTAATGGCCACAGCATTTGATTTTAACATACACGGCTTAAACAGCCTAAGGTATGAACATTGCAGAAAGGTGCACAAGGGGAACTATGTCTCCTGTAATAGTCTACTACTGGTCTCAAAGCTTTTGGAATAAAATCCAGTACCTACTTAGCTCTGTGAACACTAATATGTATGTGTTGTTCACAGTGAGAGCATGCAAAGAAATTTTGAATTGGGAAGGTCGGTTCCTTTATTTTTTCACTCACCAGACAGGAGACCATTTAGTAGTGCTATCTACACCACTCAGTAGAATGTTGGTGTTTCTTCTAAACTCTGCCACGCAATAGTTGGTGAAATTCAAGGGGTTATCAGGCTCAGCCCGATCAGCCAATCAAGGCAAGACCCTGGTAGCCATCACCTATGACTGCAGGTTGCTGGTGCACCTCCAGTTCCTGCTTCACCCATTGCCACATTCACAGAGCACCCACTAGGTGACCTATTTTTGTCCCAGTAGGAGCTCCTTGTATCCTGGTCAGTTACTACTAGTGGACTAATAGTATCAGTGTTACCCATGCTGATTGTAACTTTGAGGATGAGGGTGAGTAAATGTCAGGACATACACATTTACCCTTGTTTGTCTCTAAATATGCCAATTATTTTTCACAAAAGAAGGATTTATTATCTAGACAGATGAATGAATGAAGTGGAATAGAAAATCCAGAAATGCAAAAACATGTAGGTAAGGATTTAGAGCTTGGCATTAGAGAAACTCAATATTAGTAGAAAACCATAATTTAATCATTAGTGGAAAAGACTTAACTTTTGAAGACAATCACTTGGCTTTTTTTTTTTCATTTACTTTGTCAGTTCTGGGGAGATAACTCAAAGCCTGGTACAGGCTAGCCAAGAGGCTTGCCACCGGTTTACATATGCAACCCTTCAAAACTAGTTTATTTTTGCAGCAAGTGAAATTCTATATGGAGTGTAGAGGAAAAATTGTACCTGCTGGGAAACGACATAAAAAGAAGCTAGAAGAACCTGTCATTGCACATATAAACACATTGATGGTGCCAAGACCTACCTTGGAATGAGCATGCTCCCCCTTTTTTTAATTGTTCTGCTGTTTAATCCTCAGACTTGAAGCATGCTGAGTACTCACTCTGTCACAGAGCTACAGAGAAGAGGTGACAGTGCTCAGAATTCATTGTACTATTTAATATTAATTTAAAATATTTTGTAAAACTAATTAATGAAGGAAAAAAGAAAAGAAATAAAACAGCCTGCTGGAATTTGTGGCACTGACCTTTATCCCAGCACCTGGCATACTGACACAAGAAGATCAGAATGGGCTGGGAAGGTGGCTCAATGGTAGAGTGCTTGCCTTGCATCCATGAGACACTGGGTTCAATTCCTTAGCACCACATAAGCAGAGAAAACTGGAAGTGGCGCTGTGGCTCAAATGGTAGAGCGCTAGCCTTGAGCTGAAGAGCTGAGGGACAGCGCCCAGGCCCAGAGTTCAAGCCCCATGACCGACCAAAAAACCCAAAAAACCAAGACTGGAATATCAAGCTAACATGGGCTACTGAGAAAGTGTCTGAATGAAAAGGAAAAGCATAACAATCATGTGAAATAAAGTTAAAAGAAGAACCTCATACTTGCATAATATTTACTATGTATGCGTATGTGTCAGTGGTCTACTGTATCTTCATCTTTTTAGAAAATGCTTCATCTTTCATTCTGTATATTACGACTCTTAAAAGACATTCCCAACTATGTTGTAAGCCTTTTTGCCAAGACAATATTTGTACTATTTGACTAAGGGAATATATGGGTAGTACACATAGTAATAAGTATAAAATCTTACAGAGGAGTTGGTGTTATAAGCTCAGAGCTGATCTAATTGCTTTGTGTAGATTTTCAGGTATGGGTCCACAGTGTTGTCTTGGAACCATGACATAGGCTGAGAGATATCTATTAAGTAAAAGAGTTTAGCAGAGTGCTGGTGGCTTACACCTGTAATCCTAGCTACTCAGGAGGCTGAGATCTGAGGATCGCAGTTCAAAGCCTGCCCAGGCAGGAAAGTCCATGAGACTCTTATCTCCAATAAATCACCAAAAACTGGAAGTGGTGCTATGGCTCAAGTGGTAGAATAATCTCCTTGAGCTGAAGAGCTCAGGAAAGTGCCCAGACCCAAAGTTCAAGCCCCACGACTGACAAGAAAAAAAAAGTTTGAAGGAATTTTAAATTCTAAATTAAATGAAATCCCCTAGGCCCAGGAGGCTAATGCCTGTAATTTTAGCTACTCAGGATGCTGAGATCTAAGTATTGAGGTTTAAAGCCAGCTTTGGCAGGAAAGTTGGTGAGACTCTTATCTCTCATTAGCCTGGAAAAAAACAAAAAGTGAAGCTAGAGTTCAAGTGGTGGAGTGCTACCCTTTTGTTGAACTCAGGCCTGAGTTCATACACACACATCCAAATTAAATTAACTCTAAGACACTGCTAACTCTATTCCAGTAAGCTACTTGGGCCATAAATACAGGCAGAGTGCTTATTTTTCTTGTCCACAGGAGATCCAGGGCAATCCTCAAGAACACATATACACATTGCACATATGCATACATAAAATAGTTAGGTTGTTATGCCTTTGGTTGTAAGAAATAAGAGCAAATAAGCATTAGACTTTTTTTCCCCAGGAAACAATATATGTTTTGAAGACTGGTGAATGACATGCTGCTTCATGTCTACACTGACATGAATAAGGCTGTGGTTTCAGATCATGTTCTGCAATGTCCTAAACAGCTCTCTCAACTTCACAGGTCTGCTCTGCATTATGCATGTGCCTATGGACACCCCGAAGTGGTGACCCTACTAATGGAAATGAATTGTGATATTGATGTTTATGATAGTGACAACAACACAGCTCTGATGAAGGTATCTAGTAGCCAACAATTTCCACCTGAGATAGATTTGTTTAACTGTACAATATCAGTGCATCTACTTCATTTAACTAGAAATAACTTTGAAAACACACTATGAACTGACAACCTGTTTCCTGTTACCATCCCAACAGGCTTCTCAATTGCAGCAGGAGGAATGTACAAGTATTCTGCTGGAACATGGTGCTGACCCAAACAGGAAAGATGCCAATGGCAACACTGCTCTCCACCACGCCATTTCTGTGGGGAACATGAAAATAGCTGCTAAACTGATTTCATACGGTGCAGAAACATATGGTATTAACAAGGTATACATCACCAAAATGTATTTACTTATGTCAGTCATGGGACATGAACTCTGGGCCTGTGCACTGTCTCTCAGCTCTTCAGCTCAAGGCTAGTGCTCTACCACTTGAGCCACAGCGCCACTTCTGGTTTCCTGGTGGTTAATTGGAGATAAGAGTCTCATGGACTTTCCTGCCCGGGCTGGCTGTGAACTGCAATCCTCAGATCTCAGTCTCCTGAGTAGCTAGGATTACAGGCAGCTGGCCAAAATTTATTCTTGAAGTGTTTAAAATTCGTTTAAACATCTAAACATCTCCACAAACACATACACACATAGTCATGCACACATATGTACATATGTTTTAACTATGATAGAGATAGAAAATATAGAGATATTTATATTGCTCTTCATATAAGCACACATATATGCAATTTTATATCTGTTTACATTCCATATAGAAGTATTCACATTTGCCCATATTTCAATGCTAAAGCATTTCCAAAGGAAATAATTTGAGAGATTTCACTTATGCCATGATATTTTGCAAGAAATAGGAAATGGCACATTTATCTTGTTTTCATGGAAAATGTTTGTTAAACTTGAATATGAACAAGAATTAATAGTGAAATCCTAACAAAATCAACACCAGGAAACGAGTAAGTACATCCAAGTGGATAGTGGGGTAAAGGAAGGAGGTAGATGGATGAAGTGGGGAAGGGCAGGCAGAATGTAGTCAAGAATTCCTTGAGAGAAGGGTAGGGTTAAGGAGGGTGAGAATATTGAAAATGTTGACACTGGTAAGAGGCATTGCACTAATAAACTCCTTTGTTATATGACACCTCCTTTGTACAGCTACTTAAAGATAATAAAAGTTAGCTTCCTCGTATTCAAAGTGCTTTTAGCCACAGTCTTTTTTTCTCCTTCTTAGTATAAAATAATTTGGAAAAAAAAAACCAAACTCAAAACCTTGGAAATAAGCTTAATCATAAAACTCCAACCAAACAAACAATTGAACAAAATAAAATTTCCAGTCCATGAAAGTTCTGTTTTGAGGTACAGGTTTCACCACACAGAGCTCTGTCTTAAGTTCAGGCTGCAGAAACAGAAATGAAAGATCAGAAATGTGCGGGTCAAGTTGGAAATGATATAATTAAAAATCAACATAAAAAAGAGAATATATCTTGTAAGACTTTTCCACAAACATTTCCAGAATCCTTATATAGATTTAGTGTCAGTCTTCTATTTTGAGTATGATAATTCTCCATTTGAGACAAGTTGCAAATATAATCATGCTGAAAAATCAATTTTAGGAAGACTCTTTTTACCAGGCTAAGTGACTAGTTGGAATACAATGGATATCTGAGGAATGGTAAACTAGTATTTTGGCATGTTGTCTTTCCCTAGAGGAAAGACATTTTTTTCCTCCATTTTTTTTTATTGTAAAGATACTGTTAGAGGGGTTACAGTTACATGAGTAAGGTAATGAGTACATTTCCTATTGAGCATTGTTACTCCCTCCTTTGTTTTTCCCCTACCATCCCTTTCCTCTCAGCTCCCCAATTCCTCCCTTGTGCCCCCCACTACAAGTTGTAAAGTTTGTTTTCAACACAGTGTCTTGTACATCTCATTGTTACAATGGATTAACCTGTATCCTCATTTAAGCATTTTGTTTTTTCCCTTCCACTCCCCAAGTTAGAAAATGTATATACAAGATGCAGGGCACCTGAATCAAATACAGCGACAACAGGGGTTATACCATGGGGGAAGAACATACAAAAGAAACAAAAATATCAGCTGGGTGCAGGTGGCTCATGCCTGTAATCCTAGCCACTCAGGAGGCTGAGATCTGAGGGTCGCAGTTCAAAGCCAGCCCGGGCAAGAAAGTCTGTGAGACTCTTATCTCCAATAAACCACTAGAAAACTGTAAGTGGCACTGTGGCTCATGTGGTAGAGAACTAGCCTTGAGCTGAAGAGCTGAGGGACCCAAGCCCAGAGTTCAAGCCCCATGACTGACAAAAAATAAAAATATAAAAAATAAAAATATCACATAGTATATTAAAACAACAGCGACAAAGATAAAACCTCTTGTGTCCCTATCTTGGGGTTCATTTCACTTAGCATCATCTTACATGGTCATATGTACATAGTTTTTGACCTGAGAAAAAGCCATTTTTTAAACACTTGGTGGTTCTTTTTAAATACAATGTTTTATCACCTTTAAGTATTTGTACAAAATAGTTACCATTCAACAATGTATTTTAAGAAACTAAATTGTACCCCATTTCTTCAAAGTTTAGCTGGCAGATAACAGATAGTTTATAATTTTGAATAATGAATAAAGTTGCACTTCAAATGGAATAGTCTTTGCTTAACCCTTACCCAGGACAGTAAAGGGATTCCAGTTAGTGATTGTTCTTGACTGTATATACTTTGGGGCTGAAATCCCAAGAAATGAAGGGAATTGACCAAGTAGATGAGACACAAGAGTCAAACAACTCTTGTCTGCAGCTCTAATTCTCCTTTTTCAGCATGAAGAAAGACCTAGGCAAAGATTTCAGTGTTTCACCTCTAGGTCTCCGATGAAGTGTCTCATTTATCAAGGCGTTTAGATTTACTAGTCATAAATATTTGAAGATTCAGGAACAATAGCTAGATTGATACTGTTTCATAAATGAGCTTTCAGAACTTAAAATTTTACAATAACCCCGAGATGATTGCATGATACTTCCTTGCAGTCTCGACTCCCCCCTTCCCCAGCACCACACTATTACTCTAACTTTCCTCTTCATTTCCCTCCCTCTGTGGCTGGAATGGGAAAGGAATATTAGTGGCTACATGTTTGTGCTTGCAGAATGATACCCTTTTCCTTCCAGCCTTCAGTCACTGCCATTCAGACAATCCTGTGCAATGTTGACGTCTTCTTAGTAAATAGAAGCCGGCCCTTTGAGCATTTCATACTTACTTATGAACACTCAGGTTACCTATCAAGTGAAGATTTAAAGCAGAATTTTCTGCATCACAATGGGAATTAATCCCATTGTATCTGTTAAGTTTATATCACTCTGACATTAGAATTTCAGAATTAAGACAATGACAACCAGAAAGTTAGTGGAAAGAGGAGAATCCAGTATTTGTTTTTCTGTCAGTGGGACCATGAAGTAAGTGCCTTTAGCTTGCTTGGCCTAGGTACTTATCTGGCTCCCTGCCCCTTGAGGGTTGGCTTCCAGCCCAGCTCTGTACTGATTGAAGATGGAGGCTCACTGGGATTTTTCCCAGAGTGGCTTTGAGCTTCCAGATATCTTCCAATTAAAGAAAATCCTTTTATTTCTTGATTTAAGTAACAATATGGGGTAATTGAAAACAGATGGAGTATATAATAATCAATATTGGACAGTTTTATAAAACATAATTGTCTTGAAATGTTCTGAATTACATTTCAGGGCAAGAATTGATTGAAAATTGCAGATTTCTTTTTATAATAGACATTCATGCCCAATAGCAATTATGTCAGTCTTTATTTCTGGAACATGCCACCAGTCATATAACAAATGCTGCGAAGGAACTGAGATTCTAGTAATCAGTGAATGTCTGAGTGAATTCTGGACAGTAGTTGGGTTCATGTAGCATTCATCCTTGGGAGTAGGCAGCCATTCTGGGGTGGGTGGCCAGGACTGAAGAAGGAAGATGTTACTGATTATTTATTTTCTGGATTGTGAATTTACCT
This sequence comes from Dipodomys merriami, assembly GCF_024711535.1. Classification (NCBI taxonomy): domain Eukaryota; kingdom Metazoa; phylum Chordata; class Mammalia; order Rodentia; family Heteromyidae; genus Dipodomys; species Dipodomys merriami. Next base: position 21,897,885 of record NW_027205603.1, read on the forward strand.
ACATAGGGTCATTTATTGGATTTGTCAATTCTCTTAGGAAATAGAATCTAAGGTAAATATAAATGTTTATTGTTATTTTATAGGATGAACTTCTAGTATTTATCTCTGATGAAAAGGAAAACCCACACCAGGTGACAGAAACGTCATTAAAGAGTGAAGTAAATAAATGTGAAGCGGATGAGCTAGAAAGGTAAAGCTATCTGATGAGTATTTCAAGACTTTAAGTTGTATTCTAGATTAGAAACAATCACTCAGATCAGAAATAGCAATAAATAGGAAAATATTAAATTACACTTTCTGAAAACCTACCAAATGAACAGCAGCTTTAGAAACCTTGTATTTAAGCTGTACCTTAGTTAAGCTTACCTGGTGTACCTGATGTATCCTAGCTAATTAGAAGGGAGATTAGGAGTATTGCTGTTCCAGATCAGCTTTGGCACAATGTCACTAGTGCACAGTGGTGTGTGGCCACCATCACAACTACTGTGGGAAGCAGTAGTGAGACACTTTCACAAAGGGATGAAAGCAAAAAGGCCCCGGGTCATAGCTCAAGTGGCAGGCTACTTGCATAGCAAGACTGGACTCTGAGGTCAAATTTCAATACCTCAAAAAGATAAACTTTTTTTTTTGATTAGGTCATAGGATTAATATTACATGTGCGCCAATATCTTTTCTTTTTAATACAAATTTTGTTCACATAATTTTATGTTTGTGTATTCACTAAATGAGGTCTGAATAACTTTCATACTTGTAGGTCACTTCTTAATTTATAATGAAATTCTTAATGATTGCATAGAATTTTCACCCAAAGTATAACCTCTCCTTAAAGGAATAACAAACAGTGACACATCTTTTTTTTTTTGGAGTAAAGTTTTATGTATTGTAGAATTTAAGTTGATACTAATCCAAAGTAGATGTATATAAATTATGATTAGCTTTATCAAATTAGTACAAGATCTGTATACCGAACACCATCGCTGTTGAAAGTAAGTTAGATCAAACTACATAGCAAGATATTCCATGTTCATGTGTTGGATGGACTGATATTGTTAAATCATTGTCAAGATAGCAGTGCATTCAAGTTTATCTACAGATTCAATACGATGCCTTTCAGACGAGAGGCCCATCTTTGATATTTCTGATCAGCTTTTTCTGTCTGAAGTCCAAGTTAGCATAAAATCATATTTTAATCTCTTTTTAAAATAACATCTTTTTAAGATAACATCTTTTTCAAAACTTTGAGGGTTCTTTAAATCCAAGAAAGGCAATTGTCTTTCCACATGAGTGGAATTCTTTGATACTGTTGTTTTGTTGTTTTTGCCCCTGTTGTCCAATAATGAATATTGTCTCATTGTCCTTCCTGACTCAGCATACAAGCAAAGAATATAATGTTTTAAAGACCTTATATATGTTTCTCTGTTCTGTTCTTATGATGTGCTTTTACTTGTCACAAAGCAGCAACACTCTGCTTTGGCCTCTCAGGCAGAATTGGACCTTTCTACATATACCGAGTGCAAAACCTGAGCCACTTTCTGTGGAACCACATGTTCAAAGATGTCTTGTCCTTTTACATATTTGCTTTACTTTCTTGTCAGTGAATATGACTATCTTCCCAAATGAACAACTAGGTTAAAATCATGTTACAAAAGAACTCAAAATTTCTTTTCTTGTGCTACCAGATCAAGATCCAAAGAGTTTTTGTTGTTGTTTGCTCATCCAGGGGCTTGAACTAAGGGCCTGGGTGTGTCCATAGGCTTTTGTGCTGAAGTCTAGAGCTCTGTGTCTTGAGGCACAGCTCCACATTCAACATTTTTGGTAGTTGATTGAAGTTGAGTCTCAGGACTTTCTTGCCCAGGCTGCCTTTGAACCATAATCCTCAGATCTCAGCCTCTTGAGTGGCTAGGATTACAAATGTAAGCCATGAGCTGTGAGGCTCATATTCTTACTTTATGTGAGATCACCAAACGTTCTCTTCTAATTTTCTGTGGCCTCTCAAAACAATGTTTTTTCCACAGTAGTCAAAAAAGACCAAGCCAAGTATACTTCCATGTGAAATTCCTATTTTCAAATTGAGCTTCAAATGTACAAGAATACTTGGGTTCAAGAGAGATGAACAAATCAGGACTCACTCTTATCCCTGCATAACAGGTTTGGCTTTCATGGATTTTAAGATCATCCTTAAAAGTTCTGTGGTGCAGATTTGAACCACATAGGAATGCAACAATAATAGGTGAACCTAGGGCTCGACATGTGCTACTTCACAGCCCTTGGTGTGGCTGATTCATTCAGTTGTAGAGAACAGTTATGCTATTTACTTTTATGTGATTTTACATCTAAACCTAGATACAAACTATTAAAAATTAATTTGTTCTAAATTACAAGACACAAAAAACATCTCTCATAACTGAATTAAGGCCTTCTATTTTCTGATAAATGCAATATTTGAACATCAAACCTGTGAAAAATTCTTCAATTCGGTTCTATTAGGAATTGCAGAAAAGTGGAAGAATGAAATATTGTCTTGGTTTTATTATTTCGCTAACCCTTTTTCTATATCCTGTTATCTTCCTTGCTATATGATGTTGGAAACCTATCAAACTCTTATCATTTAATGTAATTTGCTTCTGAGAAGGAAGAGCTTATTCTAGGAAGAAAAGCAGCTGCTGCTCAGGGAGCCAACCAAGAACTCTTCTGAGTTCAGGAACTTCCGTTGAGTCAAGCTGACCCAGTTCATTTGCTCTCTTTTCATTACCATTTCTCCTTATATATTGTTTCTTTAAACAAAAGCTTTATAAACTACATATTTATAGCCTTACAACTTTGAAGCATATGAGGAAATGTGTGATGTTAATGCTGAAGTCCTTTAAAACAATTTAGTATATTTGGTAGGAGTTTTTGATAGCAGCATTAGGACACTAACTTTATCTGTTACTTTTCAATTACTTGGAAGGAGGGAAACACATTTGGAGTGTAAACCAATGCAAACTAATACTTATTCAAGAAGAAACACAGGTAAGATTTCTGCTTATACATTGTGCCTGGTAGATTTATTCTATGTAAAAGCATCAGAACAAAAAGTTTGATTATATAGAAACAGTTTAAATATTCTATGTAAAAATGACATGTTTCTCTTAATGTTTGTGTTTTGCAAAAATTGTGGAAGTACTTAATTGTAGGTAATTTAAAATCCAACACAATATGCGTGTGTGTGTGTGTGTGTGTGTGTGTGTGTGTGTGTGTGTGTGTGTGTGTGTGTGTGCGCGCGCATGCGCACATGCATGCATGAGCGTGCTGGTCCTGAGGATTAAACTCAGGGCTTGGGCATTGTCTATTGGCTAGCTCTCTTAACAGTTGATGCACCTCTCCATTTCCAGCTAATATACTGAGCATATTCTTCATTATTAGTGGTTTCCAAAATTATTGTTCTTTTTACACATGCACCCAGATTTAACATGTTTGGCATGATGAAGAATATGCTTAGTATATTTTCTAACTTACTACTGTGACTTGCATATTGATTCTTATCTCTAACCCCAACACGAGATCTGTGACAGGAAGATTACAAGTTTAAGGCACATCTGAACAACATTGTAAGGATTCCTTTGGAAACAAGTTTTTATTCTAAGATAGAGAATAGTGCAGAGTGGATTTTTTGTGCTGTATTTTGTATTTTTGTTGATAGTGGGATTTGAAAAATAGACCTAAAACTAAATAGACTTGAACTTAGTGCCTGTTGCTTTTATTTTGGTAATAAATTTGAAAAGGATTCTCAAATTTGACTAGTTCAGCTGACTGTGAACCATGATTCTCTGATTTCAGTCTCCCAAGTAGCCAGGATTGGCATTAGCTGCCAGCACCCGTTTTTATTTAACGCTCTCTTTCTGAAGTTAAAAATATTGTTCATTTATGCTGATGGGTGAAAATGTGGATGAATCTTTGAGAGGATTTTCTGCTTTGAACATGATGATACCTCTTTTCCCTCTAAGAGATAAATTCCAGTTTAGGAATATAGAAATATTTCCTAAAGAAGAAAGTAAGTATTCAGATAAAGGTAAAGGTTAATTCAGTTTTAATTTGGAAAATAAAAATAGCTTATTGTTTCCAAATTTTGTCACTTTGATCTATGTAATTAAAAATCTTGCTTTAACTAATCAAAAGAAAATTTGTTCAACTAAATATTTGGTTTTTTTTTTTCAGTAGAATCACATGTGGGATCGATATTAGAGAAAAAACAGAAGAGACTTGATAGCCACGGAGATAATCAGACCAAGGTATACATAGTAAATGGGGTTGAAATTGCTGATTTAGTATTGGTTTCTTTCTTACTTTTATATTGTAGCAAGGCCATTATATCTCCATTTCTTGCCAAGTTTTCTGCTTTACTTAAATTACTAGAATTATAAAACCCATGGGAAATAAAAAATTTACAAGTTTATCTATTTCAATGTTTTCTTTTCTTTTTCTTCTGACTCATGAAAAAATGGGAGGAGCACTGGAGTTAATTCTCCTGCAAAGATCTTGTAGAATTTAGGAGTGAATCCATTGATTCCTGAGAATTTCTTTGCCAGAAAATTATTGTTCAATGCTTCAGATTTATTACTTGCTATATTTCTATTTTGGTTACTCATCTCATCTCAGATAAATTATCATGGGCCATATGCAACACCACTTTAGGTCTTCTTAATTTTTTTTTCAGTCTATTAGAATATATGTTTTGAAAATAGTCCCTAAAAACCTCTAGATAGCTGAGCTATTGGTTGTGATATTTCCTTTCTTATAGCTAATTCTTAAAAGTTTGCATTTCACACTCATTCTTTTTTCCACCAGTTGTTTCTTGAGCAGAGGGTCCTTCGGCAATCTTGATACAAGTGGGTGCTCTGACACTTGAGCTACAACTCCACTCTGGCTTTTTGTTGGTTAATTGAAGATAAGAGTCTCACAGGCTTTTCTGCCTGAGCTGCTTATGAACCACTATTTCAGCTTTCTGCATCCTAAGTAGCTAGAAATGCAACAAGAACATCTGAATTCCAAGAATCGTTTTAGTTTTTGTTTCTTTCAACTGGTAAGGACAATTTTACTTGATTCCTTAATCTAAGTTGGAAGTTGCTTATGATCCCCTAGTGTTTAGTGTTTATGTGGAGAAATCTGTTATTCTCATACATTTGCCTTGTTGTAGGACTTTTTTTTAAGCTTGCAAATTGCATTCTTTGTTCTGTATATTTAGTGTATTTAATCTTGTCTAGGAGTGTTTGGTCCCTAGTTTTACCTGCTTGGTATCTGTTGATTTTCTGTTTGATTCACCCTCTCTTTCTGAAAGGTAGGAAATTTTTCTCTTGTTGCTCTGCTTATATTTCTTATCTTTATTCTATAGCTATGAATCATGAATTTGGGTTTTGAAGGCATTCTAAATGTCTACCATTCTCTTTATAGTTTTCTCAGTGCTTTTGTATGGTATCTCTTGCCTTACACTCCAACTTTGATACTATACTTTCAACTTCTCCATCCAATTAATTAGGCTTTCAGTGAAACCTGAATCTGTGTTTCTGAGATTTTCATTTCTAAGATTTCAATTTGGCCTTTTTTCAAGATTTCTGTATCATCATCATTAGTCTCTTTCATATCTTCCATTGTCTTCTTTAATCCATTCATTATTTGCTTGAATTATTTTTAAGCTCACTTAATTGGTTTCTGTTATCGCCTTAGAATTCACGCAGCTGTGATGTATTCTTAACTTCACTGATGATTCTTGTCAAGATTTTCCTTTTTCCCCCCTCAAAATTCTGTAGTATGAACTCTGGGTCGATATACTCTCCCTATACATTTTGTTCAAGGTTAGTAGTCTATTACTGGAGCCACAGGTCTCCTTCCAGGTTTTTGATCATTAATTTGAGACAATGTTCTCACAAACATTTCTACTGAGGCTAGCTTCAAACTGCAATATTCAGAACTCAGCCTCCTGAGTAGCTAGGATTACAGGTGTGAGCCATCAATGCCTGACCTTATCATGGATTTCAAAAGCATTGTTTGAGATACATTTTCACTGTTATTTAAACACTTAATTTTGGCTTTAATGCTATTTGTGTTTTTATGATATATATGTTTTATACTAAGATCTATATGTGTATATATCATAAATATATATATATGTATACATATGTGCATATATATGTATGATACACACACATCTGATATCAAAATTGAGTAGTGACTTTGGTTTTCTCTGTCCTTTATTTAGGGATGTCTTAAGTATTATCTAAAAAAGAGTAGAGACTGGGTCATTGTGATTTTCTTGTAGCTAGACTGGATTTATATGGATTATTAATCAAACTTTTGCCTTTGATATGCAAGACAAAGAAGAATCCACTTCTTCACCCAGGAATGTGAAGTTTAGTTATAAAAGCTATCACAGATGTTAAAATACAACTTTATCATACAGTGACCTTTAAACCCCAATTTAGTCTCAACAAAGTCAAGTACCTACAAAGAAATAGGAGTAACAGGATATTTATGCTCAATGAAATCTTGGTTAAAATCACTGATAATGGAAAGGAGGAATGTAAGTAAGTAAGTGTTACATCAATTTGTGGTTTTCTATGGCAGATAGACATGGTGACTTAGCTTATAGAGGATAAGGAGAATGTGGATTTAATAGATAACAGATATGTAGTTAATGTTTTGAGGGGAGGTAGAAGAAATAATGTTATGGAGAACGTTGAAGAGATGAAAAACAACAAATCAGGTGATTTGGCCACTTACTAATAATGTAGGTATCAAAGAAGAATTAAGAATGAAGGGACTGAATCAGAGTGCAATTGTGCAGCTGTTTGCAAAAAGAAGGAAGACATGAAAGGAAGGGGGTGACAGTAAAAGCAGTGAGGGGTAAACTGAAAATACCCAATATTTTTGGACTGGAGACTGTGAATGGAGAGCAAGGAGGGTAAATATGGTCAAAGTAATGTACTGTGTACATTTGTAGAAATTGAACAATGAAATGTGTTTCATGAAGAGGGTAAAGGGAATAGGGGTAGAAGGTTAATCTGATCGAGTGCATTATAGGCAGATATTGTCATTGCAAAAGGAAATCCTCGGGGGAGGGGGGAGGCTGGGAAGGGATGTGAAGGGTAAACAAAAGGAGGAGGCTGCAATGCTTGGTAAGAAATGTACGCATTATCCTGCCCACGTAATTGTAACTCCTCTGTACAATATGTTCACAAATAAAAATAAATAAATAAATAAAAATAAATAAATTAAAAAAAGGAAATCCTCACACATGACTAATAGATGGTAATAAAATGTAGATTGATGGATGTATATATATAGATATACAATATATGATTAATAAATCAATGTAATAGTTAAGAAAATAATATATTTTAAAAATATAACTTAAAAAAGATACACTAAGGATGTAAAGATGTCTACTTTTAAATCAATAAGGTTTAGAGTGAAGTTAATATTTTTGGCTAAATTCAGATCTTTTCAGAAATATATTTTTTCTGCTTTCATCAAAAATAAACACATGCTTTTGTGTAAAATATGTGAGGGACAAATTGAAAACAGTATTATTAATTTCACAGGTTCTAAACATGGTCAGTAGCCTGAATGACCTTAATGACTTAACTGAATTATCTGAAAAAGCTTCTACGTATTCTGAATTGCCTACAGCTGAGTTTGTCTCCCCAATGGAAGAGCTGGAGAAGGAGTCTAAAGGTCAGACCATATTGTAAATGTGTGGCCTTTTCATCTCTATTATTATACTACCATGTCTAGTATACTAAAATGAAACTGTAGAATATTAATGTGACATAAGGCTGCTCATGTCATTGATACAATTTATCTAAAAACAGAATAGTAGTAGAGTTATCCCTTGCAATGTGTATATAAATAGAGTGAGAGTTGTCTCACATCTTACTAAAGAGCTTAGGCTCACTTTACTTTCCTGAGTGTGAGGTAGTGCTTCAGATCTATTTGTTGCCTCCAGGTCTATCTGTATTTTGTCACTGTGGGATCAGGTAACCACTGTCATTACAGGCCCTGAGACCATGATCTACCCTGTAACTGTCATTATGCAGTTAAAAATGTTACTTAAGACCTTATTATTTTTTCTCCTTTGGTGTAAAGTAGACTTCTCATTCTTCTAGCTTTATCTTTAATATCTTGGAGTTTCTACAATTGTCTACATATTTGTCTTTACTAGAACTTTCAGAATTTTAGTAGCCTTAGGGAGGTAAATTTTGATATGATAATTTACACATTTATGCATTTCTACACATGCGTATGGATTTTACAATGGCTTATCAAGTACAAAAAAGGCATTTAAACATACTAGAAATTATATTCAATCAAGATGGTTATTATATTATTTTTTTGTGTATGCTGGTCCTGAGGATTGAACTCATAGCCTGGGTGCTATCCTACAGATTTTTGGGTTTTTTTTTGGTCCGGTTGTGGGGCCTGAACTCTGGGCCTGGGCGCTGTCCCTCAGCTCTTCAGCTCAAGGCTAGCGCTCTACCACTTGAGCCACAGTGCCACTTCCGGCTTTTTTCTTTTTGCTTATGTGGTGCTGAGGAAGTGAACCCAGGGCCTCAGGCTTGCAAGGCAAGCACTCTACCACTGAGCCACCTTCCCAGCCCCCTATCCTACAGTTTTAAGCTCAAGGCTAGTTAGGGCTTGACCACAGGTCCACTTTGGCTCTTTTTTTAAATTTAAAATTTTTAATAGTACATTGTTGATGAGAGGCTCAAGGACTTTCCTATCCAAGCTTGCTTCAAAGCTTGATCCGCAGATCTCAGCCTCTTGAGTAGTTAGGATCAAAAGCATGAGCCACTGGCACCCAGCACAAGATGTTCATTATTAAGATACTAAAACTATCTAAGAAAATTACAGGGTTAGGCTTTATTTTTTGCCTTTTTTGTTGTTGTTTAAGTAGTAGCATAAATTAGCACCTGTTAACTGACCATGTCAAATATAGATCTAAATAGTCTCTTGGAACATGATGTAGGTTAGTGAGAATGTCCCAAACTACTTCCTGTTTATCCACCTTTCTTTTCAGTAGACATCTCTTCTTCTGGAAAGATTACTTGTACACAGTGTTGATTAACTGTGTTCTTCACTGACAGAATGGAGCTTTATTTCTGCATAAGATTAAATTTATAGTGTTCCATTTATATGTTTTTTTTCTTCTCTAAACTTTAAGATTATTTATTTTTGTTTTTTGTTTTTTTTTTGGTCCGGTCGTGGGTCCTGAACTCTGGGCCTGGGCACTGTCCCTCAGCACTTCAGCTCAAGGCTAGCACTCTACCACTTGAGCCACAGCGCCACTTCCAGCTTTTTTCTTTTAGCTTATGTGGTGCTGAGGAATCGAACCCAGGGCCTCAGGCATGCAAGGCAAGCGCTCTATCACTGAGCCACCTTCCCAGCCCAAACTTTAAGATTATTAAACAGAACAATAGTTTCATCTTTTCTTTCTGCAGGACTTATTATAATGTGCTCCACATCTTAGGCATTGAGCCCACATCACACCGTGAAGTGTATAAATGTGAAAATGTACATTCCTTTTGATGTTGACTATACTGATATCTGAACTCAGGACCTCACACTTGCTAGAAAGGCCCTCCAACCACTCAACCATTCTCCATAATTTTCATTCTCTATTATGAGAGAGTCTTGCATTTGTTGGGTCCAAGTGTGGATCACAATCCTCAGGGTTTATATTTAAAAATCTAGTTGGGGTGACAGATACTGGACAATGGTCTCAGCCATATCTTCAGAATGGTCCCATGAACTGTTTGTCTCAACTGGCTTTGAACTACAAATATCCTAATTGCAACCTTCTGGTGAGCAGTATTTATGGGCAAGGTTACCATGCTCCACTTGTGTACACCTTTATCAAAGGAATTTCTCATATAATTATTTTTTTCTCTTGGTATAGAGCCTTGCACCATACTTAGAAGGACAGAAATATTGCATATATATGAAAAACTGTTGAAAGATCTCAGAAAAAAACTAGAGGAGGACCAAAGTAATCTGGTCAAATTACAGATGGAACAAGACTTACTGGACATGAAAATAGAGTGCTGGAGGTATTGTATTGTACCACAGATATGCATGCAATTTTATATGTGATGTAAATTAATGACATGTTGTAAAGTTAAGCATAAATACTTCCAAACAGTGTATTCTCCACAATTTTAAGGGCGATATAGCTGTCTATTGTATATAAATCTTCCTATCCGCTCATAAAGCACTGCTCACTGACCCTTTTAATTGTATGCAGGAAGTTAATATGAACTTACAATTTTACCAGCAGTGTTTGATATATGATATATGATAACTTGTCTAAAGGCAAAATTTTAGTGTATAGAGTTTCTTTAATGCTCCATTAGTTGAGTGTGTGTCATTGAAAATGGGAGGTCAGTACTTTACCACTGAGCCAAACCTTTAGTTGTGGCTATATGTTTAATACAGGAACCTTAAGGAGGGAAATAAAAATGGATTATCAAGTAGATTTTCAACATTTTTTCTCTTCTGTAGATAAGAGAAATGTGTTGAGAGGCCAATATCATTTTTTTTCCTTATTTTCTTTTGGTTGATCATGGGGCTTGAACTCTGAGCTTGGGCACTGTCCCTGCGCTCTTCAGCTCAAGGCGAGTGCTCTACTGCTTGAGCCACAGTGCCACTTCCAGTTTTCTGGTAGTTAATTGGAGATAAGAGTCTCATGGACTTTTCTGCCCAGGCTGGTTTTAAACCATGATCCTCAGCTCTCAGCCTCCTGAGTAGCTAGGATTACAGGCGTGAGCCACTGGCCGCCCGGCTGCCAATATTATTTTTGTACATACTCATCAGAACCTTTTCTGTTACTAGAGGGACTTAAAATTGTTTCTAAATTGCATAATAATCAACCTAATAAAGTGAAGATGCTACAAAACAGCAGATATTAGCATCTTTTGACTAATTGTGAATTGCAGTAATATGCAATATCACATTGTAAATCATTTTAGGGAATAAAGTTGTATGTCTTTAGGTGAAAGCGTTTCTAGTGAAGTCATAAACTTATTTAAGACAAATGCTTTCTCAGATCATTTCACTTCAATAAGGCAGTTTTATGAGGAAGAAAGTAGGACAAATAAGATTTAAAATATAAATTTAAATTAAAATATAAATTTCAACAAATTTGTTTATTGAATAATTCCTAAATTTCTTCTCTGTAATAGTTGTCAATATTGACTTGTAACCAAAAGTTGCCATGCAACAGAATGGATTTTCATTACTACATTTTCATATGTCCATATGAAATTTTATAATTTCATTGAAATCTGAAAATGAAAGAAATGCAGGACAGAAATACTAGAAAGGAAAATATTTGAAAGGAAAATACTTGACTTTATGAGAAAAAATATATCAATATCTTAAAAGTGAGATCACTAATAAATCATTTTCTTTATAATAAATGAAAATTTTAAGATGGGCTGGGTGCCTATGTCTCAGACCTGTAATCCTAGCTACTCAGGAGGGTGAGCTCTGTGGTTTGTGGTTCACAGAAAAGTCCGTGAGACTCTAATCTTCAATTAATCACCAAAATAAATCTGAATGTGGAGCTATGGCTTAAGTGATAGAGCATTAACCTTGAGCTGATAAAAGCCCCAGAACACATGGTTTCCTTTATTTGCAATAACTAGTACACATCTAGGATAATCTTACCAGACAAACAGAAAAGGTCAAATGCTTATACACATGGTCATATAAGATGATGCTAAGAAAAATGAACCCCAAGATAGGGACACAAAAAATTTTATCTTTGTTGCTGTTGTTTTTAATGTACTATATGATTTTTTTTGGTTTCTTTTGTATGTTCTTCCCCCATGGTATAACCCTTGTTTCACTGTATTTGATTCCAGTGCCCTGCTCTTGTATATACATTTTTTCTAATTTGAGGAGGGGAAGGGAAATAACAAAATGCTGAAATAAGGGTGCAGGTATACAGGTTGACCCATTGTAACAATGAGATGTACAAGACACTATGTTGAAAACGAACTTCACAATTTGCGGGGGAAGGGAGGAGTTGGGGAGGTGGGGAGGGAAAGGATAGTAGAGGAAGAACAAAGGAGGGGGTAACAGTGCCCAATAGGAAATGTACTCATTACCTTACTCATGTAACTGTAACCCCTCTGTACAGTATCTTTACAATAAAAAATATATTAAAACAATCCCAGGGACAATACCCAGGCCCTGAATGCAAGCACAGTAACGATTGGCAAAAATAAATAAGGTGATACTGCTTATTCACAGAAATTTTGTACACAAAAGAAAGGAAAGAGAAACTAATCGGTCTCATGACAATATTTATGAAGAGTTGATTGTCAAAGAACCGCAACTTGATAATGAACTGAAATCGAACGAACACCTTGAAGTTGTTGGTCTCAAGACAGCAGATATAGAATTGAAACTTCCAAAAGAAAACTTGAGTGAGGTAAATTAATCTTCTGTAATATTGTCACATTTCTAATGTTATTAAGTGGCAGGAAGAACTAAGTGTAGTGCAATCTCATAATGGACTTCTAAGGGCATCTTTGAAAGTAGAAATTTTCATTATCTAAAAATAGTTTTATAGTATTTTGAAGTTTAATGGTAAATATATACACATTTAACTAATTATTTTTCAGCAAGTCAGGTATAAAAAAATCTCCTTTTGTCAAGGACTTATGGCTCATGCCTGTAAGGCTCATTCCTTAGTTACTCAGGAGAATGAGGTCTATCGATGGTGGTTTAAAGGTAGAAATTCTTATCTCCAGTTAACCTCCACAAAGGCAGAATTAGAGCTGTGGCTTGAGTAATAAAGTTCTAGCCTTGAGCACAAAAAAGCTCAGGGACAACACAAAACACACACACACACACACACACACACACACATACACACACACACACATGTTTCCTTTTATGAAATGAAATCAGGAAATGAACATTGTGGAAAGAGGACTACTAACATATATATATATATATATATATATATATATATATATATATATAATTCAATTTGAGCTATTGGAAGAAGTCTTTAGTTTTTCAAAATTTGATGATTGACATCAGATTTATAGGCATACTTTGAAAATAGACCAAATGTATTCTACTGAAGAAATCTTTCTCAGACAAGTGCATCTCTAGACTTTTAGAGCTAATTTTATTAAGTGTTTGTCAAAGTCTGAATATAATAAATAAAAATTCAACATCCTGGTTGACAAAATTTTCAGGGAGAAGAAAAGGATGAAGACCTCATGTTGCAAGAACAACTTGGGTAAGAGTTTCTTTTTTCTATCATTTAATTGATTAAATGTGTTTTTTTGAAATCCTGAGTCCAAATTGCTTTTTCGGAATTAAAAAAATTAATTAATTTTCAAAGTTACTTGAGAAACTCACAGTAAACCTTATTCCATTTTTTTTGTATTGGCTTATATGAGATATACAGGGAGGGATTCATTGTTATGTCTTCTTCCATGGAAATGCTTATTCCAATCAAGTTCACCCCTTACAGCACACTCCTTACAACCTTTCTTCTAAGAAGTGTTATCCCAAACAGGTTTTTTGTTCCATTTTCTTTTTTTTTATTGTGAAAATACTATACAGAGGGGTTACAATTACATGGGCAAGATAGTGAGTACATTTCTTATCAAGCTTTGTAGCCTCCTCCTTTGTTTACCCTTCCCATCCCTTCCCATCCTCCCTCCCCCCCAATCCTCCCCCCCAAGTTGTAAAGTTCTTTTTGTTCCATTTTCGTAACTGCAAAGAGTTTATTCTGATAATATTCAATCATCTGGATCCTCCCAAGAGACCGGTTTTTCTCCTGCTAGTCTCACTCTCCCACGGAGTCTTTTTCTTCCTTCCCATCTCCCTATTGATCATGAATCTTTGTTGAGTTTCTCTGTGCTCCTCAGTGTATTCTTGTGATGTATTGCAGTTATTCATCCTCTTTCTTTTTCAATTCTCCAGTCTGCTCCTTCTGAATAGTCTCCTGATTCATATGTGTGCATTTGTGCATGCATGCATGAGTGTGTTTGTGCACACACATACATACCGCAGCTTCTTTATTCATCTGGTGTTATGTCCCTTATTTATTCCATTTTTTGGCTATTGTGAGCAGAGTGAGCAATAAATATGGAGATGCAGGGGATCTTCTCATGCTCTGATTTATTCTCCTTAAGATAAATGCCTAATAGGAGTATGGCAGAGTCATAGGGAAGATCTATCTTTTGTGATTGAGGATTCTGTGTATTGACTTCTTTTTGAACATTGTATTTTGTTCTAGTAGCCAGTGTTTCAGTATTTGTCAGACACTAATGGCACATGCCATTAGTTTTGGTGCCTTCTGAAGCAGACAAACTTGAGAGACTCATTTCCAAGTAACCAGCAAAATGCCAAAATGCCAAGGCCTTTGAATGCATGAGGTTTTGAATTTAAGTCCAATGCTCTTTAACACTTTTTTATTTTTAATTTTTATTTCTTACTGTGAATATACTGTACAGAGGGGTTACAATTACATGGGCAAGATAATGAGTAAATTTCTTATGAAGTATTGCAGCCTCCTCCTTTGTTTACCCTTCACATCCCTTCCCAGCCTCCCCCCACCCCTCCACCTCATCCTCCCCCCCCAAAGTTGTAAAGTTCGTTTTCGACATGACAACTTGTACTTCTCATTGTTGTAACGGGTCCACAGTTATCCTTACCCAATGCTCTTTAAAAAAATGTATTTTTTACCTTTTTTACCTTCATCTGTAAGCATAATTTTCTTCTTTACTTTGGATGACCTCTCTATATAATTCATGTTAGGTAGTAAGACAATGTTTCACATGACATAGTAAAATCAAATATTAATAAATTTGAGATTCATTTGTATTATTACATTATTGTTTATCTTTTACTTGTGTGCTGGTCTCACAGCTTGAACTCAGGGCCCAAGTACTGTCCCTAGCACTTTGCTTAAAGCTGGCATACCTCTGCTTGATCCACAACTTCATACCCAAGGTTTTGGTGGTTAATTAGAGGTAAGGAATCTCAAAGGTTTTCCTTCCTGGGATGACTTCTATTTACAATCCTCAGATCTCAGCTTCCTGAGAAGTTAGGGTTATAGAAGTGAGCCCCCAGTGCCCAGAAGAATTCTTTATCTTTTTATATTACTAATATGTTCCTATATTTCCCAGGATTAGGACTCGAGAATACATTCAAATGAGAATATCTTGAAGCCACTCAAAATCATAATTGAGATATTCTTTTATATGACAGAACTTAGTATCCAATTGAACTTTACTAAGTTTTACTTTTAAGATTTCTCTTCCCCAATCTGTACATTCTTCCAGATCTAACAACTTGCCAAAAAAGACAGAAGAACATGATAATGGAAATGAAAATGAAGAATTTCACTCAACTGAAGGAGTGAGTACTTCTGAAGATGTAAAAGACACTGAAATAAGAAGCCTGGAACAAGAGGTAATTTAAATATGTCTTCTTAGAGCATATTAGTTGTACAAAGGAGTTATAAATTGACCAGATGCATCCCTTCTATTACTATCTTGAGTCTCCTTTGCTAACATTCCCTCTTTTAAAGTTGTAAATTTTCAAATGGGTCCCTAATGTTGTTTTCCTACACTGTGCTTCATACATATTCTCCTCACCATCCCCTCTTTCCTCTTACTCTCTTGCTGCTCCTACCAGCAGTCTCCTCTTCAACACCATGTTCCTTTGTGCAATAGTGTTGCAGCATGTGAAGAAAACATATGGTATTTGTTTCTCTGGGGTGAGATTTTTTCATTAAACTTGATGATCTATAGTTCCTTCTATTTTCCTGTAAACAGTGTAATTTCATTCTTCTTTGTGGTTTCACAATGCTCCATAATGTACATATAGCACATTCTCATCACCACAATTTTAGCACATTTTGTCATCCTAACATGAAACATCACACTGTTCAGTCATGACCCACACCTTCCCTATTCATCCTTAGGGAACCTATAATCTACTTTGCTTCTACGGATTTGCCTGCAGTTTACATTCCTTATGAATGACATTTGTTGGCCACCTCTTTTGTGACTGGCTCTTTTTACTTAGCATCGTATTCTCAAGGTTCATCTACATCATGGAAGGTGACTGACAGACACCCAAATTTCTGCTTAGTTATGCATCACATCATCCATGTTCTATGTAGTTTTGGAGCCTCTGAGTTGTCCCCCCTTCTGGGCGCTCATATAATTGTTTGCATATTTCCTTTCTTCTTGCTGTTTTCCTCTGAGGCAATGGCTGAACGCGTTTTATTTCACAAGCAGCAAGTGATGATTGTCGTTCTTTTTTGTATATATTTTTTGATGATCATTCTTTATCATCAGTGCTATAAGACTATTGGCATAGCCAGTCATGAGACTTTATAGTTCTATTTTCTAAATATCTTTACATTATTTCTTAAATTTAGGTGTTATTGAGTCACATAGAACTCAGAATCCACTGGTTCTTGGTCACATCTCAATTTTCCTAGATGTTGTTATACAGCCAGAACTCCCAGCCTTATGTATCATTTTCTTCACTGGGGTTGAAGCCCATCTTTAGAACAATCAAGTTTCCACTGTTAATTCCACTGAAGGCCTTTGACTTTGTTTTCAATCTCCTTTCCTTTTCTAACTAGTTGATAACACAGATTTGTTTTTTCTGTTGAGGTACTGCTCTGCAGTGTTATGCAAGGACCACCTCGAATGATGGTCTATTTTGGCATTTCCTATATCTGTGTTGTTGTCCTAGAGTGGTTTTAGTAATGGTGTGACATCATTATATCTATCTATCTATCTATCTATCTATCTATCTATCTATCTATCTATCTATCTATCTATCTATCTATCTATCTATCTATCTATCTATCTATCTGTCTGTCTATCTATCTATCTATCTATCTCTATATCTATATATAAAACCTTAGCCTATTTAGCTTCTTTTTCAAAGAGTGATTGCAAATAAAGGATTATATAAGAATTTTAGCTCATTGGCCTTGGGGCTTGGATGCAGGGCCTATGTGTGATTCTCAAAACTTTGGAGCTATAGCTCCAATTTCAGCCTTTTAGAAATAAGAGTCTCTTTGACTTTCCTGTTCAGGCTGGCTTCCAACTGCAATCCTCAGGTCTTACCTCCCCTGAGTTGCTGTTACAGCCATGAGCCACCACTCCCTGGCAATAATTTAAATTTTACTTGAAGATTGTCTCTCCTCATTTTAAAAAATATATAGGCCAGGTTGTTTTATGGTTAAATCTCATCTTATTCTTTTTGGCTTTTAACTCTAAACCATTTTGTCAGATTGTAGTCTCAATTTTTTTGGTGGAATAAGCACAGCATTCTCTCCAATAAACACAATACTTAATAATAAAGCATCCATCAATAAAATGGAATTCTAGCTGGATGCTGGTGGCTGATGCCTATAATTACTCCAGAGTCTGAGATCTCAGGCCCATGGTTCAAAGCCAGCCTGAGCAGGAAACTCTGTGAGATTCTTATTGCCAATAAACTACTCAAAAAACCAGAAGTAAAGCTGTGGCTCAAGAGATAGAGTGCTAGTCTTGAGCAAAAAAAAAGCATAGGGCAGCATTCAGGCAGGGATCTCAAGCCCTAGGCCTGGCACATAAAAAAGAGGTGGGGAATTGTCCAATACAAGGCCAACAAATAAATGTTAACCTTCTACCAAATGCTAAGGGCAACAAGTGAGAAAGATTGCCATATTTTCCTGGTCTTACATGCTAACATCCAAAACTATGTAAAAATAATTCGTCATTCAGGATCTGGAGTTCCACAGGGATCCTCTCAAATAAGTAGAATCCTCTAAATGTACATACAATGGAAGACTGGTGCAAGCTTGTCCAAACTGTCATGGCTTCTTGAGATTATACATTTTTTCTCCATGGTCTTTTAATCATCAAAAGCCTATAGTTATTGGGTAAAATGAGGGAGAACTGGAGGGGGACAATGGAAATGATGACACTGATCAAAATTCCTTGATTGTACTCAACAATTGACCTGTTGAATTATAATCCCTTTGCACAGATATTTATACATAAGATCTCTTTTTTATTTTTTACATTTTTTAAAAAATTGTAAAACTAGTGTACAGAGGGGTTGCAGTTATATGAGTAAGGTAATGAGTACATTTCCTATTAAGCATTGTTACCTCCTCCTTTGTTTTTCCCTTGCCATCCCTTCCCTTCCCACCTCACCAACTCCTCCCTCCCCAAGTTGTAAAGTTCATTTTCAACAAAGTGTCTTGTACATCTCATTGTTACAATGGGTCAGCCTGCATCCTTATTTCAGCAATTTGTTATTTCCCTTCCCCTCCCCAAATTAGAAAAATGTATAAACAAGATGCGGGCACCAGAATCAAATACAGTGAAAACAGAGATTATACCGGGGGAGAGGAACATACCAAAGAAACAAAAAAAATCACATAATACATTTTAAACACATTAAAAACAATAGCAAGCAAGGAAAAAAAAACAGTTGTGTCCCTATCTTGGGGTTCATTTCACTTAACATCATCTTATATGGTCATACGTACATAGCTTTTGACCTTTTCTGCTTGTCCTAGACTTATACTAGTGATTACAAAAAAGGGAAACCATGAGACCTATGTTTCTATGCCTTTATCAGAAAGAATGACATCACTCCATTTGTTATGAAATAGAGAGACCTGGAAAAAAATACTAAGTGAAGTAAGCCAGGACCAAAAGGACATAGGTCTCATGGTTTCCCTTATTTGCAATAACTAGTATAAATGTAGGACAAGCAGAAAATGCCAAAAGCTATGTACATATGATCATATAAGAAAGATGTTAAGTGAAATGAACTCTAAGATAGGAACACAAGTGGTTATTTTCTTGCTTGCTATTGTTTTTTTTAACATATATAAAATGGACTGTGATTTTTTTTTTTTGTTTCTTTTGTAACAAATGGGCTAAAGACTTAAAGAGAGACTTCTCTGGAGAGGAAGTAAGAATGGCCAATAGACACATGAAGAAATATTCAACTTCTCTAGCCATAAAAGAAATGCAAATCAAAACAACATTGAGATTCCACCTCACCCCAGTTAGAATGGCTGTAATCAAGAACTCTAATAACAACAGATGCTGGAGGGGATATAGCCAAAAGGGAACCCTACTGCATTGTTGGTGGGAATGTAAACTTGTTCAACTACTTTGGAAAGCAGTATGGAGGTTCCTCAAAAGACTCCACATAGAGCTCCCCTATGACCAAGCAATCCCACTTTTGGGCATTTACCCAAATGATCACAAACAAAGCCATACTAAAACTACCAGCACAACTATGTTTATTGCAGCATTATTCACCATAGCCAAGATATGGAATCAACCTAGATGTCCCTCAATAGATGAATGGAATAAAGAAAATGTGATATATATATGTATGTATATATGTGTACACACACACACACACACACACACACACACACACACACACACACACACACACACACACACACACATATATATAATGGAACTCTATGCTTCTATCAGAAAGAATGACATTGCCTCATTTGTTAGGAAATACAAAGGCTTGGAAAAAATTATATTCAGTGAATTAAGCCAGGCCCAAAGAAATATAGGTCCCATGGTTTCCCTTATTTGCAGTAACTAGTATATGTCTAGGACAAGCAGAAAAGGTCGAAAACTATGTACATAGGACCATATAAGATGATGTTAAGTGAAATGAACCCTAAGATAGGGACACAAGTGTTTTTTCTTGCTTGCTATTGTTTTTAATGTACTTAGAATGTACTATGTGATTTTTTTTTTTGTTTCTTTGGTATGTTCCTCCCCATTGTATAACCCCTGTTTTCACTGTATTTGATTCCGGTGCCCTGCATCTTGTATATACATTTTTCTAATTTGCAGAGGGGAAGGGAAATAAAAAATGCTTAAATAGGCATACAGGTTGACCCATTGTAACAGTAAGATGTACAAGACACTATGTTGAAAACTTTACAGCTTCGGTGGGGGGGGGGATAGTTGGAGAGATAGGAAGGAAGGGATGGCAAGGGAAAAACAAAGGAGGAGGCAACAATGCTCGATAGAAAATGTACTCATTACCTTGCTCATGTAGCTGTAACCCTTCTGAACAGCATTTTTACAGTAAAAATGTATTTAAACAAAAAAGAAAATGTGGTGTACATATATATATATATATATATGTATATGTATATAAAATGGAATTCTATGCCTCCATCAGAAAGGATGACATTGCTCCATTTGTTAGGAAATGGAAAGACTTTTAAGTGACATAAGATCTCTTTTTTAAATTAAAAACAAAAGAAAAGGAAACAGTAAATCTCTAGGACTAAATTTGGGCTGTTAGCTTCTGGATTGATTCCTTAATCTCACTGTTTTCTCACAGGCTGACACCTTTGAGGTGGATTTACCAGAATTTGTCCCCAGTGAAATTCTTGCAGAGTTCATCTATGAGCTATCTAGCAGTTTTGGGTACATACCTGCAACACTGAATTCCACCACTGATGCAAGAAAACATTTCCCCAAAACTTGAATTAGCCTATAGATGATGACAGAAGAATTAAAAAAATAGATTAAAAGCCTATTATCTCTCCAGGCAAAGACAGTATTGTATCAACTATTAGAAAAAAATCTTATTGCATCCAGTCAATTTTATTCAAAACCATGTGTGGATAATGTCCCTAAACATTTATACTGGTACATGACATAACTCTTTACTGAGAGTCACTACTTTCTGGCATGAAATTCAGATTAATATAAACACTTGAAAATTAAAAAGACATGATACTAGAAACCATATATTGAAGTGTTTTAGAACTTGCAATAAAGATTGCAATCAGAGTCATTTTAAGAAGGAAAGATAGGGGCTGGAAAGGTGGCTCTTGTCTTGCATGCATAAGGCCCTGGGTTTGATTCCTCAGCACCACATAAACAAAAAGAAAAAAGCTGTGGCTCAAGTGATAGAGCACTAGCCTTGAGCTGAAGAGCTAAGGGACAGTGCCCAGGCCCAGAGTTCAGGCCCCACTACCGGACCCCCCCCCCCCAAAAAAAAGAAGGAAAGATATAAAACAAACATGGAGAAACAAGTATAAGATAAAGAAGAAATATTTTATGACAAAGATGATCAGCATAGAGAATGTATTTTTAGACTTCTAGTGGTGTGAAATGTTGATTTTCTGAGTAATTCAAGGGACTACATTCTGTGAATGTAGTGAATATGGTAGAGGTTACATTTTATTGAACATCATTTTGCCTAAATTAATTTTTGGTTTTGTGTTAGATGGTTCTCTACTTTGCTTCCTGACTAAGATATACTCTTTATCATGCAGGTTGTTGATGATGACACAAAAGAATTGGAAAGTTTATTGCACAAAGAACAGGCAAAGGAAACACAATTTATCATGGGGGAGTTGCTATTTATGGAAGCTCAGCAAAAGAAACTTGAAGTACTCTCAGACGAACAAACAAAGCTGAAACAAAAAATAGAAGGTGCAAGATGTAATATGAAGACAAACAAGATAGACCTGGATAAGCTCAATCAGTTCACAAAAGATATAGAAGAACTGATCAGGAGCAAATTAATAGAACAATCAAAGCTAATCAACCAGTTGCAGGTTAATATGTAGATCTGTAATTTTAATTTACTAGAAATGATATTTTAGACGTAATCCTTTTATTTCATTTACTAACTTTGTGGCAAATTTTAAATTTTAAATTTTCTCCAGTATGTTTCAATTTCCATTAATGTTAAGAGTAAATTTACATTATAGAGCATTCATATTGATGAAAAATCACTTCATTTCTGAAAACTAATGGGCATAAAATGAAACTCAGAATGGAAAGAAAATTGTGTTTTTTTTTGGAATTGTGACACATTTTTGGAATTTTCTTAAGTTTAACTATACAATCTAAAATTACTGATTGGTTTTGTTATATTTTATCAGTTTATATCTATAGTATTTTAAGTGATGTAGTATACATAAGATCTAACATCATCCCCAGGAACAAAACTAGATTCAAATGTTTAATATTTCAGATGGAATGTAGTTGATAGTGATGACAAATATTCAGACACAAATTTATATGGAAGGGTTACAGAAAAATTGCTTAAGGTATCTGATTTTAAATTCATCTTTTAAATTTTCTTTAGATACAACTTGCAGTTCTAAATTATGAAGAGCAGACAAGAGAAAATTATTTTACATTAGTAAGGTAAGATAAAGAATCTGAAATCTCTAAATTCAAACTTCAAGTAAACTTTCTTGAACAAGAAGCACACATGCATCAACAGTGCTATTACACAGAATTAGAGCTTAAAAGAGCATTTGTCAGCAAAACTAGATAAGTAAGTTTAGAGGTATAAAAATAAATGAAAGTTATTAACTTGGCAATAAAACAGTGATCCGTATTAGAGGTTTGTGATATACTAGGAAGGGAAACCCAGACAATTCAATTTTTGAAAAAAGTATGAGTAAATTAACTTCTCTTTAAATTATTACTCTAGGACAGTTTTCTATTCTTTTTTATTTTAATAAGTTTTTATTGTGAAAATACCATACAGAGGGGTTACAATTACATGAGCAAGGTAATGAGTACATTTCTTATCAAGCATTGTTGCCTCCTCCTTTGTTTTTCCCCAACCATTCTTGCCCTCCCATCTTCACAACTACACTCCCCTCGCCCTGCCCCAAAGTTGTAAAGTTCCTTTTTCGACATAGCATCTTGTACATCTCATTGTTGCAGTGGGTCTACCTGTATCCCTATTTAAAAAATTTGTTTTTTCTCTTCCCTTCCCCAAATTATACCAACATCAAATACAGTGAAAACAGGGGTTATACCATGGGGGAGAGACATACAAAGCAACAAAATAATCACCTTATAAATAAGTTAGAAACAATAGCAAGAAAGAAAAAAAACACTTTTGTCCTTATCTTGGGGTTCATTTTGCTTAACATATCTTATCTGACCTTTTCTGCTTGTCTCAGACATATACTAGCTATTGCAAATAAGGGAAACCATGGGACCTATGTTTCTTTGGGCCTGGCTTCCTTCACTTAATATAATTTTTGGTTTTGGTTTGCTTGTATAGTTCTTATTATTGTTCTACATGGCTTTTTCCTTTTAATATTGTCATATAAATATCTTGATCAACTAAGTCTTTTTCTTCTTTATATAGTTATTCTTTTGTAGAATTACTTGTCATTACTACTTAAACACAAAAGTTAACAATTCAGCTATGTTATGGAGATTACACTGTCAGCCCAAGGTCCTGGTTCTACTTCTATCCTAGTACTCCTTCTTGGGGCACAGCCTGACACCTGACAAGTTGGCTTTCCCTGACTACACTAATTGGAGTCACCAGTGGAGGATTTTTAGAGACAAACTGCCCTTCGAAGCAATATAAGGAAAACCTATGGAAGGTTGATTCTCCAAAGTAGTCAAAATAAATCATTTGTGGAGGAGGCTACAATGCTTGATAAGAAATGTACTCATTATCTTGCCCATGTAATTGTAACCCCTCTGTATAGTATTTTCACAATAAAAAAATAAATCAGTGTTTGGAGTGTTTGGAAGGCAGAATTGGCAGATCCTACTTTTGATGTCTTGAGCCAATTTGATGCTATGAGCCAATTACCCAGAGAGTTGCCTTAGTTCTTCCTTTCTTCATCAGCTCCCCTACCTTCCTCCTAGAACTTCTGCTCTGTATTATTTCTCAAGCCCAGTGCTTCATTTCTTGAGGAAGATAGACCTGGTGAAAGGAAATGCTTGCAAATGTTTTAGTTGGAAATTTCTTAATCCCTGAACTGCTTTATTAAATACAGTATTCTAGTTTTGTCATTCATCATTTAAATGAACATATTTATGGAGTATAATATATTGTGTTAGTATATTCATGCATGCTGAACAGTCTCCTATAACCATGTAAATTATCTAACATAGTAATAATTTCAATACAAGTATTTCTAATAACACCCGGAAGAATCATCTAAGCAGAGCCTTACCAGGATATAGAAGGTGACACCTGTTAAGCTAGATAATATTGACAGCCCCAATTCTCCTTCCTAACTTGTTTTATTTACTAGTAAGAAATATATCCATATGTGTATAAATATTTATACAGATGTATGTGTAGATATAGATATAAATGCATATATTACATATAGATATATGTATATATCTTGTGTAGAATAAATTGAACTTACAATTTTTTAGTTTTATGCAGTAAGAATTCTCTAACAAATGTTGTGTTTTAAAGTATTGTTTAGGAGAATTTGAACTAAGTCTTACAACAATTTTTAAAGCTTCTGTCTGTTGGGTTTAATCAGGGAAAGATAGGATCCTGAGATTGCCTTTTGCAGATATGAAAGGATTATTTTGAGACTAGCCTTTTCTAGAGAATTGCCAGATAAAAGCTTCATTCAACACTCTTTGTCGCAGGTCTCTTTCATATGGCCCTGCTCTTAGGGATTCAATACAAGTTTTCCTCCAAGAAGAGAGGTAGTAAATCCCACCTTGTACATAAGATCTGTGACTGGCTAGTTATATTATCTTTTTCACTTTGGCATTCAAGTTCCTGATAGGCTCCTTGTTTCTGATTTGGTGAACTACTGAGAAGTACAATTGACTTAGGCAGTTGACTTATGGTCACAATAATCTATCATGATACAGACAAGAAATACCAGTATTTAAAAGAAAATTCCCAAGCTGGGTGCTGGTGGCTCATGTCTATAATCCTAGCTACTCAGGAGGCTGAGATTTGACCAGGGTTCAAAGCCAGCCTGGGCAGGAAGGTCCATGAGACTCTAATTTCCAGTGAATCACCAGAAAACCAGAAGTGGAGCCATGGCTCAAAGTGGTGGAGAGCCTTGAGCAAAAGAGCTCAGGGACTGTGCACAAGACCTGAATTTAAGCCCCACAACCACCACCACCAACAACAAAAAATTGGGAGATCTGAATATTTTAAAAGATGTTCACTTGCTAAGTTGTTAAATGAAAATAATTAAAATGATACATTTAAGCTTTCTTTAAAGATACAAGTGAGATATTAGAAAATAAGTGTGGCTTATTATTATTATTATTATTTTTTGGGTCCGGTCGTGGGGCCTGAACTCTGGGCCTGGGCGCTGTCCCTCAGCTCTTCAGCTCAAGGCTAGTGCTCTACCACTTTGAGCCACAGCGCCACTTCCGGCTTTTTTCTTTTTTCTTATGTGGTGCTGAGGAATTGAACCCAGGGCCTCAGGCATGCAAGGCAAGCGCTCTACCACTACGCCACCTTCCCAGCCTAGGTATGGCTTATTTTGAAACTGAAATTTGAAATGCTGAGGGTCAGCTTCTAAGTAATTTTACTTAGTGCAAGATTGTAATGAGAGATCCTATGTCATTGCATTTTTCCCAACATAATAAATAGAATGACTTCCAATATATGTATGGACATAATTTTAAATTGATTTTTGTCAATACTGGTCATTTCACTGCCATTTGAATTGTGCTCTCAGGTTTATGATTTAAAGAAATATTAAGTAATTTTTATGAACCAAATAATCAAATGGCACAATGATTCCCATGTTTTGAATGTGATATTTAGCCTTTTTTTTTTTTTTTTTTTTTTTGTCGTGGGGCTTGAACTCTGGGCCTGGGCACTGTCCCTCTCCCTCAGCTCTTCAGCTCAAGGCTAGTGCTTTACCACTTGAGCCACAGTGCCACTTCTCGTTTTCTGAGTGGTTTATTGGAGATAGGAGTCTCATGGACTTTTCCTGCCTGGGCTGGCTTTGAACTGTGATCTCCAGATCTCAACCTCCTGAGTAGCTAGGATTACAACAGCGCCTGACCTTATTTAGCCATTTTCTTAAATATGTGTAAGTCTTAAAGTCCTCTTTGTTTCTAGCAAATATTGGTCAATTTAAAAAAATCTCTTTATTTTTGTATTTTAGCTGTTTTAAATAGTCAAATGTCAAACAATTATTTGAAATTGGAAGGTAAGTTCAGTTTTGCCTCTGTATGGCCTTTCATTTAAATGACTGTTGACGAAGATGACAGATATCAGGATTCTTCAAGTAGCATTTAGGGCCAAAGAATCCATTGCATTCTTCCTAACCAGAAACTCATTCAAAGCTGTGCACACTCTCCCCGTCTTTCCTGGAGGTTTGCTACAAACCTTACAAGTGAACCGTGTGATATCATACATAACAATCCATTTCTGGGATCAAAAAATCAATATAAGCTGTATTTATTTCAAATTTGGTAAAGTAAATGCTTCATGATGCACCTGCACAATTTGTCTAATGTTTGACCTTTTTTGACTAAGGAGATATGGACAAACGAAAGATATATTGAAACAAACAGAAATAAATAGCAGGTAGTTGTCATTTTATCATTGTTACTAACATGTCTATTTTGATCAGTGCACATTGGCATATAACTTACAGTTTCCATGATCTTCTCAGTGCAAAGAGTGGTACCATAGGTCTTTGTTAAAAGGAACCCCAACCTCGTATTTAACTTATCTTCACTTGCTGGTCAAATCACTCAGGAGCAAATCTAGGGTTTGGGGGCAGCACTGTTGTCAAACAGCTTCAATGGAGCATTGGCTGGCTTCTGATACCTGGCTTCTAATGAAGAGTCTTTACATGAATTTCATGTTGTTCTGAAAATATGAGGTGACAAGCTTTTAAAAATGTAAGTCAGGAGGGGCTGGGAAGGTGGCTCAGTGGTAGAGTGCTTGCCTTGCATGCCTGAGGCCCTGGGTTTGATTCCTCAGCACCACATAAGCAAAAAGAAAAAAAGTCGGAAGTGGCGCTGTGGCTCAAGTGGTAGAGCGCTAGCCTTGAGCTGAAGAGCTGAGGGACAGTGCCCAGGCCCAGAGTTCAGGCCCACGACCGGACCCCCAAAAAATAAAAAAAAAACCCAAAACTTAAGTCATGAAACTGAACTACTGTGTTATATTTTATCAGGTTCTGTGAATATTATTGTAAGTGATGTAGCAGTATTTACCTAGCACGTGTAAGACCTAACATCATTGCCTGGAGAAAACAAGATTCAAATATATAATAATTCAGAATAAACATGGTTAACACAGATAGATATTTTAAATCCAACACCATTCTTATATGTATGTATGTATGTGTATGCATGTGTGTGTGTGCACGTGTGTGTGCATGTGTGTGTGTGTGTGTGTGTGTGTGTGTGTTGTTTGCTGATCCTGGGGCTTAAACCCAATACCCAGGCAGTGTTCCTGAGATCTTCTGCTCAAGGTATAGGACTCTACCATTGAGCCACATTTTTACCTCCAGAATTTTGTTAATTAATGGGAGAAAAGAGTCTCACCCACTTTTCTTCCCAGGCTGGTTTTGAACCTCTGTCCTTAGGTCTCACTGAGTAGCTAGAAATACAGGCCTGAGACATTGGTGCCAAGACACAATACAATTTGTGATACATGTAAAAATGTTCTATATAACACTGTCACAAATCTGTAAAGAATATGGAAAACATTTTCAGGACATAGTTATGTAATAAATGAATCTTCAATTTTCTTTAGACACTGCTACAGCTCAAGAAATGAATAACACTTATTTGTCTTCAGTAAAGAATAATATGGAACTGACATGTAAAGATATAGAATCAGAAGTCTCCAAACTGAAATCTGAAGAAATTTCCCTTGAAGAAGACCTACACATGTCAACAGTGTTATTTTAGAGAATTAGGTCTTTAAAAAAAGCATTGTCACAAAAATTTAGACAAGTCTAGAGTTATAGAAATAAAGCATACTAAAATGTCAGTAAGATACATTTTTTTTACTGTGACACATTCATCTGACTATTGGGATGATAACCTAAATGGACAATACAGTTTTGGAAAATAACATGAGTAAAGGAACTTCACTTTAAATTACTAGTATGGAACAGTTATTACCCTCTCTGGTATTCTGGTGGTGGTTGTTCTATGTGGTTTTTCCCCTTTCATATACTCTTACAATTAACTGATCAATGAAGTCATAACTTGCCTTTCTGGTTAACACAGCTATGTTTTTAATCAATTACTTGTCACATTCCTTAAGCAGAAAAGGCACCAATTTAGCTCTGTTTGGAGGGATACACAATAACCCCAACATTTCTAGTACTACCTCTACACTAGCAGCCCCCTCTGGGCACAATTTGGCACTTGGCCCATTGGTGTTCCTTCACTGCGGTGCTTGGCGTTATTACTCAAGGGTGGGTGCCTAGAGACAGAGCAGCCTTCATGTGATACAGGGAAAGATAGTATCTAGGATTGTAGTTTGTTTTTCTGTACTGATTGAATAATTAAAAGGCAACAAATTGTCTAAAGCAGACAGGCCAGGTTTATTTGAAGGTGTACTGCTGGAGCAGGGTAGGGGCGCCAGAACTGAGGGATCAAAATCTCTCCCAGTAAATGAGAGATAGGAGGTGTCCTATTATCCTCCCGCTAATGGCATGTTTCTCTTCTGATTGGCAAGAGTCCTGGAAGCTCCCTCACCTGGAGCACAAGCAGGAAGTTGCCTTATGATGGGTTCAGTCCTGTCGGTGTGGGTATGGAAAGGATTTAGGATTGATAGAGGTGGTGGGAACACACACTGGACCAAGCCACAAAGAGCACGTGCATTTGGGACTCAGAGCCCACAGGACCGATGGGAATGAGGGGAATGAGATGAGGATTTTCTGTGTCACTCTTAGTCATTTTGGAGCCAGGTACTTGTAAGTTCTCCTCATTCCTCCACAGGTTGTACATCTAACTGATGTTAGGAAATGAGATCGATGACCACTCTAGTTGCTTCCTGCTGAGAGAGGGCTGGGGGCAGGGGGCGGGGCTGCAGCAGTTTAGATGTTCCATCAGACATCTCTGATTGGTGGATGACCGTGGTGCATGAGCCATTCCATTGGGCTGGGGTAAAACTCTAGACAGTTCATAAGAAGCTCCACTTCCCTCACCATTTGTAGCTTGATGGACTCCAATCTGGAAGAAACAAAATCAGTTTGAGAATGCAAGGGACAAATACAAGCGGCACTATTATATCAGATAGAGGGCCTAGGAAAGGTAGCAGCCAAGACAACCAGAACCAGGTATTTCCTTATGACAGCCAGACTTTTCTACGTGGTTCTCTTAAGTTCAGATGCCTTGCATATTCATTTGTGGATATTAATTTGTATTTGTCCTGATCTAGTAATCCTCAAACCACAGCCTTCCTCAAACATAGCACAAACACCCCACCACATAGCAGCTCTGAGCATACCTAAATTGCTTCTATTTTGTAAAACCACAGCTGCTAGAGAAGGCATTTGTTGCTGCAGCATAATTCTAGGCTATGGTTTCTAAATTATCAGCCATCTTTATTGTCTTTTTTTTTTTTTTCATGTAGACTAGAGCAGAAGAAATAATCCCTCCTATTGGTGTTCCCATTTCCAATCTAATTACAAGGCCTACCAGTAGGGGGATAATTTGGACAGCCCCCTTAAGGCTGAGACGCTGGGGATGTGTGTACATGGAAAGGGCATCTGGAGCTATTGAAACTGCAGGAGACAGAAAAGACAGAGTGAAAATTCCCATGCAGGCAGAGGGGAATGTGTACACAAGATTGTCCAAATAGAAGGTATAATCCTTCCTATGGGCTTGTGGCCATGTCTATAATCCTAGCTACTCAAGATTTCTAACATATAAGATGATTTCTTTGTTGCTTTGTATGTCCCTCCCCCATGGTATAACCCCTTTTTTCCACTGTATTTGATGTTGGTATAATTTGTGGAGGGGAAGGGAAAAAAATTGTTTAAATAGGGATACAGGTGGACCCATTGCAACAATGAGATGTACAAGACATTATGTCGAAAAACAAACTTTATAACTTTGGGGGGGGGCAGATGGGAAGGGATAAGGGGAAACAAAGGAGGAGGCAACAATGCTTGATAAGAAATTCTCATTGGGGCTGGGAAGGTGGCTCAGTGGTAGAGCGCTTGCCTTGCATGCATGAGGCCCTGGGTTCAATTCTCCAGCACCACATAAGCAAAAAGAAAAAAAAAAAGCCAAAAGTGGTGCTGTGGCTCAAGTGGTAGAGCACTAGCCTTGAGCTGAATAGCTGAGGGACAGCGCCCAGGCCCAGAGTTTGGGCCCCAAGACCGGATCCCCCCCCCCCAAAAAAAAGAAATGGTCATTACCTTGCCCGTGTAATTGTAACCCCTCTGTACGGTATTTTCACACACACACAAAGGATTCTGAGATCTGAAAAAAGCAGTTTAAAGCCAACCTACGTAAACAATTCAGCAAGATTCTTTTTGTGTGTGTGTGTTTGTTTTCTGTATTTTTTAAAAAAAATTTTTATTGTGAAAATACTGTACAGAGGGGTTACAATTACATGGGCAAGATAATGAGTACATTTCTTATCAAGCATTATTGCCGCCTCCTTTGTTCCCCCCCCCCCCAAAGTTTGCAATGGGTCCACCTGTATCCCTATTTAAACGGTTTGTTTTTGCCCTTCCCCTCCACAAATTATACCAACATCAAATACAGTGAAAGCAGGGGTTATACCGTGGGGGAGAGACATACAAAGCAACAAAGAAATCATCTTATAAATAAGTTAGAAACAATCACAAGGAAGAAAAAAAACATTTGAATACTTACCTTGGGGTTCATTTCAGCTATCATCAACTTATCAGTAAGATTCTTATCTCTATCTAGCAAAAATGAGAACAAAATGACAAATGATGTAAGGTGGGAGATCCAAAGTCTCCTATAGACACTTAGCAAGTAAAATGACACAGTCACTTGGAAGTCAATATGGAGTAATCTTAGAAAGTTGATCATGTTGAGTTGTAGTGTTCATAGTCCCACTACCAGGAATTTACCCAAGAATATGAAATCATCTACATGAAAATTTGTAAGTGAGCCTTCAGAGCAGAATCATTTTTAACAACTCTATGCTGGAAAAAAGGTAAATATCAATTAATGAGTGGTTGAATTTATTGTAGTGCATCATTACTGCAAAATACTACTCCAAAACAGTGAAGAGTGAAATAGTTGTACATGAATTATCATATGTGGATCTTAGAAACATGTTCTACTAATTGAAGAAACCAAATAGGAAAGCTTCATTTATGTGAAAGTCTAGAAAAAGCAAAATTATGGGCACAGAATGAAGATTGCTGACTGGCTGGGGCTATGGGTCCGGGGAGGGTAGAATATGTGGGCAGAAGGACAGCTTGGGACTAAGGGAATTTCTACATCAAAATCCTGGTGTGGATATGCAGCTGTACACAATTACCAAAAATTTCAAACTATACACTTAAAAAGAGATGAAATTAACTGTTCATTGTACTATAATAAAACTAATTTTAAATGAAGTCATATTGACTTTCTCAGACAGCATGATCATCTAGTAGGTTTGAAAGTTTAGTTATCAATAAAAATATTCTGAGAAATTTGGTTTAAAACAACAACAACAGCAGCAACAACAACACACACACACAAAACAAAAATACAACCAACTCATTAGCTGGACTCTGGTGGAACATGCCTGCACTTCTTGCACTTAGATGGCTGAGATTCAGAAAACTGAGTATCAAAGCCAGTCTAGGAATAAAAGTCCATACATATCCATCTTCAAAATAACCAGCAAAAACCATGTTGAAGACGTAATTCAAGTGGTAGAGTGCCAGATGAGTGACCATGAAATACCATCAAAAAGCAGACTTAGAAGAAGTCAGCTCTTTATGTCCCAGGTTCAGCCATTCTTCCTGGGGATTGGGCGTGGAACCAAGAACTCAGCATTGTCACTAGTAGCTGTGGCTGGTTTGTTTACACATCTCAAACTAGGCACCAGCTGCAAGGAGTTTCATTACTCTCATGAATAAAAGGACAGTTTCAGATTTTAACCTCAAAGAGCAAATGATGCACATGATCTAAAACACCCAGGTAAACACGGTGCTGAATGATTCAGTTTGGTGACATTTGTATGGGGATGTACCTTCATAAGCGGGAGCCAGGAAAGAATAGGAAATGGACTCATTACCTTGCTCATGTAACTGTAACACCTCTGTATGGTATCTTTACAATGAAAGTATATTTAAAATTTAAAAATCTATTCAAGTGTCAACAACACTCGTACACAAATGCAAGTATGCCTAATCTTAGACAAAATAAATTTTATGTAAAAAATGGTTAAAGGAGATAATAACAGCCATTGTATTTGCCAGAAGAATCTATCAGTTATATATGTACCAAACATTGGACTAATTAAGTAAATATTAATAGATACAAAGAGAGGCACTGTCAGCAATGGACATATTACTATTACAAAACCAGTAAGGAAGATTGAGAGCTATACTTTGCACTTAACAGGCATAAACAGAAAACCACAGTCAATAGTGGTAAAATATACATTCTCAGAAATTCTTTTTTTTTTTTTGGTCGGTCATGGGGCTTGAGCTCTGGGCTTGGGCGCTGTCCCTGCACTCTTCAGCTCGAGGCAAGCACTCTACCGCTTGAGCCACAGTGCCACTTCTGGTTTTCTAGTGGTTTATTGGAGATAAGAGTCTCACAGACTTTCCTGCTCGGGCTGGCTTTGAACTGCAATCCTCAGATCTCAGCCTCCTGAGTAGCTAGGATTACAGGTGTGAGCCACCGGTGCCCGGCTTCTCAGAAATTCTTTATGATTGCTTACATATTGTTCAAAAACAAGGCTGAAAAATATCTATAAATTTTAAATATCAAAATGAAATCCCCTTGGACAACTAATGGTAACAAAAATGTTTAAAAATTAAAAATATTACATGGTTTTTTTCTCACAAAGATGTAAAACTAATAATCAGTAAAACAAGAAATTTTGATAAATTCAGAAATGTGGGGAAATTTGGTAATATGTCCTTCAATTCCCAATATTGCAAGAAAGAAGTGCAATGAAACAAAAAAATAATGACACCAAAATAATGAGAAAAAAATAAAAGATATGTGAAATACCAAATTTGGGGCATGTGGCAAAATTCTAAGAGGAAGTTTGTAACAGTAAACATGTACATCAAAATACTACAATTTAACAGTCAAGAGAATAGAAAATAAGTGGGCTAATGAATTAAGAGAAACTTTTCTGAAGAGGAAATAAGAATGGCTAATAGACACATGAAGAAATGCTCAACCTCCCTAGCCATAAAAGAAATGCAAATCAAAACAACATAGAGATTCCACCTCACCCCGTTTAGAATGGCTAGAATCAAGAACTCTAATAACAACAGATGCTGGAGGGGATGTGGACAGAAGGGAACCCTACTGCATTGTTGGCGGGACTGTAAACTTGTTCAACCACTTTGGAAAACAGTATGGCAGTTCCTCAAAAGACTCCACATAGAGTTCCCCTATGACCCAGCAATCCCACATTTGGCCATTTACCCAAATGATCACAAACAAGACCATACTAAAGCTACCAGCACAACTCTTTATTGCAGCATTATTTACCATAGCTAAGATATGGAACCAACCCAGATGCCCCTCAGTAGATGAATGGATCAAGAAAATGTGGTATATATACACAATGGAATTCTATGCCTCCATCAGAAAGAATGACATTTCTCCATTTGTTAGGAAATGGAAAGACTTGGAAAAAATTCTATTAAGTGAAGTAAGCCAGGCCCAAAGAAACATAGGTCCCATGATTTCCCTTATTTGCAGTAACTAGTATATGTCTGAAACAAGCAGAAAAGGTCAGTTAAGATGATGTTAGATGAAATGAACCCCAAGATAAGGACACAAGTGGTTTTTTCTTTCTTGCTATTGTTTCTAATGTATTTATAAGGTACCACATGATTCTTTTGTGGCTTTGTATGTTTCTCCCCCATGGTATAACCTCTGGTTTCACTGTTTTTGATGTTGGTATATTTTGGAGAACTTTTCAAGAGTGCAAATGTAGTCCAAAGATGCAATGAGTGATCAGATTCAAAGGTGTTTTTCCAGTAACAGTTTGTGAACTGCATTTAATGATGTAGGTATTACTGGATGACTCTTGTATTTCTAAGGATCTGAGAAGTTGATGCCCAGAACAATCTCTGTGCAGGCTGACAGTTAGAAATAGATGACAGAAATGAAGAAAGGTGGTGAGTCCCAAACGAAAAGGTACCTGTAGACCTTGATATTTATCAAAGTGGCAGAAGATGCATAAAGCTGCACTAAGGTTATTCTGCTCCAGGGATGTTTGCTTTTACCTCTTTCATTGAAATTTAATTGAACTAGCTAATGTATGCTGTATTAACCCAATAAAAGAGAAGAGAAAAGATGTGATTTGCAATTTAGAATTTATGTCAATCAATAAATCTAAATGTATATATTTGTAGATTAATTTATAATTAATAAACTTTGACCTACCTCTTGTGAGTTCACAAGTTATCATTTTGTCTTCCTTCTTCAGATCCTGAAATAAAATAAATCACATTTCATATTGAAAATCAGAAAGACACAGCATCCTTGAACCTATCACTTAAGAATTCTGCACTTAAATAAGGAAACAGAGAATAGGCAGAGCTTGAGGATAATTGTGACAGTGTCATCCAAGACTCAACTTTTTAAAAATGCTTTTTACTGTAAAAATAGTGTACAGAGGGGTTACAGTTACATGAGTAAGGTAATGAGTACATCTCCTATGGAGCATTGTTACCTCCTCCTTTGTTTTTTCCCCTAACTTCCCTTCTTTCCCTACCTTCCCAACTCCTCCCTCCCCACCACACGAAGTTGTAAAGTTCTTTTTCAACATAGTGTCTTGTACATCTCATGGTTACAGTAGGTCAACCTGTATCCTTGTTTCAGCATTTTGTTATTTCCTTGCTCCTCCCCCAATTAGAAAAATGTATATACAAGATGCAGGGCATCTCATTGTTAAAATGGGTCATCTTGAAAACTCAACTTTTTAAACTTCATGGTAAAGTATTTGCATATAATGCCATTTAACCCAGTTAATATTAAAATTAATATTTTTCTACTAAAGATGCAGAGAGATTAATAATAAAGTATACACATTCAACCTATATTATGTAATAATGCATTCATTTCATGATTTTTACCAAAATATTCTTTTCCTTTCCCCTCACTTTTATAACATCAATTAATTATAAAGAGTGCATCACTTTGACATACCCCATGTATGCATATTACTACCTTGATCAAATCACTTCACCACACTTCTGAGACCCCCCCAAGCCCTCTTTCTGAACTAAATTTAGTAAGTTTCATCATTAAGGTTTTACATAAGGACATTGCAGTATTTTGACCAAATTCACTCTCCACAATCCTCTCCATTCACATTTCCCCTCCTGGACAAGACCTGTTTCACAATGCAGTTATTCATTCCTTAAAGGTGTGTTTTAATTGCTTAGAAGGCTTTCACCATGATATTTCACACATGCAGATATTGTACTTCAATCAGATGTGCCCTCTGGTCCAAATCTACCTTTCCTAAAGGAAAGTTTTCAAGTTTTTTCAAGTTAATGAATCTTTTTCCTAAAGGGACTCTACATTCTCTATGGAAGATCAATAAATGATGACCATTGTAATTTCAGCGGATCCTACTGACATTAGCAGACATTCGTCTGATAAATATCTTTGTTAATATAGCACGATAGAAAAGCCACAAAACTCACTAGCAGTTCTATATTCCAGTAATAAACAGGTTGACAATAGCTTCCAAAAGAGGAAACACCTATATATAAACTTAACCAAGGAGGTGAAAGACCTCTGTAATGATATCTATAAAACCATGCTGTAGGGGCTGGGAAGGTGGCTCAGTGGTAGAGCGCTTGCCTTGCATGCCTGAGGCCCTGGGTTCAATACCTCAGCACTACATAAGCAAAAAGAAAAAAGCCAGAATTGGCGCTGTGGCTTAAGTGGTAGAGGTGATGTTAGGAAAATGAACCCTTCGATATGTATTTTAATGTTTTTTTCTTTCATGCATTTGTTTCTAACGCATTTATAAGATTATTTCTTTGTTGCTTTGTATGTCTCTCCCCCACAATATAACCCCTGCTTTCACTATATTTGATGTCAGTATAATTTGTGGAGGAGATGGGGAAAAACAAATCGGTTAAGGATACAGGTGGACCTGTTGCAACAATGAGAAGTACAAGTTGTCATGCCCAAAACGAGCTTTACAACGTTGGTGCAGGGGGGAAGATTAGGTGGAGGGGGGGGAGGCTGGGAAGGGATGTGAAAGGTAAACAAAGGAGGAGGCTGCAATGCTTGATAAGAAATGTACACATTATCTTGCCCATGTAATTGTAACCCCTCTGTACAGTATGTTCACAAAAAATAAAAATAGAAATTAAAAAAAGAGCTTTGTTTAGATCTTCACTTGCTTAAGATGAACAGAGAGCTCACCATAAGCAGGTGTATCATGAGCGAAGATGCATCTCATTGTGTATGCTTGTGCAGATGTTTTTATGTGCTCTTGACATAAAAAGGAAGTCGGAAGTCATATAATAGTGACAGACAAGCATTCAGAGATAGTAAAAATACTAAAAAAAAAAAAAAGAGCTGAGGGACAGCGCCCAGGCCCAGAGTTCAGGCCCCATGACCAGGTCCCCCCACCCAAAAAAACAAAAAAAATCATGCTGTAGACAATTGAAGAAGACACCAAAAGATGAAGAGAATCTCCCAACTTGTTGAATGGCAGAAACAAATCATGAAAAAGACTATACTGCCACAAACAACTTACTGATTTGAACAAATACTGACCAAAATCCCAATGTCACAAAAGTAAAAGGGTAAGTTTTAGAAGTTATTCCAAAAAATCATGTGACAGAATGTCTCTGACTAGCAGTTACAATTCTGAGTAAAAAAAGCAATCATCAACTATCATAATAACCAGACTACTTATACTTATAATACAGATGGGAAAATGAAGTATTTTATAGAGAAATAGAAGTTCACAATTTGCTTTAACAGAATTACTGAAAACACAGTTTATATCTCCAAAGTATAATATTCAGTGCTATTACCTAAGAGTATTTTAGATAAGTATGTTGTCCTGTGAAAAATCAGTTGACTTAAAAATTGTTCATTCCTTGTTGGCTCTTTCGTCAATCTCATTTGTATTGTTCCAACTCATCTTGTTCTTCCATATTTTTGGCCTTATGATTTTTGAAGCACTGTATTTCTTGTTCAAAAATTGGCTTTCCATTTCTGTTCAATTTTTTTTTCAATTTTCATCAACAGTGAATACTGAAGAAACTCATCATCTCATTGTTGACATTGGAAAATGCACATAAAATTTTACTGTGAGATCAGAATGCTGCATAAATAAGTGTATATAGTTTGGTAATGAAGGAAGCAGTCAGAGAATAGTCTAATGCAGAACCAAGAAAAATACCAGCAGAAATTAGCTGGGTGCTGGTGTCTTATGTCTGTAACCCTAGTGACCAGGAGGCGGAGATCTAAGAATCAATATTCAAAACCAGCTTGGGCAGAAAAGACCATGGGAATCTTATCTTCATTTAGCCACCGAAACACCTGCAGTGAAGTGCCTCCAGTGGTATAGCACCAGACTGGAGCTCAAAAACTCTGGGTTCAAGCTACAACTCTCACACCAAATATAAGAAGAAAAACTCATTTGCAATAAATTTAGTCTTAGAATGTAAGTCCCTCAATTACCAACAAAATTCAAATGCCAAAACATATTCTCTGCATTGATCACTGTGTGTGTGGTGTGTGTGTGTGTGTGTGTGTGTGTGTGTCCAGTTGTATGTATGAGTGAGTGCATGCAGGTGTGCACATGTGTACTGGTATTGTGAACATACTGTTGTGTGAATTTATAACCTATGTGCTGTCTGTTAGCTTTATTGCTCATGGAGGATACTTGAACACTTGAGGCACAGCTTCACTTCTGGCATTTTTGTGGGTTAATTGAAGATAAGAATCTAGTATTATTTTCTGCCCAAACTGGCTGGAAATGAACATTTTAGAAAAATAGATTTTATTGTGAAAGTCTCTTAGGAACTGTAAATATTCTATGCTAATCTGAATTACTCATCAAAAAATGCAGATTAGTAAGAAAAAGTGAAATGTCCTACCAAAAGTGTTTTATGACACAACCTCTACATTGCTTTGGACACATGTGACTTAATTCGATAACAGCATCTTCTAATCATCTGATTCTTTCCATAAAATTGGAGAGCATTCTAGGTCAACATACAACATTTAGTTGGATTACTAGGCTACTCTGTTGGGAAGAATGCCTTTGGCTTACATAGCATGATTGTTTACTGCTATGTTTATAAACCATGTTTGCAAGTACACAGACATTTCTCCTATGACATATCCTCCACCGAATATTAACTGGCCATAATGAATACTCAATAGTGATAGAATGATGTATCTCTTATTTTGTTTCTAGGGGTAGATTAGAAGTGGTGACAAAGCATCTAACTGCATCTCATTGAGAAGATTGCTAGTAGAATCCAGCCACTACAGTGAGGATGCCTGCATGTTGAATACTTCCTGTGAGTCAACACAGTCGCATACCGTGTACTGGATGGTTCTCCCAGGCTGAGGTAGATTAGCTTACAACGAAGGTCCAGGAGAGTGCTTTTGCTGTTCCAAGGATTTGGTGTTGGGGGAGTCAGGATTTCCTGCCAATTCTTTCCACTCATCTGTGTGGATCTGGGCACATGGCCCTTTCCTCTGTATGCTTCTTTGCATTTCCCTCATTGAGACGTGCATTGGGGATTTCCCTGGAGGTTTGTCTGGGCCGCCATTTTCCTGACACTCCTGTCTTGCCCTGGGCAGACTGGTTCTGGCATATTCCTTCTTTCCATCTCTCCCAGATTGAGCAGGCTGGTCATGTTGTTGGTTTGTCCACAGTATGCTGGAGGAGTGGCTCTTGTCAACAGGACAGGGACAGAGTGGACCTAAACAGAGAACAAAGCCCAAGGCAAAAATTCAAGCCAGCAAGACTGTTTGGGCTATTAGTAAGCTGATTTAGGCATGTCTGTCTTGTATCTGAAGCCTTAATTTCATTTTCAGGAGAATAGAAATGAAAATTTTCATTGTTTGGTGTTTCTATGTTATGTTTAATCTGGTTTTTATGGTATAGAGAGCGACTTTTGGTGGTGAACTGGTCAAAAAAGACAAAATGGAGCAACCTCAGGGCTGTTGTTATGGTGTATGACAACAGAAGGTGAAGACTGCGGTGATGTCACCACCCCTAGGGAAATGTTAAGTACTCGGAAGCTAAAAGCCCCATTTAAGAGTATTGCAAGTTAGCCCAGCACAAGTGGCTCCCTCCTGTAATCCTAGATTTTTAGGAGGCTGAGATCTGAGGATCTTGATTCAAAGCCAGCCTGGGCAGAAAAGCCTCTGAGACTTTTATATTCAATTAATTAACCAGAAATGTCAGAAGTGGAGCTGTGGTTCAAATGGTAGAGCTCAAGCTTTGAGCAAAAGATCTCAGGGAAAGCCCCCAGGCCCTTACGCGAAAGCTCAGTGTCAGTACCCAGGTCTTATTTTCAAGCCTCAGGACTACACATACATAAGTTGGCTAAATTAATATGCTTTGTTATAGATGTTGATTTTATTTGCTTGTATTTTGTAGACATAATAAGGTTTGCATTAATGACTTATAGTAACATTTACCACATTAAAGTATTGAAGGAACTACTTTAAAAATCAATTGGATCATTTACCTCTAGATGATTTTGGAACTACAATTTTTATTTCATGAAATGAGATGTATTTAGGACCTAAATGAGAAATAGAAAAAGTATATATAAATTTCACTGGCTTATACTAACTCATGCTTGATGCAATCCCAACAATAGATTAGGTAAGAGACCTAACAGGGATAGTTTTTTTTTTTTTCAAAATCACAGCTCAGCCTACCAATTCAATCAACAGAACACAGTTGGGCTAGGCTGCCTACTGTAATCCCAGCACTCATGAGGCTGAGGATAGAGAGATTTTCAATCATAGGAAATAGGGTTAGCTAGAAGGCATCCTGTCCAAAAAAGCAACAAGTGCTCTATAATATATTACATAAGTTAATTGTACATAGTAATAGTCCATTTTCATGAGTATCAAGTGGTTAGATTCTTATCCTCTCTTAGTGTTCAGGAAAACGTGAAAAGATCTTGATTACATTTGTTTGCAAAAACCCATGCTAGGAGCTCCATTGAAACTTTGACTGCAGTGTTGCCCCCAAACCTTAGATTTATCATTCAATGACTGTGCAGACACAAAGGTAAGTAAAACCTAAGTTTAGCTTTCTTTGAACAAAGGTCTATAGCACCATTCTTTGCATTCAAAAAAACACTAAGTTATATGCCAACATGTGCTGATCAAAATAGATATGTTATTAACAGTGAAGCAACTGACAACTCACTGTTATGTACTTCTGTCTTCCTTTTTTTGTTTAACAAATCTTTACTAGTGAACACTTTCCCCATCCTCTGTTACCTGCCATAATGGAGATGAACCTTGAGAGCATTATGCTTAAGTAACAGGATGCAGTCACAATTGAAGGCAGACTACAAATATCACTGTAAGGATTGTAAACGACAAGACAAATCTACAGAGGCAAAGTAGATGGTAGGTTAATGAAGGATGAACAGGGAAGAGTTGGATCATGAGTGAAAACTATGATGTTTCATGTTTGGACAACAAAATGTTCTCAAATCATGTAATGATTCTATACCTGTGTGAATTTACCAAGGGCCATATTTGTGTACATAAAACTTCATCAGGTATATGTCAATTATGATGCTAGCAAAGTAATGATTTGGACTTGTGACCTAAGTGGAGAAAAGATGTATTGCTTTGTGAGAAGCCACAGTCTTTCTGTCCAAGTGGGTAGCATGCTTTCCTATCAGTCTTGTGAGAATTGTGTTTCTGAAAAGTTCCTGCTTTGCCTAAGTGGAGTGGCTCTTGTTGATTACATTTTACTTACATCTTATTCTGGTTACACTTTAATTAATTAAGAACTACTGTTAGAAGCTCATTGATTAGGTACTTCCTTTGTTGCTGTTAATTAAGCCAGATTGTGAATCTGAGCTTGGCCTATCTGAGCAGAGGGGCAGAGCCCACTGCATTAGTGATAAAAAGGGGAGCAGACTGACTTCTCTGTGTGCTTGACTGCAGAAGTAGGATCACGACTCACATTTCTGGGGAAGTAAAGATTGCCTTGTCCACTTCCTTTGGTGTTGATGTAGAGTAGGTTATGTCCATAAGCCTAAGGCCTGATAGAAGCAATGCTATTGATCCCTCAAGGAGAAAGGTTCCAAACCCCAGTGAACCTTGACAACATAGTATTACACTTAGAGGGTTCTGGGAAAGAAATCAGAAATTGTTTTTTTCTAATGGGTGCTGTGTAAAACCCAAAATGTCCCATCCATCCAGGAAATAAGTCCAGTTCTAACAATGCTCATTTTTGCTTCTGTACATGCTATGCAAGAAAAAATTTCACTCATTGCTTTCACATATTGTTTTTGTCTTTAAAAGACTAGCTCTGAGCTGTCTCAAGGCTGCATGATTTAGAAAGTGTATGGCACTGTGCATTTGCTGGCTTTTGCAATAAAGACTCCTATAGTTCGGCCGATTACTTGTATCATTCTTTGTTTTCTGCTGATTGGGTTACAACTGGTATCCTTATTCTTGCACAAGACCACAATGTCCTGAGCCATATCTCACACTACTCAGCCAGGCTTCAAGATATAGCTGAATCAACACAGCACCTCTCTCTCTCTCTCTCTCTCTCTCTCTCTCTCTCTCTCTCTCTCTCTCTATATATATATATATATATATATATATACACACACAATATTTATACACAATTATATATATATAATTGTAGAAATACTGTACAGAGGGGTTAAGTTACATGAGTAAGGTAATGAGTACATTTCCTATAGAGCAATGTTACCGCCTCCTTTGTTTTTCCCCTATCATCCCTTCCCTCCTCACCTCTCCAACTCCTCCCTCCTCACCCCGCTAAGTTGTAAAGTTTGTTTACAACATAGTATCTTGTACATCTCATTGTTACAATGGGTTGACCTGTATCCTTATTTCAACATTTTGTTATTTCCCATTCCCTCCCCAAATTAGAAAAATGTATATACAAGATGCGGGCACTGACATCAAATATAGTGAAAACAGGGGTTATACTCTGCAGTAAGAACATACAAAAGATTTTTTCCAAGTCTTTCCATTTCCTAACAAAATAGGCAATGTCATTTTTTCTGATGGAGACATAGAATTCCAATATATATATATATATATATATATATATATATATATATATATATATATATATATATATATATATATATATAAACATGGTTGTGCTGGTAGCTTTGGTATGACCATGTTTGTGATCCTTTGGGTAGCTGCCCAAAAGTGGGATTGCTGGGTCATAGGGGAGCTCTATGTGGAGTCTTTTGCAGAACCTGCATACTACTTTCCAGAGTCGTTGAACAAGTTTACACTCCCACCAACACAGCAGTAGGGTTTCCTTCGGGCCACATCCCCTCCAGCATCTGTTGTAATTCAATTTCTTGATTAAAGCCATTCTAGCTCTGGTGAGGTGGAATATCAACATTGTCTTGATTTGCATTTCTGGTGAGGTGGAATATCAACATTGTCTGGATTTGCATTTCTTTTATGGCTAGAGAGGTTGAGCATTTCTTCATGTGTCTATTGGACATTCTTATTTCTTCTTCAGAGAAGTCTTTCTTTAAGTCTTTAGCCCATTTGTTACAAAAGAAACAAAACATCACTAACAAATGGGGTAATGTCATTCTTTCTGCTAGAGGCATAGACTTCCACTACACACACACACACACAGACACACACACAGACACACACACACACACACACACACACACATCCTACAGTTTCTTATCCATTCATCTACTGAGGGGCATCTGGGTTGGTTACATATCTTAGCTATGGTAAATAATGATGCAGTGAATATAGTTGTACTGGTAGCTTTAATATGGTCTTGTTTGTGATCATTCGGGTAAATGCCCAAAAGTGGTATTGCTGGGTCATAGAGAAGCTCTTATGTGGAGTCTTTTGAGGAACCTCCATACTACTTTCCACAGCAGTTGAACAAGTTTACACTCCCACCAACAATGCAGTAGGATTCCCTTCTGGCCACATCCCCTCCAGCATCTGTTGTTATTAGATTTCTTGATTCTAGCCATTCTAACTGGGGTGAGGTGGAAACTCAATGTTGTCTTGATTTGCATTTGTTTTATGGCTAGGGAAGCTGAGCATTTCTTCATGTGTCTATTGACCATTCTTATTTCCTCTCCAGAGAAATTTCTCTTTAAGTCTTTAGCCCACTTATTTATTGGGCAGCTGTCTCTGAGGATTTGTTGTTGGGGGATTTAATTTTTTGACTTTCAAGTATATTTTTGATACGAGACCCTTGTCCATTGTATGGCTAGTAAAGATCTCCCAGTCTGTGGGCTTTCTATTGATCTTGCTAGCTATGTCCTTTGCCATGCAGAAGCTCTGCAGCTTCATGCAATCCCATTTGTCCAACCTTTCTTTGTTTCTGAGTCTCTATGAAGAAATTTCAGCCTGTGCCAAGGAGTCCTAGAGTTTCTCCTATTCCTTCCTCTATAGTTTTAAGGGTGTCTGCTTTAACTTTGAGGTCTTTGATAAATTTGGAGTTGATTCTGGATCTGGGTGATATATAAGGATCTAGCTTTATTTTTCTACAGGTGTTTAACCAATTTTGTCAGCACCATTTACTGAAGAGGCTTTCTTCCATTCCATTGTTTTTAGCTCCCTTATCAAAGATTAGGTGGCTGTTGGTCTGTGGGTTCATTTCTGGGTCTTCAGTTCTATTCCATTGGTCCTCATGTCTATTCTCGTGTCAGTACCAAGCAGTTTTGATTACTATGGCTTTTTAGTAGAGTTTGAAATTTGGTATTGATATTCCTCCAGCACTGTTCTTTCTGTTAAGGATCATTTTTGCTATTTGGGGTCTTTTACTGTTCCATATGAATTTTTGGATCACTTCTTCTATTTCATTGAAGAATGAGGTTGCAATATTGATAAGTATCACATAGAATTTGTAAATAGCCTTTGAAATTATTGCATTTTCACGATGTTGACCCTCCCTATCCAGGAGCATAGGAAATTTTTCCACTTCCTAAGTTCTGCTTTTATTTTCTT
This sequence comes from Dipodomys merriami, assembly GCF_024711535.1. NCBI lineage: Eukaryota > Metazoa > Chordata > Mammalia > Rodentia > Heteromyidae > Dipodomys > Dipodomys merriami. The sequence goes on from NW_027205603.1 coordinate 21,942,071, forward strand.
TTTCAGGTTTTTAAAGTTTTCATCATAGAGGTCCTTCACTTTTTTTGGGGGGGGTGTCCAGTCGTGGGGCCTGAACTCTGGGCCTGGGCGCTGTCCCTCAGCTCTTCAGCTCAAGGTTAGTGCTCTACCACTTGAGCCACAGCACCACTTCCGGCTTTTTTCTTTTTGCTTATGTGGTGCTGAGGAATTGAACCCAGGGCCTCACGCATGCAAGGCAAGCACTCTACCACTGAGCCACCTTCCCAGCCCTGGTCCTTCACTTCTTTAGTTAACTCCTGGGTATTTTACTTTTTGAGGGGCTATTACAAAAGGAGTTGCTTTCCTGTGCTCTTCTCATTGTTGGCATACAGAAAAGCCATTGCTTTTTGAGGGTTAATTTTATACCCTGCTACTTTGCCAAAGTTTTGAATCAGCTCGAGTAATTTGGGAGTGGAGTCCATGGGATTCTTTAAATACAAGGTCATCTCATCTGAAAAGAGGGAGAGTTTTACTTCCTCTTTCCCTATTAGGATCCCCTTTATGTTTGCATCTTGTCTTATTGCCCTATCTAGGCATTCTAATATTAAATTGGAGAGAGTAGACATACTTGTCTGGTTCCTGAGTTTAGAGGAAATGGGTTTAGCTTTTTGCCATTAAGTATAATGTTGAATGTAGGTCTGTCATATACAGCCTTTATTTTATTGAGGAATGTTCCATGGATTCCTAGTTTTTCCAGAGTCTTCAACAGAAATTGGTGTTGGGTCTTGTCAAATGCTTTTTCAGCATCTATTGAGAAAATGTGGTTCTTATCTTTGCTCTTGTTGATGTGATGAATTATATTAATTGATTTGCATATATTGAACCAGCTTTGCACCCCTGAAATGAATCCTGTTTGATCATGGTGTATAATTTTTTTGATGAGTTGTTGAAGTCGATTGGCCAAAATTTTGTTGAGAAGTTTTTCATTGATATTCATAAAAAAATGGGTGTATATTCTCTTTCTTTGGTAAGTCCCTGCCTGGTTTCGGGATGAGGGTTATGCTGGCTTTATATAAAGAGTTTGGTAGTGAACTCTCACTTTCAATTTTATTAAAGAGTTGTTGTAGTATTGGTGTGAGTTCTGCTTTAAAGGCCTTGTAGAATTCCACTGTAAATCTTTGTGGTCCTGGGCTTTTCTTATTTGGGAGTTCTCTTATTGCCTTTTCTATTTCAATGTTTGATATGGGTTTGATAAGTTAGTTTAACTAATCTTGGTTTAGTTTCGGCATGCTGGTATTTGCTAGGAAATTGTCCATTTCATCCAGATTCTCAAACTTATTAGCATAAAGGTTTTAGAAGTATTCCCTCATAATGCTCTGAATCTTGGTTGCAGTGATATTTCCTTTCTCATCTCTGAGTTTGTTTATTTGGGTGTGTTCTCTTCTTTTTCTGGTAAGATTTGCTAAGGGTCTGTCAATTTTGTTAATTTTTTTGTGTGTGTGAAAATACCATACATAGGGGTTACAATTACATGGGCAAGGTAATGAGTGCATTTTTAAACTTTTTTTTTTGTCAGTGGTGGGGCCTGTACTCTGGGCTTGGGCTCTGTCCCCCAGCTCTTCAGCTGTAGACCAGCGCTCTATGAGTCCATTTCTTATCAAGCATTGTTGCCTCCTCCTTTGTTTCTCCTTACCATCCCTTCCCATCTCCCCTCCTCTCGCCAGCCCCTTCCATTATGTTGAAAATGAATTTTGTTAAATTTTTCGAAGAACCAACTCTTTGTTTTGTAGATACAGTTTTTGTGGATTCTAATTCATTTAATTCTGATTTAATTTTAATTGTTTCCATATACTGGATTGGGGTTTATCTTGTTGCTCTTTTTCAAGGAACTTCAGATGTCTCATTAAATTGTTGGTTTCAGATCTCTTCAATTTGTTGATGTAGGAACTCAGGGCTATGAACTTGCCTCTGAGTACTGCCTTTGCTGTGTCCCAGGGTAGCTGGTATTTTGTGTGTTCATTTTTGTCTAATATCATGAACATTTGAATTCCCTTGCTAATCTCTTCCATGATCCACTGGTGGTTCAATAGTGTGTTGTTCAGCCTCCATATGTTGCAGGAGTTTCTTTGGTGTCTTTTGGTGTTGAGTTCTAGTTTTATTTCCTTGTGGTCTGAGAGAACGCAGGGTGTAATTTCAATGTTTCTGAATCTGGAAAAATTTGCTCTGTGACCTAAAATGTGTTCTATTTTGGAGACTGTTCTGTGTGCTGCTGAGAAGAATGTGTATTCTGATGCTGCTGGGTGAAGTATTCAGATGATGTCTGTGCTGTCTAGTTGGTCTATGCAGTTGTTTAGATCTGAGGTTTCTCTGTTGAGCTTTTGCTGGGTTGATCCAGTGGGAATAGTGGTGTGCTAAAAGTCCCCAACAATTAATGTCTTTGGATCGATGTGAGATTTGAGGGAAAGAAGCATTTCTCAGATAAGTTTTGGTGCTCCATTATTTGGTGAATAGATATTTAGAATTGTAATATCCTCCTGAAGGAAAGATCCCTTAATTAGTATGTAGCAACCTTCTTTATCTCTTCTAATTTTGTCTATTTTACCTGATGTTAAGATTGCAACTCCTGATAGGATGGGAAGGGGAAACAAAGGAGGAGGCTACAATGCTTGATAAGAAATGTACTCATTATCTTGCCCATGTAATTGTAACCCCTCTGTACAGTATTTTCACACACACAAAAAAAAGATTGCAACTCCTGCCTGTTTATGGGGGCTGTTTGCATGGTAGATTTTATCCTAGCCTTTCACTTTCAGAATATGTTTTTATGGGCAAGGTGTGTCTCTTGAAGGCAGCAGACAGAAGGATCTTGCTTTTTAATCCAACTAGACAGTCTATGTTGCTTGATTGGAGAGTTACGTCCATAGATATTGAGAGTTAGGACTGAGAGGTGTTTGGTAGTTTCTGACATGTTAAACATCTTCTTTGGGGTCTTTAGCCCTTTTCTGGTGTTGTTTCCTCTAGACCAGGTGCACTAGTGGTGCACACCTGAAATCCTAGCTACTCAGAAGCCAACACATGTAGAAAAATCTATGCAACTATTTCTAATTCAACAGCAAAAAGCCAGATGTGAAGGTATGGCTCAAATAGCAAAGTTCCAGCCTTGAGAGAAAAAGCTAAGCTAAAATGTGAAGATCTGAGTTTAAGCCGCAATGCTCACACATCATACACACATTGCACACACACACACACACACACACACACACATACACAAAATCACACACACATTTCCTAGAGTGATCATGCGGCTAAACAAAAATAATGGCCTACCCTTCTAGGGATGTGCAAGGTAGCATCCTAACCCATCTAATTTCCACAATAGTTTCATGTTAGGAAACAGGGGAACAGAGACATTAAGAGATTTGTTCATGACCATAGTCTGGGATTCCAGACAAAAGAAGTTTTCCATGTAGTTCAGGTTTTCCATGTAGTTCTGCTTTAACCCAGTGAGGTGAGAGATCACATACTAGATCTTCAAGGAGTGAAAGGCACTCACTGTCCCCTCCCTGCCATCCCCCCATAAGATGGAAAGCTTAACTACAGACAGAAACCATAGATTGAGAAACACAGGACAACAGGAAAGAAACTGTGTGACAATGTAGCAGATAGCTTTAGGATGCATGAGAAAGAGACAAAGCTTTATGTGATTTTAGCCATTGTTATTTGTGGAGGAAGCAGTTTCTGTAACAAGAGATTTATATTGAAAGCTAATACAATTTAAAGATTCTTAACTTTAAACAGTTTTTCAATTATTTGCTGTAATAATCCTTCAGTTTCTTGGTTTGGTTGATTTCTAGGGACTTCATTTTTCTTTGAGACCAATGTAAACAAGGATGTTCTTCTTGATTTCCATTTCTAGCTTCTCATTGTTGGTAGTTAATTTTATAAATTGATTTTTTATACTGCTACTTTGCCAAAATTATTTATCAGCTTGGAGGTGGAGTCTCTAGGATCTTATAGATATAGGATCATGTCATCTACAATTAGGAAGTTTGACTAAACAACAAACAGTTATACTTAAAGTAGCTAATTCAAAATCAAAGTTTTATGTTATGGTCCATTTCTAAGCTACTCATTGCATCTACAACACTCATTTTGCTGATCAGATTGTAAATATTTTAAAAAGACATATTCCTGTTTGCTTGGCTATTGACCTTGAAGTCTGTTATTAGTGTATAGTGTAGTAAGTAGCATTCATCAATGGTCATGTCACATAACACAACTCTTCTTCAGAGATTGAACATGCACAGGTAAAAAACTAGAAATGTTTCTAATGGGCATAAAATAGGTTTTTAAAAAAATTTTTCTCACTGGCTCAGTTTAATTTAGATTGCAATATGAAGCTATGATTATGAATAAGGAGCATGCACTAAACAAACAAATGTTGAAAAATGATACATGGCTGCCTTGATTATGCAATTGTAGTTCAGGAAAGAGGATACTGAGGTAGGAAGATTCATGATTAAGTTCTGAGAATGAGTTCTGTGATATGGGTAACACAGTCTTTTTCACAAGTCTAAGTATGTGTCTTAAGTTCTTTACTCAATGCATGGAAGTATTAAAAATAAAACTGATGTTCATTGGGAGATCCACTTGCATGTTAAGTTATTGATGTCAAGAAAAAATTCTAAATCTGTTATTTTCATGGTATATAGAAAAACATGTCTATTATAAAGTTTATATTTTAAAGTTTATATAAAACAATTAAAATGTCATATATAATGAGTCAAACAAAAAGCGTTAGCTTTCATGAATATAATTTTTCTTCAAAGCATCTATGTATTCTTGTTATTCTTCCTAAGGAAGATTTTCATACAACTTGATAGTTGTTCCTGAAGGAAAAGTTTGAGAATCAACCTTAGAAGGAGCTGGAAAAGGAAAAGTAAAAATTATTTCAAAGATTTCATTAAAACATTTTCAGCAAAATACCAAGAATTTTATCCTTGTTAGTAAAGAAGAAGAAACTCAAATGGTGTAACTCTTTAGCAATATTAACTCACAGACCAACAAAATAAACACCAGAATATGGGTAGTCAGGGGAGTGGTATCAAGGGGAAGGAGGCCAGACAAATGAAGAGAGGAGGTGGGGGATGCAGACATAAAATTCAATGCATATCTTACAAAATTAAGAGAATTGGAGGGAGAGGTGTTGGGAAGGATTGGGGAGAATGGTAAAAGAAGTGACATTGATAAAAATTCATTGAGTTCATAAACTGCTTTGTTGAGGTTGAGAGCTGAGGATAGAAGTTTGAAGACAGGTGGGCAAGGAAGTTCATGATACTTTATTTTTGTCCATTGTAGGGCTTGAACTCTGGGCCTGGACGCTGTCCCTAATCTCTCCAGCTCAGTCTAGTGCTCTACCACTTGAGCCACAGCACCACTTCCAGCTTTTTCTGTTTATGTGGTGCTGAGGATTTGAACCCAGGGCCTCATGCATGCGAGGCAAGCACTCTACCACTGAGCTATCTTCCCAGCCCCATAAACTGCTTGAGTGGCAATTCCTTTGTACAACAACTTGAGGATAGTTTGACAAAATAAGAAAGAGGATTGTGTGTGCACTACTTCAGTACAATATGGAGTTAAATATAATTTTCCCATGCTTCAACACTATTATTCATTGTTATTATGGCCAAGTTCCAATACTTCAAAATTTCCCATAATTCATTCATTTAATTGACATCCATTTGCTAAAATGCTATGACAAGCCCTGGAAAGACAATATGATGATAATAAAATCCATTCCCAATGTGATTTAAGGCAACATCTAAACAGAGACAGATTCTGAGAGGTCGTATAAAGGGCACTATCTGAACAGGGGACAAACATGACAGTGTGGCATCAGTATTGTAGGTTCTGTAATAGAAGTGATGTGTAAGTTGACAGCTAAGAAATAAACTGAAAGTACATCACGAATTAGGGTAGCAGTACATGCAAACAGCTAGAAGTGAGGTAGAGCATAAATGAAGTGAAGGTTAGCTAAGCAGAGCAAATGGGCAGAGGCAAGAGATAAGGATGGATACCACAACAGTAATCAAATTTGTTTGGGTATTTTTAGTCCATATTAAAGAATTTGGAATTCTTTTGGGGAAAGGGTAAAACAAATGACATAGTAAAAGACATGAGAGTTAAATGGTACTTTTCAAAGGCAGCATATAAATTGTAGTTGTGCATTTGCTCACTTGGGTTTTTTTTATCATCTTCTAAACAGAGATGTTGATGCCCAAAATTTCTGTGAAGTGTTTCAGTGTATAGGTAGACAGCCATATAGGGATAGCAGATGTGAAGAAAGAAATTATAAACCAGAAAGAAGAGACAGATTCTCTTAAAGCTTGTTCAACCTAAAGAGTAACAACCAAGATAAGGATTCAAAATTTTTTTTTCTTGTGATTTTTAACGTCTTTATGATTTCTTTGTTGCTTTGTATGTCCCTCCCCCCATGGTATAACCCCTGTTTTCACTGTATTTGATGTTGGTATAATTTGGGGAGGGGAAGGGAAAAAACAAATTGCTTAAATAGGGATACAGGTTGACCCATTGCAACAATGAGATGTACAAGACGTTATGTCGAAAAACGAACTTTACAACTTTGGCCTGGGGGTAGGGGGGAGCGGGGAGCGCAGGGTTGGGGGGAGATGGGAAGGGATGGGAAGGAGAAACAAAGGAGGAGACAACAATGCTTGATAAGAAATGTACTCATTACCTTGCTCATGTAATTGTAACCCCTCTCTATGGTATTTTCACACACACACACACAAAAAGAATAACAACTATGTTGACCTTTAGGAATGTCCATGTTCTACATCTTTTATTTCATTTGCCCAATGTCAAAATACATCATGTAGAATGATTAATCAAAGGAATGGATTCAATGTGCTATTTATATTTTATTTCATAAAGCAATTCGTCTAACTGTAATCTATAAATTTGGCAACATGCTTTCTTCTAAAGATCTATTTATATCTTTTTCATCTTTTGCTTCTGTTTAACAAAATTCACTGTCAGGGTAATGTTAGAGCATTTAGAAAATGTAAATATTTTTTATTGTGAAAATATTGTACTGAGGGGTTACAATTACATGGGCAACAAAGAAACACAGGTCCCATGGTTTCCCTTATTTGCAATATCTAATATATGTATGAGTCAAGCGGAAAAGGTCAGATAATGTGATGTTAGGAAAATGAACCCTTAGGTATGTATTTTAATGTTTTTTTCTTTCATGCATGTGTTTCTAACGCATTTATAAGATTATTTCTTTGTTGCTTTGTATGTCCCTCCCCCACAGTATAACCCCTGCTTTCACTATATTTGATGTCAGTATAACTTGTGGAGGAAATGGGGAAAAACAAGTCGTTTAAGGATTCAGGTGGACCTGTTGCAACAATGAGAAGTACAAATTGTCATGTCAAAAAACGAGCTTTACAACGTCGGTGGGGGGGCGGGGAGGGGGAGGATTGGGTGGGGGAAGGGGGGAGGCTGGGAAGGGAGGTGAAGGGTAAACAAAGGAGAAGCCTGCAATGCTTGGTAAGAAATGTATGCATTATCCTGCCCATGTAATTGTAACCCCTCTGTACAGTATGTTCACAAATAAAATAAAATAAAATAAAATAAAAATTACATGGGCAAGATAATGAGTACATTTCTTATCAAGCATTGTAGCCTCCTTCTTTGTTTCCCCTCCTGTCCCTTCTCATCCCCTCCTCCCAAAGTTGTAAAGTTTGTTTTCGACATAATGACTTGCACATCTCATTGTTGCAATGGGTCCACCTGTATCCCTATTTAAATGATTGGTAAATAACTTTTTAAGAGGTTATATCTCACTTGAGGACTCTTTATTTTTTAATTATTTTATTTTATTGTCGGCTGTGGGGCTTGCACTCTGGGCCTGGGCCCTATCCCTCAGCTCTTCTGCTCAAAGCTAGCACTTTACCATTTGAACCACAGCGCCACTTCCAGTTTTCTGAGTGGTTTATTGGAGATAAGAGTCTCACGGAGTTTCCTGCCCAGGCTGGCTTTGAACTGTGATCCTCAGATCTCAGCCTCCTGAGTAGCTAGGATTACAGGTGTGAGTCACCAATACCTGGCACTGAGGACTCTTTAAAGAAAAAATATCACATAAATACAATTCCTACTTAAGTTTATATGAGAGAGAATATATGTTACTATGTTGTATACATTACTTGACAAAAAAGACAATAAATATTAATCTATTAAATAATATCATTTAAGAAGATAGTATGTTACTTTAAAAATGTTTAATGTGACCTATATATTAAAAAAATTACGATTCTTAGCAAGTATCTGCTCCATAAAAGAAGTTAAGCAAGTTGATCTTTTCTTAATTAATTTACTTTTGATTATCTAATTCTGGAAAGTTAAAATTGGGAACATGCATGGGTGCCAGTGGTTCCCCCCTGTAATGGCTCCCAGCTACCTGACAGGCTGAGAATCGGAAGATTATGGTATTATACCAGACTAGGCATACATAGAGGATCTCATCTAGGTGGCAGGTTGATATCAACTTAATCATGTTTTCAGGGCTGCCTGGTAAGAGAAGTCAATCAATGGACAAAGGCAGGATGTGGTAGTTATCCTAGTAATACTAGGCCCCAAATAGGTGGATTATTGTCCAGATTATTGCATCTGAAAAGGAAGTGATAACTTATCTGAAAACTTAACTAATGTTTTCAAATTGTTTGGAATATAGATCAGCCATAAAGTATCTGCCAGGCATGTGGCTCAAATGGTAGAGCAAACACAGGCTTATTGTTGAATCCCAAGGACACTAAATAATTCAAAATGGCCATATAATATTCCATTCTATTGATTTTAGAACTAAGTTTTCAAAATCCCTTTTATAATGCATGTGGGAAAAAACTAGAAAACTTTAAAATATTAAGCTATTGAAATGAGGATAATGCAAATCTTTATTATTATGCACAAACATTTTAGAAAATTTACTCAAAAAGAAGTTAAATATAGGCTATACCTAGTTTTCAAACTTGAGCATCTGTGATTCATAATGTGTATGGATTAGAAATAAGGAAATGAACATATAAATCATTAGTTACAATACTATCTTTAAAGAATTGAGTTCCAATTCTTTGAACATTTGACAAATTACAGTTATCTAATTACTAAATGTGAGGAAATATTTTATACTATTTCATTTATGCTTCTTTCTAGAGTATTGTCATGTAAATATCTTCTTAATTGCCTAACAATATATTGAACATATAAAATATTTTATGAAGGTAATTACTAATTCACATCTAATACAGTTATAACTTTTAGGTAGAAAATAAAATAAAAATTTAAGGTGATGATGTTTCCCAGTATTTGAGGGGTTTTTTTTGTTGTTGTTTTGTTTGTTTTTTTGGTCAGTCATAGGGCTTGAACTCTGGGTCTGGGCTCTTCAACGTAAGGCTAGTGCTCTACCATTTGAGCCACAGAACCACTTCTGTCTTTTTCTGCTTATGTGGTGCAGAGGAATCAAACCCAGGGCCTCATGCATGCAAGGCAAGCGCTCTACCACTGAGCCACCTTCCCAGTCCTTTATAACATTTTTGAAAGAACTTCTAAACTATTTAATTTAAAATGAAAATAGCCAGGTGCCTGTAATCCTAGTTACTCAGGAGGGTGAGATCTGAAGACCAACGTTCAAGCCAGCCTGGGCAGGAAAGTCTGTGAGACACTTATTTCCAGTTAGCCACCAGAAAACTGGAAATGGTGTTGTGGCACAAAGTGGTAGTGTACTGCCTTGAGTGAAAAAGCTCAGGGGCAGCACCCAGGCCCTGAGTTCAAGCCCCAAACAACAACAAAAATATGAAAGGAGTGGGACACCTGTGGCTCACACCTGTAATCCTAGCTACTCAGGAGGCTGAGATCTGAGGATCACAGGTCAAAGCCAGCCTGGGCAGGAAAGTCTGAGTCTCTTAACTACCAGAAAACAGGAAGTAGCACTGTGGCTCAAGTGGTAGAACACTGGCCTTGAGCTGAAAAGTTCAGGGACAGGGCCCAGGCCCAGAATTCAAGCCCCATGACCAACAACAACAACTTAATAAAAGGATAAAAGGAGGCTTTTATACATAGCAATTAAAGCTTTGTGAAAGAAAAGCTACATTTATACAAGATCTGAATAAATTATAGTGCATTGTTTTTCTTTCACTCCAAAACTCTTCTAACTACTTAATTGCCATGAGTAATAGATTTTTATTCTGTCTTTATATAATCTAGCTACCAATTTTCAAAATATACATAAATTTGTTATAAATTAAGTAAACTTTTCAAAAGATTATTGATTACTTTTGTACTGAAGGAACCTTTTCTTTTTCTTTTTATTTATTTATTTATTTTTTTTGTCCGGTCATGGGGCTTGAACTCTGGGCCTGGGTCCTGTCCCTCAGCTCTTCAGCTCAAGGCTAATGCTTTACCACTTGAGCCACAGCGCCACTTCTGGTTTTCTAGTGGTTTACTGGATATAAGGCTTTTTTGCTCAATATGTTGATCTAGTTCCATTTTGTATATATTCTCCATTTTGGATCCATTCATCTGTTGCTGTTAAACTAATCTGATTCCACAGATTAGCATTGTAAATGGTGCTTTGCTAAACATGGGTAATTCATCTGAATTTTGATTTCTACTTTTTTGGAAAAATGGTTTCAACAATTACAAATTCTATCTATTGTAGATTTGTTAAGGAAAATATGTTTAAGTATGTTTAACATAGTTCAATTAGTTGAGTAATAGTAAAATATTTTAGTGGGCAGAAAAATTATAAAATCATTATTTGGCTGTATGTGAACAATTAAATGGCAGCTTTAACTTAATCTTGTATCATTATTATTGTTAAACTTGTAAGTATTGACTTTATTACATGTCTCTTTCTAAAGTATCATGTCAACTTTTCCTCTCTTTAAAGTGGGAATTGCTTTAAAAAATTCGCAGCAAGTTTATAGATTCAAACAAGAATTATTTTTCAGAATGTTATTTATCTTTCCTTTGGGGGCCAAGATACAACAGGCAACACAGTGTCACTTCTCTTGGCCCACAGAGTTCAAAGCATAGGTGTCAGGCAAAGAAGAATCTATATGAGCTTTGGAACCAACACAGAGTGGCTAATGAGAATATGTGCCCTACATTGTATAGTCACATGGAATTCTGAGTTCTTCATGGTACTTTAGCCCTGACACACACAGGTATAAATGGAAGAAGGAAATATTTGACATCTTTGACAAAAGTAGCTTGATGATCGCAGAGATGAATGCAGATGCAAATTCTCATTCTTCTAGGCAGAACAAAATTAATGCATTCAATATACTTCATTCAATTTCACCCATGAAGTTAATCTGCTCTACTCTTGTGAGGAAGGTACATATGACCTCACATGGAAAATTTGAAATATGGAAGTGAGGTCATAAAAATTTGTGCATGAATTTAGTTTAGCATTGAAACAAAGAAAAAATATTAATATACCAGTTGATGATGAAAATTTGGATACATGTATGGTAGAGAAAAGTCTGTTTTTGTATGTGATACCCTTATTGTACAACTACTTAATGATAATTAAAAATAATTCTTTTAAAGAAAAGCTAACACACATCTCCAATGCCTAGCTACTCAGAAGGATGAGATCCTGAATTATTTAGTCCAAAGCCAATGCTGGCAGAAAAATACTCAAGACTTCACCTCCAGTTAACCAGCAAAGCCTGGTTGGAAGCATGGCTCAAGTGGTAAAGCATCAGCCAAGGCAAGTATAAGGTCTTGGAGTTCACACTCCTAAACTAGCAATAAAACAAAACAGAAACTCATCTTTCTGGTGTGTAAGTATATTTCCTTCATAAAACAGTGTCCATCTGAATTTTTTTTTTTTGGTCGGTCGTGGGGCTTGAACTCTGGGCCTGGGCGCTGTCCCTCAGCTCTTCAGCTCAAGGCGAGCGCTCTACCACTTGAGCTACAGTGCCACTTCCTCCATCTGAATTTTTATTTTCTTCTTCTTTTTTTTTTACTGTGAAAATACTGTATAGAGGGGTTACAAATACATGGTCAAGCTAATGAGTACATTTCTTATCAAGCATTGTTGCCTCCTCCTTTGTTTCCCCTTCCCATCCCTTCCCATTCCTTCACATCTCTCAACCCTGCTCCTCCCCCTCCCCCCAAATTTTTCTTTTTGGTCTGATTTTTTTTGGTTGGTTATGGGGCTTAACTCTGAGCCTGGCCACTGTCTCTGAACTCTTCAGCTCAAGGCTAGCTCTCTAACACTTGAACCACAGCACCACTTCCAGTTTCCTGGTGGTTAATTGGAGATAAGAGTCTCATGGACTTTCCTGCCAGGGCTGGCTTTGAACTAAGATCTTCAGATCTCAGCCTCCTGATAGTGAAAATTTTTATGTAAGCATCCATCAGTGGTTAATTGGATGTTACTGATGATGTTAAAGGAAAGTTTTAACAGTGTTATAAAATACAGCAAAGGTTAAAAATAATACTATCCCCAAGTGTTTCTGAAGGTATAGTCAGTCCTACTTGTTTTCTAAAGTCTAACTCATATTCAGCTTTAAAGAAAGAGATACAATATTTCAGTTATATTTATTGAGAACAATTAAGAATGTAGTGACTCTTGAAAATGAGTCCTAGTGACATTTTCAACTGTAAAATTTATTTCCTTTCTTTAAACAATAGAAAAAGTCTATTTCTATGTTATCTTCCTTAACACGCACAAATCAACCTGGTCAGTTTGGTATTTCTCTAAATTCAAAACAAAATTATATCAGAAATTAGGATGTCAAAAAAAGAAAAGATATTAGGATATCAAAGGAAAAGATATAATATAGCTAGCTTTTCAGGTACTTCTACATACCACCAAAACTGGTCATGGGTTAGAGGTGGAAATGACTAAGACTTCTCTGGAATAAAACAGCAAAAAATAAAAAAAATCAAGGTTTGAGTTTAAAAAATATTACAATTTAAAAAATGAGGGTTCTCGAAAACAGACCTTGTTTATTTAAACAATTTGTTTTTTCCCTTCCCCTCCACAAATTATATGACATCAAATACAGTACAAACGAACATCTTGTCTTCTGTTTCATTTTGTCCTGGCTACCTGTAGAATCTCTTTCATCCTGTGAAGATTGAAAACAGGTAAATATTTAAGATTTTATTTTCCAAAATGACTCTTAAATGAGTTGATCTATTTTGATTAACTGACAAAGATAATTTCAGCTAATGGGGCCTTAAAGATGAAATTATGAAAGAGCATAACCATGGTATAATTGTAGATTTAAAATGTTCTAGAGAAGTACATTTATTTCTAGAGAGTCCCTAACTAAAATGTAATCCAAAGTAGAAGAAGGTTGAGAAATGGCTATTAAAGGTACATGGCAATTTAGCAGGCCACACGCCTGCATTCTGAAGCTTTACATACATTATTCTTGAGGATCACAGTAGAAATAATTGTATTTAAAGGATAAAACTATGTGAATATGATAATTTGATGCAAGGTAAATTTACTTAATTAAATATGCTAAATCTCATGTGTAGTCCTCAAATATATTGTGAATGCAGGTTCATTTTCTAGTATTATTTTACAAAACTGGTTTCTTTAATAAGCTATTTCAGTTAAAATTATGCTTTACAGACAAATTAATTATTTTCAACGAGTTCATGTCTGCCCTTACTGGAGTAGAGTATTTGACAATGCTTTTCTTGTTGTGTAGACTTCCATATAGTCTTGCTTATATCTTTCTATTTCCATTTTATCAGAATCATTTTTAGATTTTATTTTAGAATGTTTCAATTTCATATCTTTGAATATGAGTCTCAACTGGCTTATCCTTTGACCAGTATTTTTGTCTCTTAACTCCTTTAAGTTTGCTTGATCTGCTGCTTGTTTCTAAAACAATTTAAGAAGACATATTTTTAAAAGGTGTTTACCTGAAATAATTACTAAGTATTAGTTTCTGTAAATGTCAGTCATTGATTCATTGAGCAATGTTAAATTTGTGAAATGAAATGTTACAGTTTAAATTTTTATCACTAAAGCTGAACCATAAAATTTTTGAATCCTTAACCCCTGCTTTCATTGTATTTGATGTTGGTATTATTTGTGGAGGGGAAGGGCAAAAACAAATCGTTTAAATAGGGATACAGGTGGACTCATTGCAACAATGAGATGTACAAGTCATTAAGTGGAAAAATGAACTTTACAACTTTGGCGGGGGGAGGGGGGAGAAAGAAAGGTGAAACAAAGGAGGAGGTTACAATGCTTGATAAGAAATGTACTCACCTCTGTACAGTATGTTCTCAAATAAAATAAAATTCAATTAAAAAAAAATAGCACAGAAGTCACAGGCAAGTTTGAAAGTACACCAGAAATAAAACGTAATTGGACTTTAAAGAAATGTACTCATTATCTTGCCCATGTAATTGTAACCCCTCTGTACAGTATTTTCACAATAAAAAATTTTTTTTTGTATCTTTTTTGGGTCTTTTTGGGCCTGGAAATTGAATCTATTTCCTCATATATATTGTGTAACAGCTTTCCAACAGACATGGTGATCATCTTTATGCTAATGCTCATGTAGTCAGGAATTAAAATTTAAAAAAATATAATGAATATAAAAGTTTAATATTTAAAATGTAACAGGAACAACTCAAGAATTTGGTAATAGCTATAACCAAAGGAAATGCAATATTTTCTTTCTTCCCAATAGTCTTGTTTTACATCCAACTAGTTTTAAAAATAATATGTTAAGCTAGTGCTGATGGTTAATGTCTGTATTCTAGCTATTCAGGAAGCTGAGATCAGAGGATTGCAGTTCAAATCAGGCAGAAATGTCTGTGATGCTCTAATATCTAATTAACAGCAAAAAGCATTTTTTGCCTTGAGCAAAAAAAAAAAAAAGCAAAGCAAGAATATAAAGCCCAAAGTTTAAGCTCAGTACTAACATGCAAGCTAGTAAAGGCAAGTTAGTATCCTGAAAGATAACTAAGTTGTTATAATGATGGAAACTGAAACCGATGTCATCTGTCTTCTAGAAATCTACCAGTGAAATTTCTTTTTTTTAAATATGTTTTTATTGTAAAAATAGTATACAGAGGGGTTATAGTTACATGAGTAAGGTAATGAGTACATTTCCTATTGAGCATTGTTACCTCCTCCTCTGTTTTTCCCCTTCCATTCCTTCCCTCCCCACCTCCCTAAATCCTCCCCCTCCTTCCTCCCTACAAGTTGTAAAGTTCGTTTTCAACATAGTGTCTTGTACATCTCATTGTTACAATGGGTCAACCTGTATCTCTATTGAAGCATTTTGTTTTTGCCCTTCCCCTCCCCAAATTAGAAAAGTGTATATACAAGATGCAGGGCACCAGAATCAAATATAGTGAAAACAAGGGGAGGAATATACCAAAGAAACAAAAAAAAAAAGATCACATAGTACATTATCAAATCCCCCAACAACAAATCCTCAAAGAAATAACTGCCCAATAAATAAGTGGGCTAAAGACTTAAAAGAGAAACTTCTCCGAAGAGGAAATAAGAATGGCCAATAGACACATGAAAAAATGCTCAACTTCTCTAGCCATAAAAGAAATGAAAATCAAAACAACATTGAGGGGCTGGGAAGGTGGCTCAGTGGTAGAGCACTTGCCTTGAATGCATGAGGCCCTGGGTTCGATTCCTCAGCGCCACATAAGCAAAAAGAAAAAAGCCAGAAGTGGCCCTGTGGCTCAAGTGGTAGAGCGCTAGCCTTGAGCTGAAGAGCTGAGGGATACCGCCCAGGCCCAGAGTTCAGGCCCCATGACCGGACCCAAAACAAAACAAAACAAAACAAAACATTGAGATTCCACCTCACCCCAGTTAGAATGGCTATAATCAAGAAATATAATAACAACAGATGCTGGAGGGTATGTGGCCAAAAGGGAACCCTACTGCATTGTTAGTGGGAGTGTAAACTTGTTCAAAAACTCTACATAGAGCTCCCCTATGACCCAGCAATCCCACTTTTGAGCATTTACCCAAATGATCACATACAAGGCCACACTAAAGCTACCAGCTCAACATAACTATGTTTATCACAGTATTATTCACCATAGCTAAGTTATGGAACCAACCCAGATGTCCCTCAGTAGATGAATGGATGAATACCAATGAAATTTCTATGATAAAGGTAGAAGAAATAGGCACTATATTCACCCAAAATATGAATCGAAAATAACCTATTGAAATGAGCTAAACCACATTACTCATAAAATAACCTGTAACAGAAATTATGTTAATGCTTCCTCTCATTCATGACTTGTTCCCCTCCAAACTTCTGTCTATTCCATCCTACTAGACAAAGACCTACCATTTTCTCTTGTATATGACTTGTGAGGATTAGTATTTCTCTTTCTATCTTTTTTTGCTTCATGTGCAGGTATTCATACTTTTTTTGAATATTTTTTATTGCTGATAATTCCTGAATCTTACATTGAATATTTTCACTCAGATGATGATCTTTGCAAGATATGGTTTCCATTTTTTCTTTAAAATCATTGACCTGTGGGAATATAATGATATAATATGTCAATAAGGGATATAGGCTAAGAATTGTCTAGCACAAAACTGTGTGCTTTTTTATATTAATACAGTTGTAATAAATCATAGTCAACATATATTCTTGACATGCAGTCCATTTAATTATTCTGAATTCAACAAAATTCAAACCACTGAAAATTATATAAAATCACATTTTCAACTCATCATTCTTGTTAAAAAAAATCTATCCTCCACCTTAGTCTTTCAGTGATCTAGAATTTTTTCATGTTATAAAAGAAAGTCTCTTACCAATTTCCCTATCTCTTCAATACTATAATGTGCAAATAAGCTTTGGAGTCATAATTTGAGTTACTTAGGCCTGCATCAATGAATGCCTCCCAAAATAAGACTTTTTAAATAAGAATCCAATTAATAAATTTTTAATAATATGGTAATTTTGAAGCAGGAAGAAGTACTTCTCAGATACTCATCTGTGTACAAGTGAACAAATCATAAAACTTCTTAGCCACAATGTCTTAGGAAATAAAAATGGGTGACAACATGTTCTAAATTCCACAGATATCCCACAATCCCACAGGCTTGAAAAGGCAGCTCTTAGCCCCACAGCTACCACTGCCCTTCAACCTATTTCATCCTGTGCACCTTCAACCACTTGTGAGCACTGCCCTGAAGATAATACAGAAAGATACTTCAGGAGATTCTGTAGGCTGTGTGTTAACTCACAAGGCATTTGTAACACAGAAACTCCAGGGAGTTAAACAGAACTTTAAATCTCAGCTTTCAGTTTCTGCATGGAAAACTGCAGAAGGAGTATGGGTAGCAGTGGGCTGGACTGTGACAACATGGAGAAAAACAGCTGATCAAAATATACTTAAGTTTGCAGGATACAGAAAACAAGAAAGCTACACTTTAAATATAGCATAGAGTTGCAGGAGATGATAGTTTATAATCAAGAAGTTCTGACTAGCCGGTAGAGGTGGCTCATACCTGTAATCCTAGCTCCTCAGGAGGCTGAGATCTGAGTACCACGATTCAAAGCCAGTTCCCGCAGGAAAGTCCATGAGACTCTTATCTCCAATTAACCACCAGAAAACTGGAAATGGTGCTGTGCATCAAGTGGTAGAGTGCTTGCCTTGAGCTGAAGTGCTCAGGGACAGCTCCAGGACCAGAGATCAAGCCCCATGACCACCACCAACAACAACAACAACAAAAAAAGAAAGAAAGAAAGAAAGAAAGAAAGAAAGAAAGAAAGAAAGAAGAAGCTCTGACTGAAGACTTTAACTAACCATTTATCTAAGCATCTACTTCCCCATCACAAAGAGTGAAATTTGTAACTATGCTAACAAAGGCTGAAGAGAAACATACAACAGATGAAAACTTGAAGTTTTTGCTTCTTGTTGTTTACTTTGGGGTGGTATTTTGCCTTTTTTATGTCTTCCTTTATCTTATAAAATTTCAAAATAATTTTTGCTGTTTCTGTGTAATTGATTTGATTTGATGTTCCTTCTTTTCCTTTTTTTTTCTCCCTTTAAAATACAGTCACTACAAAGGAGGAGGCAACAATGCTTGATAGGAAATGTGCTCATTAGCTTGCTCATGTAATTGTAACCCCTCTGTATGGTATTTTCACAATAAAAAATAAAAATAATAATTAAAATAAAATATAGGAACTATACTGGAGGCATGAAACCCATTTTCAATATTCACATTAAACTATATCTTCTTCAGTATCCAGTTAGTCTCCATTCCTTCTATCTACATACCCAATAGGTCTCTTGTATGTTTTCTTCTACTCTGCCATCTGCAATTCTTCTGTTATCAGAGCACTCAGTGGGCAACAAAACCACCAGATGATTTTTGTTTGTATCTTTGTTTTCTAGTGTATCATTGAGATATGGACATATACATATACATAGGCATATACACACACAAATACACAAGTACACAGCAATATTATTAATAACACCCCAAAGTGGAAAGGACCCTAAAGTTCTTCCACTGATGAATGAATAAATAAATATGTTGCATATCCACTCAGCAACAAGAAGAGTTCAGTGGTAATATTTGCTAAAACAAATGTAGACAAAAAAACCATTATGCTAAGTAAAAGAAAGCAGTTACTAAAGTACCTAGTTGAAGTGTCCAAAACAGGAAAAGTGTTAGAGACACAGTAGTTTGAAAGCTTCCTAAGGATCAGCAGAAAAAGGGTGAATGGTAGCTAACGGGTATGAGTCATCTGTCAATGATGAGAAACATGTCCTAAAATTGAAGTGTGATCACAGATCTGTGGATATACTATAAGCAAAGAACTATATAATTCAAGTAATTGACTTTTATGATATGTTAGTTGTATTTTAATAAATGTGTTACCATACAAAATAAAATCTATTCATCTTGGGAGTTATGTAATTGTGTACTGCCTGTCTTTAATTCCCTACGCAGGGTGCAAGACAAGGAAAATGTATTCATTTTTTTCACTAAGATTAAGTCTGTAAGTTCTTTTAAAGTTTTTCATTTCACTCTTCAAAACATTTAGAGATTTTTATTTCTTTAAGAGACTTTTCGTTCCTGCAGGTATTAAATGTACCTCATCTCTCAGCACTGTAACATCCATTGCCAATTCTCTTGTTTCTAAGTCTTCATAGACTGTAAACTCTCCATTTTCATTTTCATTTACCCTCTTCTTAGATACTTTTAAATGTTTCTTAAACCTGCAAAATATACAGAATTGATGTTTTATAAAGAGTGAATATTTAATGATTGTTGGAAATATGTTCTATCACATAAAATGACAGGTTTACAAATCTTTCATTTTATATTGCACTGATATGAAAGGTTCTGGGAACTACTACTACATATTTTAGTATATTAATGCAACACATTCCATTATTATTATTAAATATAAAGTTTAACACATAGTTGAGTAACATAGGTAAAGAAAATATGTCTTTATATTACTGTTGTAATTAGATTTTGAAGTATACTTTGGTACCTGATGACCATAATCTACAAAAAGCAAGTATATGTAACAACTACAAGGAAAACTGAGAATGTTCCTTAGTGGTAGAACACATGTAACCTTTCTAAGACCATGGATTCTACCAAAGCACAAAAACACAAATCAGAAAACTATTGAAGAGATTATTCAACATGTAAAAAGGGACATGAATAAAACTTTGGAGGCTATGAGGGTGGGCAGTAGAAGACAGGCGTTCAAAGAAAGGATGTCAAGATTTGAAGAGTAGCCTGAGTGCTGGTGACTCACACCTATAATTCTGGCTACTTAGGAGTCTGAGATCTATGGACTGAAGTTCAAAGTGAGCTCAGGCAAGAAAGTCCCTGAGACTCTTATCTCCAATTAACCACTAGGAAACCAGAAATGGAGCTGTGGCTCAAAATGGTAGAGCATTAGCGTTCCACAAAAGAACTTGAGGACAGCGCCAAGGCTCTGGGGTCCAGCCCTACAGGAGGCAACAATGCTTGATAAGAAATGTACTCATTACTTGCCCATGTAATTGTAACTCCTCTGTACAGTATTTTCACACACACACACACACACACACACACACACACACACACACACACACACACACACACACACACACACACACACACACACACACACACACACACACACACACACACACACACACACACACACACACACACACACCCTAAAAAAAAAGACTTGAAGAGTATAGTCAAAAAATGAAAACAAAAAGAACAAAAGATGCAAGTCCAAGTGGAGAAAGACAATTATGTGGGAGCAAACATGAACTGGAATCAGAGAGCAAACTCAATGACTGTGTAACTAAATTCAAGAGGTCTTTTGGGAGTCATCTAAGACTCGGGAAAAGTATTCCATGTTTTGATCTGGTGGGAGAAACAAAATCATTCATATCTTTCTTATCTGTTTGAATTATCAACATTATATTTGTATGTTAAAGACATATGCAGAGCTGGTCCCAGGTGTCACAGGTAGCTCACGTCTATAATCCTAGCTACTCAGCAGGCGGAGATCTGAGGATCACAGTTCAAAGCTAGCTCAGGCAGGAAAACCCATGAGACTCTTATCTCCAATTAGCCACCAGAAAACTGGAAGTGGCGCTCTGGCACAAGTGGTAGAGCACTAGCCTTAAGCTGAAGAGCTCAGGGACAAGGTCCAGGCCCAGAGTTGAAGCACCACGACTGACAAAAAAAAAAAAAAAAAAAAAAAAAAAGACATATGCAGAGTTAGTCCTCCTTATTTGCATCTTCCAAATTGAAGGGAAAACTTTACAGAGAAAATACTGGAATATCTTATATGTGTAATAATCTTGCACTGGCTTCAAACCACAATCCTCAGATCTCAGCCTCCCAAGTAACAATGATAACAGATGTGAGCCATCAGTGAATAGATGTCCCTTAATGTTTGAAATCCAAAGAGATAAATATGTACTTGTGTAATAACTAAGAATTTACCCTTGAAATGGAATATAAATTGCAAGTAATTTGTTCTCAAAATGGAACTGGAAGGCTTAGATTACAAAAGAGAAACATTCCTAACATCATTTTACATTTCACAGAATATTGTCAGGCTAAAATATGTGCAAGAACTCAAGCATATCACCACATACCAATGTCCAGAGCAACATTATTCACTAAGAAAGTAGGAATAACCCTCATGACCACCAATATGTGAGTGGAATAATAAAATGTTGCACTATAAAAAGTGGATTTTAGGGGCTGGGAAGGTGGCTCAGTGGTAGAGCGCTTGCCTTGCATGCCTGAGGCCCTGGGTTCGATTCCTCAGCACCACATAAGCAAAAAGAAAAAGCCAGAAGTGGCGCTGTGGCTCAAGTGGTAGAGTGCTAGCCTTGAGCTGAAGAGCTGAGGGACAGTGCCCAGGCCCAGAGTTCAGGCCCCACGACCGCCCCCCCCCAAAGTGAATTTTAGAATAACAAAACCTTTTGATACCAAAATTAATTGTTCTTTTATAAAGCCAAGTGGATTTGCAGTACTAACTCACGTACTGTCAATATCAATACAACAGTCTAATAAATAAGACTTCTCCTATTGCCTAAAATATTCCTATTCTACTATTACTAGAGGAAAAACGTTTCAGGATGAAAGAAATCAATTAGACACTGGTATACCAAATTTACATTTAAATATATTTTCTGGAGCTGGCCAATATTCTCTTCTAGCTTTTTTCCTATATCTATTAAACTTGAATAATACCTTCAATCCTGAAGCATATTTTTAAAAATAATTATGCTACAAAGAAATAATCTTATAAATGTCCCTCCCCCACAGTGTAACCCCCGCTTTCACTATATTTGATGTCAGTATAACATGTGGAGGAGATGGGGGCAAACAAGTCGTTTAAGGATTCAGGTGGACCTGTTGCAACAATGAGAAGTACAAAATGTCATGTCAAAACCAGCTTTACAATGTCGGGGGGGGAGGGGGGTATAATTGGGTGGGGGGAGGGGGGAGGCTGGGAAGGGAGGTGAAGGGTAAACAAAGGAGGAGGCTGCAATGATTGGTAAGAAATGTAGGAATTATCCTGCCCATGTAATTGTAGCCCCTCTGTACAGTATGTTCTCAAATAAAATAAAATAATATTAAAAAAATAATTATGCTTAGAGATGAGTTACTTAAAATATCACTTGATTTCTAAACAAATATCTGGAAAAATTATCCAATGAATTCTTAAATTTTTGAAAAGTAAATGATTTAAACTTTTATTTTCAAGTTCTGATATGTAGAAATATGTAAAATATAGAAGAATAGACAAATACCATGAACTTAACTTATTCTTAGTGTGTAGAATATTGAAATCCAGCCCTGGCACATAGAAAGCATTTCTTCTATCACCAAATGATTTTTCCAGTTCTAAATTATTCATTGTATATAACATAAACCTGAAATGTTCCCTTGGACCCATACAAGCATTTTTATCATCTTAACTGATATTATTTCATTTACATAAATTTTCAAGTTATTTTATGCTGTTTAAAGTATACTTTTGTCGGTGATCTTGCATCTTCTTTGAACTATGTACAACCTCTGTGTGTTGAGACTTTATTTCTTGCAGCTAAAAAAGAGAAGTAAAAAGAAACCTTTACTAATAATCCAATACAGATCTGACCATCAATTGGTTTTATAAGAAATTTTCATTAATAGCCATATTCCTTCATGTGCAGTATTTAGTTATTGCATTAAGAATTTAGCCCACTTCAAGCCTAAAATAATAAAAATAAAAAATAGCTAAAAATACTAATAAATACCTAACTCTTTAAGGCTTTATGATCAAAGCCTTATTCTTGTTTATAAAAAATATGTTAACAGCTGGGGACCAATGGCTCACACCTATAATCCTAGCAAATCAAGAGGCTGAGATCTAAGAATCAAAGTCAGCATGAGCAGGAAAGTCTGTGAGACTCTTAGACTCTTATATCCAATTAACCCGCAAAAAGCAAGGAGTGGAGGTGTGGATCAAGTGGAATAGAGCTATTCTTGAGCAACAAAGCTTAAGGACAGCACCCAAACCCTAGTTCAAGCCCCAAGATTGACATACACACACATACATACTCATATATATTTGTGTGCATCTGATATATATATGATTATATATAATCATAATCATATATATCCCTTACAGTAACAATCCCTTACAGTAATTAAGTTTTTATTCCAAGATGAACCACACAACCTTAACAAGTAGAATAACCATATGTCTGTGTGTGTGGGGGGCTAGGAAGATGGCTCAGTGGTGCCTTGCATGCATGAGGCCTTGGGTTCAAGTCCTCAGCACCACACAAGCAGAAAAAGTGAGAGCTATGGCTCAAGTGGTAGAGCATTAATCTTGAGCTGAAGAGCTCAGGGACAGTGCCCAGGCCCAGAGTTCAAGTCCCACGACCAACAAAAAAATTAAAATTAAAAAAGAATAATCATATATATAAATGATTACACTCATCTTTACTATTTATCCTGAGTGTTTCAGTGATGATAAAAAAATTAGCAAGGCACTGGGCACTGGTAGCTCACACTTGTAATCCTAAGTACTCAGAAAACTGGCATCCATGGATGGTGGGTTGAAGCCAATCTACAAAGAAGAGTCAACCCAAGAAGAACAGTCCATGAGACTTTTATCTCCGATTAAACTACAAAAAAAAGCAAAACAAAATGAAACAAAAACAGAAGCAGAGGTATGACTCAATGAGGAGAATGCCAGACTTGAGAAAAGAAAGCCATATGAGAATGCAAGGCCCTAAGTTTAAGACAGATTGCACCATAAAAAAATAAAATAAACTATAAAATAAAAATTAGCATGATAGTTTAGGCAAGCTAGTTTGAGAGCCAGCATCAACACAGATGCCAAAGGGCTAAGTTCTGAATATCACTACTTATGTCTGTGTTATCATCTGTGTCTCAATTTCTTCACATGAAAATGAAGGTAATCTAACACAATACCCACTGGGAAGACTGCATTGGGGAAAATACGAAAGTATTTAGCAAAGTATGTATCATATAAGGAATAGTGTATATTTTCTAATTGCATCAGTTCTTTGCAAACTTTTGTGTTCTAATAAAATGTGGTATTTTAAGCAGTGACTGTGCAGTGTACTTGGTGCAAGGAACCATTTTTCACACCATTGAAAGAGAATCCAGTAGGAACTAGGAGACCCAGGGCACTTCCCAATCATATGAATCTTACAATCCTACTTGTCACCACTACTTTTCTTCACTAAAAGTAATTTGCAGCTAAGTTTTTCTCAGTAGACAATAATTTAGTATATCTAAACAGCATCACATTTCCAATTAATTTAGTCATGATGTGAACAGCAGAAGTGGGCTAAATATTGGTCCCTATTGAGAAATCAAATTCACAAGGTTCTTTATTCCCACAACTGTGTAGGCTTGTCTGCTTCAGACAGCACACAAAACAGAATGCAGCTTGTGTGGAATGGCACTTCAGAGAATATTATTTTCTCCAATAGACTAACAATCACAGCTCCCAAAATATGTATTTTATTATGAGTTTATTATACATAGTACACTATGAATAATATTATATTTCACATATTATACATAAACATACCATGCAGTTTCAAAATTTCTGTATACTTTCCATGGTGCATACAGCATTAAAATAAAAAAGAAAGGGGAATACTTTGGGGGGATCAGTGGGAAAGAAAGAGTATATATGAAATATATAATGAAATCTACCAAATACTATTTGACTAGAGAAAGGCTGGGTTCTGGTTGTTCATGCTTTTCATGCTATTCAGAAGGCTGAGATCTGAGTATTGCAGTTTGAAGCCAGTCCAGGCAGGGAGGTCTTATCTACAATTAACCAGCAAAAAAGCGAATAGTGGAGCTGTGGTAGATTGATAGCCTTGAGCATAAAGCTCAGGGAAAGCACCCAGGCCCTTTAAGTGTCAGGACCAGTGAAAAAAAGAAGGAAGGAAGGGAGGAAGGAAGGAAGGAAGGAAGGAAGGAAGGAAGGAAGGAAGGAAGGAAGGAAAGGAAAGGAGGAAGGAAAGGAAAGGAAGAAAAGTAAAAGGGAAATAAGGAAAAGCCGGGCGCCAGTGGTTCATACCTGTAATCCTAGCTGCTCAAGAAGGTGAGATCTACTCCCCTATGATCCAGCAATCCCACTTTTGGGCATTTACCCAAATGTTTACAAACAAGACCACACTAAAGCTACCAGCACAACTATGTTTATTGCAGCATTATTTACCATAGCTAAGATATGGAACCAACCCAGATGCCCCTCAGTAGATGAATGGATCAAGAAAATGTGGTATATATACACAATGGAATTCTATGCCTCCATCAGAAAGAATGACATTTCCCCATTTGTTAGGAAATGGAAAGGTTTGGAAAAAATTATATTAAGTGAAGTAAGCCAGGCCCAAAGAAGCATAGGTCCCATGGTTTCCCTTATTTGCAATATCTAGTATAGGTATGAGTCAAGCGGAAAAGGCCAGATAATGTGATGTTAGGAAAATGAAACCTTAAATATGTATTTTAATGTTTTCGTTTCTTTCATGCATGTGTTTCTAATGCATTTATAAGATTATTTCTTTGTTGCTTTGTATGTCCCTCCCCCACAGTGTAACCCCCGCTTTCACTATATTTGATGTTAGTATAACATGTGGAGGAGATGGGGACAAACAAGTCGTTTAAGGATTCAGGTGGACCTGTTGCAACAATGAGAAGTACAAAATGTCATGTCAAAACCAGCTTTACAATTTCTTTGTGGGGGGGGAGGGGGGTATAATTGGGTGGGGGGAGGGGGGAGACGGGGAAGGGAAGTGAAGGGTAAACAAAGGAGGAGGCTGCAATGCTTGGTAAGAAATGTATGCATTATCCTGCCCATGTAATTGTTGCCCCTCTGTACAGTATGTTCTCAAATAAAATAAAATACAATTAAAAAAAAAAAAAAAAAAAAAAAAAAGAAGGTGAGATCTAGAGATTAACGATTGGAAGCCAGCCTCAGCACTAAAGTCTGTGAAACTCTTTTCCCCAATTAACCACCAGGAACTGAAAGTGGAGGTGTGGCTCATAGTGTTTGAGTACTAGGTTTGAGCAAAAGAGCTCAGGGACAGCACTAGGCCCTGAGTTCAAACCCCATGACTGACAAAAGAGAGAAAGGGAAGGAAGAAAGGAAGGAAGGAAGCTGGAAGGAAGGAAGGAAGGAAGGAAGGAAGGAAGGAAGGAAGGAAGGAAGGAAGGAAGGAAGGAAGGAAGGGAGAGAAAGTGGAGATATAATAAGTATGGGAGCTGGGAAGGTGGCTCAGTGCTAGAGTGCTTGCCTAGCATGCATGAGGCCCTGGGTTCAATTCCTCAGCACCACATAAACGGAAAAAGCTGGAAGTGGTGGTGTAGCTCAAGTGGTAGGACACTAGCCTTGAGCTGAAGAGCTGAGGGACAGTGCCCAGGATCAGAGTTCAGGCGCAGGACCGACCAAAAAAAAAAAAAGTAGGTATGAACTTTTTAAAAAACTACACTGTATATCACAACAAAAAGCCCTTGGTCTATTAATGTCTGCTAATAAGAACAGAAAAATACATCCATAAAAAATGTACACACATTCATTTTGTGCCAGTGCTCAGGCTGGAACTTGGGGCCTGAACACTTAGCATTTTTCCTCAAGGCAGGTGCTCCACAACTTGAGTCATGCCTTTATTTCTGGCTTTTTGCAGCTAATTGGAGATAAGAGTCTCACTAGTTATCCTACCTAGGCCTGTTTGAACTATGATCCTCAGATTTCACTCCCAAATAAGCTGTCATTAGAGGTATAAGCCATTGGTGCCCAGCTACATGCACATATTTTAAAATGACTTTCTCAGAAATCAGATTCTTTATGAAATTTCTATCTGATTTTCTTTTCAAAAGTAATTTTTAAGAAGTCAATCAAACATTGTGGCATTCTGGCATGAAGAAAGTTGCTAAGTGCAATTTTATTCCACAAAATGTAGGGCTACATTTCATGAAGATTCTTTTGGCATGTATAATTGGTCAAGCGAAAACCAAATGTTTAATTAAGATCAGGGCCTTCAAAAACTGTTCCAAGTGACCTACAGAAATGTAACTTTTTATATTCCACATGAATTACTCTAAAATTAATTCCATGGAAAGAGTAGCTAAATTTTTCAAAGAGCAAAAGTAGTTCGTTGATGCAGGCTGAATGTTATTATGAAGTAAAAGTTTCTTTACAAAATATTTAACAAGGTTCATCATAGTTGCAAAGCTATTAACTTCTACAATATACCTACATTGTTATTGATGTTAGTGATTAAATAGCATCCACCTTTCATTCCTTCATTCAGAACTCATAGATGTTAACATTTACAATGTATGATTATATTTATAACTGTCAGAATATGCTTATATATGTATATATATCTATATATAACTTTTTTTACAACTATATAATACAGTTGGGCTTTGCATCACCTTTTGGTCAACAACGCACATACAACAATGGCCCATATACTATATTGTCCAGTGAGGTGGTGAATATATCTTATTTGTGTATGCACACATCTATGATGCTTGTCCAATCATAGGATTGCTGAATCATACATTTCTGAGGTTATATACTCATTAGTATGGGATATCTGATTAAATATGCATATTAACATAAAGGGATATCTTAAAGCATGTTGACAAAAAGTTAGAAGTGTAACATTTTAACAACAATTATTTTACCTGTTTCAAAACATTTTTTATGTCATTCACCTCCATATACATTGTCCTAGGAGAGGTTTCAAGTTGTTTTACTCCAACTGCTTTATTTAATTGCTCTTTGTTTTCTCTTAACACTGACTGGAGGTTTTCAGAAATATGAACAGCATTTCCATTCTTTTTGATTTCTTGTTGTAAGCGATATCTGCAATTAAATATATTTTCTTAAAATTCATATTTAAAAACATAAAATGTTCATTTTGTGATCTAGCTTTTCACTATATTTATGAAGCAATATTTTTCTTTTTTACTTCTTATACTTCGGATTTCTTACATCAATATCTTTCAAAAAGCGTATGATAAAAATAAAAGATTATATTTTCATATTGGTAAATTTCTATGCAAGATAGGGACACGAGTGGTTTTTTCTTTCTTGCTATTGTTTTTAATGTATTTATAATGTACTATGTGATGTAGAGTCTTAGCATGACAATCACCATTTTGTGCATAAAAGCTCCAATTTGAGACAAGGCCTATTTCCAGCATATGAGCTTAGGTCCCTGGAATGACCACAGATGTCCCACTTGCACCCTACCTGATAAGTTCCCCTAGCAACAGCCAATGAGCTAAAAGGTGGATCTCAGAGCCCTGAGATCCCAAGTGTTGCATTGCCAGCATATTTGTTGTGGTTTAGCTTGCTGCCCTATCTACTGAGACTGTTACAAGGCTGTTATAAAACGCTGACTAAATGTCTGCTAACATTGGTAAAGAATAACCAATGGTGCTACCCAATAAGAATGTGACAAAGCTTACTAACCCAATTGTTAGCCAATCATGTAACTGCTAAGTTAGAAACCCCCTTCCCCCTGCCACTCCAGAAGGCGGGGCTCTCAACTCTGTGTAGGTGACCTGAGTCCACCTGACACGCTGTGTAGGTGACCTGAGTCCAGGCTCCAGCTTGCAATAAACGAATCCGCTCCTTGGTGGTCTTTGGGGCTCCCAAATCTGGGCTCTCAGTGATTTTTTTTGTTTCTTTTGTATGTTCTCCCCCCATGGTATTTGTTTTCACTGTATTTGATTCTGGTGCCCTGCATCTTGTATATACATTTTTCTAATTTGGAGAGGGGAAGGGAAATAACATAATGCTGAAATAAGGATACAGGTTGACCCATGGTAACAATGAGATGTACTAGACACTATGTTGAAAATGAACTTTGCAACTTCTGGATTGTGGAGGGGAGGGAAGAGTTAGGGAGGTGGGGAGGAAAGGGATGGTAGGGGAAAAACAAAGGAGGAGGTAACAATGCTCCATAGGAAATGTACTCATTACCTTACTCATGTAACTGTAACCCTTCTGTATTTTTACAATAACAAACAGATATAAATATATATAAGTAACTAGTAAATATTACATAAAAACATTTAATTATTTCAATATTGCAATTCAAAGATCATAAAAATACTTCTCAATGAACATGGATATTAACACATTTTTAAAGACTTCACAAAAATATTTCAAAATAAACTATAATGAAAAAATAAAAATAAATATAAATACAAGTATTTGTAAAATGATCTGTGATATCTTCAAATGTTTTTCAGGCCATAGGAGACTATGGAATGATAATCCAAGAATGGACTATAAAGCCCATTCCTAATATCCATTTTCTGTGTTTTATTTTCCTAGTGCATTCAACTGATCTTATCATTTTATATTATGCTAGCAATTTGATAATTTTTACAATAATATAGTATTTTATAACTAATTTTATAAGAAAAATAAATTAATGGAATTTTGAATTAAAGTCAAGATGTGAAGGAAAGCTATTAATTAAATTATTATTATTAATCAGTTGTCCATTTTACTTTGTATTTAATGGATTTTAAGTATATTAAATATTTAGACAAAGTGTACATTCCTTTATTTTTCTTGATTGTAAAATGAGAATTTCCTATATTACATAGTAATACAATTCAACATAATTACCTTTTTGGGAATAATTTATGTATGTTGAAAAAAGCTCCTCCTAAAATTTCTAACACTTAGAGCGAATAATTGTATAGCGGGGAATTGTTTCAAAATAAAATATTAGAAGGAGAAAAATGCTATAGAAATCCTTTTCCTTAGACTATGAGTTGAAACACAACTAACTAAACAGCAATCCCAAATACTCATTGCTAAGTAAACAAAGACCTCCTATGTTGTGTTCTTCTACATAGTCTTTGAAACATTTATCCTGGATGATTAGGCATTAAATTATTAGAAGGATTCAAAGTTAACAACTTATATTATTTCTAAGAATTTCTCACTCCATAAGACTAAGACAATTCACAGCCTCCCCACCCCCAAAAATGCCCAGGAGGCAAGTCAGGAATTGCAGAATTTTTCTTTTAAATGAATAGTAAAAAAATTATAGTGTTCTAACAGTTCTTTGAAAGAGAATGTCATACCTCAAATTACAAAGTTCTGTCAATTCTACTTTTACGTTCTCCAGGTGTGCTTTCATTTCTTTTGTTTCAGATTGATCTGTTCTTATTCCTCTAATCTTATTTGCCATTTTTTTTATTTTTCCTTCATATAGTTCATGTCCACTATTTTTACTTTGTATTTGGTTTTCATATGGACAAAGTAAATCCTTTTGATTTGATGGATCACCATTATCTGGATAAAGAAAATAATGCAGTAATAAAAAATAAGCCCTTTTTGTGCAGGAACTACTATATGCTTTCATATTCACTCACACATACACTGAAGAAAGGCAGAGTGAGTAAAATGTCAAGTTATGTAGAGCATGTTATCTGAAGCTCTGTAGCTAAAACAGATGAGACCCTGATCTTGGTTAGCATAAAGTATAGTGGAAAAAAAGAAAAGTAAAATGACCATTGTAAAATCAGATGGATGCTATAATTATCAGAGTTCTATGATCACCTAAATTACTTTGACTTACCATGGGCAGAGAAATTATCCTGAGAAAGAGACAGTTACACTGACAAATGAAGGTTGAACAGAAACAAGGGGAAGAGCATCATAGCTAATCTTCAGCATTTGCTGAGGCTATTGTTGCAAGATAGAGCAACAAGACTGGCTTGAATTCCTGTCTTAAATAACTAAAAACAAAACTGCCAAAAAAGGGTCAAACAATTACCACAAATTATAAACTTCAGGAAATGGAGGCCATAATTCAAGCCCTATAGAAAATAAATAAAATATAAGTATCTCATATTCTACTGTTCACTTGCTCACTTGCCATGATAGCTATCAGACTTTGACACAAAGATAAAGAACTGACACTAGACTACTTACTGAGATTATGAAAAAAAAGTCTAATAAAACTCAAGCAAGTAGAGATCACAGGAAACAGCAGTGAAGAGATGAAAACAGTACAAAGAAAGTACCCTGGATAATTATGTAGTGTTCCTTCCTGGTGGTTATTGATAGAGAAATAATTGATACATGTGCCTAGAAAACATCTAAAACTGAGAAAGAAAATTTAAATATATTAGAGGAAACTCTGCCTACTGCTCACAGAGTGCCAGCAAGACTGTCTATTCCCCTCATTCAAAGACAATGGTAAGCTGGGCACAGGTGGCTCACACCTGTCCTAGCTACTCAGGAGGCTGAGACCTGAGGGTTGCAGGTCAAAGCCAGCCCGGACAGGAGCATCCTTGAAACTCTTATCTCCAATAAACCACTCAGCAAACTGGAAGTGGTGCTGTGGCTCAACTGGTAGAGCACTAGCCTTGAGCTGAAGAGCTGAGGGACAGCACCCAGGCCCTGAGTTCAAGCCCATGACAGACAAAAAAAAAAAAAAAAAAAAAAAAAAAAAAGAGAGACAATGGTAGAATAATGAGAAAGTATTTGCATCAACAGTGCAGAAAGAACATTAATTTGAATATGCTTTGATATACCTGGAAAATTTTAGGAAAACCAAGAAGAATCAAGCTAACTTTTAAGTAACTCAACTCCATTTCAATGTAAAATTTGAAGGAGATTAGAAACCTGACAAATTTCTTCAAAAACAAATTGCAGCTGAGCACTGACGGCTCATGTTTATAATCCTAGCTATTCAAGAGGCTGAGATCTGAAGTCTGTAGTTCAGAGCAAGCCTGGCCAGAAAAGTCCTGGAGGGGAGACTCTTACCTCTAATTATCCACTCAAAAAAACCCAAACAAACAGGAAATGGTAGAGCCTTGAGTGAAAGAGCTCAGGGTTGGAGCCCAAACCCTGAGTTCAAGCCCCACAAATAAAGAACAAAGCTACAAAACAAAACAAACAAAAACCTCAAAAAACAAATTGCATTTGGAGAGATGAAAGCAGAAAACATAGATTATATAGATGAAAACAAAGATCATATAAATACCTTGACTATGACAAATATATGTTCAATATGCATATCAAAACACCATTATTCACTTTATGTATGTGCAGCTTATTGTAAATCAATAATATCTAAGTAATACTAATCAAAACAAAAATCTCTGTTTTGAGGACAAACATCTAACAAGTATCTGGGGCACAGAAGACTAATAGTTAAAGCTAGAAGAGTGAGATCTTTCAGCTCTAAAAATGGTAAGTGATAGATAAGTTTTAAAGCAACAAGCAAGTATGATCAAACTGAGAATTTAAAAACGTAGTTGGAGTTGCAGATTAGATCATCGTTCCAGGAGGAGGGTTAAGAAAGGACAAAGATTCTAAAGTTACCTCAGCACTCCAGGTAGAGAGGAAGGTAAATGACTTGATAATGTTAAAAGCACTGATAAGCAGCAGTCGACAAAAACTTGGGAGTGCCACTAGTAATGACTATCATGAACCTTTGTCTGATAAGGTACAACACTTTTCACTCGTGTGTGTGTGTGTGTGTGTGTGTGTGTGTCAGAGAGAGAGAGAGAGAGAGAGAGAGAGAGAGAGAGAGAGAGAGAGAGAGAGAGAGAGAGAGAGAGAGAGAGAGAACTGAGGCTTAAATTCATGGCTTCATGCTTGTCAACAGCTCATTTGCCCAACACTGGCTCTCTGACACAGCATCATTTCAGGATCTTGGTAGTTAATTGGAGCTAAGAGTCTCTTGGATTTGTCTGCGCAAGCTGACTTCAAATTTTGATCCTCACATTTCAGCCTCCTGAGTAGCTAGGATTATGGTATTACTAACTAGGGGTCAGCTTGATTTTATTTGGAAATAAAGCACATTTTGATGTGAATAATATAATGACACATCAGTGTTCTATGATGCAGAATGAAAGCAAAGTGTCAATATATTATTACAATGTACTTTAAAGATTTTATATTTCTAACTTTATATTCCATTCTCAGTTCTTTACCTAGCAGCAGAATAATCTCTTAATTATGGAAAGGCAACTCACCATAGTTAAAAGAGTGAGATAAGTCATCCTGGTCTTCCATAGCATACATTTGCTTTTGGATCTATAAAATACACAAAGCAATTTCAAAGTATTCCAAAATATTCATATAACTTGCTAATGTACAGAGGGGATGGTTATACATCTTATAAAAAACAGAAGCATAGTACCTCTGAAAAGAACAGATTTTCTCAGTGAGTTTTAAGAAGAATAAATCTTTACTTAACATTTACCTTATTTTTGATTTACATAATGTAAACAACCCTTTCCCTCTTACACTGTGTTTTCAATGAAAGAGTAGGTAGTTATCTTTTATGTAGGTGTACTGGTACTGGAGCTTGAACCTCAAGGGGTGGGTACTGTCCCTAAGTTTTTGTGCTCTAGGCTAGCCACTCTACCAGTTTCACTTCTGGCTTTGTCAGTGGATAACTAGAGATCAGAAGCTTATGGACTTTCCTGCCCAGGGGGCTTTGAACTGTGATCCTCAGGTCTCATCCTCCTGAGAAGTTAGAATTACAGGAGTGAGCCATAGGATCCCAACATTTTGATAGTTTTTTTTTAAATTATCTTATCCTATAATAATAGATGCTTGCAATTCATTACTATGTGAGAAAAGTGAAGTTGTAAAACTTATTACAGCTTACTTGTTTTAAATGTCAGCTTTGGAAGGAGTGATGTGGATCAAGATGCATTGAATAGTTATAATCAAGAAATCTAATAACAACTGATGCTGAAGGGAATGGCCAAAAGGGAATGCTACTGCACTGTTGGTGGGAGTGTAAACTTGTTCAACCAGTCTGGAAAGTAGTATGGAGGTTCCTCAAAAGACTCCACATAGAGCTCCCCTATGACCCAGTAATCCCACTTCTGGGCATTTACCCAAATGATCACATACTAAAGCTACCAGCACAACTATGTTTATTGCAGCATTATTGGCCATAGCTATGATAGGGAACCAACCCAGATGGCCCTCAGTAGATAAATGGATCAAGAAAATTTTCTTGAATGGATCAAGAAAAAAAATCTCTCTCTCTTTCTGTCTCTCTCTCTCTCTCTCTCTCTCTCTCTCTCTCTCTCTCACACACACACACACACACACACACACACACACCCCACACAATGGAATTCTGTACTTCCATCAGAAAGAATGACACTGCCCCATTTGTTAGGAAATGGAAAGACTTGGAAAAAATCATATTAAGTGAAGTAAGCCAGACCCAAAGAAATATAGGTCCCATGTTGTCCCTTATTTGCAATAATTAGTATACATCTAGGATAATCTTATGAGATCAGCAAAAAAGTTCAAAAGCTATGTACATATGACCATACAAGATGATAAGTGAAATGAACAACAAGATATGGACACAAGAGGTTTTTCTTTTTTCTTTTTTTTTTTTTTGTGGGGGTCCAGTCATGGGGCCTGAACTCTGGGCCTGAGCGTTGTCCCTCAGCTCTTCAGCTCAAGGCTAGCACTCTACCACTTGAGCCACAGCGCCACTTCTGGCTTTTTTTCTTTTTGCTTATGTGGTGCTGAGGAATTGAACCCAGGGCCTCAGGCATGCAAGGGAAGCGGTCTACCACTGAGCCACCTTCCCAGCCCACAAGAGGTTTTTCTTTGTTGTTGTTGTTTTAATGCATTATGTGATTTTTTTGTTTCTTTTTTATGTTCGTCCCCCTATGGTATATCCCCTGTTGCCACTGTATTTGATATTGGTAACCTGAATCCTGTATATACATTTATCTAATTTTGGGAGGGAAAGGGGAATACCAAAATGCTGAAATAAGGACACAGGATGACCCAATGCAACAATGGTGCTCACAAGACATTATTCTGGAAATGAACTTTACAACATCAATGGGGGAGAGTGGGGAAGGGGAGGAGGGAAGGGATAGTAGGAGAAAAACAAAGGAGGGGGTAACAATGCTCAACAAGTAATGTACTCACTGCCTTACTCATACAACTGTAACCCCTCTGTACAGCATCTTTATAATAAAATACATTTTTTTCTTTTCTGGACTTTCTTTTTTTTAATTTAATTTTATTTGTGAACATACTGTACAGAGGAGTTACAATTACATGGGCAGGATAATGCGTACATTTCTTACCAAGCATTGCAGCCTCCTCCTTTGTTTACCCTTCACATCCCTTCCCAGCCTCCCCCCTCCCCCCCAATCCCAATCCTTCTCCTTCCCCCCCTTCTCCCCCCCCCCGCAAAATACATTTTTTTTAAAAGAGATGCATTGTACTCATAAACATGTTGGGTGCTGTCCCTCAGCTCTTCAGCTCAATGCTAGTGCTCTACCATTTGAGCCAAAACACCACTACTGGCTTTTTCTGCTTATGTGGTGCTGAAGAATTGAACCCAGGGCCTTATGCATGCAAGGCAAGCACTCTACCACTGAGCCACCTTCCCAGCCCCTTATTTTTATTTTTTACAATACCTTGTATTTTTTGTTAGATGATTTATCTTGGGACCTGAAAAAATAATAAAATCCTTTCAGGAAATACTAAATCTGTAAAAATCCAAATATATATTATCTTTTTGTTTAAAGAAGATCTGCTGTTCTCACTTACTTCTTGTATGTATAAAGTTTACCAGCTATTTAAATAGAATGCAATCATTTACCACAGGAGAGCTTTAACTACAAATACAAAGTAATTTTAAGGGGCAAATAATAGCATTGTTAATATAAGCAGAAGAAAATAACTTTAGACTAAACTTCTTGACAGTCAAAAAAAGGGAAAAATCATGATACCACTTGCCTTATTTGATAGAAATATATGTACTCGGTATTTGTATCATTTGTCACTTAACAACAACAACAAAAACAACAACAACAACAAAAACAACCTTTCTTGGACTTTGAAATACCATCTTTAAATTGGGTGGGGGGGCGGGGGGAGGATGGGAAGGGATGGGAAGGGGAAACAAAGGAGGAGGCTACAATGCTTGATAAGAAACATGCTCATTATCTTGCCCACATAATTGTAACCCTTCTGTACAATATTTTCACAATAAAAAAAGAAATACCATCTTTACAAAAGCACAAAAGTCTCAAATAAGGGGAAAAGCCTTTTAAAATAATAACTTAGCATTATCTGGACCTTCCTTTGCAAGAATCATGCCACAGTTTAACAACACTATTCTGAGAATACATAACACATATAAGGATTAGATATAAGGAAGTGGGGGAGGCATAGAAAGGGAGAAGAGTGAACAAATGCAAGCATGTTATTCAGTATGACCTATGTAACTTGTGGGCAGAGACGGGAGAAGGAAACTGGGAGAACATAAAGGAAGAGGTGATGTTGTCCAAGAAAAAATGTAATGTACACCCTGTCTTATGAAACAATAAGCCCTCTGAATAATACCTTAATAGTAACAATAAAATCACATTTTGTAAAAAGAAGTTGATCCAAATGACCCAAATGATTTCTCCAAGCCCACACAGCTAGTCAGTGGCAAATTCACAATTGAAACCAACATTTTCTTCACAGCATGCTGTGATTGTAAAGGTTCATTTCAGAAGTTTTAAAATTATAGAACAACAGATGAATCCAGGTTATCATTCAATTCTGGTTATATTTATAAAATTTCCTGAATCTTGTAAAAGTTAAAGAAAATTCTTATACCTACTTTTGAAATGCTACTTTTTTCTAATGAAAATTATTGGCAACATACATGAAAATAGAACTAGGAAACTTGAGGGGCTGCGTGGAGTTGTGATAGATCAGAAGGAAGATGATAAAAGTGTAATCAAAATGCAT
Source organism: Dipodomys merriami (assembly GCF_024711535.1). Taxonomy (NCBI): domain Eukaryota; kingdom Metazoa; phylum Chordata; class Mammalia; order Rodentia; family Heteromyidae; genus Dipodomys; species Dipodomys merriami. The sequence continues at coordinate 21,978,922 of NW_027205603.1, forward strand.
GGCACACAGAAGTGGACAGGTTGAACTAAAATCCTTTGTACAACTATTTAAAGACAATAAAAAATTAAAAAAAGAAACTCATCCATCTCTGATCTATATAGAATAAAACAGTATGTGTGTATATGTATATATGTGTGTGTGTATGTGTGTGAAGATATAAGGACAATTAGTTTAGTATAATATTGTATCTAGCTTTCTACTACTTGAAAATGGATACTAAATTTCATGGAACAAACATGTTCTTCTCTCATGTATTCTTTCCTACACATTTCAATCATACTCCAAAGGCTTCATTTTAATAGGAAATTCCTGTCTTAACATCACATGCTTCTTTGGCTCCTACCAACTACAGTTGCTTTTACGATCTCTTCCCAGTCAAAATGATCTAAGTTGTTGTCTAGAGGTATCCTTTACAGTCTGGCTTCCATGATAACTATTTATTCAAACTACTGCTTGACAAGTCAATTGTCCTCATCTTAACAAATCTTTCAGCATCACTGACACACTTCAGCATTCTTTTGCTTTGTCTATAGATATTTTCTTTCTCTCCCAGAAAATAAATCACTGTTAACATTTCTTTACATGGAAAAGTGTTTATAGATTTTACCTTCCTCCATCCAGGTCTATTTTACTTGAACTACATTCATCCTTTACTTGATGACAACTTGTTGAGGTAAACTCCTCAGATGCTGATGTATTTTCAGATTCTAGATTATTGAAGTTTTCACCTTGCCTTTCCTTTGTTACCTTCAAATGGCATATAGGACCACGACCACACCTTAAAACAAAAAGGTTTTCTAGTCAGTCCACTATCTAAGATTCAAAACAATTTTAACTATTTCAAGGGTTATGTTTATATATTTATGTGTTTATTTATACCAAAGCATTAACTCAAAGCTTTATACTTGCTCATTTGGTTTTATAATACTTATCCCACATCCTTCGTCTTGTATTTTGCTGGTTATTTTGAGTTGGAGTCTTGCAGACTTATCTGCCCAGAATTGCTTTAAAGTGTGATCTTCCCCTGACAACCAAGGGAAATGGGCTCTACCCATGCTTGGATATAATTCATTTAATAATTTAAGTGAAGTCACACATTTCCTGATAAAGACATGAAATAGACATGCAAAATAGAAAATAAATACGTAAGTAAACACACAATTATGGAAAAATGTGGCATGTAAGAGTTGATCTATAAAAAGTAATATCTGAACACAAGAAAGGATTTATTAATGTAAATGTTTAATATTTAGTTTATTTAAACTTTATTGTAACGTTGATGTACAGAGGGGTTACATTTACATAAATCAGGTACATTTCTTTTTGAACAATGTCACTCCCTCCCTCATTTTCTCCAGTTTTTTCCCTACTAACCCTACCCAGTCCCCCAAGTTGTATAATTTATTAGGAGACTATCACAATGGCTCAATAGCTATGTGCATATTACCATATAAAATGATGCTTATCAAAAAGAACTCCAAGAAATGGAAACAAAAAGTTTTATATTGTACTGTTCACAGTTATTTTTTTTTCCTTTTTTCCCTTCAGTTTATTCCCTTTGTCACTGTTTTTTTTTTTTTTTATTTCTGCACCCTTTGTCTTGTATATAAGTTTATCTGATTGGGGGAGGGAGGTGAAACACAGAAATGTTGGGACAAAAAGGTGAACCAATTCAGCAGTGATACTCCCTAGACACTATGTTGGGTAGTTTTTAAAAAGAGTTCACTTGTATGGTAGGGAAAAAACAAAGGAGGGGGTAACAATGTTCAATAGGAAATGTACTCATTACCTTACTCATGTAACTGTAATCCCTCTGTATAGTATCTTTATAATAAAAATATTTTAAACAAAAGAGTTCACTGGGAAGAAATGAGTAAGAAAAATCTCACTAGAAACTTAAAGCACAATATCTAGGCATGCAACATCTGGTTTTGAAGCACTTAGAAGAAAGGTTTAAACTACACAGAAGTAAATTACCAAAGTATAACACTAATTTTGAATACCACATCAAAAGGGTAGAGCTCACGTTGCCTATAGGGAATGATTCAGAAAGGTTTTGGTTTGGCTTTAAAATAATATTTAAATGAAGATTAACAGCAGTGAAACATAAAACATGAAAAAGAAAATGGGAAACTGTCTTTCAGGCAAAAACTTACTTTGAAAACACTCCTGTCAATATGCATAATGAAAAACAACAAAACACTTTCTTTTAAATAAAATGAATTGATGTATTTTGTAACACTTTTAGCACATGATCCAACAGTTCTAAAACAGATGATTTATCAAAAGTCCATGTTAAATTCCTTTTGTATGATGTCTGTACATGGAATAAGTCATATACTGTGACTATCACATTCATATACCACTTTATACTTACACTGTTTCCCACTTAAAAATTCTCATTAATAAAAAATTATTACATATTATATAAACATATTATCTATTACATAATCATATTATGATTATATAGTCAAAAGCATCAAAATAAGGAACTCTCAGTTAAATGTAAAAATAACAGATAAAATTGAAGATATTCCCAACAATTATGAGATAATTCTTGTCCAAATTGAAATGTAGTTCTATAATTCTGGAAGGTAAAATGTTTTCCAAATTGGATAATGAATTAAAAGTTACTTTTAAATAGAAAACATGTTGAAAATGTCTTTCAAGATAGGAAGGACTGAACTGACAATAAAATAAATGTAACACTTGTTCAGTCAATGACCACTGGCTTCACTTACCAACCAGTCATTATTAGCCTTTGTATCTTGAAAGACAGCCAGTCCATCAGAGACAAACTGACATCAGATAATCAAGCCTTGACTGCTAACCAATCAATAATAGTATCACTTAGTTACCACGCTCCTATCTTAGAAAATGGCATTCTGAAAGTTGGCTTATTTTTAAGTTAAAGTTTTCTCAGGTGTCTACCACTTACCTTCTGGAAGACAGCCTCATTTCTCTGTGTAAAGTATTTATTTTACGATTTCAGTATTAGAAATAATATGCTTAAGCAGCCTAGCTCTCTCTTGCCAGGAAAATAATAAATACAAACTTTGTCTTTTACTTCCAGATACTAAAAGCTCTCAATCTTCTCATAATATTTTAGGCCTATTACATTTCTTACATATTACTTTCTTTAAAAATTTTTTTTATTGTTATTATAAAGGTGATGAACAAAAGGGCTGCAGTTACATAAGTCGTTTCTTTTTGGACAATGCCACTCCTTCCATCACATATTATTTTCTTAATAGAAAAAAATAAAAGAATTCTTCATTTGACCCATGTTATCATAATTAAATTTATCATAAACACACTAAAAGTAAATAAGTAACTGCCTAAATGGAAAAATAAAAATACATCAAATATATATTAGAAAAGATAAAATAATGCAAAAAGTCTTGCATTGGTAAGTTAAAGCTGTCAGAATGCACACACACCAAACTACTTTTATGTGAGAAGTAGTACACTAGGGTTAATTTCCCTCAGTGAATTTAATAAATACATTTAACTTACTATATGATATACCCTTTATAAGAACTGGGAATATGATAATCAAACAAAATCCTATACTAACATAGTAAATTGTACACATAAGAACAATCAACATGGGGCTGGGAAGGTGGCTCAGTGGTAGAGCGCTTGCCTTGCATACATGAGGCCCTGGGTTCGATTCCTTAGCACCACATAAGCAAAAAAAAAAGCCGGAAGTGGCGCTGTGGCTCAAGTGGTAGAACGCTAGCCTTGAGCTGAAGAGCTGAGGGACAGCGCCCAGGCCCAGAGTTCAGGCCCCACGACCAGACCCCCCCCCCAAAAAAAAAATCAACATGACAGAGCTGAAAAATATGTCATATGTTAGAGGAAGCACATATGACAATATATTTTTTGTGCCAGTCCTAGAGTTTGAACTCAGAACCTGGGTGCTGTCACTGAGTGTTTCTTTTTTTTTTTTTTTAATTTGATTCAAGGTTAGTGCTTTACCATTTTAGCCACAGCTCCACTTCTGGCTTTTTTGGTAGTTAAATTGAAGATGAGGGTCTCAGGGACTTTCCTGTTCAGGCTTCTAACTGTGATCCTAAGACTTCAGCCTCCTGAGTAGCTACAATTAAAGCTACGATCCACCAGTGCTCAGTAATTTTTATGTTTTTTAGGGGGTGGGCAATGGTGGGAATATTAGGCTTGGTACTCAAGAAAGGATTCACTAAGAAAGTGACTTTTAAGAAAAGAAATAAAGAATTAGAAGGCATAAGTCAGGAAGCTCTCAAACAGAAAATGCCTAAGTACATAATGATGTCCCTGGTGTTTAACACAAACAGATAGGTCCAGTGTGCCTGAAGCAAAGTGAAAATTATAGAAAAAAATACACATTCAAGTCTGAGATAAGGAGAAAGGGAGCAAGGAAAGGAGGTAGGGAAGGAGGCAGGCAGGCAGGCAGCTGGCTGGCAGGCAGGCAGGAATGAAGGAAGGAAGGAAGGAAGGGAGGAAGTTTTATATAACACACAATTGTCCTTAATACATGTGTGCCTATATATGTTTCCAAATCATATTTTTCTATCCCCAAATGGTCCAATTCTAGAAGTGAAGTTTTTTTGGTCAATGGAATGATGCTTACAAAACTTTTTACAATGGAATATCAAATATATCAAATACTATCTCCCTGTTTAATTTAACCAAAATACACAAGAATAATATTTTGCCTACATTTCCCAACCATGGTTATTTTTCAAATCAAATATTTGTTAATGAAATTAAAATAATCATATCTCATTGTACATTTGGGCCTTTCTATTACCCAAGAAAAGAAAGACTAGGCCTACTAGAAATATAAAATGATTAATAATGAAGGTTAGTCCAATTTGATTTATGGGACAATGAAACTATCTATTTTGAAATATTGCCATTATCTTACTCATCATGTTCTTCACCCCTCTTAACAGGAAACTTATGTTTATCAGCATTTTCCTTTTTTCTTTGCAGAATGGATTCATCATCACTGAGATCCTTATTCTCTTCCTCCTCTATACCATCTTCTTCCTCATTATCATCAGAAGCAGCAGCAGCAGCACTATCACCACCACCACCACCACCAAGCAGCTCCGTGTATGCTTGCACTTTATTCACTTTATAATCTTTCTTTGTTTTGTGCTTCTTCCTTTTTTCTTCAGCCTTCAATGAAAATTTGAAACTAAGAATAATTGTTATACATCAGGGAAGTTTTCATGTTTACATTGACTTTACCTCTTGATTTAGTTTAACCATTAGGACCTTAGTCCATAAATATGTACGTGTTTAGTAACATTTTATCGTTAGAGATCATAGGAATTTTTAAAGTTCTGCTTCATTTCTGTTTAAAGCCACAAAAAAACAAACAAGTCATCCTAAATTTAATACCTTTCTTTTCACCCCTCCTTACTATCTAATATTTTCACTTTCTGTATGACTGGAAGAATTTTAAAAAGAAAATGAATACTGTCTTTACTATGTAGATTTTATATTAAATTGCCAGTTGTAGAGCATTGCACAGTGTGGAACTTTAGGAAGCAAAGGAAGTGCTAATCTCATACCTCCCACCACAGATGACTTTTACAATGGTTTTTTTTTTTCATTTTTGAATGTTAGGATATTCAAAAGATGAAGGAACTTCATAAAGTGCATTGACCAAAATGAACCACATGACAAGGAGCAGAAAGATGCTGTTGAGCTGCTGACCTGGAATTCTGGAAAATAAGATTTTCATATTCACTGGCCCTATTGTTTTCTGACTAGAGAATGGATAATTAATTACCTACTGCCGACCCAATATTGACTCACTAAGACTGAAACCAGAAAATAGTGAATGCTTCATTTAAGTTCCTAAAGCATGCTGTGTAAGTACTTAACATATCCACTGAATTAATCAGATGTTTAATTATACTGACATTTGAAATAATAAGAAGTTCCATCTACTTTTATTTTAAAATATAACCCTAAGTTTTGTTCTAACGTTGTAGCTTATACAAACATAGCTTCCTTCTACTTTAGAGGCGGCAAATGCCAAATTTTGGGGCTAAGTTGTATGGTATTTATATGATAAAAGCACATGCAACTTACCAAACTATATTGAATTACTATATGTGAAGGGAAGAGTCAAAATCATTTAAAAGTATAGTAATAAAAATGAATGTCAAAAATGGCAACAAGAGGTTTTTTCATTGTTGCTATTTTTGTTTTCTTTTTGTCTTGTTTGTTCATTTATATGTCTTTGGGAGGATATAGTAGACACAGAAATGAAGGGACAAGAGGTAAAAAGTACAGCAATGGTACTCAGAAGATACTATGCTGAAAATGAGCTATACAATTTGTGGGTGGAGATGGGAGGGAAAAACTGGGAAACTGTAAGGAAAAGGGTGGCATTGTCCAAAAAGAAATGTACTCATGTACTTATGTAACTGTAACCTCTCTGTACATTACATTTACAATCACAATAAAAAATTGAAAAGATAGTAATAAACTGGCAGAAAATGATTAAAGAGATGACATTGATCAAAATGCATTGTATTCATAACTGATGTGTTGAATTGAAACATCTGTGTATAACTACTTAATGATACTAAGAAAGAATCAAACAATATAAAAGATATTAATACAATTATAATGAATATGTGTGGAAATGTATGTGTGTGTTTATTCAAAATCATTTAACATGATTATATTGCAATTAAAAGATCCAAAAATTTAAATGAGCAAGAACTCATATATATGAAAATACAATAAGCAAGTGATTGGGGATGGAATATTTGTGAGACAAAGAGTTTTTTTATATTCTTTATCTTTATTTCTTCCTTTTCATTAAGCTTGAGTCAATGAGGAAAAAATATAGTGTATTACATTTTCAGCCATTTCCTTTGCATTAACCTCATTAACCTTCAATCAGATGATTACAAGCTGTATTTAGGTAGCCTAAAGCTAATAAGGAAACAAAGATTCTGAAAATACTTTCCTGAACTATCATTTTCTTGGAAGAACTGATCTTTTCTTATTTACCTAAATAGCTCCATATTATATGTAATCTTTTGATTAACAGAAAAATAAAAAGATACGGGTGAAAAGAGTCGATATAGCAGAGAGGGAAAATCTCTTTGTTTATGAAGGTGAACTCTTTCTCCTCCAAAAGTCAAGAACCTGTAACACACAACTATCAAGTTTCACTTTTACTCAACTTAAAGTAATTCTTCATTTGGAAAAATAATTAGATATTCTTTCATCATATGATGATGAACTGACAATTTCTAATTTTACTTTCATGCTTTTATAGCTATTATCATATTGATTACTATGTAATGATTTATTGGACAAGTCATTTATTTTGTTTACTTACAAGTACCTTTAAATTGATTACTACTGGGGCTTGGAAAGTGGCTCAGTGGTAGAGTGCTTGCCTTGCATGCATGAGGCCCTGGGTTTGATTCCTCAGCGTCACATAAGCAAAATTGAAAAAAAGCTGGAAGTGGCGCTGTGGCTCAAGTGGTAGAGTGCTAGTCTTGAGTTGAAGAGCTGAGGGACAGCGCCCAGGCCCAGAGTTCAGGCCCCATGACTGGACCCCCCCCCAAAAAAAAAGAATAAATAAATTGATTACTACATCCTTTTATTTGCGTTTATTTGGTAAGCTAATTTCCAAACAGTGGTATATTACCTCTTATAAGTGATTACTACATCCTTTTATTTGCATTTATTTGGTAAGCTAATTTCCAAACAGTGGTATATTACCTCTTATTCTTTTTCATTTGCATATCAAACTCTGAGTTTATTTCAACTGTTACTATCTGGAGACTTTACTTTTTTGTATATTATTTAATTATTTTCCACATCAGTATTAAAACTATGCTCAGTTTTGGCATGCTGTTTTCATAATCTAATTGACTTTCATTTAAATCATAGATGATACTCAGAACCAAAAACATAAGGAGATGAAAAGACATATTTCAGGACTGGACACTTTTTGTGAGGGGAAATGTTAACAGTATTACAGTAACAGGCATTCTGTATTGGCCTCTTATTTTTTATATTTATTTATTTATTTATGTCAGTCATGGGGTTTGAACTCTGGGCCTGGGCACTGTCCCTCAGCTCTTCAGCTCAATGCTAGTGCTCTACCACTTGAGCCACAATGCTACTTCCAGTTTTCTGGTGGTTTCATGGACTTTCCTACTTGGGCTGGCTTTGAATTTCAATCCTCAGATCTCAGCCTCCTGAGTAGTTAGGATTACAGGCATGAGCCACCAGTGCCAGGCTATTTTATTTATTTTTATGTAAAAGTGTTGTACAGAGAGGTTACAGTTACATAATTCAGGTAGTAAATACCTTTCTTTTTGAACTGTCTCTTGTTTTCTCTAAGTTTTTTTCCCTACAAGTTTTCAGCATAGTGTCTAGTGAGTATCACTGCTGTATTTGTCTGCCCTTTGTCCCAACACTTCTGTGCACCCCTTACTCTCCCCCAAACAGATAAACTTATAAACAAGAAGGAAAAATCACAGAAATTAAAAAAATGACAAAAGGGAAGGGGAAAAATCAAACAAACACAAAAACCTCTTGTTTCCTTTACTTGGAGTTGATTTTGATAAATATGATTTTATATGATCATATGCATATAGCTATTGACCACTTGTGATCCTCTCCTAAGAATATCCTCCTTTGCTTTCACTGTGTGAATGTTTAGATTCCTGTTTAATTGATCATATTTAACTGTAATTTTTTTGGTCTTTTGCCCTCCATTGTGTTTACTTGTAGATTCATATGCACATTCTAATATACAGTGTGTGTTTCTTTGGGTCTGGCTTACTTAACATAATTTTTTTCACGTCTTTTCATTTCCTTATGAATGGTGCAATATCTTTTTTTTCTGAAGGAAGTCTTTGGCCATAAAAGAAATCCAAATCAAAACAACATTGAGATTCTACCTCACCCCAATTAGAATTGTCATTATCAAAAATACTAGCAATAACATATGCTGGCTAGATAGATGTGGTCAAAAAGGAATGCTACTACAATTCTTGGTAGGAAGGTAAACTTGTTGAACCACTCTGGAAAACAGTATGGATGGGTCTTCAAAAGACTAAACATAGAGCTTCCCTGTGATCCAGCAATTCCACTCTTGGGCATTTATCCAATTGACTATAAAAAAGTCCACACTAAAGCTATCAGCACAACCATGCTCATTGCAACATTGTTTACCATAGCTAAATGCCCCCTCAGTTGATAAATAGATGAATAGCAATGCTCTCTCTCTCTCTCTCTCTCTCTCTCTCTCTCTCTCTCTCTCTCTCTCTCTCTGTATATATATATATATATATATATGTATATATATGTATATATAAACACACACACACATACACATAACATATTGGTCTTTATTATCTCCTTCAATTATACTGTTTGTCTGACTTGGAGAAGTTGCCTTTAAATATGCTGTTTTATTTGACTTATGACTCTGAAAAATATCAATGTGGTACTTTTCAAAAACTCAATCAATTCTCTGCTTTAACTGAATTCTGAGTTGAGGAACATTATGCTGTAATTTTCCTCTTTTGATCAATGTTTTCTCATGTTTATTCACCAGAGAACACTGTAGAGATGTATTTTCTTTATCACAATCTTTACTCATGTCTGCTTTTTGAGGAATTTTTTGAAGATGTGAATGTGAAAAATTAACTTGCTTGATTTGATTCTTAAATTTTTTAAAATAACTTCATCTTTAAGTAATCACAAGTTTTATCTAAATAGAAATTAAGAAATACTTAAAATTTTTTGTTCAAATTTTAGCATATGCTCAGCAATTTAAAAATCACTGGTGTATAAGAAGTGAAAAATATCTTACTTAAAAGAGAGGAAATTTATAAATGGCCAGACAGAACTTTGGTATTATCATTTACATCAAACTTAATTTATCATTTGATAAACTTAAGTTTATCAAGAAGGAATTAGATTACAGAGGTATCATCACATAAAATGGCTTAACTCACTATATCTAGAATGTGAGTCTTAAAGGGGCTTCCTCTGTCTTGTCCTTGAAGATTGGAAAAACCATTTATTAAAAGCTAGACTACATAAACACTAAATGAAAAGAGAAACAAATTCTTACATTATAATTTAAATTACATAGTGTGGTACTTTGATACCTCTTTATCAATGGTGTATGTTAAGTCCAGTTCCAGTATATACTAATGACCACTAATAAACAGTAATAATCATTACTATTTTACCTATTTCCTGTATTAAATAAATACATTATTCGTCTCCTTCTGATATTTACAATTCTCTTCAGAGCATTTGGTTTGATTTTATGAACATATTCTCTACCTCAATACATACATGGAGACCATACAACAGAACTGTTTCTTCACTTGACATTAGTGACTAGCAAAAGAAAATGACCAATTTAAGCCGCTGTGTATAACCTCCTTTCACAGGAATTCAACCCACTGGCTATCACTGTCTTATTTTTCATTTCAACGATATAATAGTAGGCCCAATTGACCTCACCCTGTTTACTCATGTTATAAATTTGAAGGTACAAACAATGTACTCAGAAAAGAATGTGCTCACTTACAAGTATAAAGTTTAGCTATCAAGTACTACAAATTCTAAGAAAATTTTAGTTTCACATATGGATTTTTTAAATAGAAAGGTTAAATAAGAAAATATGACATATTCAAGGCCAGAGAAAGATGGCAGAGGAGGAGCTAGGGGTTAAACAAGCTTTTGCGTACAAACCAGTTTGAGTGTTCCAGTGGAAAACATAAGGTTAGAGAGTCACACCAAGTGTGTCATAATAGTCCAGAGAATTTGGCCATAGAGGAAAAAGTCAGGTAGCTTGGTTAGGGACACAGATTTGAGTGCTCCCAGTCTACAGCAGTGGCTGCTGCTGCTGCACAGGCCATATCAACAGAGAGAGCCTACCAAAAACACAACAGAGAAACCTCAGACTTAAACAACTGCATAGATCAACTAGACTACACAGACAATCTACTGAATATTTCTCTCAGCAACATCAGAATACATGTTCTTCTCAGCAGCTTATGGAACATTCTCCAAAAAAGACTGCGTTTAAGGTCACAAAGCAAATTTGTCCAAATTCAGAAAAATTGAAATCATTCCATGCATTCTCTCTAGACCACAAGGGAACAGAAATAGAGTTCAACACCAAAATCTACCAAAGAAAATCCTGTAACACATGGACGCTGAACCATACACTGTTGAACCTCCAGTGGGTCATGGCAGAGATTAGAAAGGAAATTCAAATGTTCATGATATTTAACAAAAATGAGCTCACAAATTACCAGCTCCTCTGGGATGCAGCAAAGGCAGTACTCAGAGGCAAGTTCCTACTTCTGAGCTCTGAGTTCCTATATCAACAAATTGGAGATATCTGAAATCAACAATTTAATGAGGCACCGGAAGCTCCTTGAAAAAGAACAAGAAGTTAATCCCAATCCAGTAGGTAGAAATAAATAAAATTAAATCAAAATTAAATGAACTAGAGTCCATAGAAAGAATCAACAAAATAAAGAGTTGGTTCTTTGAAAACATTAACAAAATTGACAGACCCTTAACAAACCTTACCAAAAAAAGAAAAGAACACAGCCAAATAAACAAACTCAGAGATGAAATGGTAACTCCAACACAGAAACAACAAAGATTCAGAATATTATAAGTGAATACTTCTCAAAACTTTATGCTAAGAAACTTGAGAATCTGGAAGAAATGGATGAATTTCTAGCAAAGATTGACATGACCAAACTAAACCAAGATTAGTTAAACCAACTTAACAAATTCATATCAAGTATCAAAATAGAAACAGCAATAAGAGACCTTCCATCACAAAAAACTCAGGACTGGATGGATTTACAGCTGAATTCTACAAGATCTTTAAAAGAGAACTCACACTAATACTCCACCAATGCTTCAATGAAATTGAACCAAATTCTTTCTATGAAGTCATATAACCCTCATCCCAAAACCAGGCAGGGACTCATCAAAGAAAGAGACCTGTAGACCCATTTCTTTGATAAACATCAAGGCAAAACTTCTTAACAAAACTTTGGCCAATTGACTTCAACAACTCATCGAAAAAATTATACATCGTGATCAAACAGGATTCATGTCAGGGATGCAAAGCTAGTTTAATGAATGCAAATCAGTTAATATAATTCATCACATCAGTAAGAACAAGGATAAGAACCACATGATTATCTCAATAGATGCAGAAAAAGCTTTTGACAAGATCCAACAACCCTCTATGATGAAAACTCTGGAATCACTAGGAATCCACAGAACATTTCTCAATATAATAAAGGCTGTGTATGACAAACCTAGAGCCAGCATTATACTCAATGGAAAAAGCTAAATCCATGTCCTCTAAATTCATGAACAAGACAGGAATGTCCACTCTCTCCACTTCAATTTAGTATTAGAATGCCAAGCAAGAGAAATGCGTTAAGATGCAAACATACAGGTGACCCAAATAGGGAAAGTTGAAGTAAAACTCTCCCTCTTTGCAGATGACATGATCTTGTATTTAAAGAAGTTATTCGAGCTGATTCAAAACTTTGGCAAAGTAGCAAGGTACAAAATTGATCCTTGCGCCTGATCTTGTCAATGGCTTTTCTGTATGCTGATAATGACAAGAGCAGGGCTGCAATCAGGAAAGCAACCCCTTTTGTGATAGCCCCACAAAAATAAAATACCTAAGAGTGAACTTAAATAAAGAAGTGAAGGACCTTTATGATGAAAACTTATTGTCAAAGGCTATCTTCAAATTCAATGTGATACCTATCAATATCCCAACTTCATTCTTCAATAAAATAGAAGTATCAATACAAAAATTCATATGGAACAATAAAAGAAGCCGAGTAGCAAAAACAGCCCTTAGCAGAAAAAACAGTGCTGGAAGAATATCAATATCAAACTTCAAACTCTAGTACAAAGCTATAGTAATCAAAACAGCTTGGTACTGGCACAAGAACAGACCTCAGGACCAATGGAATAGAACTGAAGACCCAGAAATGAACACACAGACCTATAGCCACCTAAAAAAATAGAATGGAAAAAAGACAGGCTCTTCAGTAAATGCTGCTGGCAAAATTGGTTTAACACCTGTAGAAAACTAAAGGTAGATCCTTATAGATCACTCTGCACCAAAATCAACTCCAAAATGGATCAAAGACTTCGAAGTTAAAGCAGACACCCTGAAAACATTACAGGAGGGAATAGGAGAAACTCTAGGACATCTTGGCACAGGCCAAAATTTTCTTAATAAAGACTCAGAAACACAACAAATCAAAGAAAGGTTGGACAAATGAGATTACATTAAATTTCAGAGCTTCTGCATGGCAAAGGACATAGCAAGCAAGATCAATAGAAAGCCCACAGATTGGGAGATCATCACGAGCCATACAACAGACAAGGGTCTCATATCTAAAGTATACTTAGAACTCAAAAATTAAATCCCCCACAAGAAATCCTCAAAGAAACAACTGCCCAATGAATAAGTGGGCTAAAGACTTAAAGAGAGATTTCTCTGAAGAGGAAATATAAATGGCCAATAGACACGTGAAAAAATGCTCAACTTCTCCAGCCATAAAAGAAATGCAAATCAAAACAACATTGAGATTCCACCTCACCTCAGTTAGAATGGCTATAATCAAGAACTCTAATAACAACAGATGCTGGAGGGTATGTGGCCAAAAGGGAACCCTACTGCATTGTTGGTGGGAATGTAAACTTGTTCAACCACTTTGGAAAGCAGTATGCAGGTTCCTCAAAAGGCTACACATAGAGATCCCCTATCACTTTGCAATCCCACTTTTAGGAATTACCCAAATGGTCACAAACAAGGCCATTCTAAACCTACCAGCACAACTATGTTTATTGTAGCATTCTTCACCATAGGTAAGATATGGAACCAACTCAGATGGCCCTCAGTAGATCAATGGGTCAACATATATATATGTATATATATATGTATATATATATATATATATACCATATTTTTAACACAGATACACATATATCTGTGTATATATATGTATATATACATATATACACACACAATGGAATTCTATGCCTCCATCAGGAAGAATGACACTGCCCCATTTGTTACGAAATTGAAAGACTGGGAAAAAAATATAGTAAGTGAAGTAAGAGATGCCCAAAGAAACATAGGTCCCCTGGTTTCCCTAGTTGTAATAACTAGTATATGTCTAAGACAAGCAGAAGAGGTAAAAACTATGTACATATGATCATATAAGCTGATGTTAAGCAAAATGAACCCCATGATAAGGATACAAGAGATTTTAATCTTTGTTGCTGTTCTTTTTAATGTACTTATAAGGTACTATGTGCTTTTTTTTGTTTCTTTGTATGTTCTTCCCCCATGGTGTAACCTCTGTTGATATTGTGTTTGATTCTGGTGTCCTGAATCTTGTATATACATTTTTCTAACTTGTGGAGGGGAAGGGAAAAAACAAATCGTTTAAATAGTGTTACAGGTTGACCCATTGCAACAATGAGATGTACAAGTCGTTATGTCAAAAAATGAACGCTACAACTTTGGTGAGGGGACGGGAAGGGGGGGAGGAGGATTCGGTGGGGGGGGAGGATAGAAAGGGATGGGAAGGGGAAACAAAGGAGGAGGCTACAATGCTTGATAAGAAATGTACTCATTATCTTGCCCATGTAATTGTAACCCCTCTGTACAGTATTTTCACAATAAATAAATAAATAAAAAAGAAAATGAACTTTACAACTTTGCAGGGGGGAGTAGTGGGAGGGAGGCATTGTGGAGGTTGGGAGGGAATCTATCATAGGGGAAAAACAAAGGAGGAGTTAATAATGTTCATTAGAAAATGGACTCATTACCTGCTCATGTAACTCTAACCCCTCTGTACAGTATCTTTACTATAAATATATATAAAATTAAAAAATTAAGTATGTCATATTGATTTTAACAAGTTATTTTAAAGATCATGTCACATGCAAAATGTTATTAATTATTCAAACAAATGAAACAGTAGTAATCAGAAAGATTAGATTTAAAAGTTTAGACACCTGAGGCTGATTGATTTCACTATCATCAAGATTCATTTGTTCCTCCTCTGATGACACTGGTATATGTGCATCCACTAACAAACATTTTCCATCCAATTTGACTTCTAAGTCTGGTTCTGCTGATAAATGTACACATTAAATGAAAATAAATACTGGAACTCTAGTGATTATTAAAAAATAGAAAGTATTTTAATATTTTAGCCTTTTCAGAGTTAAGAAACTAAATAAGTTGATTTTTCTGAATATTTATTTGTTTGGATAATACTTCTTGTTTCTAGACTAAAGCCTTTACGCATGCTAAACAGGCTAATCTTTGAACCATGATTCCAGCTCTTTTTTTCTACTGGTGTTTAAAGGTAAGGTGTTGCTTTGGGAACATATTTCATTCATTTTAAATTCCTATTTTAAATTCCTTTCATAGGTGGTTACACTAATATGCTCAGCTTTATCTATTGAGAGAGACTTTCTAACTTTTAGGTCAGGCTACAACCATGATCCTACTGACCTCAACTTGTCACAGAGCTGAGAATACAGGTTCATATCACAACATCCACAGATTGAGAAGTTGTCCTACATGTATGCCCAGGATAGCTCCAAACTATGGTCCTGTCACCATCAACCCCCCAAGGAGCTAAGATTACACATGTGAGACACTGATGCCAAGCTTAGAAATACTTCTAATTATCCCAAACTTCTACAACTCAGATAAGAGTGACACAGCAATACTAGATATTGCCAGGTCCAACATATACAAAAATACAAAAGATTCATGCATAATCATCCCCTTAATATATAAACAAACCTTAAAAACAAAAAGTTAGTAGAAAAATACATGTAGTTTACCACCAACTAACTCAAAAATACAAACTGTTTAACAACCTAACACCAAAGAACCTAACTCTGCAATAAATGTAAGGTTCGATTATTGTATCTCACTCTCTAACATTGAATTTACGGCCTGTATTACCAACACTAAGACCTGACTGATAATGTTATCTAAAATAAAAGGATAATTATATATGTAAGGGAGAGAAATATGCATGAGATGACATGACGTTTTCTTTCTACATACCTGACCACTTGAGTGATTAGGGGTACATCAAGATGAACATATGTATGATCAATTAATCAATAGCTTGGCTATTTTGGTATGAATAAAGTCAATTCATTTTTGTTTGTTTTTAAAAAAATGAGTTATGTCAATGTTGTATGGATTCAATTAACTTATTTCTCCATCTCCTAGGATCCAGTGAACCCCTTTCCTCAACCTACTGAGTAGCTGGAAACACACAAGTTCACCACTATACCCAGCTCTCAACTGTGCACTGTCAAGCTTTGGAAAAAGTGAGTATTATAAACTAATTTCTGTGACTTCCCTAACATTCAATGATTCCAAGCTGGGAAGTTTATGGAACTGCAACATAAAAGCCAGAAACTCTCAAGTTAAAATTTATATTTCAAAATGTTTTCCTTGTGCATAATTTTTTCTTCAAAGCTGGATACTGGCAATGACATTTGCATTATTTGAGTGAAATTGCTGCATTAAATTAAATAGGATCAGGGGGTTGATGGCAAGGTGGCAGAGGAAAATTTTTCTCGCTAACACTATTAACAGGAAGAACTAAGGTGTGTGTGTGTGTGTGTGTGTGTGTGTGTGTGTGTGAGAGAGAGAGAGAGAGAGAGAGAGAGAGAGAGAGAGAGAGAGAGAGAGAGAGAGAGAGAGAGAGAGAGAGAGAGAGAGAGAGTATTTGGAAGATTAAAAGAGATGAAGAGCACCATAAATGAAAATCATGAAAATGGGACAGAACCATTTAAAGCATGTACAATAAAAAGACAGCAATATAAACAGGAGAAATATAAATCAAGAAATGGTTTGCAGCTCCTGAAGAATAAAACTCACTAATCCTACAATCCTCAATGTGGGTTTTTTCAGGATGTTGACTTCCCACCACAACAGACCAACATGCAAAGACCATCTTCTATTCCACATATTTTAAAGTGCTATGGTAAGATGAATCTTATCTTAGGAGAGGGCCTTATGGTGGAGTTTGTGGTATGCAAAAGAGTCTATAAAACAAGGAGCAATCACAGATCAGTTTCTGGAGACACCTGCTCCCACCTGTCCACGGTAGCTGAGAGAAAGAAAACCGTAAGAGGCTCATGTAGAGAGAAAGGCTTTTTTTCTTTGACACAAGCTAGGTGAGAAGTTAGTAGCAGTCCAAGGTGTAGTAGTCAGCAAATGTATTCTTGGTGAGAGAAATTTCTTGGCCTGAGGCCATTTCAGAAACACAGCAAAGATATCTAATTATAAGAACTGCCTGGGAATCTGAGTACAAGTACTGCTATAGGTTGCAGGAGTCTATGTACACAAAAGGTTTGAATCTGAGCCATCAGGGACTATGGGACCCCAAGCCATAGACTCCGTCCATTCTGTGGTTGGGAAATAAGTGAAGATGAAGGTAAAGACAGAGAAGTTTTGAGTCAGGAAAGTCAAGAGCTCCCAGTGGGAGCTTGAGAATTAGCCAACATACAGTGGCTACTGGAATTATGCTATTTGGTGAGATCTCTTTCATTGCCTGAGGATTGTATCAGCAATTCAGCACTAAGCCCTTGGCTGGAAGAATTTGAGGATCTGCCGACTTGCTGCAAGGGATTCAGCTGCCAACAGGGCTTTGAAACTAAACTACATTAGGAAAAAGGAGATTTGCAGCTCAGGGAACACCATCCATTTATGGGCTCTAGGAAGAGAAGATCACAAGTGAGTGTAGTAGAGAAGTAAGGTTTTACATGTGAGTAAGCTGAATGGAAAAAAAAAACAGAATTCATAATCAATTGTTCACACTACAGAGTACTCTAAAAAGAATCTTACACATTTAAGAGGAAGACAAACATAACCAGAAAAATATGTGAATGAATAAATCTTACTAAGTATGTAAAAAGATGATAAGATTTGGAAATAATGCAAACTAGAAAACAACAAAATATCAAGAACTGTTAACATGCCATTAATAATAACTCTAAAGGTTAATGTTCTCATTTGTCCTATCAAAAAGGCACAGATTGGCAGTCTGGACATAACCTTTGGTTATTTAAAGGAATAGCACCTCACTGACAAATATAAACACTACCTCAATGTGAAAAGATGGCAAAAGAACTTTCAGACAAATAGAGACAAAATTACAGGTATCTATATACACATGTAACAGAACAGACTTCAAAGCAAAATTAGTCAAAGAAACAAAGATGCTCACTACCTAATGATAAAGGGAACACACCATCAAGAGAAGATAATAATTATAAATATTTATGTATAATGCATAAAATATGTGCACACCTAATTTAATGAAACAAAAACCACTAGACATAAACCATGAATAAGTTCAAATACAATTATAGTGGTCTACTTCAGTGTCCCATTCTTAGAAATAGGTGATCTAAACTGGGTGCTGGTGGCTTATACCTATAATCCTAGCTACTCAGGATGCTGAGATCTGAGGATGGAGATTCAAAGCCAGCCTTGTCGAGAAATTCTGTGAGACTCTTATCTAACCACCAGAAAACTGGAAATGACACTGTGTCTTAAGTAGTAGATGCTTGCTTTGAGCTGAAGAGCTCAGAGGCAGCTCCCAGACCCAGAGTTCAAGCCCCATGAAGGAGGAGGAGGAGAAGGAGGAGGGGGGGGGAAGAAATAAGGTGATCGCTCAAAAAATTTAAACAGAACTAAACTATACTGTAGATCAAATAGACTTCACAAAGCTTTATAAACCTCTGATCCATTCAACAACTACACAATGTACATTATTCTCAGCAGTATATGGTAATTTCTCCAAAATAGGTCTTATTTTAATACAAAAGCAAATCTAATCAAGAAACTATAATTTCCTCATAAAAGGGATCCAAATAGGAAAAGATGAAGTAAAACTCTCCCTTCTTGCAGATGACATGATCTTGTATTTAAAGAATCCCGAGGACTCCACTCCCAAATTACTCGAGGTGATTCAAAACTTTGGCAAAGTAGCAGGGTATAAAATTAACCCTCAAAAATCAATGGCTTTTCTATATGCCAACAATGAGAAAAGCATAGCTGAAATCAGGAAAGCAACTCCATTCATAATAGCCCCACAAAAAATAAAATACCTAGGAATTAACCAAAGAAGTGAAGGACCTCTATGATGAAAACTTTAAAAATCTGAAAAAGGAAATCAAAACAGAACTTAGAAAGTGGCAAAACCTCCAATGCTCCTGGATTGGAAGGATCAACATCGAGAAAATGGCAATACTTCCCAAGGCTATCTACAAATTCAATGTGATACCTATCAATATTCCAACCTCATTCTTCAAGGAAATAGAAGAGGCAATCAAAAAATTTATATGGAACAATAAAAGACCCCAAATAGCAAAAATGGTCCTCAAAAGAAAGAACAGTGCTGGAGGAATATAAATATCAAATTTCAAACTCTACTACAAAGACATAGTAACCGAAACAGCTTGGTATTGGCACAAGAACAGACCTCAGGACCAATGGAATGGAATTGAAAACCCAGAAGTGAACCCACAGACCTATAGCCACCTAATCTTCGATAAGGGAGCTAAAAAAATAGAATGGAAAGACAGCCTCTTCAGTAAATGCTGCTGGCAAAATTGGTTAATCACTTGTAGAAAACTAAAGTTAGATCCTTACATATCACCCTACACCAGAATCAACTCCAAATGGATCAAAGACCTTGGAGTCAAAGCAGACACTCTGAAAACATTACAGGATGGAATAGGAGAAACCCTAGGTCTCCTTGGCACAGGCCGAAATTTTCTTAATAGTGACCCAGAAACACAACAAATCAAAGAAAGGTTGGACAAATGGGATTGCATGAAATTGCAGAGCTTCTGCATGGCAAAGGACATAGCTAGCAAGATCAATAGAAAGCCCATGGACTGGGAAATCTTCACTAGCCATACAACAGACAAGGGTCTCATATCTAAAATATACCTGGAACTCAAAAAATTAAATCCCCCAACAACAAATCTTCAAAGAAACAACTGCCCAATGAATAAGTGGGCTAAAGACTTAAAGAGAAACTTCTCTGAAGTGGAAAGAAGGAAGGCCAATAGACACATGAAGAAATGCTCAACCTCTCTAGCTATAAAAGAAATGAAAATCAAAACAACATTGAGATACCACCTCACTCCAGTTAGAATGGCAAAAATCAAGAACTCTAACAACAACAGATGCTGGAGGGGATGTGGACAGAAGGGAACCTTACTGCATTGTTGGTGGGAGTGTAAACTTGTTCAACCACTTTGGAAAGCAGTATGGATGTTCCTCAAAAGACTCCACATAGAGCTCCCCTATGACCCAGCAATCCCACTTTGGGGCATTTACCTAGATGTTTACAAACAAGACCACACTAAAGCTACCAGCACGACTATGTTTATTGCAGCATTATTTACTATAGCTAAGATATGGAACCAATCCAGATGCCCCTCAGTAGATGAATGGATCAAGAAAATGTGGTATATATACACAATGGAATTCTATGCCTCTATCAGAAAGAATGACATTGCCCCCATTTGTTAGGAAATGGAAAGACTTGGAAAAAACTATATTAAGTGAAGTAAGCCAGGCCCAAAGAAATATAAGTCCCATGGTTTCCCTTATTTGTAATAACTAGTATATGTCTGAGACAAACAGAAACTGTCAGACAAATTGATGTTAGGTGAAATGGACCCTAAGATAAGGATTCAAATGTTTTTTTCTTTCATGTGATTGTTTCCAACATATTTATAAGATGATTTCTTTCTTGCTTTGTATGTCCCTCCCCCAAGGTATAAGCCCTGCTTTCACTGTATTTGATGTTGATATAATTTTTGGAGGGGAAGGAAAAAAACAAACTGTTTAAATAGGGTTACAGGTGGACCCATTAAAACAATGAGATGTACAAGATGTTATGGTGAAAAATGAACTTTACAACTTTGGCGGGGTGGGTGGAGGGGGTAGTCGGGAGTGGTAGGGGGGGTAGTGGTGGGAGGTGGGGCATGGGGGATGGAGAGAGAATGGGATGGTATGGGGAAACAGAGGAAGAGGCAACAATGCTTGATAAGAAATGTACTCACTATCTTGCCCATGTAATTGTAACACCTCTGTATGGTATTTTCACAATAATAAAATAAAAAAGAATATATAATTTCCTGAATTTCATCAGTTGACAATGGAGTACAACTACAAAGAAAACAAGAAATGTCACATAATATATGTAAACATATGACACCTGATGAATTCACTGCTAAATGATCATTTTAATATATATATATATATTTATATAATCAAATATCCCTCCAATAAAATGAAATTGAAGACAAGACTACCAGAAACTTGGTACAGCAATGGCAAAACAAAGAAAATAAATTATAGTGTCAGCTTAAGAAATCCTTCATGAAGGTTTAGAGAACATAGTGGAAGATTGACAGGGGACCACAGCATCTCAACGAATTATCCATATCTAGAGAGTCATACAGAGATTTATACCAAAGGAGAAAATGATAAGCAGCCTGCTTAAGAAGACAGATTTAAGTACCCAGTGGTGGAGGTGGTGGTGGCAGACCGAGGGGGGGGCGTGACAAAAGCAGCAGAGGCTTTTTTTCACTGTCCTCCAGCGCAAACACCAGGAAAGGGAATCCATATCCCTGCTAGGCACAGACTGACTCAGTTAAAACTCATGTCGTGGATGGTCCAAAACACCAAGAGACAGCGTGAGTAATCCACAAAACACATCGTCACTCTCTCCTAGCGAAAATGTCTGGAAGGAAACCTTCCACTCTACCCAATAAGAATGCCATCTTTGATACTGGCATAGAACCTGCTGGCTGGTAACACGGGCTGGAGAAGCAGCGACATTTTTCAAGAGGGCAAAGGAATCTGTTACCCTCTCTGGAAGAAAACAAAACAAAACAATTCCAGTCAGGAGGAAGCGGTGAGGGAGAGTTGTGTGTGAAGAGACAGGCTCAGGGAGAGGCAGCCCTGCCCAGTAGCAGGGAACAAAGACAAACTTGGCACTCCAGACATTACAGCTCAACCTGCAGTTAGCCGGGCACCCTGGAATTACAAAAGCAGAAGTCCATAAAGTTTCATTGGGGAAAAAAAAAACAACTGAAACTGGACAAGCTGCAAAAGATAAAGGCTGGGCGAAATCCAGGCTGGGCTAAAAGAAATGTCTCAAGAGCTAAACCTTCTGGGAAAAGCCACTGATTCCAGACACTCCACAGTATAGTCTACACTCAAGTTTGCTTGCATTCGAAGTGACAGAACACAGCCAACTTCTTCTTGCTCTACCACATAAAACAAATCCCCCTTCCCACTAAGTTAGACAGGGAAGCATACGAAGACTCCAAGGTGATACAACAGAACTTTTTTTCTGCCTTCTCTAACAAAATGATTTGAGAATGCATCTGTCTATTTGGGGTTATAACTTTACAACTTTGGTGGGGTGGGAAGGATTAGATGTGGAGTGGGGAGGGGAGAGGATGGGAAGGGATGGGAAGGGGAAACGAAAGAGGAGACTACAATGCTTGATAAGAAATGTACTCATTATCTTGCCCATGTAATTGTAACCCCTCTACAGTATTTTCACAGTAAAAATAAATAAAGAGATGATAAAAAAAGTGAAAATTTAGAGGACAAACTTTGCTTTATGCAAAAGTGAGAAGGGAAAGCACAAGTATTCATTTGTCTCACTAAATATTCCAGACTGGAGAAGAAGTATAAACTTCTATAGCTGGTGTTCTTAATGGTTGTGTGTGTGTGTGTGTGTATGTGTGTGTGTGTGTGTGTGTGTGTGTGTGTGTGTGTGTGTGTGTGTGTGTGTGTGTGTGTAATAATACTAGCTATATGTAGGGTTATGCAATTACTAGATCAGTACTGTACTATTTTATCAATATCTATAGCCCTTTGTGCTCTGGTTATTTTTTAGATAAGGTTCACTTTTACTGAAGCAGCCTATCACAGTCATTTTAGTTACACATCCTACATTAGCTAAGATAACAAGTATGTACCACCATGCCAAATTTTTTTTTTGAAATGGTTTACCACAGCCTTTACCTTGGTTATCTTCATATAAAGATCTTTCCAGTCTCAAACTCACATGTAGCAAGTATTACAAGCATATGAGCCTATGTGAAGGGATCATTTTTATGTTTTAACACTGCAAATACTTAAAAATATCATTATATAATAGCAGTAGGAAAATATCTCAAAATTGCATAGTGGGTCTTCATATGTCACTCCTATAAATTTAGGTTAAAAGAATTAACTACAATATTTATTCATGAGTATTTCAATCAAATTAAAGTAAGAACAACATGTAGTTTAAGTGATTTCAAGCAGTTTTGTGAAGAAATGGGTACTAGAAAAAGAAGAAAATAAAATATTTTTAAAATTTGATAAATTTTTTATGTTCTTCACTTGCCAGAATTGCATTTTAAGTATAGTTAGTACTCAATAATTAATGTTACAGTGTTTGTACAATACAAATGTAGTATAGTGTTCTCATCTAGCACTATCATTTTTGTTTTGTCCAGCTGCTTACTCTGTTTTTCCTTTCTACAAAAAAGACAGAAACAATCTCAGAAAACATGTTCCTTCGCTAGATTACTGTGCTCATTCACACAATTAGTAAAACAAATAATATTGCTGTTGTTGTAAATTAAATGCAGATTCTTGGGAAAAGTGGGAAATATAAGGCATATCTTGCTTCATAACTTAAAAAGTACATGTATACAAACAGCATTAAAATGAATGACTCATTGCCTCTACACATAAGTAAATTAAAATTAAGGTCACAGGATACAGAAGAGCAAATTCAAACTGAGAAGAAAAGAAAATGCTATAAACATAGGAGCATATTTTGAAAAGAAATGCAAAAAGAAGTCCTGTAGGACATTCTAGATATGGAGAAAATGGGAGACACAGGAATAACAAAACAAGTAAGTGGTTTAGTGAAGCAATTTGGTAATCTGGAATATACTTATTGAGAGTGGATAGGTAGCTTAAGGACAATAATCAGGATTAAATTACAAAAGACATGTACTATCCTAAAAAGCCAAGCTTCCCCTTCAGGTTATGGAGTCCACTACATGAATAGCAGCACCACAGTATACATACATACACACACACACACACATACATACATACATTCATACATACATATATATGTATACATGTGTGTGTATATATACTAAGAATGCCACTTTCAGAACAACAAAAACTAAAAATATTTGGAATGAAACTATAGTAGATGGAATATAAGTAAAATGATAATTTAAAAGAATGTAGAGGGGAGTGAATCCATCTACTATGAGAAATGGAATGAGAAACTAAGCAGGAACAAAATGAGAATATTGAGTGAGTGGAAGGGGCAAACCCTGACAGGCCCAGGATCTAGGATTCCCTCTGTTTCAGAGCTTCAGTGCAAATTATCAGGTCCTATGTAGTTATATGGAAAAGAAAACAACAGAGTAGATTAATAAAGAGTCAGGATGGGGTCAAGTTTAGTATTAACTGTGGGTACACATTTTAGTACCAAGAATGTGGAACACAGGTGTGAACAAATACATTAAGTATAGGAATTAAAGGCCATATTAAGAAAAAGCATAAGGGTTTAGGAAATCAAATAATTCCAATATGTAAATAAACTATGTAACTGAGTCCTGCAAACATACTCAGATATTTTAAATTTTAAAACTAAAAACAAGAGGGGCTGGGAAGTTGGCTCAGTGGTAGAGTGCTTACCTCTCATGCATGAGGCCCTGGGTTCAATTCTTCAGTACCACATAAGCAGAAAAATGCTGGAAGTGGCACTGTGGCTCAAGTGGTAGGGTGCTAATCTTGGGCTGAGGAACTGAGGGACAGTGCCCAGGCCCAGAGTTCAGCCCCCGTGACTGACAAAACAACCAACCAACCAAATTAAAAACTAAAAACAAGAGGAAAATAAGAAGCAGAAACTTCAGATTTTCATTTTATATAATACCATTGGTTTCAAGTATATAAACTGCTCTTAATATACAACTATTTAGGAAGTATTATGCTTATATGGATAATTAAATTTATTAAAAATGTCAGTCTAAAATAATATTTTAAGGTGTTTTAGAAAGTCTGCTTTATTAAGTTTTTTTATTGTTTTCAAATACTTGAATTTTAGGCTAGACTTTAAGTAGCATGCACTTATAGTCACATCTACTCAAGAAGCTGAAAATGGTGTTACTTGAATGCAGAATTTGAGACCAACAAAAGGAAAAGACCCAAGTACAAAAAAATACTTATATTGGAAAGGAGGGTTTTCGATGCTGTGGCCTGAACCCAGTGATTTAAGGCTTCTAGATAACTGTACTGTAAAACTTTGTTTTTCTTTGGAGACAAAGTCTCACTCTCTAGCTAAGTTTGGGCTGAAACTTGATATCTTTCTGTCTCTGACTCTGAATTTCAATGATAACTGATATTGGTCATTATTCCTAGCCAGAATAGAAGTTGAACATACTAATTATAAATAGAACATGAAATAAGAATATTGATATATACGTATTTCCCCTCACTTATGGCAAACAGAAATTTCAGTTTTAATACTAGACACTTGAGATTAAACAAGCAATTTCATAAGTATTGTACATTTCAAAATGTGCATAATTAACCAAGATAAAATTATAGATTTTATTAACTTCCTGTTCACATATTTTATAGGACATTCTAAAACACAGAAACAGAAGACAGAGATTACATTTAAATATGACCAAGCAAAACACAAATCTGTGTATAGAACACAGTTTGCATGCATAGTATTAAGAATGGTTAATTTGTGCTTTGGTTTTTGTGTAATTTGCAAAGATACATTGTTAAGAAAATTAAAATAGGAATATAGGTTCACAAAGTTTTCATTAATGCTATCAAACGAAATATTGTTTCCAATGTTCCCATCTAAAACAAGCAAGTGCACATATACTCATGCAAGCATGTTGATGAAGCAAAAAGAAATGGTTTCTACTCAGAGAAGCACATATTGTAATTGAAAGGATAAACATCAAATCCATAGTAGGATGTAATACCATATATCTTAAAATAACAGATCAAGATTATTTGTGCCATTATATTAAATGTAATTGTCATAGTCTTCTGTTTGTGCTTAATCTGAAAAGCACAAATGTATCATGATAAATCTCAATACAATGTATTATTTATTTCTTGCCAACAAAGGATTTCTTAATTGATTAGTTTGGATACATATTGCTGTATGGTAGGTTATGAAATAATTTCTTTATTTTACACACAGATAGGTTTCTGGAATGTCTATATTTCTTTTAGCTCTACATTATTATTCTCCTAGAATATATAGATTCACTTATGAAAGTAATCATCTACCATCATGAGGAAATGATGAATAAGAAGATTTCATAATTAAAATATACTACTTCAAGGAGACAAATATATTAAGTTGACACAACAAACTTAAGTATTATTAATCATTACATTTCAATATCAGTACAGTATTCCATAAACATTACATTTGGGTTTTAAAGTAATGCATACTATTATCTCTTATGTTTGATATCTCATGTTACTACTCAAAGAATTTCATGAAAAATTACCTTCTTTAAAGCACAGATAAATTTTTCCAAACACAGTATTTGTGCATTCAAATTAAAATCTGTATATTACGTGTCATGAAAGGTTTCAGATCTGAAGCCTAATGCTTAAGATATAAGAAATCAATGGCTGCATTTTACCTCAGTGTCTCATCCTTCTTTCTGTTCACAATATGTCTAAATAGCAATAACCTAATCTTTTGCTTGATCGCAAAGTTACTGAGGCCATTTCATCTGTGTTTCACGTTTCCTCACCACAACCTAGAAATTATTTACCAAAATTCATTATTTCTTTCATATTTCTCAAGTAATCACTTTCCTTCTCAACAGTGATATCTCATTTTAACTCAATTCACTATACTTTACATGTTTTCCATGCATTTAACAATGGTACCATAGAGCTATATTTCTAATATTTTCATTTTTATTTTCTTCCCTTGGTTTAGGTAGTTAAAAATATTTGCCAACTATATATCTGACCGGGGAGTGATTACAAAGATATACAGGGAGTTTAAACAATTAAACCTCAAAAAATGAATAAGCCAAATAATTAGGCAATAACCTGAGTAAGCAATTCTAAAAGCAGTGCAAATCATCAGTAAGTGGACAAACAAATGCTCAAGGAAATACAAATTAACATTGAGATTTCATTTCACACCAGTCAGAATTGCCATCCTGAAAGTCACAAACAATAGCAAAACCTGGCAAGGATGTGGGGGTAAAAGAATCTTAATATATTGTTAGTATGAATGGAAACTAATGCAAACACTATGGAAATCAGCATTGATGTTCCTCAAATAAACTAAATAGAGCAGTCAGTATTTTTTGACTGAGAGAAAATGGGAATGAGGAGAGTGTTTACAACTGAATTAGTTCCAACGATTTTAAGTCAGAACAAATATAAATATTAAAATAGAATTTTAAGTTAGAAGAAATATAATCCTTCCAACAACTCAGCCACACAATGCTGGTGTATTACAGGTTTTCTTTAGGATCAGTAGGAAACTGGATACATCAAAGATACCAAAATCTACAGATGCTCAAGAGCCTTCTATTAAATAGTACATTGTTTTCATAGAAACTCTGCACATCTTCCTGATTTTTTTTAAGCAGAATTGGGAATTGAAGCCCATGCTTCACATTTGCTAGGCAGCTACTCTACCACTTTAGTCACATCTCTAGCTCCTTTGTTGTATTGGCTAATTTTTTGTTGTTATTGGTTGTGGGGTTTGAACTCAGGGCCTGGACACTGTCCCTGAGCCTTTGTCCTCTAGGCTAACTTTCTATCACTTGAGCCACAGCACCACTTCCAGCTTTTGAGTGGTTAACTGGAGATAAGAGTCTCATGGGGACTTTTCTGCTTGGGCTGGCTTCCAATAGCAATCATCAGATCTTAGCCCCCTGAGTAACTAGGATTACAGGCGTGAGCTACTGACCAGCTGCATTGGCTATTTCTGAGGTACGGTCTCACCTTATGCCTAGATGTAAGTCTTCTACTTCTGTGTTCCTACTTTGCTGGGGATGATAGGCACAAGATATTGTGGAGTAACCTAAATTTTTAAGCCACTTGAGCCACAGCTCTACTTCTGACTTTCTAGCTGTCTGGGCTGTCTTAGATCTCAACTCCTGAGTAGGAATATAGGAATGAGTCACTGACACCCTACAAAGTCCTATGAATTTTTAGGTTTGATCTGGCCTCAAACCTCAAGTCACCTCAAAACCCTGCATCTTCACCTGCAATTTAGCTAGGATTTCAAGGTTAAGGTATCTCAACCATTTGAAGAAGGGAGAGTTGGGAATGAAGAGAGAAAATGATGATCAAGATGCATTATATTCATAAACTCAAAGACATATTGAATGGTTGGACAACTATTTAAAGATAATAAAAATTATTAGAAAGGAAAAAAAACTAAATAGAAAGTAATTTTCATCCAAGAATACTACTTTGGAGCATTTATCTGAAAGAAGGCAAGGGAGAGTATAATAAAGGCACTTGCACACTCATGTAAATAGCTAAGTTATAAAATGTC
The DNA here is from genome assembly GCF_024711535.1 of Dipodomys merriami. NCBI lineage: Eukaryota > Metazoa > Chordata > Mammalia > Rodentia > Heteromyidae > Dipodomys > Dipodomys merriami. The sequence goes on from NW_027205603.1 coordinate 22,007,658, forward strand.
CCATAGCCAAGAATGGATGAAGAAAACGTAGTGTACATATGCAATAAAATTATTTTTAGTCTTCTAAAAAATGAAATATTTATCTTTCACTGGGCAATTAATTGAATTGTAAAACATAATATTGAGTGACGTAAGCTAGGCAGAGGCCCACACGTGGATCTTAAACATGTATAATATATATAAATGAATAAATGTATTTCTAAACATCCTTGTCTATGGTAAATAGGACTAAGGTATTACATATGCAGGAGTGAGTAACCTCTGTGAAAAACTAACAGTAAGTGTAAAAACAAGAACACGAGGAACATGAAACGTGTCTTGACTTGCAGTGAGTCCTTATAGAGAGGAATTGGATAAACAGAGGGAGAAGGAAGACAAATAGGCTCATAATATTCAATATACATATGTGAAAATGAAACAAAAAATCTGGATCAGAGTGGTGTGGGAAGGACAGGGGAAGGTGAGAATGATCACTACAAAGTTGATCATTAAAATGCATTTTATATAAAGGAGGACAAGTTAAATTGAAACCATTTTGGTCTACCAATGAAAGATAGTACATTATTTTTTAAATGTTCATAAATAAGCAAATAGCAAGTTAATTAGGGTTCCTGTTACATACTGAACTACACCCAATGGTTCATCTTATAAATGTCTTAAATAGACAGTCCACACCCTTGCTAATCAGTGTATTCTGAGCACAAGCAGCATGCACATCAAATGAAAACTTCGTTGTCCTGCAGAATCCTAGGTTTGAAGTAGTGTGAGTTCATGACTTGTTGTCTTCCCAACAAATGCAGGACAAGATCAGAAATTAGAATTCTACTTTAAATTCTTCCCTAATTTCTTCTAATACAGTATTCCATTTTTTATGGAATTAACTCACCTTTATTCTTAGCCTGAAACTTTCCTTACTTTTTCCTCTTTTTCTGATCTTTACCTTTTAATTTTCCTATGATGTTATAATATCTTGAGATGGCAGTAATTATTTATAAATATTTTTATTTTAAACTATTCCTGAAATTGCATAAAATACACAGTTTAATATCATCTAATTTTTGTATGCCTCCTATTAAGTAATTTTTCTTGAATATCAATGTCAATAAATAATTTTACTTTAAAGAAACCTACACCTTCCGGTAAGATGGTGGCATCATCAAAGGTAAACTTCTAAGTGTCTCTGACCAAATAGAGATTTGGGGCCCCAGAACACACTTCACCTCAAGAGGTCCACACCAACCATACCCATAGTAGTGCAGAAGAAATCATATCAAGGGAATACAAGAACAGAAGTCTGTTAATATTTCAGAAGCAACATACTTATCTCAAATTATAGTAGACCCTGGATATTGGGCGTTCCTGTTCTCTAAAACTGAAGGAAAGAAAGAGGAAAAAAGGAAGAAAAGTGGCTCTGTTCAGTGTGTCAGCAATTCTAAAACTCAGAGAAAAGATGCATAATAGCTCCAGAAGCAACTAGAGTCAAATTACAATTCTGAACTGAGGATCTTCTTATAAAGTGGTCTTAAGTGGGCTATTTCCATAGAAACTGCAGTACAGAACAGTGCTGATCTCTTAAAAGATTGATTACTTATAAAAGAAAACCAGTCTGAATCACTATAGACTTCTCAGCTGAGACCATGAAAGTAAAATGAGTCTACATGAAGTATTCCAAACCATAAAATCAAACAATTACCAACCCAGAATACTGTACCCAGCAAAGCTCTCCTTCATAACCAAAGGACTAATTAAAACATTTCATAAGAAAGAAAAATTGAAATGATTATATCCACCAAACCAGCTCATCAGAAAATATTTAAAAATGTTCTTCATGTAGAAAAATCAATAAGTAACATGATGTTGGCTGAGAAAATGCTCCTTACCAGAGAATCAGGTAAATATAACAAAAATAGAGGCGCCATATCCCCTAAGAAAGGAGATAGAAACTTCTCAGTCATAACCCTCAATATCAATGGACTTAACTCATCAATTAAAAAACATAGACTGCTGGGCACAAGTGGCTCATGCCTGTAATCCTAGCTATTCAGGAGGCTGAGCTCTGAGGATCACGGTTCAAACCCAGCCCAGGCAGGAAAGTCCATGAAACCCTTATCTCCAATAAACCACTCTGAAAACCAGAAGTGGCACTATGGCTTGAGTGGTAGAGCTCTCACCTTGAGCTGAAGAGCTGAGGGACAGTGCCCAGGCCCAGAGTTCAAGCCCCACGACTGACAAAAAGTAATAATAAAATAAAATACCTAGGAATTCACTTAACCAAATATGTGATGGGCCTCTATTGTGAAAACTTCAAAACTCTGAAAAGCAAAACTGAAGCTGACTTAAGGAAATGGAAAAATCTCCTATGCACCTGGTTGGGAAGAATTAACATAGTAAAAATTGCAATCCTGCCCAGAGAAAAATGCAAAATCCCAACAACTATATTCAAAGAAGTAGAGAAATCAATAAAAAAATCATATAGAATCATAAAAGATCCCAATAGAAAAAAACATTAGCAGGAAGAACACTGATGGAGGAATATCAATATCAACTTCAAACTTTATTACAAAGCCATGGTGATAAAAAGAAGCTTGGTACTGGCACAAGAATAGGCTTGAGGACCAATATTAGAATAGAAGACCCAGAATGAACCCACAGTCATATATCCACCTAATATTTGATAAAGGAGCAAAAAACACAGGTTGGAAGAGAGCCGTCCTTCAACAAATGGTGCTGGAAAAATTGGCTATCTACGTGTAGAAAACTGAAGCTAGATATACATATATCATCCTGCACCAGAATCACTTCTAAATGGATAAAGACCTCAATGTAGGGCCAGATACTATGAAAACATTACAAGGAAGGGGTAGGGGAAACCCTAGGCCTTCTAGGTATGGATTGAAACTTCACAAAGAAAGGTCCAAAATCACAAAAAAATCAAAGAAAGACTGGATAAATGGGATTCTATGAGACTGAAGAGCTTCAACATAGCAAAGGACATAGCTAGAAAGATAAAGTCTAAAATATACTTAGAACTCAAAAAATTAAATACCCCAAAACAAATCCTTAAATAAACAACTGCCCAATTAATAAATGGGCTAAAGACTTAAAGAGAGACTTCTTTGAAGCGGAAATAAGAATATCCATTAGACACATGAAGAAATGCTCAACTTCTCTAGCCAAAATAGAAATGCAAATCAAAACAACATTGAGATTTCACCTCACCCCAGTTAGAATGGCTATAATCAAGAAATCTAATAACAACAGATGCTGGAGGGGGATGTGGCCAAAAGGGAACCCGACTGCATTGTTGGCGACAGTGTAAACTTGTTCAACCACTTTGGAAGGCAGTTTGAAGGTTCCTCAAAAGACTCCACATAGAGCTCCCTTATGACCCAGCAGTCCCACTTCTGTGCATTTACCCAAACGATCACAAACAAGGCCATACTATATCTACCAGCACAACTATGTTTATTGCAGCATTATTTACCATGGCTATGGAACTAACCCAAATGCCTCTCAGTAGATGAATGGCTCAAGAAAATGTGATATATGGAATTCTATGCCTCCATCAGAAAGAATGACACTGTCCCATTTGTTAGGAAATGGAAAGGCTTGGAAAAAAATATATTAAGTGATGTAAGCCAGGCCCCAAGAAACATAGTATATGTTTAGGACAAGCAGAAAAGGTCAAAAGCTAAGTATATATGACCATTTAAGATGATTCTAAGCAAAATGAACCCCAAGATAGAGACACAAGTCTTATCATATCCTTGCTGTTTTTTTTAAATGTATATATAATGTACTGTGTCTTTTTTGGTTTCTTTGTATGTTCCTCCCCCCTGGTATAACCCCTTTTTTCCACTGTATTTGATGTTGGTGCCCTGCATCTTGTATATACATTTTTCTAATTTGGGGAGGGGAAAGGAAATAACAAAATGCTGAAATAAGGATACATGTTGACCCATTATAACAATGAGATGTTCAAGACACTACGTTGAAAATGAACTTTACAACTTCAGGTGGGAGAGAGGAGTTGTGGAGGTGGGGAGGGAAGGTATGGTAAGGGAATAACAAAGGAGGAGGTAACAATGCTCAATAGGAAATGTATTCATTACCTTAATCATGTAACTGTAATCCCTCTGTACAGTATCTTTACAATAAAATATATACAAAATGTCCATAGAATGGGAGAGAATTTTACTAGCTATGCATCAGACAAAGGCCTCATATCTAAAATATACTTAGAGCTCAATTAATTAACCCCACAAATCAACCCTCAAATATTCAAAATCCCTCAATTATTGGGCTAATGACTTAAAGAGGAACTTCTTAAAGAAAGAAAAAAGAATGGCCAAAAGACACAAGAACAAGTATTCAACATCTCTGGCCCTAAAGGAAATACAAATCAAAACAACATGGAGATTCTAGCTTACTCCAGTTAGAATGGTTATTAGTAGGCAAACTAACCATTACAAATGTTGGAGGGGATGTGGACAAAAGGGAACTCTATTCCACTGTTGGTGGTAATGTAAACCTATTTAAACACTTTTGAAAACAGTATGGAAGTTCATCAAAAGACTAAACATAGAGCTTTCTTATAATCCAGCAATCCCACTTCTGGGCATTTATGCAATGGACCACAAACAAGGCTACACCAAAGCCACCAGTGTAACCATGTTAATTGCAGCATTGTTAACCAGAGCCAAGATAGGAATCAACCAGATATCTCTCAATAGACAAATGGATCATAACAATCTTATATATATTTATATTTATATGTATAGTAGAAATATACTCATCCATCAGAAAGAATTATACTCATCCATTCATAAGGAAATGGAAAGACTTGGAAAAAATTATATTAAGCAATCTAAACCAGAAACACAGGATGCATTGTTTTCCTCATTTGTTGTGACTAGAATGTACACATAAATCTACAAGCAAACACACTGAATGATTTTATATATATATGTATATGTGTGTGCGCACATATATACACTGGGGCATGATAAATTATAAAACACTAGACATTCACACATTGAGTTCAAAGAGGGTTATGCATAGGAGTGGTTGGCAAAGGCTTAATAGTTATGTGTATATGATCATAAAAAATCATATTCTATGAAACGAATTTCAAGAAAAGGGAACAAAAGTCATATTTAGTTGCTATTGTTGCTTGTTGAAGTTTTGTGTTCTTTACCTTTTGTCTTGTTTGTTAGTTTGTAGTTGGGAGGGTAAGGGAAGAAACAGAAAAGGTGGAACAAGGGTGAACAAATATAATAGTGTTATTCACTAGACACTGTGTGGAAAGCGAATTGTACATCTTGTGGGTGGGAATGGGAGGGAAAAAAGGAGAGAGTAATGGGAGGGGAGAAATGGCTCAAAAATCATTGTACTCATTACTCATTACCTGATTCGTGTAATTGTAACCCCTCTGTATATGAACTCTATGATAACAATGAAGATATACAATATAAAAAGAAACCTAATGAAGTTTTATTAAACAAAATTCTTACCTTCTACATAACCATGTTCTGTAGTGTCACCTTCATATGTAGTCACTGGTTCAATGCCAGTATAAATACATGCATGATCCTTGCTCTGTAATATCAGTTTAGATCAAGAAAGTGGTCTATAAAGTAATTATTCTATAGCTATATAAATTTTCTGCCTCAGAAGACTGGAGAGTTTTTTCTAATAGGTAATTAAATATATTCAAGAAAATATTACAAGGTTAAATTTTAAAACAACAAGGGAATATTAAGTTTACACATGACTTTTATATTCATATTACATTATATATGTGTATGCACACATGTGTGCATATGTGTTAAAACAATTATGCTGTTTGCAATGTCACTTCTTGATTATGGGTAATTTTAAGATGTCTGAGTCTCATAATAAGCCTGTGTGATCAATTCTTCTCTTGTTCTAAATAATCTCCTAAATTGTCACATGCCTGGAGCCGCCATAGCTTTAACTTAGCAACTTAAATGAAAGAATCTCTGATGATAGATTGTACTTCCATCTGCATTCTCAGCCTAATATAAACTTCATCAAACTTCTCTGAACAAAGATCTCAATCTGTTTTTCTATATGTGGTTTCTTTATAAGTATTTAACTTGCTCTGTTTATGCTGGAGTTTTAAGCCAGATCATCACAAATGTTAAATAAGCATTCTAATTTATTCCAGTTAAATATTTTAAAAATATAACCAGGAAGGACCAAACAAAATAACTATATACCAGTAAAACATGTCTATTAGGAGTTTACTGAAAATAACCATGTATCAAATTAGAAATCTGTCACCTCTTTCAACTTATTCTCTATTTTCTTGAAACTGTTCCAAATACATATTGTCACCTTTAAACTAACGTGATGAATGCTCATTAAGGATATAACTACTCTATAATTGGTACACACATTTGCAGTTGACAAACTGTTGTATCTTTCTTACCTCTCTTGTTCATCACATCAACCTAAGAAGTCGATTTTTCCAGATTTATGGTAAAATATTCAGTTGTCAACATAATGTAAAATAAAAACTTCAAGATTTCAGAGCATTAGATGTTAGGTAGCAATAGACTTCAACTGTTGTGCAGATACCATTATGCAGGAGGTACTGAAACCTAAGAGATCAGTCCTGCCCCATCTCTTTCCACAGTAGTGACCTCATGAATTTACACATGATTTTACAAGCACAGGTATCATAAACATATTCAAGAAATTTATTTTTTAAAACATTTTTCTATTTATCAAGGAAACGCTAAAATCAACTTACTATTGCAGACCTGTAGGTTTCTAATTCCTCATACGTTTTCTGTAGTTGAAATGTGACTTTCTGTTTAGTACTTACAAATCTAAAATTCAATTACTATGCTTTATCTTATCAAGTTTGAAGATGCAAACACTTATTATAGTCCAAAGTACCTTTCTGAATCTCATAGATTTTAAACAAAATCATGCATGCCACAAAATCATGGAGACCAGAATTTGAACTAGTCTTTCAGAAACTGTGCTAATTCTTCATGAATTCCAAGTCTGAGTTTCTGCACTATATGTCACCAGTTTTATTAAATAAGTCCCACACTATTACATAATATTACTCCTGACTCCATGATGACATATTTACTGTAGGCTGAAATATAAGGACATTTGTCATAATTGTTTTTTCTGTATGTGAAAAAGCAAAGCACACATTTTTGTTATTATTTACTGACACTGTCTTAGTGTCAGTAAATATTCCAGGATGGAGGATGCATGTGAACATCCATATCTAGTGTTCTTTATATTTTATGTGATAAAGCTAGTTATTCTTAGGCCATCCACTTACTATGCAGGTGTTCTACCACTTCAGTAATACATGTAGCTCTTTGTGCTCTGGTTAGTTTTAGTTCAGGCTCATTTCTCCTGAACCAACCTAGTCCTCAGTCATTCCAGATACATATCTTATATTGTATCAGCTGAGATAACAGGCAGTTCAATCATGTCTAACTTTATCATTTCAAATGGTTTACAAGAGCCTTCACCCAGGTTGGCCTCATATAACAATCTTGTAAATCTCAGCTTTGCCTGTAGCTAGGATTACAAGGACATGAGGCAACATGTACAGAAATCACTTTCATGTTTATACACCACTTAATGATAGTGTAATAATGATAAGAAAATACCTCAAAATTGTAAGGTAGGTCTTCATAATTCTTAATTCTTAAATCTTGTTCACATGTCATACCTATAAAATGTAGGCACAAATAATTCATTAAACATTTATTATTATGAATATATGCTGTACCTGCAAATCTAGCTCCATTTATGGGTATTTCAGTGAAATTATAGCAATAACAGCAAATAATTTAAGTCAGCTTTATGAATAAATTGGTACTAAAAAAGGAGAAGAAAATGAAAATATTTTTTAAGTTTGGTATCTTTCTGATACTTCATTTGGCAAAATAGTATTTAAGTATTGACAATGTGGTCAATGTGACCTCTATTACCGTCTTCTACAAAACAAATGAAGTGTCAATATTGTTCTCATGATGTACTACCATTTTGGTTTTGTCCAATTGCTGGCTCTGTTGTTTCTTCCTACAAAAAAATAGAGAAAACATGTTCATTCACTAGATTACCATGCTCATTCAGAACAAAATCAGCAAAACAAAAAAAAAATACTGTGATTGTAAATTAGAGACACATTCCTGAGAAAAGTAGCAAATATAAGGCAGATATTGCTCTATATTTGACCAGCACTAGAAGTATATCAATTAGGAACACAAATGAACGATTCATTGCTTTTAATCAATGGAACAAGAAATACATCAAACCCAAACTTGGAAGAAAAGGAAATGCTACACAGAGGGATGTATTTTGAAAGAGAAAGTACACAAAGAAGGCATGTAAGAAATCCTAGACATGGGAAACATGAAAATGGCAACAACAAAGCAAACAAGGTAATTTGGTAACACTGGAATATAGACATTGAAAATTGGTAGGTACCTTGCTCGATAGGAAATGTACTCATTCCTTACTCGTGTAACTGTAACCCCTCTGTACAGAATCTTTTATATATAAGATCATATATATATATGATCATATATATACATATATATGTATATATATAATCAATTACAACAGGCCCAACTGCTCCTTCAGTTTAGGGAATCCCCTAACAGGGTGAAGAATAGCAGCAAAACAGATATGTATTAGGAAGGTCACTTTCACAGTGACAAAAATATTTTAAAAACATAATTATAATAGATGGAGTTGAACAAAAAGGATGATTTAAAAGGATACTACATTAAGAACATCCTGATTCTTTGTCTACTCTGCTCTGACATTTTTTTTCCATCTAAGTACATAGCTCTTGGTAAATTGCACCAACACTCTGAAAAAGGTGAAAATACTGGATCCAGGACTATCACCAGCCTTCTCATTTTATGCCTGCTTACCATTTCTCATACTATTATTTTTACTAGAGGACTTCACTTTCCTCTCATCCTTTTAAATCATCTGATATTAGGATTGCAACTCCTGCCTGTTTATGGAGCCATTTACTTGGTAGATTTTATTCTAGCCTTTCACTTTCTTCTGAAAGTGTTTATTTTGTGAGCAAGTTGTGCCTCTTGAAGAAAACAGACAAAAGGATCTTGCTTTTTGATGCAACTGGACAATCTATGCACTCAGTTGGAGAGTTAAGTCTAATATTGAGAGTTAGGACTGTGAAGTCTGTCCCTACTTTTTTATCCAATTTTTGAGGAGTGGGGGGAGCTGTGCCTTGGCTGTTCTTGTTGTGAATATGTAGTTCTCTGTGGACAGCTTCATTGCCTATATTCTTTTCTTGTTGGTTTTCTAGATGTAGAACGTTTTTGAGGATTTTTTTGAAGAGTTGGTTTTGTAGCAATGTATTGCTTTAGATTTTCCTTACTGTCCCTTTCCTTCCTTATCCTTTTGCTATGAATGAGAGTTTAACTGGATAGATTTTTTTGGTTGGTAGTTATCTGACTTTAGGATATGGCATCCTTGCTTTTATGGTGTCTGAGAAGTCTGAGATGTGATTGTTCTCTTCTCCCTGGCAGCTTTAAGAATTCTTTTCTTGGGCTCGGAAGGTGGCTCAGTGGTAGTGTGCTTGCCTTGCATGCATTAGGCCCTGGGTTCGATTCCTCAGCACCACATAAGCAAAAAAAATAAAGCTGGAAGTGGCGCTGTGGCTCAAGTGGTAGAGTGCTAGCCTTGAGCTGAAGAGCTGAGGGACAGCACCCAGGCCCAGAGTTCAGGCCCCACGACAGGACCAAAAAAACCCCAAAAAACAACAACAAAAAAACCCAGAAGAAATCACATAGTACATTATAAGTATTTTAAAAACAGCAATAAAGAAAAAGAACCTCTGTGTCCCTATCTTGGGGTTTATCTCACTTAGCACCATCTTATATGGTCATATGTGCATAGCTTTTGATCTTTTCTATTTGTCTGGTAAGATTATCCTAGATACATACTAGTTATTGCAAATAAGGGAAAGCATGGGACCTATGTTTCTTTGGGCCTGGCTTACTTTACTTAATATAATTTTTTGCAAGTCTTTCCATTTCCTAACAAATGGGGTGGTGTCATTCTTTCTGATGGAGGCATAGAATTCCAATGGAAGAAAGACAGCCTCTTCAGTAAATGGTGCTGGCAAAATTGGTTAAACACCTGTAGAAAACTAAATTAGATCCTTATATATCACCCTGCACAAGAATAAACTCCAAATGGATCAAAGGCCCCTAAGTAAAAGCAGACACCCTGAAAACATTACAGGAAAGAATCGGAGAAACCCTAGGGCTCTTTGGCACAGGCCAAAATTTTCTTAATAGAGATCCAGAAACACAACAAATAAAGAAAGGTTGGACAAATGGGATGGTATAAAACTGCAGAATTTCTGTATGGCAAAGGACATAGCTAGTAAGATCAATAGAAAGACCACAGATTGGGAGAAGATCTTCACTAGCCATATGATGGACAAGGGTATACATCTTATTACCTTCCAATTCACATGTTTCTCAGGACATTCTAAAACGCAAAAACAGAGGACAGAATTATATTTAATTATGACTAAGTAAAACAGACATTTGTGCATTGATAGCATGGAACACAATGTACACGCACAGCATTAAGAATGATAAATTTAGACTTGGGTTTTTGTAATTTGTAAAGTTATATATATATATATGTGTGATGTATATATATATATATATATATATATATATATACATATATTTATGTATATATATAGTAGGTTGTGGAGCTTGATCTCGGGGCCAGGTTGCTGTCCTTGAGCCTTTTTGTGCTCAAGGCTAGCGCTCTACCACTTGAGCCATAGCACCAATTCAGGATTTTGAGTAGTCAAATGGAGATAATAGTCTCACAGGGACTTTCTGCCTGGGCTGGCTTTGAATTGCAATCCTCAGATCTCAGTATTCTGAGTAGCTAGGATTACAGATGTGAGCATCTGATGCCCAGCTAAAATTATATTTTTAAGAAAATAAAAGCAGGAATATAGGCTTATAAAAGCCTTTGCTTATGTTTTCAAAAGCAATACATGTTTCCAGTAGTCCGTACTAAAACAATCAAGAGCACATATAGGAACATGATGAAGGAGTAGAAAGTGACTTCTATTCAGAGGAATACACAGTGAAAGTGAGAGGATAAACACCAAAGCTGGTAGAATGTAAAACCATTTATCTTTAATATGAAACATCAGAATCTCCAGGTGCCGATGGCTCATGTTGGAGGCTGAGATTTAAGGATACTGGTTCAAAGCTGCCCTAGGCAGGAAAGTCCATGAGACTCTTATCCCCAATAAACTAAAAAATAGAGAAAAAACAAAACCTGAAAATAGAGCTGTGGCTCAAGCAGTAGAGCAAGCAAAAGGTGAGGTCCACCCCCTAATCCTAAATTCTTGTCCATGACTGGTAAAAATTAAAATGAAAAAATCAGAATTATTTATGCCATTACACTATATCTATTTAGTAAAGTATTCTGTTTGTCCTTAAGTTAAGAAACAAAATATACTGTAATGACAGCTAAACAAAATAAAATATTTCTTTCATATCAGTGAAAAATTCCTGAATAGATCAATTTGGATATAAACTTCTGAATGATAGGTTATGAAAGGATTGTCCTATTCTACCCACAGAGGATTCCGGAATATCTACATTTCTTGTAACCTCTACAGTGTTTATATTAAAGAATCTTGATTCACATACAATTAATCATTCATCACAATAATGAAATAATAAATATGTTTTCATAGTTCAAATATACTTCTTGAACATATTTTGTATGCATATAATTATATATGTTGTTGTCACAATGAAATTAGGTTTACTAACCCTACCCTTTATTATTAACCTGTATATTAGTTATTACTATTCCTTTTTCCTTTCTTTCTTTTTGTGCTGTCCTGGGTTTGAACTCTGGGCCTAGGTGCTACCCCTGAAGCTTTTGTGATCAAGGCTAGCATGCTACCCACTAAAAACACAGCTCGACTTCTAGCCTTTTTATAGATAATTGGAGATAAGCATCTCATGGTTTTATTGCTCAAGCTGGGTTCATATCGGGATCCTCAGATCTCAGCTTCCTGAGAAGTTCACAGGTTTGAGTCACAATGCCCAGCTAGTATTATTCTTCATATTTCAACATCAGTGAGATATTCCACAAACTAAATTTGGGGAATTAAAGTAACAAACTCTTTAATTTTTTTTTTGGTTTGGAAACTCATTAGTATTTAAAGAATTTTATTGAAAGAATGCCTTCTTCAAACTTCAGCTAAAATGTTTTAGGAGCCAGTGTTTCTGCATTCAAATCTAACTCTGTAAACTGCATGTGACAATGTTCAGCTCTGAAGCTTAAAAACTGAGATATGAGAAAGCTGGGGACAGTAAACACTGTATTTCAGTCTTAAGTATCCCTTCTATTTCCGATTGCCCAAATAGCAATATTCTACTCTTTTGCTTCACTGGAAACATAGTGAAGCCATCATATGTAAATTGTGTTATGTTTCCAGATCACAGACCAGGAATAATGTAGCTAACTTAATTCTTTCTTTCATATTGCTCTTTAAACAATCATTATCCATTTAAGAGAAGAAATTTACAGTTATAGTCTTAATTCATTATACTATATGCATTCTTTTAAGGCCTTCAAGAAGCATTTTTTACAATAGCATCTTAGAATTATATTTGTATTTTTCACAATTTTTATTTTCTCTCTTGTCTTAAAGAATGCTCACAGTTACAAAATATTTTCCAGCTCTACATCTAGCAAGAGTGTAATTACAAGCATGTATGGGAAAATTAAAATTAATAAACTAAATAATGAATGGGCAAAGTAACTGAGGAAGCCATTCTCAGAAGTACAAATGGTCAATAAATACAAAAAGAAATGTTCAACAATCAAGGTTATAAAGGAAATGTAAATCCAAATAACACTGAGATTCCATTTCAAACCTGTCATAATTGCCATCCTGAAGATCAAAAATAGCAAAAACCTGCTAGGATGGAGGGCAAAAGGAATCTTAATATACTCTTAGTACAAATGTAAACTAGTGCAGCCACTGTGGAGTCAGTATGGTTGTTCTTCTAAAAACTAAATAAAGAGCTATGCTGTGATAAAGGGATACCATTCTTGGGCATTTATCTAAAGGTTTCAGCTTCCTAGTAGATTCATTTTGTTATTTTGCTATACAAAGTTATACAAAGGAAGTACATGACTGGACTCCTCCCCCAAATGCACATATATATTGAAGAGTTAATATATGCCATGGCAACCTTCAGTTTAAAGCCTAATATTTCAGCTATGAGAAAGCAGTACCTTCATTCTATCTTACTTGGCTTTCCTTGATATTTCCCCCAAAACAATCTCATTTGTTTGCTAAACCAATTTCTACATCTGTGATTTTAAATAATTCTTTCCATCTGCTTTTCAGGCTTGTTCTGAACATGCACTTCAACTTTGCCAGGAATGTCTTAGAATTGTGGTTTATTTATTCACACACCTTTGCTTCTTCTCACTTTCCTTGAAGAATGCTCAAAAATAAAACAAATACTAAGTCTTCTCAAGGTTCTATTAAATATTGAAAGATTAGCCAGTGGTTAGGCTTCCAGATTTCTCCAGCAGGAAATCTACAATCTTACTACTCAGAAAGTGGTCTGATCAAGAGTAGAATGAGCAACAAAACAGTGACTTCTCTGAAGTATGGGACCCAGAACTCCAATCAGTATTTAAATATGGAGCTTAAAGGAGAATTAAAATTAAAGTGCTATCCATTGAATCTAATAATTTCTCATTTTGAATCCATAATCAAATAATTCCACTTGATCATATCATCCAAATAAAAGCTGCAAAATTAAAAAAACAACTGTTTATTGGAATTTTTTCAAGATGAACCTTTCTGATTACTATAACTAGTCTTATTCTATTCTTTTTTTTAATTAATTCTGATTTTAGTCTATAGATCACTATTATGAGAAATAGCAACTTTTCATGTGACCCAAGTTATATCGATGAGAATGTGACTGTTTGGCCTTACATCTTTGTTGTTTAAAAAATGGAATTGTAAGATTTGCTAGTATACTTTTAATGACTTCCCAACAGTGAGAGAGATAAAAATAATTAGAAAATTTTATTCTAACTACAGGACAAGTAATGATTGAAATCTCACTTTAAATTCCTTCAAAATTTCTATTATTCTATTTTGTAAAGAATTATTTAAGTTTGCTTGCCCCACTATACATGCATGCTTATTTTTCTACATATTCACCCATATACTTAAATTTTCCTACTCTGTATTATCTCTTCTTTCATCTTATTTAGTTCCTAATGTTGTACTGATTTTAAAATATGGAGAAAATGTTGAAAAAATTCTACTAGAGGCACAGTTTGAGATAAAGTGCTACCCCTCACTAAACAATCCTAGAGATAGTAAGACCCTACCTGTAAAACTCAGTTTAAAACATTATGAAATGTCATAGTATAGTAGTAAATTATTTATAGATGAAGTACTAACTGATCTGCAGATCAAAGAACTGACTTAACAAAATGAAAATATTTTTTATTCTTTAACAAATACTAGGTCAAGATGTAAAATACATTTGTAAAAAAATTCTAAGTATGCTTATTACAACAAAGTATTAGTATTGTTATAACACAAAGATCTCATCAGGAAGAACCAATAAAGAGTTACTACATTTTGATAGAATATCTCCATAAATAGTTGTTCATTGTTTGCTACTGTCCTTTAGGAATACTCTCAGTTAAGACACATAATTTCTTATCATTTCACTTCTATTTTTTCTATTTATGTCCCCAATAGTTAATTTTCTTTGGCTATTAGTGATCATATTCTAACAAAACTTTCTGTCTGATTAATGTTACAAATAAATTTCTTACCTTCTACATGTCCATTTACTTTACCTTTTGTTGCTTCATATGTAGCCACTGGTTCATTACCAGCACAAATGAATGGAATACTCTCTGACACATTCTGTAATGTCAATTAATATCAACAATGAAGTACATAAAGATCTTTCTATATATTCCTAAATTTTCTCTCCTAGAAAATATGAACTTTAAAAGAAGAATATATTCATGTTTCAATAGAAAATAGCATTTGCCTGACTTTTCATATGACTACTGAAAGCATAAAAGATTCACAAAAGAGCCTTGCATCATCATATCTCATGCTTGGAATACTATCTAGTCAGGAACCTGAGACTTGAATGATTGTTTTTGAAACATGTTTGTATAAGAAGACTGATAGATTCCATCTCTAATCACAAGCAAATCATTCCATCTCCAGTCACAACCAAATACAGTGTGCCAATCATCATCAACTAAATATAGTGAGGGTGAGAATCCTGATTTCAAATCTAAATACTCATGAAAGGCTACAAAATAACTATTAACTAGAGAAAATATTAAGTGATTTTCATATTAATCAAAGAACTGATATGTAAAACATATTTTGCCCTCCTTAACATATGAGAACAAGTTATATAAATAAATATATTTGTCAAAAATTCTTCTAAGCCAGGTGCCAGTGGCTCATGCCTGTAATCCTAGCCACTCAGGAGGCTGAGAGCTGAGGATCATGGCTCAAAGCCAGCCAGGGCAGGAAACTCTTATCTCCAATAAACCACTAGAAAACCAGAAGTGGCACTATGGCTCAAGTGGTAGAGCAATCACCTTGAGCTGAAGAATACACTTCCAACTTTTTAGTGGTTAATTGGACAGAAGAGCCTCACAGCCTTTTTAACCTGGGCAGACTTCAAACCACAATCCTCAGATGTCAGCCTCTAGGTAGGTAGCTACGATTACAAGCCTGAGTGACTAGAACCCTGACAAGTTTGACCCATGTAAATGTTTTAGAACCATACAGGTTCCATAAGTCTTCTAAGCCTGAGGGTTTATGCATGTGGTTTTTGCTTTTGTTTCTGTTTTGTTTTGTTTGTGCTATTGGTACTGGGGTGTGAACTCTGGCATGTGTCTTGTATCTTACTTTTTTTTTTTTTTTTTGGTTGGGTGTGGGGCTTGAATTCAGGGCGTGTGTGCTGTCCCTGAGCTTTTATGTGCTCAAGGCTAGTGCTCTACCACTTGAGCCACATCGCCACTTCTGGATTTTGAGCGAAAAATGAAGATAAGAGTCTCACTGGAAATTTTCTGCCTGGGCTGGTTTCAAACTGCAACCCTCAGTTCTCAGCCTCCTGAGTAGCTAGGATTAAAAACCTGCATCCAGCTATCTTACCTTTTCTGCTCTGTCGTTTGATAATAGTCTTACTGACTCTTTCAGCTGTTCTGGCTTTGAACTGTGATCTTCACATCTAAAACAGCTATGTAGTTAGGATTATTGGGCATTGGAAGGTTGGGATTTTTTTTTTTTGGTTGGTCCTGGGGTTTGATCTCTGGGCTTGGGCGCTTTCCTTGCGCTCTTCAGCTCAAGGACAGCGCTCTACTGCTTGAGCCACAGCATCACTTCCAGTTTTCTAGTGGTTTATTGGAGATAAGAGTCTCACGGACTTTCCTGCCAGGGCTGGCTTTGAACCGTGATCCTCAGATCTCAGGCTTCTGAGTAGCTAGGATAACAGGTGTGAGCCACCCACACCTGGCTGGAAGTTGTTTTAAGTCTGCATTTGGGGGCTATACAACATTAGCTTCATTATACGAATCTGATTGTAACAAAATAGTGGCTTGAGCAGTTAAGTACTAAACCCATAATGACTTTATTAACGAGGCTGAAAGTGTGAGAAATACCACTTAGTAAATATGTAGAAGTATGAAAGTTGTTTTTTTTTGAGACATTGTCTCAGTATATGTTCCAAGAATAATGATAGCTGTGACCTACCATCCCTGGCTCCCTGTTATGTTTGAAAATCATAAAATCCTACTATGTTTGAAAAATAGGAATAAAAATGAGAGGTAAATACCTCATAATCCCAAGGTGATTCTTCAGCTTCCTCTTTTTCCTGTACTAATGTACCTGTCAGATAAATTACTAGGGACAGATATTAAATGAGAACATTTATTACTCTGTGTAACTCTATATATGATAAATATAAAGATCTAGCTACATTTATAGATATATTAATGAAATAAAAGTAATAGCAAAATATGATGTTAGAACATTGAAGAGCTTCAAGCAAAAATACCAGAAAAGAGATAAACAAAGAAGAATAAAATGAGTTACATAATTTTATCTACATCAGCTTGGTAAAGGAGCATTTTACTATAGATATTTTAGCAATATGGATGCTTTTACAGTGCTATACAATACAATGAAAGTATCAGTATTATTCTCATAATGCATTACCATTCTCTTCTTTTCCAAGTGCTGGCTCCCTTGAATTTTCCTATTAGGAAAGACAACAAACAAGTAAGTTCAAAAACATTTTCATTAGCTTACCACTCTCACTCACAGTAGTACAATTAGTAGTACAAGCATTGACTCTGATTGTAAAATTAGAGGCAAATTCCTAGGACAAATAGGAGATACAAGGCAGATAGTGTTCTATATTTGAGTAGTAGTAATAAATAAGAACAATAATAAATAATTCATTAGTTTTACAAATGAAATGGTTATTGATAAGGGGACAAAGAATAGAAGAGCAAAGTCTAACTTGGAGGCAGAGCAAATGATGTAACATATATTTTGAATGCTGGAGAAAGTACAAAGAGAAGTCATGGAGTGCCCTCTACACAGGGAAACACAATGAGGCAAACAAATGATATAGGAAAGTAAGTATTTACAATATGTTGCAAAACTGGTTAGATGTATATGTAATATACTAGGTATATACAATTTCTAGGATCTCATTATTATGTGAACAGACTATGAAGTATGGAAAAAGTCATGGGAAATTATTTTTTTAATCTATCTTTGAGTCAGGTAGTGAAATGGAAATAGGAGAGTAACTGGATACAAGGAAATTTTTGAAGAATATTTTTAGTCACCTCTTTATTTTCGCTCTCAGTATCAGTGTCATCAGACCATGGAAGGCCACTGTTTCCTTCTATGACAATACAAAGAATACGTGAAAATACCTCTAATTTTAAAGCAATAAATATAACAAGAATCAGGAATCTTTAAATAGCTTACGAATATTTCTGGATTTCTTGAAAGCTTTCCATTTCTTCCGTAAGTTTATTTTAGGGGCCTCCTAAGAAAGAAATAACTTTAAGAAAACAGTTATCAAACTTGATTAAAAAGCAGCCTGTTGTAGTCAGTATTTTTACATGATCTAAAAGAAAAAAACACAAGTTTTGAACTATTTGGAGATATATTCAAAGCCCGATTCTGAAATTTAATACTCTATATTTTCTAATAGAAACATGATTTCCAAAATGTCAGCCTTATCTTCAATTAATTATCATACAATAATTATGATATCTATAAGACTATTTTCTTAACCAAAATAACCTGATAGCAAAATTTATCTTTCTGTAATTTTGAATATTTTTAAAATTATTTTTTCAATTAATGTAAATGAAACACATTATTATTTCAATATCTTTTCATGGTTTATATTCTCATGAAAGTATTCTTGAGGGAAAAAGAAGAGAGTTTAATTGTGTATTAGTATCCTGCTTCGATGGGTTATAATCAGAAACAACTAGTCATTTCTGTTTTGTGTGTCAAATGGCTTCAAAGAAAATATAGAAAGAAAAAAAGAAAACCTTATAAGGCAGTGGTTGAAGAATAAAAGGCACCCACTGTTAATAAATATTGAAATTAAATATGCCAACAACAGAGATGAACTGAAGAAATAAACTTTGAATAAAGCTTTCTTCAAATAGTATCTAGAATAAGAGTAAATCATTTTTATAAGGTTAGGAAATCTGAGTGCTAGTAGTTCATGCTGTAAAGTTTAGCTATTTAATTGGCTGAGATGAGAGTACCATGGTTACAAAAAGATTCCAGGAGACAGACTCCATTTCCAATTAAATAGCAAAATCGAAGTTGAAGGCATGGCTCAAGTGATAGAACATCTGATGTGAACAAGTAGGTTGACAGTAAAATTGAGTCCTTGAGTTCATGCCCCATTATGACAAGAGGAAAAATAAGTAAGAGAGGAGGAAAAACAATATTAAATGAGAAAGAGATGGCAGAGAAAAAGAAAGAGAAAGAAAGGTGAGATCACATGAGTTTAATCCAAAGTGAAAAGGGGCACTATTTGTGTAAAATACAACACTAATAACAATGAGTGTATCATAATGGTGATTCTATTATGTATGTAATAGTACAATACAGAGTTAAACCGATTGCCATAAAATAAATAGTTGAATTACTTAAACATAGCCATTTACTACTATCTGAAATCTGAACATCACAAGAGAATAAAAGGGAATATTTTGTTTTACTCTTAGGCAAGAATCGAGAATTAGAATTCTAAAGAGTTATGTATAGCATGAAAAATACATATGATAGAACATAAGCTGGGATTTGAAAGAAGTTTATAAAATATAATTAAAATTCCTAATCTGTACTCATAGTTGGAAAATGATAGGTATATGCTAGTATCAACTTGTTAGTTTATAACATTGCTCTAACTTGTGTCCTTGTTGTCTAGGATATTTCCTCAAGATGATCCATCTGAAATTTTACAACCTAAATATTTACATAGGATATAAATTTAACTGTATTTTTAGAAATTCTCTGAAACTGATATTTAGAAATATATTATCTATTAATTTTTATATAATATTTTACTATTAGAAATCCATTTGTCTGTTCATTCTTTCATGTCCAGAAATATTTAATTGTTTTTTCATGCCAAACCTTATTCCAAGTGCTCCAGGAAACACACAAATAGTTTCTCAAACATTCTGTATAAATAAGTACAAAAACTTCTAAATTTGAAGTCAAAGACTTGAGTGGACACTGTGAATATAACAACAAAGCATAGAATATCTAAAATTAAAATTATATCATATGGCTACTAAGAGGTTGTACTTCTAGAACTGGTTATAATTTTTATTTTTATATATGTTTTTATTGTAAAAATACTGTACAGAGGGGTTACAGTACATGAGTAATGAGTCCATTTCCTATCTTCCTTTGTTTTTCCCCTACCATCCCTTCCCTCCCCACTACCCCAACTCCTCCCTGTCACCCCCAAATTTGTGAAGTTCTCAACCTGTATCCTTATTTTGTTTTTTCCCTTCCCCTCCCCAATTTAGAAAAATGTATATACAAGATGCAGGACACCACAATCAAATATAGTGAAAAGGGGTTATACTGTCGGGGAAGAATATACAAAAGAAACAAAAAAAATCATATAGTGCATTATAAATAGGTTAAAAAAACAATAGCAAGAAACTAAAAACCATTGTGTCCCTATCTGTGGGTTCATTTTGCTTAGCATCATCTTATATGTTCATATGTACATAACTTTTAACCTACTCTGCTTGTCCTGGACATATGCTAGTTATTAAAAACAAGGGAAACCATAGGATCTGTGTTTCTTTGGGCCTGGCTTACTTCACTTAATAGAATTTTTTCCAAGTCTTTCCATTTCCTAACAAATGGGGCAGTCATTCTTCCTGATGGAGGCATAGAATTCCATTGTGTGTGTGTGTGTGTGTGTGTGTGTGTGTGTGTGTGTGTGTGTGTGTGTGTGTGTGTGTGTGTGTGTGTGTGTGTGTGTGTGTGTGTGTGTGTGTGTGTATATATGCATATATATCATATTTTCTTGATCCATTCATCTACTGAGGGGCATCAGGGTTGGTTCCATATCTTAGCTATAGTAAATAATGCTGTGATAAACATAGTTGTAGCTTTACTATATCATTGTTTGTGATCGTTTGGGTAAAGGCCGTAAGTGGATTTACTGGGTCATAGGGGAGCTCTATGTAGAGTCTTTTGAGGAACCTCTATACTACTTTCCAAAGTGGTAGAACAAGTTTACACTCCCACCAACAATGCAGTAGGGTTTGTTGTTGGGGGATTTAATTTTTTGAATTCTAAGTGTATTTTAGATATGAGATGTTTGTCCATTGTATGGCTAGTGAAGATCTTCTCTCAGTCCGTGGGCTTTCTATTGATCTTGCTTGCTATGTCTTCTGCCATGCAAAAGCTCTGCAGTTTCATGCATCCCATTTGTCCAAACTTTCTTTTATTTGTTGTGTTTCTGGATCTTTATTAAGAAAATTTTGGCCTGTGCCAAGGATCCCCAGAGTTTCTCCTATTCCTTCCTGTATTGTTTTCAGGGTGTCTGCTTTTACTTTGAGGTCTTTGATCTATTTGGAATTGATTTTGGCGCAGGATGATATATAAGGATCTAACTTTAGTTTTTACAGGTGTTTAACAATTTTGCCAGCACCATTTACTGAAAAGGCTATCTTTCTTCTATTCTGTTCTTTTTTTAAGCTCCCTTATCAAAGATTACGTGGCTATAGGTCTCCTATATGAGTGGTATCTCCTAATGAGTTTCCTAAGATGGCTTTAAACAGTAATCCTCATACATTTCACCTCCAAGTAAATGGGTTGATATACATGAGCCACAGTCACCAGGATCTAATGCAGTTCAAGTTCTGAGAAATAGTTTAAATAAAAATTACTTTTTTCTAATATTATTTTAGGCCAAATGTGGAACAAAGGATGGGAATTGAAAAAATAAGTCATAAATCTATGAAATATAATATATTATTAAATATAACAATTTAATAGTGTATAATCAAAACTAATATGTGTTATTTCAGACAATGTTATGTAACTCTCACTTCTTCAAAATACTTATCATTCTTTTAGTAAAGAAGATTTTCTGTCGGTCATGGGTCTTGAACTCTGGGCCTGGATGCTGTCCTTGAACTCTTCAACTCAAGGCTAGCACTCTACCACTTGAGCCACAGCGCCACTTCTGTTTTTTTCTGCTTATGTGGTGCTGAGGAATCGAACCCAGGGCCTCATGCATGCAAGGTAAGCACCCTACCAGTGAGCCACCTTCCCAGGCTGAAAAGATTTTAAAACTTGTCATAATTTATGAAATAAGTTTTTCTTTAATAAATTTCCTTACAAAATGATGGTAGGAAAGAAATATAGGTTGCATGGTTCCCCTCATTTGTAATAACTAGGTTATGTCTATGATATTCTTATCAGGGGATCACAATAGCCCATTTGCTAAGTATATAGGACCATATATAATGAAGTGTATCAAAATGAGCTCCAAGAATTGGAAATAAGAGTTTCTTTTGATGTCTTGTATGCAGTTATTTGTATTTTTTTCTTTCTGTTTTAGTTTTCTGTATCCTTTGTTTTGTACATAAGTTTATCTGATCCATGGAAGGGAAAGGGAATCAAAGAAACAGCAGGTCAAAAGTGGAACCGATGCGACAATGATACTTACTAGACACTGTGTTGGAAATGAACTTTACAACTTGTGGTGGAGGGAGAGGGGAATAGTAAGCAGGAGAAAATGAGGCAAGGGGTAGCAATGTTTAAATAGAAATGCACGTATTACCTTACTTTTGTAACTGTAAAAGCCTCCCCCCTCATCACTTTTACAATAAATAAGAAATGCACTTATTACCTTACTTATGTAACTGTAACCTCTCTGAACATCACCTTGACAATAAAAAAAGACAAAAAGAAAAAAATAGTAGGAAGACTGATGCTGAAGATCATGAATAAGTACTACACAAAATTCAGAATAAGCAAATGAAATTAACTTTACCTTACTATGAAAAAAAGAGTCTTCTTCATCTGATGCCCAGGAAAGATGCTCAGACCCATTGGAAATCCTTTACAGCAAAAAATATAACAAAAATAAGTGAGCTTGATTCTTCAACAAGGAAAAATAAAACTGCTATATGCTGTTTGCAACTAGTATAATATTTATTAATAACTAATGGTTTCTATAATAGTTTTCACTGTATTCCAATAATTATAAGATAAATTTCTTCTTATCAAAGTAATATTTCAGACTTTAAAGCATGACTGTAGTCAGTCTAGAACATCATTAAACTTCTCTTTTAAATAACAAAAACTATCCCTCGCCAGAAAATAAACTGCATGTGTTCCTATTCCTTCTTTACTCACAATTGTTCTTCTCTCTCCTCTACTGAAACTAGAGATTGTATGGAGTCATTCTGAAAAAAATATATATAGATCATTAATCTTATCTTTCTCAGTTAAACTGAAAACATTGTAAAAGATTCTGTGAATATAAATATATAATATAGAAAGCAACTAAACAAGTCACCCTGCCTTCAACCCCACTTCCCATGTATACTAGCCACATGCACAATAGATCTCTACAGACTTCAATTCAAATACTTTCTTTAAAAAATTGTTCCCATAACAGCATTTATCATGGTTATGTTGGAGTTCTATTATTGTATCCATCTAAACCAAGGACTTTTTTTTTGTCAATCATGGGGCCTGAACTCTGGGCCTCGGCACTGTCCCTCAGCTCAAGGCTAGAACGCTACCATTTGAACTACAGCGCCACTTCTGACTTTTCTCTTTATGTGGTGCTGAGGAATCAAACCTAGGGCCTCATGCATGCATGGCAAGCACTCTACCACTGAGCCACCTTTCCAGTCCTATATAAAGGACTTATTAAGGAGAGATAATCTATATATTATACCTGCAGCCCCAAAATTTTACACACACATAGAAGGTAAAGATTTTGATTGTATTATTGAATTAATAAATGAGAGCAGGGTTTCTCTATCCATATTTAAGGAATATTACTTATTTGAATTAACATGTTTTACAAGATTTTTACGTGATCTTTTTTTGACAGAAAGTACAAAACTGTGCATAATAGATCAGTAGTAAAGATATCTCCTTAATTTTTCATGGCCCCCTTTCGATAAAAATTTTGATGCCAAACTTACAACTGAGAATTAAACTTTCATGGATCTGGTGTTGAGAATTTCCCAATTAGGTGGACATTTATTTCAGGTTATGGAAGAACTTTTCTTAAACATTTTCCATTTAAGTATACAAGTTCCAGAAGCCTGTAACAGGCATTACTGTTTTCAAGGAGTTACTAAAGAAATGGTCTCGGGATGGTAAGAGGAAACAAAGGAGGAGGCAACAATGCTTGATAAGAAATGTACTCATTACCTTGCTCATGTAATTGTAACCCCTCTGTACAGTATTTTCACAATAAAAAAAATGGCCTCTAAATTGAAGGTGGACTTCAGAGGGATTCTGATTGCTTATTACATAATAGTCTGTCCATTTTTCTCCAATAAATAAATCCTATGTAACTTTTCAGCACAGAGTGATTCCTTCTTACAGTGATAACCCTGAGAATCTGCCGTACATCTACATTTTTTGAACTGTAGGTGGATATCAGTTAAGCTGGCTTGCAACTTGACATCCTCCTATTTCAGTGGCCTAACTACTAGAATTGCAGTTCTGCACAACAATACCTGGCTAACATCTGTGGTTTTTATTCATTTTTTTCTGCTTTTATTTTAATTACAAGTTTTTTCTAAGCAAAATATAAATCGCATGTGGAAATATACTGGTTTTTCAATTAAAATTTTAATATTGGTTATGTAAATTTTAGCTTAATGAGAGCTACTACATCGTTGGAGCTTTAAGTGACAATAATGAGGATATATATATATATATATATATATATATATATATATCCAACAATATTATATATTGTCAATAAGCATAACCTGTCCAACTATAATCATGACACAATAATTCTAATATATCCTACAATGGGAATACAAACATTTAAAATATACGTAAAATGATAAAAGGTTTCTTTATCTTTTCTTCTTCTTTCTTCTTTCTTTCTCTTTCTTCCCTTTCTTTTTTCTTTCTTTCTTTCCTCCTTCTTTCCTTCCTTCTTTCCTTCCTTCCTTCCTTCCTTCCTTCCTTTCTTCTTTCTTTCTTTCTTTCTTTCTTTCTTTCTTTCTTTCTTTCTTTCTTTCTTTCTTTCTTTCTTTCTTTCTTTGGTATTGAAATTGAACTGTGAATTTCATGCTTGCTGTGTAAGCACTCTACTATTAAGAAACACCACACACCCAAGTCAAAGTTTTTAAACTGTCCATTTTTAGCTCTGAAAATTCTCCCCACTTCTAAGAGAGTAATGTAAAAGAAGCTCTATTCGGATACATTAATACAAACAGGAAGAAGGTTGAAGGCAGAGGAGGGGACAAGAAGGAATACCAAACACGTCATTCAATAATAGTTATTTATCTTCCTGGTTAAAATAAATTAAGAAGTAATTTTTTTGTACACAGCATGCATGATTCTTTGGTCCTATTGCTCTGTCTATAGACACCCTGAAATCTAACAGAGACCACATGGAACAGTTAATGCTTTAAATTTGACATTACTGATTGATAATATGAAAATTCAAATATTGAAGCTCTGGGAACAGTCACCCATTAATATGAATCCAGCTCAGTGGTCATCATTATTATATTATTCTTAAAATTGGCTGCTTAGTCACAATCTTCAAATTTGATCTTTTTGTCATGTAAAGAGATTATACAAATGGAAGCAAAGCCAATATTTACAAAAGTTTTCTTCAATTCCCAAGATATAATTTAGAAATATAATTTTATAAATTCAAAGGTACTTTTCACTTTTATGACTGGTTAATATTTTTAAGTTGGCCTGTCACTATTACATTCTTTCATAATGTTCTGAAAGATGATTCTTTTGTCCTTTATTAGATTGTTGACACAAAGAAAATATTATCAAACCCGAAATATAAAACAAATGTGGACACACCTCCAACTGGTGATTGTCACTTTCATCAAGACTGCTCTTGTCATTTTCTACATTTAGTCCTATCTCTGGTTCTGAGAAAAAATACAAATATTAGACTAAAACAAAACTACTTATACAAATTAAAAAAGAGTACTCATCTTTATGAAAATAGGTACCCAATAACATTAAGCAAAGATTAGTGTTATTTTCAAAATTAAGAATTTAAATAAACAAAATCTTCATTTAAATATTTTCTGTACAAAATATTTCTAATCTATGCAAAACTTCAACAAGTACGTGAAGAAATCTTAGTAAAAATTTAAATGTACACAAACACCTCAAAAGGTCATCAAATTTATCCACACAACTACATAAGACCTTGAAAATCCAAATTTTATGAAACCATAGTCTGCCCCCTCTCTGTTTTAAGGAAAGAATTCTATTTTGAAGGGAAGCTTCTGATATAGTCAAATGCCTGCTTTTCTGCTAATTTACTACATCCTACATCTTGAATTATTGTTATGCTACCATTTTCCTTCTCATAAATACTTCAATCTTCCTTTATTACCAAAATCCTGAACTTGCTAATATTAGTTCTAGTCCCTGATGGATGATATCTCATTCAGTTCACACATCTACCTCAATCTGTGCGGGCTGAGCTTGTTTGTCTTCTTAAAAAGATGCTTATATGTTCCAAGAATGTGCACTTTCAGACTTTACTCTTCTTCCTATGGATCACTCACTTTCTGTACCTACTGTGTATCAATCTTCTGGACAGGGTTGGGATTCTCTCTTTAGATGCCCAACTTCAGAAAAACTTAAGTATGATTTTATATCATTACTAAGTGATTTCTCTTGTTGGTTTACTACTCAGTCTTTTCAAGCACTTAGAGTTGTAATGCCTTGTATTCAATTAGATGAAATCTCTAATGCTGTAAGTGATACCCAGAAAGAGAAGACTAATTTGCAGAAAAATCAGGAGTCTCTTTGACTCAAAAATCTTGTCATTCACTGGTGCAGACTTAGCTATTTACATGGAAAAATACTCCTGCCAGCCCAGTTCATCCAGAAATGGGTGCAAAGTGTATGCTCACTTAGCCATGGTTTCCTCAGATGTCAGGTGACAGAAAATGACTAATGTTTTTCACTCATCGACACACTGAGCCTCATCTTGTCTTGTAGAAAAAAAATCTCTATGGTATGCCTTCTACCGAAGTTTCCTTTGACTCTCTCAGGCCATGAAAAACTGTGCTATTTTTCTGAAGGATTCCCAGGCTCTCCTTAATTGCGTTCTTTATAGCACTTAAAAACTCCCAGATAAAAAAAGTCTGGCCACAAGAAACTATCTTTTCTACCATTATTCCTCTAAATGATTTGAATTTATCAAACCAGAAATATAAAACCTATGTTCAAGTTTTCACGTCTCCTGGCAGGATGCAGATCTGCAGAAGGAATGTCAGATGTGACTGGTTTGTTCCTAGAATTGTAGATGATGTTCAGTTCTCTTCGTTCCACTCTATTGCTCTAGATATTCCTTTAATCTTTCTTCTTCTAGCAGCAGTTATGTAGTTTCTCCTACCCACCTTACAGAACTATCCTGTCTCATAAATAAAAAAGCAGTGCATGCTCTGTTTCTCTGGAGATGCTACAAAGGTCCATGGATTCCTTACTGTATGCTACTTAATGAAACTCCTCTCCCCTGCTGTATTGTTCCTGCTTTAACTCTGCAGACTTTGTTGTTCCATTGGCTGCCCTAAAGGAAAAGTTCTTTCTCATCTCACCCTGTTCTTCAAAAAAGCAAGTTGTCCTTGTGGGCAGAAATGAGAGGGGGAAATTGGGGGAAGGAAGCAATGGGGTGAAGGGGGGGGGAGAGAAGGAAAGGTTGACAAAAGAAATATATGCATTACCTGAATTGTGAGATAGTAACCCCTCTGTGAAACACCTTAATAATAACAATAGAATTACATTTTAAAAAAGCAAGTTGCCCCTAGTCTGATGCCACAATGAGGGCCCAACTCCCCTTCCTTAAAAAAAAAACAGAAAATTCCCAGTTTATTTCCTTGTATTCTATTTATTCCATATTTATATGGCTTATGTAATGTGGCTTATATAGTCAGGAGTCCTGGGGTGGGGACAAAACCTGTGGTTCATGGACTTGGTGAAAAAGGGACCTGATGATAAGGCCATCCATACTTCCGCTGATGTTTCCTCCAATGGCCGACTCCATAGGGACCATCTCTGCCATGATTGCACTAGGACAAAGAGACACAAGGTCTCTGCCATATTGTTAACCACTAGGAAAATTGCTATGGAAAAGAAAATACCCTAGCTGAGGATACTCTAAATTATCTAAACACTTTATTAAAGGTGTTATATCAGAATGATGGTAAACCTCCTACAAAAACCCTAAAGGGCAAAAGTGTATGAATGATATATTTCTAACCATGACACAAAATGACACAATACTTCTACAACTTCCAACGTTTCCTTTAAAATCGAAGGTGAAATCAAGCAGCCATGATGCACACTAACTAAAGCAATTTATGACCTTGAAGGTAGCACTGCTGAAGATACTTCAGGGAATGTTACATAAAGAAGAAAGATACACACAAGCAAGGGGAGCTCAAGAAAGAAAATCTCTCATTAGAAAGACTTCATAAAAAGACTCATGCACTATTAATTCAGTGTAACAGTCAAATTAAGAAGAGAAATTTATTAGGTACTTCTCAATAATATCATTAAAGGCAGATGGATTTCAGTGTCTAGTGAAAGGAGGTGAGATCTAAGGATCGCAGTTCAAAACCAGCCTGGGCAGGAAAGTCCATGAGACTCTTATCTCCAATAAACCACTAGAAAACCGGAAGTGGCGCTGTGGCTCAAGTGGTAGAGTGCTAGCCTTGAGCTGAAAGTACATGGACAGCGCCCAAGCCCAGAGTTCAAGCCCCATGACCACACACACACACACACACACACACACACACACACACAAGACACAGGTTGGTTAAATGATTAGAGCCAACTAAAAACATAGCAAACATTCAAAGTGAAAATATGTAAAATAATCTAAGTAAACAAAATAATAAAGCAAGGTGGAGTAGCTATATTTATATTTAAAAAAGAGACTTGAAGATTTGTTAGGCAGGATCAATAATACTGCTACACACTAATAGTGCATTGGAAAAATATATATCAATTGCTAATATTTAATTATATAGTACATATATTTACATATTCACATATACAAAATATTGCTGTACTCAATTTTGAGCAGGACAAAAGAGACCAGGTACGTCCACATATAATAATAGTAGTTAACTAAAAGATTCTATTTGCTTCAATAGGTAGACCATCTACACAATCAAAATCAATAAAGATGCAGGTGTCGGTGGATCATGTCTGGAATTCTAGTTACTTACATGTTAAGAATACGAAACTTACGGTTCAAAACAAGCTCAGGCATAAAACTTTGCAAGACACCATTTGGACTCATACCTGGGTATGAAGATAGGCATCTTAAGCTACAAGAAAGGCTAAGATTGGGAGGGTTTCCATGCCAGGCCAACTCTGGCAAACAAAAAATCCACCAAAACTCCTCTTTGGAAAGGACAGCTGGAAACAGTATTGAGTACCTTGATCCCAGTGAAAATTTGATCCCACTCTACAGTAGATGAATCAATGCAAGCAAATGCCAGAGCAGGAAAAGACTGGACCCTAAAAATAACTAGTGAAAAATACAGCTGAAAGTGCAGGTCTGTGGTCCCTGAATTCAACTACCAACATTGCCAAAAAGTGAAAATCAACAAAGAACCTTCAAAATTAAACTGCACCATAGACACAAACAGACATCTATAGAACACTGTCCTTTCAAACACTGTTGAATATATATTTTCCCAGCAGATAATGAGACTCTCCAAAATCGTCATAATAAGTTTCATTATCTAAATAGGTGATTGAATAAAATTAGAAATAAATAGGAAGCAACATAAAATTGAATTTATACAAATTCATGACAACTGAATAACATTTCATTGATGAGGGAGACACTGAAAATGTAAGAGAAAAAATTAAAATTTATAGAATCAAATAATTCCCACATAACATGAGGTCCATTCATATACAAAAAGTATATTGAAAGAAGAAAGTTGATAGCTATGATTGTCTATATTAAAACATCAATAGCATGTAGCACTAGTGGCTCATACCTGTAATCCTAACTACTCAGAGGGCTGAAATCTGACCATTGTGATTTGAAGCCAGACAGGGCAGGAAAGCCTGTGAGACTCTTATCCTATTAGTTACTTAAAAAGCTCAAAATGGAGCTTTGATTCAAGTGGTTGAGCATTAAACTTGAGCACAATAGCTCAAGTCAGCACCCAGGACCTGAGTTCAAGCTCCAGGACCGGCACTAAAAAGAAAAACACCACATATTTCAAATAAATAATGTGATAATGTATTTATTTCAACAAACAATAAGACAAAATGAAAATTAATAGGCATTAAGAAAGCATAATTAGGACACAAATTAGTGAAATAGAGACTAAAAATGATACAGAAACAATGAAACAAAGGGTTCTTTAAAATGGAAAAAAGGTTGACAAACCCTAAAAAAGGGGGGGGGAGAGAGTGAGAGAGTAAACAAAAGAAATAAAACTTGAGGTATAAAGGAGATATTATAATAGTTGTCACTGAAATCCAGAGAATAATAGCTGATATTTTGAAAACTTATATTCCACAAAATTAAATAATCTAGATAAAAAATAAAGTTCCAAACACATATGACCTAAAAATATTTGACAAAGAACATAAAGCCAATAATTAGACTAAACAATAACAAAGCATCTCCTAACAAAGAAAAGCTCAAGTGAGATAGTGTCACTGCCATATTTAAAGAAGTGGCACAACTGCTTCACAAACTTGTCCATAAGGTAGGAAGGAATAGTACATTTCTTAACTAATTTTATAAAGCAAGGATTACCCAGAAACTGAAAAGTAGATAAGGATACTTGAAAAATATAAAGTTATACCCTATTTCTCAGCTAAACATAGATGTAAAAAATCCTATTCGCACAATTTGTAAACTGAATTTAAAAATATATCATAAAGATCTTATAGCAAAATTAAGTTGGATTTACCCGAGGGATGAAAGTATGACCCAACATGTTCAAAACAATAAACATAACACTGTACAAAAATAGAATCAAAGACAAAAATCAAATATGTATCTCAATGCAGGAAAAAGACTTTAATACAATTCAACCTTCTTTCATGACAATAGAAGTTCTGAAGAAACTGGAACTCAAGGATCAGTCATAATATCAACATAATAATGGCTATCTACGGCAGAATTACTTAGCATTACACTGAACAGGGTAAAGAAGAAGAATTTATTCTACATGTAGGAATAAGGCAAGGGTCTACTCTCTCCCTCTCACTCAATACAGTGCTTAAATTCTTACCAGAGAATAATACAAGAAAAATAAAAGGATAGAAAGAGGAAAGGAAGATTTTAAATTATTTTATTTGTAGATTGTAAGACCTAATTTAAAAGACCAGAAGACCTCAGCAATACACTCTTTTATAACAGATAAACACAGTAAACTAGCAATATATTAAATCAACATAAAAATCAGTAGTTGGGAGAAAAAGGAGGGAGGAGGTAACAATGTTCAATAAGAAATGTACTCACTACCTTATGTATGTAACTGTAGCCCCTCTGTACATTATGTTACAATAAAATTAAATTTAAAACTTCAGGCCAGGCATTGGTGGCTCACACATGTAATCCTAGCTACTCAGGAGGCTGAGATCTGAGGATCACAGTTTAAAGCCAGACTAGGCAGGAACATCTATGAGACTCTTACCTCCAATTAACCACCAGAAAACCGGAAGTGGCACTGTGTCTGTGTCTCAAGTGGTAGAGTGCTAGCCTTGAGCTGAAGAGCTGAGAGATAGCACCCAGGCCTAGAGTTCAAGTCCCATACCGACCAAAAAAAAAAAAAGGCAGTAGTTTTTCTATGTGCAAATTACATACATACTGAGAAGGAAAAAAGGAAAACAGTATTATTCAAAAAACCCTAAAAGAAGATGCCAAAGAATAAACCTATTAGACTTTTATAATGAAAAATATAAAGTACTGAAGAGAGAAAATGAAGAAGGGATATGAAAAGCTCTCTCATCTTCATGGTTAATTGGAATATTATCAAAGTGAACTACAGATTCAATGCAGTGCCCAATGAAATTCCAACTATATTTTTCACTGAAATTGAAATAACATAAATTTATATAAAATAATATAAATTTATATAAAATAATAAAATGGTCCCAAAAGACAAAGCAATTTTGAGCAAAAGTAACAATGCTGAAGGTACCACAATTCAAGATTTCACACTATTCTACAGAGACATAGTACCAAACACAGCCTGATAGAAGCCAGGCACAGAGAACCATGGGGTCCAACAGATGGCCCAGAAATAAAGCCATGTAGCTGCATTGGTTTGTTTTCAGAAAATGTTGATTCTCAACAAAATTAGCAAAAACATGCTAGGAATAAAAATATTCACTTCAAGTGAGTGCTTGGAAAATTGAAGATTCACATGTACAAGCCTAGATCTTTAATTTGCACTTTGTACAAAATTCAATTCAAAATAGAAGAAAGACTTGAACATATGACCTGAAACTTTGAAAAGACTATAAAAAAACCCGATGGAACATACTTCAAGATATAGGCATAGATGTGCCATTCTAAATATATCTCCAAAGGTTACAAAAATAATAGCAAGAATTGACAGATGAGATTACATTCAATTTAAAACTCTCCATAGCAAAGGAAATCATTACCAAATGAAAGGTCATACTCCAGAACAGAAAACGGTCTTGAGACAAGGAACTAATCTTGGGAAAAGTAACAAATGTTTAGAATATATATATATATATATATATATATATATACATATATATATATATATTTATATAATGCAAAAAGTAAACACCAAAAGAAGGTGGATTAAAGTGATAGTTCTTAAAAAATTATTTTATTGTAAAGATCCTGTACAGAGGGGTTAGTTACATGAGTAAGGTGATGAGTACATTTCCTATCAAGCATTGTTACCTGCTCCTTTGTTTTTCTTCTACTATCTCTCTTCCTTCTTCCCCTCCCATCCCCTCTAAGTTGTAAAGGTCAGTTCCAACATAGTGACTTGTGAGTATCATAGGAGAAACTCTAGGGCTTCTTTGCACAGGCCAAAATTTTCTTAATAAAGACCCAGAAACACAACAAATCAAAGAAAGGTTGGATAAATGGGATTGCATGAAACTTCAGAGCTTCTGCATGGCAAGGGACATAGCAAGCAATGCCAATAGAAAGCCCACAAATCGGGAGATCTTCACTAGCCATACAACAGACAAGGGTCTCATATCTAAAATATACTTAGAACTCAAAAAAACTAAATTCCCACAAAACATATCCTCAAAGAAACAACCATGCCATTAATAAGTGGGCTAAAGATATAAACAGAGTGTTCGCTTCGGCAACACATATACT
Source organism: Dipodomys merriami (assembly GCF_024711535.1). Lineage (NCBI taxonomy): Eukaryota > Metazoa > Chordata > Mammalia > Rodentia > Heteromyidae > Dipodomys > Dipodomys merriami. The sequence continues at coordinate 22,040,909 of NW_027205603.1, forward strand.
AAAATTGGAACGATACAGAGAAGATTAGCATGGCCCCTGCGCAAGGATGACACGCAAATTCGTGAAGCGTTCCATATTTTTCTTTACAATGTCTGTGGGGGGGGGGAGGGGGGTATAATTGGGTGGGGGGAGGGGGGTAAAATTGGGTGGGGGGAGGGGGGAGGCGGGGAAGGGAAGTGAAGGGTAAACAAAGGAGGAGGCTGCAATGCTTGGTAAGAAAAGTATGCATTATCCTGCCCATGTAATTGTAGCCCCTCTGTACAGTATGTTCCCAAATAAAATAAAATACAATTAAAAAAAAAAAAAGATATAAACAGAGACTTCTCTGAAGAGGAAATAAAAATGACCCATTGCAACAACAATACCCACAGGACAGTATATTGGAATCGAATTTTTCAACTTCGGGTGGAGTGGGGTGGGGAGGAGTATAGGAGGTGGGGGAGAGAAGGCATAGTGGGATAACAACAAATGAAGGGCTAACAATGTTCGACAAATAATGTACTTACTACCTTTTTTTTGTAATTGTAACCCACAGGCTGTTAATCACCTTTACAATAAATATATACACACACAAAAAAGAATGGCCAATAGACACATGAAGAAATGCTCAACTTCTCTGGCCATAAAAGAAATGCAAATCAAATTATAAATTTCTTATTAGTAAATTCTTAAGTAATACTGAAATTCTAGCCCATTAGGAGATAAATTTAAAATTATACTAATGCAATTTATATTTCATTTCTTTATTCACTTGGAATCAAACTTTTTATTCTTACTGTTTTTTTTTTTAAATCTAAGGGAGGACTAGCTAAAATTATCAGAAATCTTACCTTGACTCCTACATGAGGCAGTTTGAAGTGTCTTCTCCTCATATTCTTTTAGCCTTTCCTTATTGCTGTGAATATTTAAATTTAGAAATAAAATTACTATTTTAAATTGATATTAAAATTGTGTACCAAAGATACTCATTCTAAAGAATATTCAGACCTAATTCCAGATTTTTTTCCCATGTACTTCAAAATTGTGGACTCTAAAAACTTTTATTAAATTTGTAATTGAAGAAGAAATAATAGGGAAATGGTTATTAATAGAGGGATTCAGCTCAGTAAACTAACTAGATTAGGAGAAAATACTAGAAAGTCTCTTAAATTAGGACTCTAGAGAAGTTCTAGCTGTATAATACATAGCTTTTTGTTACTGGATAGTAATTTCTTTTAGGCTAAAAGTCCTCTAAAATTTAAGATTTTATATCTGATTTATTATTTTAGTTACTTTTTGTTCTATTCTTTATGTCTTGCAATCCAAAGCAAATAAGCTATTTAATGATTTGTAAATGTTTTAATTAATATGTTGTCCAATTAATTAATGAAAATGTCCTACGCTTTTGAATTAACCACACCAAGGTGTGAAAATCAGTTACATTTCAAGACCTCTCTGTAAGTACCAGATCATTGATTCAATGGTTCCTGGAAGACAAACCTTTGTTTGAGATATAGGGGTTTAACAGTTTCTCTCCTGAAATCTAAAATTTCTACTTTACTTTTCAAAAATTCTGTTAAATGGCTCCTTTTTGAGGCAGAATTTGAAAATATTTTGAGACAACGAAGCAGCCTTACTGAGAATAATTCATGACTCAGCTGAATAATTGAAAGCTGGCATCCACCTGAGGAAAGATAACATTCATACAATCTATAAAATTCTGCTACACAGGGTATAATGGGCCTGGTGCAAATCTAAATCCTTCCCTTCATCACACACCTATGATTAATCTCCATTAAAGAAAAGATTTATTGAACTGAGGCTGATTGTTTCCCAATGTATATGCTGACAGACAAAATGAACTCTAAAGCCAACTATTGGGGCCAAGTGCATATCTAAAGCCACAGTTACTCAGGAGACAGCAATCAGGAACATCAAGGTTTGAGGCTAGCCAAGGTAAAAAGTTTTTAAGATCCCACTGCAATAAAAATTCTGGGTATGGAGAATTGAAGTACAGACCAGCTAGGGAAAAAGGGCAAAATTCTACTTGAAAACTAACTAAAGAATAAAGGATGGAAATGTAGCTCAAGTGTTGGAGTGGCGATCTAGCAAGCATGAGGCCCTGAGTTAAAACCACTACTTCCAAAATATAAAGAAAATAATTTATAAAGAAGTAATTTTAAAGACAACAGAAGAAACAAAGGTGAAAATTTATATAATTATTAAACCTTTCATTGTCTATCAAAAAAACTAAACTAAAAATCCATGCTTCATTAAGAACATAATATTATTATGAAACTCCTTTAAGTAATACAAGACAATATGGCTAGCATAATGTGAATACAAATAATTAAGTCCAGTCATTATTAAAAGGAAGTAGAAATTCTAATGTATAATGTTGTTTGTGTTGATTAATCTGAATAATTGCTTTGCTACCTAACTGATCATTTAGGCTAATACTTCATTATATTCCTATAAGATTAGTTAATGATGATAGAAATGTCAATGTAGTAATTCCAACTTGGGTAATTGCCACCAATCCAGAATATCATTCAGGTGTCAAAAATAATATACTTTAAAAAACATAAATAACTATACCTATTGATGAAACCTGTTGCATACATATTTTCTTCCCCATTTCCAAGCAATTTTGCCATCGCCTCTTTATTTTCATTTACAGCAAGTGAAAGTGGTGTAAAGCCGGCCTGTGTGGGTGGGAAATATATGACTCACAAAAACATGTATTTTTTTTCCATTGACCTGAAAATCATATTAGAACCACATACATATAATTTAGACAACTCACGGGAATCTGTCTGGCTTCTCAAGTCATGCTTGCTCTGCATTTTCACAGGTGCTAACCCATCCATTTGAAATCCCACAACTCCTCCACCCCCACGCTCATTTGCCACACCAGTCCTCTCCAAAACCCATTTCAGTAGCACTTGTGTGTAAGTCTTTGTTTAACTTGTAGCAAAGACTTACAGACAAGTGAAAGAAATAAATCCTCTTTTGCACCCCAGAACTCATTGCTGAGTATGAGATTTGGTACATATAAGAAGGAATGTGATTCCTACAATAGTTGGCAATGTGGGGTTTGTTAACTCCCACAGATTGGATCTGAGAATAAAGTTGATGTAAAAGCTAAAAATCTCCACCCATTTCATTTAAATATTGTTTCCTTAAAAAATCTCTACTTTTATCACAGAATTTATAATGGTATTTGTGGAGTCTATTGATAACTCCCATGTCAACAGGTATTCTTTCCCAATGCAAGTGTGTATATATTATCACTATTGATCCAAGGTCTAACATATACAAATTTAACTAATATAATATTTCCTGGAAAGAAAGATTTCTGTCTATAGTGAGAAAAAAGTATTCTTTCCCTGAAGTATCATGAACTGTAGAAGGATTCTGTGGTGCTGTTTCAGAAATACTACAAAACTTTGCATTATACAGCCAGTAATAATGAAATCTCAGTAACTTTGTTAATTTCTAATTGAAAATAATTTAGGTGACAACCATTTACATTTGAGAAAAGAGGTTTCATCAACACAGTGTTGAGAGTTATCCAATGACATGAAGATTTCACCAGTCATGGAAGAAACCTATGTGGTTGTCATTTATTTATTTATTTATTTATTTATTTATTTATTTATTTATTTATCACATTCTAACATTCCAATTGTACTTGCTTCTGCTACCAATGGATCACTAAGTACGTGGGCTCATATTAAAAGATATGAAATTCAAATAATTTGATTTCTTATTACTGTAAAAGATTGTTATTATAGCTGTTATAAAACTCAGTAAATGTTTTCACTTATAATGATAATATTATCATTATTAGTACTTCATACTGAAAATTCTAAGTTTTATTCTAGTTCCAATTTAGTTACTACCTAACTTATTAAGCATGTAAAATATATATCAGAAAAGAAGACATGGTGCTTCATCAATAAAATTTCTAATAATGATTTATATGACCTTTCATTTAGACACTAACTCACTGGCATTGCTAAGGTATAACACAATTATAACCATGAATAATATTATAAGGCTTATAGATATTCTAATGAGAATATGTTTCTTCTAAACCTCTTAGGGAATAATAGATAATTTATATTATTATCTTATATGTATTAAAAGGTATTGTTTACTTTAAGGTATTGGAAGAAAATGGGTAACAGAAGAAATACAAAAGCATGGGCCTTGTAAACCTCTGGTGTCTCCATACCATAAGAACTCATAGAAAATGAATGCAATTGTCGAACAGCCGCTTAACATTCAAGTTTCTGCAAGAATCACCATAAATTTAAATGTGGATTTCATTTCTGGAAGCAAACTGTAAGTCTTATATATGGGCTATATTTAAACTTTTTGTTGTTATTTCCATGCTGTCTCCAAACAGTTCTATACAAAACAAGTATTTGTATGTGGAATCTTTTCTATCATTAATATCATATTTTACCAAAATATTAGGGCACAATGCATAATATAAGAGATATAAAATATCTTGTTCAATAATTTCCCAAAGATATATTAACTTATATAACATGTATTTAATTAACCAGACTGTTAAAATAATTAGATGCCATAGGAGGCTTGGAGGTAAATTACTGAAATGATTTCTATCACACTTCTTACTAACTGAATAGTTTTCAGGATTTAAAGTTGCCAGGCTGCCAGGATATAGTGAAACACTCAGAAAACTGACATTAGAAAATTAAAGATAATAGAAGTCGTGGCATAAAGTTTGGCATAAAGACTCCATCTTAATCTATAGCTATATACAGTGGCACATGTCATTTCTGCTGTGTTGCAAGCTGAAATCAGGAAGATCACTGTTCCAGGCTAGCCCAGAAAAAATTATACAAGATTTCTTTTTTTTTGGTCAGTGATGGGGCCGGAACTCTGGGCCTGGGCACTGTCCCCTGTTCCCCAGCTCAAGGCTAGCTCTCTACCACTTGAGACACAGGCCCACTTCTGGCTTTTTCTGCTTATGTGGTGCTGAAGAATCGAACCCAGGGCCTCATGAATGCAAGACAAGCACTCTACCACAGAGCTACCTTCCCAGCCCATCACAAGATTTCAATAGCTAAAAACTAAATATGGTGACATGCCTCTATAATCTTAACAATAATAGGAAGCATAAAGTAGGAGGATTACAGTCCTGGATATAAAGAGAGACTCTGTCTAAAAAATCAGAACAAAATGAGTAGAAGCATGGCTCAAGTAATACAGCATCTTCCAGCAAGCATAACGTCTTGAATTCAAACTCCTGTATCACCAAAAATAATGGTATCTGATGATGTCAGGGCTCTCTGAATGTTACAAAGACATTGAAGTTAGCTAAACAATTCCTTCATGAAAAAAGGCTCATGACTTGCTACCATTTTCTTAAAGAAAAACAAGCTTGTAACTTACATTTGTTCATCTGATGAGAGAGAATAGCAATAAAGAGACATGAGATCCTTCAGCTGTCAGATTCAATGTATTAAAAGATGACCAGGGGCTGGGAAGGTGGCTTAGTGGTAGAGTGCTTGCCTAGCATGCATGAAGTTCTGGGTTTGATTCCACAGTACCACATAAACAGAAAAAGCCGGAAGTGGTGCAGTGGCTCAAGTGGTAAAGTGCTAGCTTTGAGCAAAAAAAGCTCAGGAACCATGCTCAGGCTCTGAGTTCAAGCCCCAGGACTGGAAAATAAATAAATAAATAAATAAATAAATAAATAAATAAATAAATAAATAAATAAATAACCAGTCAGGTGCTCCTGGCTCACAGGTGCTGCTGTAATATTAGCTACCCAGGAGGCTGATATCTGAGCATTGCGTTTTGAAGCCAGCCTGAGAAGCTTGTCCCTGAGACAGTTATCTCCAATTAATCATCAAAAATGCTGGAAGTAGAGCTGTGCTTCAAATTGTAGAGCCACTAGACTTGAGGGGGAAAAACAAACTCAAGTAGAGTGCCCGGGACTGGAGTTCAAGCCCCAGGACCAGCACAAAAATAAAATAAAATAAAGACTTACCAACAGTGCAAGTTCTAAAGTCCTTCTTAATCATACTAAATGACAAATAGCTGGGAAAAAATAGTATACTTCTGTTAGCCAATAGATATAGCCTACAGATAGGTCCTTAGCACTGAGGTTGAGAAAGACAGGTAAAAGGTAGGTAACACTATTGAAAAGGAGATATTGGATGAAAGTAGTATCTAATCAAACTATGGCTTTTCTAGAGACGTATTAAAGTGTATGAGAACAAAGAATTTACACATTTGTTTTAACAATGATTCTTATATGAGTTGAATCAAACTCTCATGGAAACATTTTTATCTATTGATGTCCAGGTCTTACTATATTTGCGGAGTTAAACAACCAAAGGAAACTGAGACTTGAAAATTTTCAAAATACTTCTATGTACGATTCTGATGGGCAACCTAGTGGAGAAACTGAAAGGTAGACAAGCAACATGTAGATGTCATTTCTTATCCATAACAATTCTTTTGGTCATTTGGGAACTTTACCCAAAGAAGAAAAGAGAGTGACTTCGTGAAAGTACTATGGTAATTTTCTGGTAGGAGAAGAGCAGGCAGCAGACAGTTCAACAAGCAACTTCCAAATATTTCTCTTCTCTTAGGAAGAGATTAAATATTAGAGAGTAGAGTTCAGACTCATGAAAATAGCTCTTCTAACAGTACAGAATAATATACAGGTGAATTATGTCATCTCCTGCTTTTCATCATTTAGTTACTGGTCTCGTTTCCTGAGTCCATCTAAAAATGATCCTAAGCATGTTTGTAACTTAATAACTTATCCAAATCTAAAATTAGTATTCTAAAAAGATAAGACATTAAAAAATTAAAAGCTGTTGCCTTTTGAATTTGTTTTCAAATTTTTACAATTATCCCACATGTTTGTGATTATATTCCTTTTTCTGTTGTTCCTGGTCCATATTCAGTTCAGGGGTCTGAACTGAATGAAGTCTGTGAGACTTCATTATGACTTGCTGACAACATGATTGATCTGCAGAGCAACTGTTTTATTGGAATGTTAAATCCATTTCCAAAGCAGATTTTATTTTCTGTGCTTATTTTCCACTAATTAAAAATCATTTAGAAAATACATTTAGAAAAAAAGATTACTTTAAAAAAACTTAGTGCTTTTTGAAATGGTTTCTATCCATGAAATAGAAGAAAATTGTACTCTATGCAATTGCTTGAAACTCTCAATATTTAAAGCAAAGTCTTTGGTAATTAAGCTAATGCCAACCATTCAGAGAAGTTTGAGCTTTTCCATGTGGGAAATGGACTGACATATCACTATTAAAATATATATACTTCACGTATCTTGGAAATAAAGTTAGGCCATTTATACCTTGGTTCTTGCTGTAAGGCTGGCATTGTGTTTCATCAATTTGGCAGCAATTGCAGTGTTTTCAGTATGCACACTATAATGCAGAGCAGTATAGCCCTTCTCATCCATAGCATTAGGATTGGCACCGTGCTCTAGAAGAATCTCCACACACTGCTCACACTGATACTGTGAGGCCTGTGATAATACATCAAAAGATAGCTGGTAGATATAAGTGATTTCAGACAAACATTTCACACATTTCAGCAATCAAACATATTTAACTGAGTTAAATTCATTTCCTTCTCATTTAAACCAATCTGGCTGATGTTAGAATCATTCACTGCTATATACCTTAATGAGAGGTGTGCAATTGTCACTGTCGCATGCATCAATCTCACACTCCCACTCTATGAGGAGCTTTGCCACTTCTGGATGGCCATATGCACAGGCATAATGTAGAGCAGTCCTATGAAGATAAGAGTGTTTTTAGGACAATACCGAGTACTGTATGAAAATGAACAATTACTATAAAATAATAAACATTAAATAGCCTGTAATTAATTTCCTTCAGAAGAAAAAACAACCTATTCAAAACTGGAGGTTTTGGTGGTAGTTGTTTGTTTAGAAGTGCTAAAGATAAAGCATGTGTCTTCCCATAGGAAAGATAAATACTCCACCACATAAATATTTCATTACATCCTTTACCAAGAGTAGCCTGGTCTGAATAAAAAGTGCTTGAGCTGAGCACTGGTGACTCATGCCTATAATCTTAGCTACTCAGGAGGCTGAGATCTGAGAATCTCGGTTGAAAATAGCCTGATGAAGGAAAGTCTGTGATACACTTATCTCCAACTAATCACCAAAAAACCAGAAAGGGAGCTGTGGCTCAAAGTGGTAGAGCACTAACTTTGAGCAAAAGAGCTCAAGGATGGTGAATAAGCCCTGAGTTCAAGCCCCACACAAGCCAGGCACAGGTAGCTGACACCTATAATCCCTAGCTACTCAGAAAGCTGAGATTAGAAGAGAGTGGTTGGAAAGCAGCCTGGGAGGGAAACTCTGTGAGACTCTTATCTCCAATTAATTACTAAAAATGCTTCAAGTAGAGCTCAGCTCAAATGTGGTAGAGCACTAGTTTTGAGCAAAAGTGCTCAGGGACAAGGCCCAGGCCCTGAGTTCAAGCACCATGATCAAAAATTACTTGACTTTTATATTTAACTCAACGTGGATTCCAATACTTACCAGCTATTTCTTAATAATTCTGCTTCTTCATCTATAAAAAGTATATTAAAATAGTTATATCAAAAAGACTAAATGATACTTCTGGGAAAAATCTATGCAAATCTATGCAATGTATTTACAGTAGTTTCTACCATAAAGCAACTAAATACTTGTTAAATAGGTATGCTTGTATGTGTGTATGCAATTCAATACTTGCTAAATATGTGTGTTTTTGTGTATATATATATATATATATATATATATATATATGTTTATTTTTTTTGTCAGTTTTAGGGCTTGAACTCGAGGCCTGGACACTGTCTCTGAACTCTTTTGCTCAAGGCTAGCACTCTACCACTCTGAGCCACAGCTTCACTTCTATTTTTTGAGTGGTTACGTGAAGATAAAAGTTTCACAGGGATTTTGCTGCCTGGACTGGCTTTAAACTGTGATCCTGAGATCTCAGTCTCCTGAGTAACTAGGATTACAAGAGTGAGCCACCAGTTCCCACCAGCACTTGTTAAATATATTAATGATATCAAGTATAGAAAATGATACAATTATAAACATTTTGCACCATGAGTAAGGTAATAAGTACATTTAAGGACTATTTTTTAATGAGTCTAATATGTCTTTTTTTTTTATCAGTCATAGGACTTGAACTCAGGGCCTGGCATTATCCCAGAGCTTTTTGTCTCAAGGCTAGTACTCTACCACTTTGAGCCACAGTGCCACTACCAATTTTCTGGTGGCTAATTGGAGATAAGGGTCTCATAGACTTTCCTTTCTTGGGCTGGCTTTGAACCAGGATCCTCAGATCTTAGCCTCCAGAGTAGCTAGGATTACAGGCATGAGCCACCAATGCCTGACTGTTTTGCTTTATCTCTGTAGTTTCAGCTATTTAGTCCATGGTGTCAGTACCCTGGTCCTTTTACTGCAGCTGAGATTTACAGACATGCACAACTATTCCTGGCTTATAGGTGCTTTGTGTTCTCACAATTTAACAACTTTGAGGTTAATTACATGCATAATTCATGATGAATTTTAGCTATAATTAATAGCATTCATAAGGAATTCTTAATACAAGTAATGCAAGTTGTTCTTCCCATAATCCATGTAGCCTCACATCAAACAAAATGTTATTTTCAATAGGTTCATTGCACTTCTAGTCATGTCACTAGTATTTAAATAAAATTTCTTAAAAACACTAAAGCTAGGTGGCAATGGCTCATATCTATAATTCCTAACTAGTCAGAAGACTAACATCTGGGAATAAGAGTTTGAAGCTAGCCTGGGCAACAAAGTGTGTGTCTCTTATCTCCATAAACTCCCCAAACAGTTGGAAATGGAGCTGTGGCTCAAGTAGTAGAATGCTAGTCTTGAGCTTACGCTCACTGAGGCCCTCACTTCAAGCCTCAGTACCAACACACACACAAAAAAATACAAAGGCTTAAGAGGGTGACTAACACAAAAAATTGAAACAACTGTAATTTTTGCTTCAATTTTTAAGAACCATCAAACCAAAGGAAACTCAAACTTCAAGTGAGAAACTTTGGTTCTATCTATCTATCTATCTATCTATCTATCTATCTCTATCTATCTATCTATCTTTCTAGAATGTTCAGAAATGAGCAATTTAGAAGTTAATAGATTTTACAATTTTATACTTTCAGAAATGCATTTCTTTGACAGGAGAGAGAGAGAAGATTTAAGTGAATTTGAGTCTTATTCCTTCTATTTTAAATCTTTTACCTTGCTTAATTGGGTAGAGAAACATGAGACTTTTAAGAATGAAAAAGCCAAAAGAATGTAAATGGTGACCTGCTGTCAACTATGTTCCTTTGTCTAGGTCAAGTAAAGGCAGATACGAAGTTTAAGAAAAAGTTAAGTTCAAGTAGAAGCAAAAGGAGACAGAGTTAGCTCAAACGAAATCAAACTGAGTAAATCTCAAACCCACTAAAAGAAAGATGCAAACAACAAAACACATTCTTGTGGAGCCAGGAAAGTCCATTGCTGTTTACTGTATTTTTAAAAATGTTTTCTCTTTTGCTCTTGTAGAGCCTTTTACTTTTAGGTTTAGATGTTCTTTTTATTTTGTCCTTTTCTCTTCCCTACTCTTTCTGGTGAGATACACATAGCTGAATCACCACTGAAACAGCTCGATTTCAGCACATCATCTAGCTGGACCTTGGAAAAATACTGATTTTGGGGAAAATCTCGCATTTGAAACAGTGACCCAAGACAAAGAAAGGAGAGTTTTGGAGGAGTAGATCACATTCCAACTGCTATAGACAGAAGGAACTGGAATGGGGAAAGAAAAATTATAAGGCTACAACACCAAATTTCTTTTTTTTTTAATTTTTATTTATTTATTTTTAGTTTTTTTTTCAACACCAAATTTCTATATCAGCTGAATTGTCTTTCTCTATTCCTTATACACCTGTATGCCTAACAGGGAACACAGAAAGTGGCCCATTATATCACAAAAGAGAAAAGACATCTAGAGAGACTTACTAACATTATCAAGGCAGTCTCTTTACCTGAACTGAGAAATGAAACCAGGAGTTTACTGCCCATATTCTCCTGCTACATGGAATACATGAGTTGTCTTTCTGAAGATAAGAATCTTACAGATTTTCCTGCCCAGGCTGTCTTTGAATGATGATACTCAGATCTCAGCCTCCTTTGCAGCTAGGATTACAGGCTTGAGCCACAGGTGTCCAGCTGTTTAGCTTATCTTTAAAAGGGCTTGGTTCTACAAAAAAAATGTACTCACTACCTTATGTAACTGTAACCCCTCTCTACATCACCTTAGCAATAAAATTTTTAAAAAGCAAAGAAAAAAGCTTTGTTCTTTGAACACATTTATTTGATATTAAACTATGTAGCCTTGGGGGGGGGGCTGGGTGCAAGATCCTTAGAAGCGATGCTGGTGGCAGGTGCTGCTGGACCTCTGGTGCAAAGAACATAACTGAGACAAGACAGCCCATAGATTCTACTAAGCAGAAGACTAGTTTTCTTTTCTTTTGTTCACTCTTTTCTTACCAGTAGTCCATTCTACTCCACACATCTTCTCTTTGCTCTATGACTTCTATCTTCGCTGCCTGTTTGCACAGATTTCGTTTATACTATTTTGCTTGTCATTCCTTGTCTTTCCATACAAAAGCCTACCTTCCCTAATCAAAATATCTAAGTACTATTCCCTACTAAAATAACTTACCCTTAGCCTTCTCATCCTCTTCAGTACCATATAAACTCCCTAGTCTCCTGTGTATATAATATGCCTAAAATGTAGGTATTGTGAGCTATGGTCATCTACTTTTATAATTTTGTGTTGGGTTTGAATGGATGAACTGGTCTATTTATGACTTCCGGAAAGCAGGACAAAGGTGGACCAAAGAAGTTCATTTACACTATTTACACCAGAAAGGGGTCCTGAGACTACCTTGTCCTGGGCTAGATATCCAGAACCAAGAGCAGCCTCAACCACCAAACCTCCAAGCCTCCAACAGGCAGCCCCGAGCCCCCCCTTTTGTTAGTCGGTCTGCGAACCTCTAAACCTCTGACCCCCAAAGCTCCACACCTCCGTAGGGGAAGGCTTTTCCCTTTCTTCCCTTCCTCCTCCTCTGCAAGCCTCTCCACTCTCCACAGGCCTGCCTGCTCTGCTCCGGGAGGCGCCTCTGCACGGGCCTCTCTAGAGGGAGGTCCCAAATGGCTTCCTCGAGAAGTCCCAAATGACCTCTGCAGGAGGCCCCAGATGACCTCTGGAGGAAGTCCCAAATGACCTCTGCAGGAAGCCCCAGATGACCTCTGGAGGAAGTCCCAAATGGCCTCTCGAGGCCTGCCCTGCCCTCCACAGGCCTGCCCTGCTCTGCTCCAGCAGGCTTTCCCCCTCCTGCTCTCTCCCTCCACTCCTATCACTCTCCTTGTCACTCTCCCTTCATCTCTCAGGACTCATGGTTTTTCCCCTACTCTCTTCTCCTCCGGACTCCCGTTCTCCTCCCTCTGGACTAACTTTTCCCCTTAACTTCTCCCTAACCTCTCCCCCGGCCTCAGAGCACGCAGCCTATATATACTCAGACAGGCTGCACCCCTCCCCCACAATGGTTTCAAACCGCCATTCATGCTCCTCCCCTAAGCTGCCCCCTGTCCAATTCCGATAGGCAGCCTGCCATGTGGGCCTTAAAGGCCCACCCCCTCCAGCAGCACGACCCGCCCCTTTCGGCCACGTTGATTATTGGGCCCTGTTGATTATCCGGATCCCACTGGTTATTACAGTCTTAGCTGTGATGTAGCCCTATACCAAAGGCTTAAGATACAGTACCTTAAGCTAGCCAATATCTACACCTGTGAAAATACAGAAATGAACAGGGCAATGGCATACAAGTAAGCACAACCCAAGAGATGTCCTCAAAAGAGTGAATCTCAACATAACTGTTGTTCTTAATGTACTATGTGATTTTTTTTGTGTGTTTTCTCCCTATGGTTTATACCCTGCTGGCTTTTCACTACCTTGCATATGTAACTACAAGCCTTCTGTACATCACCTTGACAATAGAATTAAATTAAAAAAAAAAAAACCAAGAAACATAAGGAGACTAGGCAAACACTTCAGAAACTATTAAATATGTAACAAATGACCAGAAAGGGAGTAAAATGGAGAAAATACCGTTCAAGAGCTCAAAGGAATGATAAAACCCAGGACTGGCTCAAAAAAAGTTGACTCATTTGATGCCTAGGATTTCTGTGTTTATAAAAAAAGGTTTTAAATATCCACTTATTTTAACAATACGTTAAAAATTATTAACCATTTATTTGACAGATGTAAAGTGGTTTACATACACCCAACATTTGAGGAGATAATGAAATTTTTCCTGTGCAAGAAACCTTGCAAAGGCAGAGCGCCCCAAGTCCCAGTACACTGAGATCAGGGTTTTGGCAACTAGTTTTGTTTTGCTTGTGTGTGTGTGTGTGTGTGTGTGTGTGTGTGTGTGTGTGTGTGTGTGTGTGTGTGTGTGTGTGTGTGTGTGTGTGTGTGTGTGTGTGTCCTATCCTGGGACTTAAATCCAGGGCCTGTGCCCTATTCGAGCTTTTTTATTCAAGATTAGTGCTCTACTACTTGAACCATAGCTCCTCTTCTGGTTTTTTTCTTTGTGTGTGTGATGAATTGGAGTCTTACAAACTTTTCTGACCAGGCTGGCTTTGAACCACAATCCTCAGATCTCAGCCTCATGAGTAGCTAGAATTTCAGGCATGATCTACAGGTGCCTGGCTATTTTTCTATCTTTCAATGGGCCTGGATGTAAGATCCTTGGAAGTGGTGTAGGTGGCATGTAGTTCTGGTGGGAAGAAAATCCAACATTCTCTGTGAAATCAGAGCCCCATTCTACCTTCCAGCCCTTACTTCCTCCTTCACCCCGAGGAGAGCCAAGTAAAGTGTGTCTCTCCAACATTCTCCACATCCTCTTCCCTGGCTACCTCTTCCCCCTACTTCCCAAGTCCTATTACCTGTTTTTCTTGTCTGTCTCATTCACATCCTTTTGCTCAAATGATAGCATGCGCTCCACTCTTGCTGCGTTACCCGCACTTGCAGCTCTGTGAATCCTTCTGAAAGCTCTGTATTCAGTGAGGAAGCTAGATGACTGGTTGCTCCCAGCACTTTCATCCTCAGACATACAGTCCAGAAAGGTATTCTGCCTGCCAGTGGAACTTTTTGAGGGCGGCCTGGTCTTAAATGGTCCAAAAAACTTCTTCATGCTTGGGGCTCGTGGACTCACAGGCCTCTCTCCTTCCTCTCACATCTCTGCTTATTATAGCCGCATGTTGAAACCAAATTCAGCCCTTTGAAGGGGGGGCCGACGAAGTCTCCAGGGCCTCCCAACAGGACAGTTCCCGGTTAGGTATAGGCCAATGGTAATGATCCACCAGTTGGTACTTGTTGCCAAGCAACGCTAACAAACATAGGTGCATGCATGAGCACGTGCGGGAGGCCTCTGGCAATGGTGACAGCGAGAAACCCTGAGGGCTCTTCATGAAGATGCAGAAACTGCGCGTCAAATCACAGCTCTTTAGCAGACCTGCCTTCCCTTGAAAAAAGGTCTCTGTGGGCAGGGGAAGGACTCCAAGGGCACTTGGCACTTACTCCCTCAAAGATCTTCATGGCAGAGAGTCTCCTCTGTGGCTTCCCCTTTCCTGTTTGGCTTGTCACTGCCTGCCAAAGGCAATGCTGACAAGGCTTGCCACACAGAAGCCCACCCGCTAGGGCAGCTGGCTATTCAGTGTCTGTCCGAGGGAGAAAATCACTCTTTCCAAGCAAGATGGTAAACACAAGTGTGTATTTGTGGCTGTGCACGTGAGTCTAACAATAGTGACAACCTGCAGCCAAAGGGTAATCAGAGCACATAAATAAGTTCAGCCTGTCAAATCTCAGCTTCTCAAATGTACGTGGGAATTGGAAATGTACATGGGATTGTTAGGATTATTTGCTAAGGCAGACTGATGCCTATGGGAAAATGGTATTTATGGACAGAACTTGAGGATGCTGAAGGCCTTGCTGTCAGGAAAATTTTCCTAGAAAAATTATGTGTTGTTTTACATTATCTTTTCACAATCTGCAGGTTGTGGTGGTGTCCCTGAGAATTAGAGATGTAACAACAAAAGGCTGTTCTTGTGATTTTTAGTTATCATGCCACTTGGCTATCTTCAGATCCTGGAGTTGATCACTGTTGCTCCAAGTGGTCACATTTCTATGGAGCTAGTAACACTTCTTCGATAAATGGACATCTTCAGCATGGCTAGATGTTTCATCAAACCAGAAGGATTTGTCAATGTATAAGACTGTTCTGCCTGGCAAAGAACATTATTGCCTGCATGGTCTAACTGAATTCAATCATGAGGGAATATCAAACAAACCCCAGCTGATGAAAACTCTACTAAATACCAGACCGACATGATTTCAAAACATAAATGTCATGAAAAATCAGAGAAAGACTCAAGAACTGTTCTAGATTAAAGAAACTAGAGAAATGAGACCACAGGAGAGAATTGATGTATATTGAAAAGTTCCCCATGTTGGGTTTTCTTTGGTTGCACAATAGATCATTCAGGTAGTTGGCAGAATCTGAATATATTTCTAGATTAGATATTACTATTTATTCAATTTCATTTCCCTGATTTTGATATTTATAGTCAATTCATCATCATAGGAAATACAAGTATTTAGTAAAAAGCATAATGTTTTCAACTCACAAATGGTTCAGAGAAGAAAAACTTTATTATATAACTTGTATTTGTATTTATATTGAAAGTGACTGGAAAAAAAGACAAAGTTTGTGGAGTTAAATGTCAACATTTGGGAATGGTATCCAATTTGTTTTTTTATAAAACCCTGAAATTGTCAAACTAGGACATTTTGAAAAAATAATAAAAATGTTATTAGCAAATTGTAGCTCACTAGATAAAATGAAACATTAATTCTTCACATAAATGAATGAACAGAAGTGATGAAGAACTGATATTTTACATTGTCTCAAATTACTTCCTCCATGCACTATAATATCATAAGCTGAAAAAATTATTAGAAAAAAGAGCCCAATAGAAACTAATATTAACATAATCAAAAATAGGAAAATAAAAAGTATAGGTAGAATGACGAGGATTTAATGGGAAAAAGTTAGAGAATTCCTTCTGAAATGCTCCTGCCAAAAGCATATGATATCATACTGATTGTAAAAATCCAATTGGGAAATATTGTGTACAAAATTAGCTGGAAAAGATTCAAAATCATGGAGATCAATGGAAGACTAAAGAGCTAGGAGCATTAACAAACAACTCAGGCAGGAGCTGGTGGCTCATGCCTGTAATCTTAGCAACTCAGGAAACTGAGATCTGAGGATCGTGGTTTGAAGCCACCCCAGGAAAGAAAGTCCATGAGACTCTTATCTCCAATTAACCACCAGAAAATTGGAGGTGGTACTGTGGCTCAAAATGAAGGCACTAGCCTTGAGTAAAAAGGCCTAAGGACAGTGTCCCAGACCCTCAAGCCCCACGACTGATAAAACAAAAAAGAATCAACTCAGTGCATTTCATGGCTCAGAATGGAATCCTTTACACAAGTAGCAAGAAAATATATGAGGGAACTAAACATGAGAAATAAATATTTTCATGTGCTTTTGTTGACGTTCTGATTTTGAAGGCTGTATTAATTATATAGAATGTTCCAACTTATACCCAAGGCATACTAAATTAATAGGGATGACGGCACTAAGTAGTTCATGGGGGAAAATGTTCATCATCCTGACACCAGAAGTTTTCTCTAATGTTAAGCCTATGTCCACAAAATTAAAGATGAATTAGCAAATAACCAAACAGGAAAAAAATAAGCAAATGTTTCTCCATCATAAAAGATCTATAGCAAATCATTTGAAAAACAATGATTATAGTATTAGAATGCTACCATGATTACTTAATCAATCTATCCATCTATCTAGTTATAGAAATAGAAAATAGAAATATCATTAAAGGAATATTTATGATATTTATCTATACCAAAGTATTCATGACATAGTAGCTGTTTGAGTGATGTTATACAGATGAGGAAATCCTCAGTTTGAGAACACTCTGTGATATCGGATTTCACTTGCAGAATCTACTCAGACATCAGTAACAGATGCCAGAAAAGTTTAAATTTGAATCTTAATCACTTATACATAATACACAAGATTTTTCCTCAAGACTTCTTTCATATCACAAAATTTATGGGAAAAAGGTAAAAATGTTACATGAACAGTATGCTTTCTTCTTTAACAACTTTCTATATTCTTGCAATGCTTCTTACAAGAAAACTTATTCTTCATATATAGGAAAACTGTAATAGAGAAGTTCTAAATGACCCAGGTTCAAATTCAGAAGCAGGTGTTAGAAAAAATGATTATATTCTGCATGTCAAGTCTTTGCAATTTACTAAGCATAAGTTAATAAAAAGTAGGCAACATATCAGTGTTTTTAACAATGAAATATATATGTGTAGTTATGTATGACTATAACACACAATTCCAATTATATATAATTTGCCTACAATTTTACAGAATCATCATCATGGCTAAATACTAGGGATATGGTTTTCCCAATCTTCATTGACTTACTCTGCAGCTGTGTACTGTTACTTATGATAAACACAGAATAACAAGATGAAAAAGAAAGTCTGCTTCTCAAAAATCAATATGAAAAAAACAACAGGCAAACAGGCAATTTCTTGAGTACTAGACATTATAACAA
The DNA here is from genome assembly GCF_024711535.1 of Dipodomys merriami. Lineage (NCBI taxonomy): Eukaryota > Metazoa > Chordata > Mammalia > Rodentia > Heteromyidae > Dipodomys > Dipodomys merriami. Next base: position 22,058,736 of record NW_027205603.1, read on the forward strand.
GTATGAAACAGGGCATTACCAGAATACACAGAACAAACTTAAATGCTTTTTGTCAGTTTTTCTGCTTTTTGGTAGAGGTGATATGAGTTGTCAACTGGATGAGGAGGTTACACACTAGAAAGAGAGAATCAAGCCTACAATAATCTCGATCACAGAGAATATATGTGTGATGAATTGTTTAGATTAACCTGAAAAGTATAATTAATATTGATGTATTAAATACACCAAATTAAAAAGAGAAGAGAATGTAACAATGGTTACAAATATGTAGGAAATGTCAACATATTGAGTTTCACAAAAGAAACACTAGTAGACACAAAAATACAAATAGATACCCAATACAGTAACAGTGGGTAATTTCAGTATACCAACCCAATTAATAAGTGGTTATGCAGACTATATATTTGCTTTTGGCAGTATTTGGCAAAGAATTATACTTGTTTTATTCAATTATGTTTCCTGGAAAATCACACTATCACAAGCAGCAATCTTTATTTAAAAATCCAAATGTATGTTTTAACCAATAAAATACAGAGTAATCTTGTCCTAAAAATTACATGCCTTAATTTCAGTTATGAGTTGTCTCTATCTTTAAGAAGCACCCCAAGATTTACAAAGCATTTCTAATATAAAACCGAATGCATTTCCATGCCACCAGCATTCCTTCCCCAGGCCAGCCCTTAAGTTCTTATTTTTTATTGCAGATAGATTGATAGTCCTGTGTAACTGTAGGATAGAAAATTTCAATCATGCTGGGCACTGGTGGCTCACACCTGTAATACTAGCCGGTCAGGAGGCTGCTATCTTAGAATCAAAATTTGAAGCCACATAGGGGCAAGAAAGTCTGGGAGGATCTTTCCTATCTTCAATTAACTACCAAAAAGCTGAAATTAGGGCTATGGCTGAAATAGTAGCGCTACCCCTAAGCCAAAAAAAAAAAAATCTTATGGTCAGGGACAGTGCCGTGGCACTGAGCTCAAGCTCTAGACCTGGTATGCATGCACACATGCACACATACATGCAAACTAAGTTGTGGCTCACTCCTTTAAACCTAGCTACTTCAGGAGGCTGAAATCTAAGGATGGAGGTTCGAAGCCAACTGGGACAGGAAAGTCCATGAGAGACTCCTCTCTAATTCAAGACCAAAAAGCCAGAAATCAAACTATGGCTCAAGTGCTAAAAGCTCAGAGAGAGTACACAGACCCTAAGTTCAAGCCCTGGGGCCAGCACACGCGCGCACATGCACACACACACACACACACACTCACACTCACTCACACACACACACACACACACACACACACACCTAACAGAAAAAGGACAAGGAACCTGGCTAAGGTGATAGGAATAATTGCTAGTTCTGCAGAAAGTTTGCAATCATTCTTTCCCCCGTTCTTTCTTTCTCTCTTTTCTTTTTTCTTTCTTTTTCTTTTTCTTTCTCTTCCTTCCTTCCCTTTCTTTCATTCTGTCCTCCTACTTCCTTCCTTCTGCCTTTCCTTTCCTTTCTTTCTCTCATCTCTCTAGGGATAAATTGATAACGAAAATATGCATAGTCACACAATGTAACAGTCAGTCATGAAAGTCACAAAATCCTGTGACTGGTTGTCACAGCTATATAAATCTTAGTAAAAAACATTCATTATGTGAATTGAAAAAGCCAGAGCTACAAAAGCAAACAGCATATTAACTCCTCATTCTATCTTAGACAGGTTTTGAATTTTATAGTGGTCACTATAGATAGCAATTGAAAGGGAAAGAAAACAAAAAGTGTAGGGGAACTTAGGGAAGTAAAAAGATCATGAGAGACTCATAAATATGTAAGAAAATCCACAATGAATTGCATGATTTTCACAAATATTATTGCTAATAATTATGATCCTATGTAATAGCAATAAACACTATGCAAAATGGTTGATAAAATTTGAGATAAAAATGAAACAAATGAATTATCAGTGAGATATATAGATATAAATATATCTTCATAGTTAAGGAAATGACAATTAAAAAAATTTGCCTGTCCTGAAATTAGGGCTCAGGTTCTATGACCTTTTTAGCTCATTGCTCTCACTCTATCACAGAAGTGTCTCAGAAGTGAGCCATGTCTTCATCTCTGGCTTTTTTTGGAGATAAGATAACATAGACTTCCTTGCCTGGGTTGGTTCAAATCATGCTCCTCAGACCCAGTCTCCTGAGTAGGTAGAATTATACCAGCACCTGGTACATTTTTTAAATATTAAAAACAGAATTAAGTGTTTTAACTGTCAGAGATCTATCTGATTTATAAAAGGTATTCATCTAAGATTCTTTTAAACAATAATCATCTATAGGTCATCATGTGTTTGTATTTCAATCATTCATTTATGATTAATGGATTTAAGATAGGATTGTACAGGATAAGTTTAAAGTGCTATGAGCTACACACAAACTCAAATCACTTAGAAGCTAAGTCAAAGTATCTCAAACTTTACCTTAATTATACATAGTCAGAGTCATTGTCTAAAATATCATATTAATGCAACTTTTAAAGAATGTTAAAAATGTATCAGTTAAGTTACATTTGCTAAATCAAGTTAACAAATAAATAGTCCTAAAAATAAGACTTTTGAAGACTTTTTCAAAAATTATAACATTTCTGTGCTTTATTTAGCATATATAAACCAATTATACATTTCAGTATTTCTACTAGAATTATGACAGAAGGCTGAAAACCTAGGAAAACAAAAATGTTACTAACCTAGATCTCATAATTTGGCATGATCTCAGTTGAAGGCTGTGGATTTGAGGTTGGAACTATTAAGTTTTCTGTTGAAAAATGTATGGGAAAACTTCTTGGAATAAAAAAACTACTATTAGAGTTTTCAACAAAAGTAGACTTTAAGACAGATCCTGTATGCACAGTACTGTGTTGGGAAGATCTGCTCTGCTGTTTTGCTAGGCGTATTTTGATTTGGACCTCCACTAGCTTCTCCTTAGTTCTGTGAAGATAGCAAAATGTGAACAATGGAATTCTCATTGCTTCTAGATAACTCTTAAATTACTTCATTTTGTTAAAACTACAATAACAGTAAATAGGATTTCCCAAAAGCATTGTCTTAACACTCAAAATGTGTCAGAACATATCTACTATAATAGTCTTATAGATATCAATTAGAACACTTGTAAATGATAACTGTAAAATAATAGATATGATCATTTGCTTTACTATACTAGCCATTACCTATGAATCAATACAGTAAAATACATTAAATAGATCACATTGTACTTCTTAAGCAAATAGAATTTTAAAAGAAAGCTGAAAAAAAAGCTAGAAATATTTCAGTAAAACAGTCAAGAAGCTTGAAAAACAAAACAACAACCACAAAAACAAAACTGTGAAGTTCTTCCATTTACCTGGAAGAAATTAAACATTTGACACTAAGAAATAATTCACAGTAGCCACCTCTATTGAAAATGATAATCGGTGATTTGGTGCTCAAAATCAGCTAAAGCATTTAACAAAAGCAATTAGTTCACTGCATATTTGCATTGGCATCAGAAGTAAAATATATCATTTATGTTTTCCCCTTCACATTCACCAAGAAACACTTTTTACCACTTTACTAATTACACTTGTCTACATCCCTGTTTTCTATTTCCCAGTGTTGTAAACCTTCCATTATAGAGTGTGGAAAAACTCTGAAAAACCAACTGCTGGTGGCGCAGGCCTCTAAACCCAGCTACCCAGGAAGTTGAGATCTGATTAGTTCAAAGCTAGTCCAGTCAAAAAATGGTGAGGCTTTAGTCTCCAACTAGCCACAAAAAACTGCTAGAAGTGTAATTGTGACTCAAATGGTAGAATACTAGCCTTGGGCACAGAATCTCAGTAACAGAGCCAGGCCCTGAGTTCAAGTCCCAGGACCAGCAAGAAATAAAAGCAGAGAAAGGAAAAGAAAGTAAAAGAAAAGGAAAGAATGAAAAGGTAAAGGAAAGAATGAAGAACAGTTTGTCCTCAGGCACCTCTAAGGGTAGCACTAAATACCACATGAGGGAAAGTTAATTTATCAATTCCAGAATGCTCAGAGGAGGAAGTGCAGCAGCCCTTGACCTTTGTGTTTAGGTTGCAATCTTTCCAAGCACAGTGAAAATCATTAAAGTTTCTATTTCAGAGAATTCTGATTAGCAATGCTAACAATATAATAGTCTTAATTACAAAGCTTTAAGATATTTAGGGAAAAGTATAATGGATCAGGTTAAGTATATAAGAATTGTAAGAGGGCAATCTCAGCAACAACAAAAACCCTACATAAATTTGAACAAGGAGCAAAAAGATAAACTTCTTGGATGGAATTTTAAAGGTAAGTTCATTTACTAATATTATATTACAAGCTGGGTGATGGTGACTCATGCCTAAGATTTATAATACTAGCTTCTCATTAGACTGAAGTCTAAGGATCTCGGTTTGAAGTCAGCCTGGACAGACAAGTCCATGAGACTCTCATGTCCATTTAATCAGCAAAAAGCTGGAAGTAGAGCTGTGGCTCAAGTAGGAGAGTGTTAACCAGGAACAAAAAAGCGAGTTCGAGGGTTTAAGTTTAAACCTCAGTGCCCATGCAAATTTTTAAAAAATGCAAAATTATGGGCAGGGAAGGTGGCTCAATGGTAGAGTGCTTGCCTTGCATGCATGAGGCCCTGGGTTCGATTACTCAGCACCACTAAGGAGAAAAAACTGGAAGTGGAGCTGTGGCTCAAGTGGTAGAGTGCTAGTCTTGAGCTGAAGAGCTGAGGGATAGCACCCAGTCCCAGAGTTCAGGCCCCATGACTGACAAAAAAAAGTATAAATAATGCAAAATTATATTTTCTAGCTGGCTTTTAGATCTTTTACTCCTTTCCAAAAACTGTCTCTAAAAATTTGCTTTATATGCAATCAATGTGATTAACAAATTGTGTTTTTATTGTTTTGACTTACCTACTTAGTTTATTTGACAATACTTTCTTAAGTTTTTCTTCTTCTAGATAGAGTTGCTTATAGAGTTCAATCTCCATTTTACTACAATCAACTTGATTTCTCATATTAGAGAATTCAGTTTTCAGTTCGTTAATTTTGAGTTTTGTGGGACTTCTTGTTGAAGAACTTTGTTTCTCTCTTAATTGTTCTAATGTTTCTTGATATGTTGCTTGTGTCTAAAGAAAAGTAATATATATGTTTTTGAAATGAGTATAGCTCAATTGTGTTTCCTTATTTTTAAGTTAGTGACTCAGAGAACAAACCTAAATATATAAAAGATATGCTATTGTTAGGAATATTATAGAATAACAGAATATACATATTCTGCTTAGAATACTACATAGAGCAGTATCCTAGTACTATAGAATTAAATCTGCATTGTAAAGGGTGTTTGAGTTATTCTTTCTTTAGTTTTTACAGTGCTGGGGGGTCAAGCTCAGTGCTTCACAAATGTTAAGCACATTCTCTACCTCTGAGCTATGTCTCCAATCCTGAATTATCCTCATATTAGTTCTCAAGTCATATGACAACTAATAAAAGAATAAAATTAATTTCTGAAAATTGATTTGTTTCTTAAGAAAAATATTTAAAATGTTGTATCATTTCAACATAACCATTTTTCTTCCCCCCCCCTCAACAGTTTTCTGTTAGGCTAACTAGTATGAAAAATCAAGTGATCCTCTACTGAAAATTATTATTTTGAAAGATTCAATGTAATTGTAATTGTTCAAATAGGAATATTTAAGGGCAGAAATAGATGTTGCCTTTCTTTAGAAATTCACAAGACCAATTGCAATAAAGGAAGTAGAAAAGGCACATACAATATATACAGCTAAAATATAAGCTGAAGTGAAAATAATTAAAGCTCATTACAGGCAAATAAACTTGACCTGTAAAAACAGATTGACTTGTTTCAACTTTTCAACTAAGTTTTGTTTTGATTGGTCTTTGATCTCCTGGATATAGTATTCTATTTGCCTACAGTCCAGCATATTCTTTTCCATGTGATATTTGAGGCTTTCAACTTCTTGTTCCAACTTCTTTTTGTTCTTCTCTAATCTTGCACATTTCTTCTCAGCATTTGACATAGATTGTAACTCCTGCCAAAGAAATTGATTTTCTTTATCCAGAAGGAGACATTTTGAAGATGTAATTTCCACTTTTTCTGTAAGATCATGGTTCTGTATGAATAAACCAATTTGCTTTATTAATGGAGAAAGTTCGGCTTAGAATAGTTGAATAAAAGATCAATGACATCTGATGATATAAGTTCTGCTAAAATATAATCTATGTTATATTCCTACTCAAAACAAAAAGCAGTAGAAGTGGTTTTTCACCTGTTCTTGTGGCTTTCCCATATCCAGGCTCTCATATTCAACTGGAATTTACAATTCCTATTACATGGTCTCCTCTACAAATGGATCTTTTCAACATTTAGTTTGTTTACTATAAAACCTGAAGTTGAATCTTATAATTTGGCTTCACTTCTTGGCAGCAAGTGCTAAGAATGACCACCTTTTCCCTTCTGTTTTTACTTCATCTCTGAAAGAAGTCCCTAGGCTTTCATCCCATTCTCTGCAATTTCTCCCTATTCCTTATATCTTAACTAAGATTACCTTATTCACATTTTCAGCCCCGACCTATGTTCTCATTTCTTCCTGATAATTCAGGCCTCCTTCTCAAAAACCTTATCAACCATCATTTGGTGTATATTACTTCCCTAGAAAGTTGATCATATCATTTGATGCTGACTCACTCTGCTGTTACTTTGAGTGTGTTTAATTTTTTAATCTTGGGGATTGAATAAGTTCCTTTCACTTAGATTATTAACCCATTTTTAAATTATTTCCTTATGACTAATATCTTTATTACACATACATGACATCAGGAAGGTTTGTTTTTAAGGTCCTTCCAACTTTATTCAAATATGATATTTGCAGGCTTCAGTAATCTTGAGCTCTTGAGCTACTTCTTTTTTCTAACTCAGACTCACCATTCAAAACTGAGTATATGAAATATCAAGCCAGGTGCCAGTGGCTCATGCCTGTAAGAAGGCTGAGGTCTGAGCGTCACAGTTTGAAGCCAGCTTGAGCAGTGAGTCTCTTATCTCCAATTAACTACCAAAAACTGGCAGTGGTACTATGGCTCAAAGTGGTAGACCACTAACCTTGAGCAAAAGGGGCCAGGAACATCATAGACATTTCTAGTTATTACAAATGAGGGAAACAATGGAACCTATATTTCTTTGGGCCTGGAGTTCTTTGCTTAATATAACTTTTGCCAGGCCTTTCCATTTTCTTACTAATGGGGCAATGTGATTCTTTCTGACAAAGCAGAGTACTCCATTGTATGTGTATACCATATCTTTTTGAGCCATTCACCTACTGAGAGGCATCTGGGTTGGTACCATATCTTAGCTATGGTAAATAATACTGTAATGAACATGGTTGTGGTGGTAGCTTTAGTCTGGCCTTGTTTGTGGTTGTTTGGGTAAATACCCAGGAGTGGGGTTGCTGGATCATAGAAGAGCTGTATGTTTAGTCTTTTGAGGAATCTCCATGCCACTTTTCAGAGTAGTTAAACAAGTTTACACTCCCACCAACCCTGTAGTAACATTCCCTTTTGGCCATATCCCAGCTAGTATCTGCTCTCTCTAAGTGCATACAACCATATATAATGAAGTACATCAAAATGAACTCCAGGGATTAGAAACAAGAGGTTCTTATTATGTCCTGTATGTATTTATTTCTGTATTTGTTTCTGTTTTAGTTTTCTATACCCTTTCTCTTGTATGTAAGCTTATCTGATCCATGGAAGGTAAAGCAAATCACAGAAACAGCAGGCCAAAGGATGAACTGATATAACAATGATACTCACTAGACATTGTGTTGGAAATGAACTTTACAACTTGTGGGAGGGGGGGGGTAGAAGTGGTAAGCAGTAGAAAATGAGGGAGAGGCTAACAATTCTTGAAAAGAAATGTATTTATTACCTTATGTAACTGTAGCCCCCCATTCATCACCTTTATTTTATTTTATATATATATATATATATATATATATATACACACACACGTGTATACATACATGCACATACATACATATGTGTGTTTATATATGTGTGTAAATGTAAATGCATATATGTAATGTCTATACATATGTATATATGTAACCTAAAATAAAGAAAAAAAAGAGTTCAGGGATAGTGCCCACACCCTGAGTTCTAGCCCCATGACAGACAAAAAAAAAAGATTCTGATCCAGAATGAATGGGCTATGATGAGCTTAGTGGCTGGAGTAACTGAACATGAGGGGTCTGATAGACCCAGAGTAGGGGACAACCTAAAAACATCATTACTAAGCCAGATGTTGATGGTACATCTCTGGAATCCTAGCTACTGTTGATGTTGAGATCTGAGGATCAACGTTCAATGCTAGCCCAGAAAGGGAAGTCCATGACTCTTACCTCCACATAACAACCAGAAAATCAAAGTAGTGCTGTGGCTCAAAGTGGTTGAATGCTAGCCTTGAGCAAAAGAGCTCAGGGACAGCTCCCAGGCCATGAGTTTAAGCCCCATTACGAAAGAAAGAAAGAAAGAAAGAAAGAAAGAAAGAAAGAAAGAAAGAAAGAAAGAAAGAAAGAAAGAAAGAAAGAAAGAAAGAAAGAAAGAAAGAAAGAAAGAGAAAGAGAGAGAGAGAGAGAAAGAAAGAAAGAAAGAAAGAAAGAAAGAAAGAAAGAAAGAAAGGAAAGAGAGAGAGAGAAAGAAAGAAAGAAAGAAAGAAAGAAAGAAAGAAAGAAAGAAAGAAAGAAAGAAAGAAAGAAAGAGAGAGAGAAAGGAAGAAGGAGAGAAAGAGAGAAAGGAAGAAGGAGAGAAAGAAAGAGAGAGAGAAAGAAAGAAAGGAAGGAAGAGAGAGAAAGAAAGAAAGGAAGGAAGGAAAGAAAGAAAGAAAGGAAAGAAAGAGAGAAAGAGAGAGAGAAAGAGAGAAGGAAAAAGGGAAAGAAAAAGAAAGCGAGGGAAAGAAAGAGAAAGAAAGAAAAAGAAAGAAAGAAAGAAAGAAAGAAAGAAAGAAAGAAAGAAAGAAAGAAAGAAAGAAAAAAAGAAAGAAAGAAAGAGAAAGGAAGGGAGGGAGAGAAAGGGAGGGAAAGAGGGAAGGAGGGAAGGAAGGAGAGAAGGAAGGAAGGAAAGAAAAAGAGAAAGAAAGAAGAAGAACGAAGGAAGGAAGGAAAGAAGGAAGGAAAGAAAGAAAGAAAAGAGAAAGCAAATATCTAAACTCATATAATCTCTATAGAGAGATCTATGCTATGGGAATCTCCTGGAGAAGTTAGAAGCTACTTTATCAAGTTGGCACAAAACCGACTCATTAATTTTTTATTTCCAGTATAGGCTTCAAAGTAATTAATGATTTGATGTCACATTCTTAATTTATTTCTTTAGTAATCCACGGAAAAATCTCATTGTTTTGAATAAGCTAAATAGTGTAGGGTACAATTAAATATTTTCAACTTTTGATACCTTAAGACATTTCAATATTTCACTAATGTAAGAGTGTCTCCACACTCACAAATTCAATAACTTATTGCATTAGTTGCATGAAAAGAATGGTAATAAAATTGAACTATTTTATAAGAATGCCAGAAAAATAAATTTCTCAATACTTCTTCAATAACAAGGAATTACAGTCAACATAAGTGTTCCAATTTCCTTGACCTGTGTTTATCTGTACAATAGGACTTTGTGATTAAACAAAGTCATAGAAACAGCAGCAGCTTTAGTGTTTCAATTCATTGTGCATACCTTCTAAGCTAATCTAATCCAAAAACATATGAATGTTTGACTCTGTAAGTAATTATAGCTGTAAGTGATTACAGTGAAGTTATATAATGAATAGATAAAACTTTTAGGAATAAGGTAGAACCATATATGTATTAGGTTAGCAGCATTTTCTGAGATTGGAATTTTATGTCTTTATAAAGCTGATAAAAACAGGTGAATGAAAAGGATTTTTTTGTTTTTATTTTTGTCAGTTGTGGGGCTTGAAATAATGACTTGGGTGCTGTCCTTGAGAGATATTTTGCTCAAGGATAGCACTCTACCACTTTAAGCCACAGCTTCACTTTCAGTTTTTGAATGTTTGACTGGGGATCTCACCTAGGACTTTTCTGCCTGGGCTGGCTTCCGATGGTGATTCTCAGATCTCAACCTCCTGAATAGCTAGGATCACAGGCATGATCCACCAGTACCTGGTGATATTTTCTCAATCTAAATTGCTAGGAGTACTACTTTACACCATTTGATTCTGAGGAAGTGGCCATTTCTATTTTTTCACTAGTATCTTTTTTTTTTTTTTTTAGTGGAAGAGAAATTATGTCTCTCAGCGGGGAAAAACTTGTATAATGAATTACCTAGATCTTATTTCTAACAAGGAAGACAAATTGAAAGGAATTTATTCTACTAAACAAAACACCGCACTTAAATTACAGCAGAAATTCAGAATTCTAAAGCAAGCAATTAAATTTCTTAAAGGTTGAAAACTTGTTCCATTCCATTTACACTTATAAATATCAATTCTGGCTACATAGAGGAAGACTGAAAAATCTCAATAACTTCATAGTGTCAAAATATAAGCTTTGATCAAAATTCTTTCTCTGTTTAAAAGCCAATATCTTAAAGAAGAAATTATTGATAGAAACTGAAAGACAATTATAACCTAACAACTATTATAATAAATACTTCCAACTCAGAGCTCAAAATATTAAACCTCTCAAAAACAAATCCTCAACAAAACAACAACCCAATTAGAAAGTTGTGCACCAGGGTCCACAGCAATATTCTTCAAAATAGTCAAAAGGTGGAAAGAATACCACATATCGTTCCATAGATGAATAGATTTTTTTGAAGTATAGAAGTATATAGGTTTTAGACTATCAGAGCTGCTTATTATTAATTTTTACCTTTCTAACATTAACTTTATGAACTCATTAAGCTTGCTCTGTTGAGGGAATTTGCCCTATTTCTAGGAAGTAGTACCTGTATGAATACAACAAACATCAGTATGATTTTATGCTGAGTAAAATAGTTCTGTATTTCTAGAATAAGAGAATCTCCTTTTCAGTAGGACCAGAAATTAGTTAGTGCAGAACTTACCAAATTTACATTTGAGGCATTCTGTTTCATCTGCTGAATTTTCTTGGCTTGCTTTTTTGTTTTAACTTTTAACATGCAAATTTCATGTTCAAGCCTAAAATGTATATTTTTCAGTAATTACTCTCACATAGAAAATTTGACAATGCCATATAATTTCTGAAAAAATACATTTAAAAGTGAAATTCAGTAAATTAATAAATATTCAAAAAGTAGATGATTTGGCAAATGTATCTTTTGTCTAGCTATATAATAGATAATGGACAAATTATAGATACAGATATATGCATTTATAATTCTCTTTCTTGATCCATTTATCTGATCTTAAGTTTTGTAGTGCTGGGATTGAATCCATGACCTTAGAGATGCAAATCATGCACTTTCCCACTTAGGTACACTCCCCTAATTATGCATTCCCATTGACTTAACCATAAAATATTTCCCAGTCTCCACATAAATGTACTAATTATCATAATTAATATAATCCTCATTCTAGACTGTTTATTTGCTTTATAAATGCCCAAGCTATATATACTTTTCCTTGTGTTCTTGCATTTTCTCTATGTATTGTTGAGTCTCTGTAAATCGATCCTGCATTTCTTGCAACTGAAACAGAAAAAAATCACAAATATTGACTACAATATGTTTATCCTGGGTTTTTGTACTAAAATTATAATGGAACACAGTCAAAAGACTTTATCTGCTGATTAGTATGGAAAATTTGGGTTGTAATTGCAGGAGTAACTAAGTTGTTACAACAGCAAACTAATGGTCCACATAAACTAGCGTAAATTACCACATTACAAAAAAGCTTACTGATCTCTGCCTTCCAGTATATTCTTTCTAATTTGTTTTGACAAAATTGTAAAATAGGAAGAAGATACAGATACCCATAGCAAGAATTTATGTGTGTATTTTAATGGTGTATGTTTGTGTGTGTGTGTGTGTGTGTGTGTGTGTGTGTGTGTGTGTGTGTGTGTGTGTGTGTGTGTTTACTGGTACTGGGGCTTGAACTCAGAGCTTCAAACACTCACCTACTTTTTTGCTATGGCTGCCGTTTTACGACTTGATCCACAATTCTACTTAAGGCTTTTTGCTGGTAACTTGAAGATAAGGGTCATATAAACTTTTCTACCTGGCCTGGCTTTCAACCATGATTCTGAGATCTCAGCTTCCTGAGGAACTAGGATTATAGGAGTGGCCACTGGCTTCTGACCCAATTTTTTCTATTATTATTTTTTTTATTGTAAAAATGTTGTACAGAGGTGTTACAGTTACATGAGAAAGATAATGAATACATTTCATAGCGAGCATTGTTACCTCCTTTATTTTCCCCCTACCATCACTTCCTTCCCCAGCTCCCCAACTCCTCCCGCTCCCCACCCCGACATTATAAAGTTCATTTTTAATATAGTGTCTTGTACATTTCATCTTCACAATGGGTCAGCCTGCATCCTCATTTAAGCGTTCTGCAATATCCCTTCCCCTCCCCAAATTACAAATATATATATATGTAATATATATATATATATATATAATACACACACACACACACACACACACACACACACACACACACATTGAAAACAGGGGTTATACCATGGGGGAAGAGCATACAATAGAAACAAAAGAATCACATAGTATATTGTAAGTACATTAAAAACACTAGCAAGAAAGAGAAAAAAAACCCTCTTGTGTCCCTGTCTTGGGATACATTTTGCTTATCATTATCTCATATGGTCAAATGTACATAGCCTTTAACCTACTCTGCTTGTCCTAGACATGTACTAGGCACTGCAAACAAGGGAAACCATGGGACCTATGTTTCTTTGGGCCTGGCTTACTTCACTTAATATGATTTTTTCCAAGTCTTTCCATTTCCTAACAAAAGAGGCAATATCATTTTTTCTGATGGAGGCATAGAATTCCATTGTGCATATATACCACTTTTTTTTATTTTTTTATTATTTTATTTTATTTGTGAACATATTGTACAGAGGAGTTGCAATTACATGGGCAGGATAATGCATACATTTCTTACCAAGCATTGCAGCCTCCTCCTTTGTTTACCCCTCACATCCCTTCCCAGCCTCCCCCCTCCCAATCCTCCCCGGCCCCCCCCCCTCCCCGCACCGACGTTGTAAAGCTCGTTTTCGACATGACAACTTGTACTTCTCATTGTTGCAACAGGTCCACCTGTATCCTAAACGACTTGTTTTCCCCCATCTCCTCCACAAGTTATACTGACATCAAATATAGTGAAAGCAGTGGTTATATTGTGGGGGAGGGACATACAAAGCAACAAAGAAATAATCTTATAAATGCGTTAGAAACACATGCATGAAAGAAAAAAACGTTAAAATACATATCTAAGCGTTCATTTTCCTAACATCACATTATCTGACCTTTTCCGCTTGACTCATACATATACTAGATATTGCAAATAAGGGAAACCATGGGACCTATGTTTCTTTGGGCCTGGCTTACTTCACTTAATATAATTTTTTCCAAGTTTTTTCCATTTCCTAACAAATGGGGCAATGTCATTCTTTCTGATGGAAGCATAGAATTCCATTGTGTATATATACCACATTTTCTTGATCCATTCATCTACTGAGGGGCATCTGGGTTGGTTCCATGTCTTAGCTATGGTAAATAATGCAGCAATAAACATGGTTGTGCTGGTAGCTTTGGTATGACCTTGTTTGTGTTCCTTTGGGTAAATGCCCAAAAGTGGGATTACTGGGTCATAAGGGAGCTCTATGTGGAGTCTTTTGAGGAGCCTCCATACTGCTTTCCAGAGTGGTTGAACAAGTTTACACTCCCACCAACAATTCAGTAGGATTCCCTTTTGGCCACATCCTCTTCAGTATCTGTTGTTATTACATTTTTTGGTTATAGCCATTTTAGCTGTGGTGAGGTGGAATATTAGCATTTTCTTGATTTGCATTTCTTTTATGGCTAGAGAAGTTGAATATTTCTTCATGTGTCTATTGGCCATTCTTATTTCCTCTTCAGAGAAGTCTCTATTTAAGTCTTTTGCCCATTTGTTAATCAGGCAGTTGTTTCTTTGAGGATTTGTTGTTGGGGAATTTACTTTGTTGAATTCTAAATATATTTTAGACATTAGACCCTTGTCTGTTGTACGGCTAATGAAGATCTTCTCCCAGTCCCTGGGCTTTCTGTTGATCTTGCTAGCTATGTCCTTTGCCTTGCAGAAGCTCTGCAGTTTCCTGGAGTCCAATTTGTCTAACCTTGCTTGGATTTGTTGCTCTTCTGGGACTCTATGAAGAAAATTTTGGCCTGTGCCAAGGAGCCCTAGAGTATCTTCTATTCCTTCCTGTAATGTTTTCATGGAGTCTGCTTTTATTTTGAGGTCTTTGATCCATGGAGTTGATTCTGGTGCAGAGTGATATATACGGATCTAGCTTTAGTTTTCTACAAGTGTTTAACCAATTTTTCCATTTGCTGGAAAGGCTGTCTTTCTTCCATTCTATTTCTTTAGCTCCCTTGTCAAAGATTAGGTGGCTATAGGGTTCATTTCTGGGTCTTCAGTCCTATTCCATTGGTCCTCAGGTCTGTTCTTGTGCCAGTACCAAGCTGTTTTGATTACTATTACTAGTAGAGTTTGAAGTTTGGCATTGATATTCCTCTAGCGCTGTTCTTTCTTTTAAGGATTGTTTTTGCTATTCAGAGTCTTTTATAGTTCCATATGAATTTTTGGATTGCCTCTTCTATTTCATTGAAGGATGAGGTTGGAATTATTGATAGGTATCACATTGAATTTGTACATAGCCTTTGGCAGTATTGCCATTTTCACGATGTTGATCCTCCCAATCCAGGAGCCTAGGAGGTTTTTCCACTTACTTACTTCTTTCATTTCCTTTTTCAGGTTTTTAAAGTTTTAGTCATAGAGGTCATTCACCTCTTTTGTTAAGTTAACTCCTAAATATTTTATTTTTTGTGGGGCTATTACAAAGGGGTTGCTTTCTTAATTTCCACTGCACTCTTCTCATTATTGGCATACAGGAAAGCCATTGCTTTTTGAGGATTAATTTTGTACCCTGATACTTTGCCAAAGTTTCTGATCAGCTCAAGTAACTTGGGAGTGGAATCCATGGGGTTCTTTAAATACAAGATCATTTCATCTGCAAACAGGGAGAGTTTTACTTCATCATTCCCTATTTGGATCCCCTTTATGTCTGCATCTTGTCTTATTGCTATAGCAAGGCATTCTAATACTAGGTTGAAGAGGAGTGGGGAGAATGGACACCCTTGTCTCATTCCCGAATTTAGAGGAAATGGCTTTAAATTTTTGGCATTAAGTATAAAGCTGGCTGTAGGCTTGTTATACACTGCCTTTATTATGTTGAGGAATGTTCCTTGGATTCCTAGTTTTTCCAGAGCCTTCATCATAAAAGGGTGTAGGATCTTGTCAAATGCTTTTTCTGCATCTATTGAGATAACCAT
Organism: Dipodomys merriami; assembly: GCF_024711535.1. Lineage (NCBI taxonomy): Eukaryota > Metazoa > Chordata > Mammalia > Rodentia > Heteromyidae > Dipodomys > Dipodomys merriami. Next base: position 22,074,331 of record NW_027205603.1, read on the forward strand.
GTGGTTCTTATCCCTGCTCTTGTTGATGTGATGAATTATATTGTTTTGCTTATATTGAACCAGCTTTGCATCCCTGAAATTAATTCTGTTTGATCATTGTATGATCATTGTATGATTCTTTTGATGAGTTGTTGAAGTCAATTGGCCAAGATTTTGTTGAGAAGTTTTGCATGGATATTCATCAAAGAAATGGGTCTATAGTTCTATTTCTTTGGTGAGTCTCTGCCTGGTTTGGGGATGAGGATTATGCTGGCTTCATAAAAAGAGTGTGATAGTGGATTTTTGCTTTCAATTTCATTGAAGAGACGGAGTAGTATTGGTGTGAGTTCTGCTTTGAAGCCCTTGTAGAATTCAGCTTTAAATCCTTCCGGTCCTGGACTTTTCTTCGGTGGGAGGTCTTTCATTGCTGTTTCTATTTCAATGCTTGATATAGGTCTGTTAAGTTGGTTTAAATCATCTTGGTTTAGTTTGGGCATGTCAATATTTCGTAGAAATTTGTCCATATCTTTCAGATTCTCAAACTTATTAGCATAAAGGTTTGAGAAGTATCCCCTTATTATAATCTGAATATTGGCTATTTCTGTAGTGATGTTTCCATTCTTATCTCTGAGTTTGTTTATTTGGGTGTGTTCTCTTTTTTTTTTTAAATAAGATTTGCTAATGGTCTGTCAACTTTATTAATTTTTTTGAAGAACGTACTCTTTGTTTTGTTAATTCTTTCTATAGATTTTTGGACTCATTTAATACTGTTTTAATTTTAATTATTTGTTTCCATTTACTGGATTGGGTTTAACTTGTTCTTTTTCAAGGAGCTTTAGGTGCCTCATCAAATTGTTGGTTTCAGACCTTTCCAATTTGTTGATGTAGGAACACAGAGCTATAAACTTGCCTCTGAGAACTGCCTTTGCTGTGTCCCAGAGGAGCTGGTAATTTGTGTGTTCATTTTTGTTGAATATCATGAACATTTGAATTTCCTTTCTAATCCCTTCCATGACCCACTTGTGGTTCAACAATGTGTTGTTCAGCCTCCATGTGTTACAGGACTTTCTTTGGTGGCTTTTGGTGTTGATTTCTAATTTTATTCCCTTGTGGTCTGAGAGAATGCAGGGTATAATTTCAGTGTTTCCTAATTTGGACAGATTTGCTTTGTGGCCTAGAATGTGGTCTATTTTGGAGAATGTTCCAGGTACTACTGAGAAGAAGGTATAATATGATGCTGCTGGGTGAAATATTCAGTAGATATCCATTAAGTCTAATTGATCTATGCATATTTTAAGACCTGAGGTTTCTTTGTTGAATTTTTGCAGGGATGATCTATCTAGTGGGGATAGTGGTATATTAAAGTCTCCCACAATTAATGTCTTTGGATCTATATGAGATTTGAGGGAATGTAGTTTTTCTTGAACAAATTTCAGTGCTCTATTATTTGGTGAGTATATGTTTAGAATCGAAATATCCTCCTGAAGGAGAGATCCTTTAATTAGTATGTAGTGACCTTCTTTATCTGTTCTCATTGATTTTAATTTGAAGTCTATTTTATCTGATATTAGGATTGCAACTCCTGCCTGTTTATGGGGCCATTTGCTAGATATATTTTATCCAGCTCTTCACTTTCAGAATATGTTTATTTTTGTGGGCAAGGTGTGACTCCTGAAGGCAGAAGATAGAAGGATCTTGCTTTTTGATCCAACTGGACAATTTATGTCACTTAATTGGAGAGTTAAGACCATTAATGTTAAGGGTTAGGGCTGAGAGGCGTCTGTCTGCCCCTATGTTTTTATGCATATTTTGAGGGGAAACTGTGCCTTGGCTGTTCTTGTTGTGATTACATATTTCTCTGTTTGTGGACTGCTTCATTGCCTATATTCTGTTCTTGTTGGTTTTCTATCTGTAGAATGTCTTTGAGGAGTTTTTGGAGAGCTGGTTTGATAGCGATATATTGCTTCAGATTTTCCTTGATGTGGAAGGTTTTTATTTGTCCTTCTGCTATGAATGAGAGCTTGGCTGGGTAGATTATTCTTGGTTGGTAGTTATTTGACTTTAGGGCATAGAATACCTCTTTCCAGGCCATCTTCTCTTCTCCCTGACAGCTTTAAGAATTCTTTCTTTAGTGGCTATTGAGCCAGTACGGATTATAATGTGGCAGTGGGATGACCTGTTCTGGTCTGGTCTATTTGGGGTTTTAAAAGCTTCTTGTACCTGGATGGGCCTGTCCTTTTGTATATTTGGGAAGTTCTCTGCTAGGATTCTGCTGAATGTACTTCCTAATCCATTGCCTTCCCTCTCCAGGCCTTCTTGTATACCTATTATTCTCAAATTAGGCTTTCTGATATTTCCTGCAGTGATCTGTCATGCTTCTTAGTTTTGTTATGAATAATTGTGTGCTCTTTCTCTATGGAGTCTAAACTGTCTTCAGCCTCTGATATTCTTTCTTCAGCCTCCTCCATTCTACTTTGAAGGCTTTCTACTTTGGTGTCTATCACCTTTGCTTCTTGCTGATCTTTCTTAATGGTGGCCAGCTCCTTATTAAGGTTTTCTTTTAAGTCTTGAATAGATTGCATTATCTCCTGGAGTTGGTTCTCAGACTTTTCTTTCCACTCCTTAATCTGGGTTCCTATCTTTTGATTAGCTTCTTTCTCCCTCTGCTGGAGTTCCTTTATCTTTTTATTTGTGGAGGCCATGAAGTCATCTATAGCTTATGGTTGGCCTCATTGCGTTCTCTGATTACCCTCTGCAGGGTGTCCAATTTTTCATTCAGCAGGTTTACCAGCCATGCTTTTAATCTATCTTGAGCATTATGCTCTAGGTTATTCTGGGACTGCTCCATAGCTTATGTGGAGATGGTGTTGGGGTTTGTTGATTGGCCATGTTCCTTGTGTTTCTGTGGTTAGTTCTACCCATTTGGAGATAAGAAGCATACTGGTACAACAGTAGGAAGTCTTTTTTTTTTATTTATTGGACCAGAACCAACCTGGAGTTGTGGAGATGGATGTATAGATCTTAGGGTTTCAAAGTTATGTGTAGGTGTTTTCCTATTTAGGTCTTTGCTTGGAGAGGGATATTGCAGCTTTGGGGTTGAAATTATGTATAGTTGTAACTTTTGAGACAACCTGGGTTTGGCTGATAAGTAGTCTGCTCCTTAGAGTTAACAAGGTGGTCCCCTTGTACTCAAAATAATCAAATGGAACCAATTTTATGGTCAAATATAGAACCAACTGTAAATTGGGTCAGATATAAACCATTAGGGATCAATGGGCTGGTGCAGATGGAGAAGTGAAGGGTTAGGATCGGAGAGAGCTCAAGTTCAGAGAGGACTTGGGTATAATGATAGTAGAGGGGTAATAACAGCTTAGGGGAGGGGTATATGTAGTAGGAGGAGAATAAAGACCTTGTTACTGAGTTTAAGAGGTGGAAAGAATTCGAAGAAAGGTTATGTAGGGAGTAGCTTAGAGATCGAGATGAAGGTAAGAAAAAGAAGTTATATATAAGTGCATTTGGGAGACTTTCTGAGATTAGAGAGAGATTATTCAGATATTATTGGAGAGTTGTTTAATCTAAGTTAACTCCTGTAATTATTTATACACACATAGAAGGAGGCTTTATTTTATGTATAGAAGGAGGGAGGGTAGCTCAGATGTAGCAGTATAATGTGGAAAGAAGGGGAGGGTGAGAGGAAAAGAAAGAAGAAAAGGAAAAAGAAAAGAAAAAAACCTTACAAATTAGGAAACTGGAAAATGGGAGAAAAAAAACAAATAATGAAAAATAAAAGCCTTAAATGGAATAGCAAATCCTAAATCACAATACACGTAAGTAACACATAGAAATAAAACAAACAACAAATGATCAGAGATAAAACCTAACAAAATAAAAAAAAGAACAGAAAACTAAAGAATGGGTTTTTCTGATTCTTTGGGGGAGCTTTAGTTTCCCTGTAGTCCTCAGAGCAGATTCCTGATAGCACCTTGTATGCCTTGCTGTAGTCCACTTTCCTTGTGGCTTCGTTGGGAGCAAATGGCCTTTTGACAGGGGAGGCTGCCTGCTATCTAGAGTCCCACTCTCAGGCTTGGTGGTAGGGAGTTTTGGGGGTTTCAGGTTTGTAGAGCTTATGTCCGTGTTCTATTCTGGTATGATCCCTCCCTTTTGGAAGGGGGCTTGTGTCAGAGGGCTTTGGAATCCCACAAGGAATTGCCACCCAGGGAGTGGACGCAATTGGGTTACTCACGGGGTCTGTAGCTGGTGGGGTGCTGGATCTCAGAGCCTGTGCTGTGGCAGGTAGGATGGAGTTGGCAGGTTCTCAGTCAGAGGGTCTGGGTGTTGGCAGATGCAGGCGTGTTGATGCTGAAGGGTCTCCTCTGTGGCAGCATGGGGAGTCCTGGCACTGGAAGAGCCAGGTGGAGGTTCTTGCAGCTGGCTGGTGTGGGCTGCAGGATCCATGCTGGTCTGCAGCAGAGGAGGTGGGAGGTGGCCAGCCTGTGGCCTGCTGCGGGCAGCCTTGGAGGTGGCTGCTTGCGGCTGCTAGGTGCATCTGAGGAGATGTCTGTAGCAGCTTGGTGGTGCCTTGGCTGCCAGAGCCTGGGGTGGCATCAGGGAGGGAGCAGCAGAGTGCCCAGTCAGCAGGGCAGTTGGCCATGGAGCTTAGAGGGATGGATTGGCTGCAGCTGTGGTTTCCTGGGAGCTTTGTGTGTGGGGTTGGCGCGTCCCATGGGGGCCAGTGCTGCAGTCACGGGCTATCTTTGGGGGCTTACCAGGTGGTGCCAATTTCTGGCGATTGTAATGGCAATATTGCTGAGTTCGCTCCTTCTCTGTAGCTGCCCGGGGGTGGGGGGTGGGTTGGGGAGAGGGCCTTTCACCGGCTCGGAGGTCTTCACCAGATTCCCTCCTAATTTTCAATGGGTCTAGCGTTGCGCGATTTCGTCAGTTTTTGGGTGCTCCTCTGCTTTAAGTCTGCAGAGAGTCCCTGCACAGCACTGCACTGAGCCATGTGGTGCAGCTGCTTCCCCAGGGGTCCCGTTCACTGTTTCTCTTTTCTCTTTCCTTATTTGCTTGCTAGGATAGTCCTCTTGTAGTAGAAAAAGTGTTTAGGTATTTTTTTTAAATAAGTTTTTTTATTGTGAAAATTCCCGTACAGAGGGGTTCCAATTACATGAGCAAGGTAACGAGTAAGTACATTTCTTATCAAGCATTGTTGCCTCCTCCTTTGTTTTTCCCCTACTATCCCTGTCCTCCCATCTCCACACACTCCCCCCACACACACCAAAGTTGTAAAGTTTGTTTTCTGACATAGCATCTTGTACACCTCATTGTTGTAATAGGTCCACCTGTATCCCTATTTAAACAATTTGTTTTTTCCCTTCCCCTCCCCAAATTATACCAACATCAAATACAGTGAAAACAAGGGTTATACCAAGGGGGAGGGACATACAAAGCAACAAAAAAATAACCTTATAAATATGTTAGAAACAAGAAAAATTCCACTTGTGTCCTTATCTTGGGGTTCATTTCGCCTAACATCAACTTATCTGACCATTTCTGCTTCTCTCAGACATATACTAGTTATTACAAATAAGGGAAGCCAAGGGAGCTATGTTTCTTTAGGCCTGGCTTACTTCACTTAATATTTTTTCCAAGTCTTTCCATTTCCTAACAAGTGGGGCAATGTCATTCTTTCTGATGGAGGCATAGAATTCCATTGTGTATATATACCATATTTTCTTGATCCATTCATCTACTGAGGGGCATCTGGGTTGGTTCCATATCTTAGCTATGATAAATAATGCAGCAATAAACATAGTTGTGCTGGTAGCTTTAGTATGGTCTTGTGATCATTTCGGTAAGTGCCCCAAAGTGGGATTCTGGGTCATAGAGGAGCTCTATGTGGAGTCTTTTGAGGAACCTCTATACTACTTTCCAAAGTGGTTGAATAAGTTTACACTCCTACCAACAATGCAGTAGGGTTTCCTTCTGTCCACATCCCCTCCAGCATCTGTTGTTATTAGAATTCTTGATTCTAGTCATTCTAACTGGGGTGAGGTGGAATCTCAACGTTGTTTTGATTTGCATTTCTTTTATGGCTAGAGAGGTTGAGCGTTTCTTCATGTGCCTATTGCCCATTCTTCTTTCCTCTTCAGAGAATTTTCTCTGTAAGTCTTTAGCCTACTTATTTATTGGGCAGTTGTTTCTTTGAATCAATAGAAAGCCCACAGATTAGGAGAAGATCTTCACTAGCTATAACAACGGATAAGGGTCTCATATCTAAAATATACCTGGAACTCAAAAAATTAAAGTCTTTAGGTATTTAAAGTTTGATTGGAGTAGATCTCTTGAGGTAAAGTGTGGCTGTGCCCCTAGATCTTCTCTTGGTCACAGACACATAGTGGTGCTACCTGTGAGAACACCGCCATCTTCTCTCACATCCAAAAATTTTTTTTAAAGTTTTTTATTGTGAAAATATTGTACAAAAGGGTTACAGTTACATGAGCAAGGTAATGAGTACATTTCTTATCCAGCATTGTTGCCTCCTCCTTTGTTTTTCCCCTACCATCCCTTCCCTTCCCCCTCCTCAGTTACATCCCCCCACCCCCAGCCTAAATTGTAAAGTTTGTTTTTCCACATAGCGTCTTGTACATCTTATGGTTGCAATGCTGACCCCAACATTTTTATCTTTGTATTCTAAGGTTGAGTACCTCCTTGCAGATGTGGAAAACTTGTAAAGGTAAATGATAAATGCCCATTGCTAAATCACAGATTATTAAATATATATGTACATATATATATATATATGAGTGCTTTGTGTGACAACTGGATGTCTCGTGGGGCAGTGTAACATGCAATATCTACCAAGTCTGAATCCAAGCTTCCACTTAGCCTTATGCTAATATTTTAAAGAAGAAATTGATAGAAGCTGAAAGACAAGTATAACCTAACAACTGTTATAATAAATACTTCCAACTCAGAGCTCAAAATATTAAACTTCACAAAAACAAATCCTTATCAAAACAACAACCCAATTAATGAATGAGCTAAAGAGTTTGAAGAGAGACTTCTTTGAAGAAGAAATAAGAATGGCCAGTAGACAAGAAATGTAAATCAAAACAATGTTGAGATTCTACCCCACCCCAGTGAGACTATTACCAAGAAAACTGGTAGTAACAGATACTGGAGGGGACGTGGCCAAAAAGGAATGCTACTATATTGTTGGTAGGAATGTAAACCTGTTTAACTACTCTGGAAAGCAGTAGGGAGATTCCTTAAAAGACTAAACACAGAGCTTCTTTGTGACCCAGCAATCCCACTCCTGGCATCTATCCAATTGACCACAAACCAGGCTACCAGCATGGCCATGTTCTCTGCAGCACTGTTTACTGCAGCCAAGATTTGGAATCAACCCAGACACCCTTTAGTGGACAAATGGATCCAGAAAATGTGATATTTAAGAACAATAAAATTGTGTTCTTCCATCAGAAAGAATGACATTGCCCCATGAGTGAAGTAAGCCAGACCCAAAGTCACATAGGCTTTATGGCTATAAATCTACAGGCAAACCTGATGGATAGTAAAAAACAAATAATTACACTTGGATATAAGTTTATCTGATTTGGGGAAGGGAAGAGGAAGCACAGAAAGAGAGAGGGAGAGGGTGAACCAATTCAGCAGACACTCACTAGACTAGAAATGAACTCTACAACTTGGGGGAAAGGAAGTTGGGAGAGGAAACACTGGGAAAGAAAGGGTGGGGAGGTGATACTGTTCAAAAGGAAATATATTCATTACCTGACTTATGTAACTGTAACACTCCTGTACACCTTTACAATATTAAAAACTTGAAAAAATATTTCCAACATATGAGCAGGTGATATGAATATTATAAACCAAAATTTTCCTCTTCGATGAAGATACTTGAACAAGATTAACTCATGAAACAATGTAAAAGCAAGGGATAAATTGTTTTTCACAGATAAATCCTGACAAGAGCAAAGGAAAGGAGAGGTGGAAAAGGCAGTTCATGATTTATATAAAGGTAAATTATGAAGACAGATGTTAGCAGCTCATTCCTGTAACCCTAGCTACTCAGGAGGCTTAGCTATGCTAATTGCACTTCAAAGCCTGTCCTGGCAGAAAAGTTCCAAAGACACTTGCCTTCAATTAAGCAGCAAAAAGTTGTAATTAGAGGTGTGGCTCAAGTGGTAGCATCAGCTTTGAGCAAAATAGCTAATGAAAAATATCCTAGCCCTAAGTTCAAGTCCTAGTACTGGCAACAACAACAAAAAAAGCAAATTAAGACCTAGTTCTAAATAACTGGAGTCAAGTAAGCAAAAACTATAAACAGGACAACAGGAATGAATGCAGCGAGTTATGGAGATCCACCTCGTCAACTCAGAGGATGAATTCCAATAGGAGGGAAATAATACCCAAAACTTTTTTTAACTTGAAAATAAATGTTCAAAGCAACATTACTAATCGCCAAAAAGTACCATCAACGTAAAACCCATCCAGTAACGAATAGGTGCAACCATCCGCACACTAGAATGTTACTCTAGAAAGAAATAGATAATTAATGCTTACTGCAATATAGATGATACTAAAAAAAAATCTTAAGTGAAAAAAGCCAGTCAAAAGTAACTAAATACTATCTGAAGCATTTATGTAAAGCATACAGATTAGGGAAATTATAGAAACAAAGAATAGATTGGTGCTTTTGTAGGCCAAGGTATCATGATGGGCCTGGAAGCTGACAACCTTGGGGTTGCTCTTCAAGATGTGGAATATTTTCCACAGTTCACTATGGTTATATGACTCTCGCCACACTAAGACGCACTGAATTCTTCACATGAAATGGGTGACTCTATGCTCTGTCCATAACATATCATTAGTTAAAAAAAAACCAGTGGCAAGCCAGAGCACTATTCATGCCTCTAATCCTAGCTGCTCAAAAGAATGAGATCTGAGGATCACCTTTCAATGCCAGCCAAAGCATGAAAGTATGTCTTTGAGACTGTTTCCTCCAATATACTACAAAAAATCAAACCAAAAGTAGAGCTGTGGTTCAAAGGGTAGAATGTTAGCCTTGTGTAAAAGAAGGGTAACAAGGTCCTGAGTTCAAGCCTAGGATGAGCACAATTTTTTTTAAATGAGTAGTTAGTGTTCCTCTTTCTCTGGGATGTCAGTACTTTTTTTGTTCTATTTCTATGATAAGCCAAACAAAAAACTACCTAAATTATCAAATACTGGTTAAAATATCTCAAAACATATGCATTTTTTGAGAAATGAATGATGTCCATTCTTTAAGTGTTACCTTGAACTTCAATGAAGAAATGCACATAGACTATAGGCAAGGAACACTACTAAGTGATAGAGAAGCTGCATAGTATTCATGAGGATCTTTCTTCCATCCCCAGGACTAGAAAAATAAAACAGGAAACAAAACAATGGACAGGGACAAACCACAATGGTAGAATACTAACTAACAACTATAACAGTCAATCATTCCAGAAGCTCCTTGCACTGATATAGGGAATAACTGGCATCAGATAGTAAGTCTTCTCAAATGGGAGGAAATAACAATCAAATTTTTATCTCTGATTGTGACACTTTCTGTTCTTATCTATCAATGGAATAAGCAAAGCTCCACATTAACATTTGAAAAGGTGAAATCTCTGCCTGAAGCAAGAATGTGTATAGATTCCAGATCATGAACAATCAATTTTCATGGAAAATGTCAATGCTTTTTCATTGTCTGGAGATACTGTGAATGTCCTTACTTGGCTGCTGGAGACAAATGGACCTAATAACAGTACTTTATCCAATGGGGCAAAAATACCATTACCCCAAATATCGCATATATTGTACATATGTGCACATGGAGTTTTTTAGTTACATCATGCTATGATACGTTCAGTGAGTTTTTAAAATACGTACACAACAATGTATACACACATATTTGGAAATAACTAAAGAAAATACCTCTGAACTAACTTTCTCGTTTGACGCTTTGATCTCCTTTTGCTGGGAAAGATGATTTGCCAAAATCTTCTCTTGTAATAATCGGGTACTCTGTTCTTGGAAAAGCTTTCTCTGGGTGTCATTTCGTTCATCTATAGCCTAAAAAACATTTCAATTTTAGTCTAATTAGGATAAAGTTCAAAGGCTTAAATAAGAGAACATTTAAAATACTATTAAGCCAGTCACCAGCAGCTCACAGTTGTGATTTTAGTTTTTCAGGAGGCTGAGATCTTAGGATCACATTTTGAAGCCAGCCCGAGCACACAGCACAAGGCTGTGTGACTCTCATCTCGATTAACCAGCCAAAAGCCAGGAATGGAGCTGTGACTCAAGTGGTAGAGTATCAGCCTTGAACAAAAGTACTTAACGATAGTGTCCATGGCCTGAGTTCAAGACCCAGGACAGGCATTAAAAAAATAAATACTGTTAAAAGATAGCACCTTTTAGAAGCACAAGGCATTTCTGCTCACATGAATAAAATTTTAAATTGTTGACAATATGAGGTTTGAACTCAGGACCTTGCAGTTTCTAGGAAAACCAAATGAGCCACTGTGCTATACCTCCAGCACTTTTCTGCATTGGTAATTTTGAGATAGATTTTCACTTCCTGCCTGAATGTGTAACTAGACTAAAAGCCTCCTTTTATATACTTCCTCCCATAGGTGAGATGTCAGATACATGGTACCATACGCAACTTCTTCCCTTGAGATGATTTCTTACAAACTTTTATTTATCAGGGCTGGCCTAGAAACACAATCCTCCTAATCTCTTACCTTAACACATAGTTTGGATGCCAAGCATATATAACCACACAATCCATTGATTGAGAAAGGGCCTTGTGAACATTTTGCCTTGGTTTGCTTCAAACCACAATCCTCATGATCTCCACCTCCAAAGTGTCTAGTATTACACATATAAACCACCACATCTAGCTTGAGTTAATCAAATGTTAAATATGTAACTGGTAGCTAAATTTGTCTAAGTAAGAAACTATTCATGAATACAGGCAGAAGCATATAATCTATTCCATTCAAGTTTCAGCCTGCATTTCAATGTAAAAATTAATTCAATATAAAAGTTCTGATAGTGCCTGGGCTCTGTTATGTTATTCCAAAAATATTTTATACACAATCATGCTTAAACCTCCATTAAAATACAATTTAAAAGTAATTACATTTTTTAAGTTGTTACTTATAAATTTACAAATTCAATGAAATGTTGTTTTTATGACAAATAATTCCTCAAAATGATATACTTTCAAAGTGTTTTGTTGGAATTTTTTTTTAATTTTTGTCACTTGTGGGGCTTGAACTCAGGGTCTAGGAGCTGTCCCTGAGCTTTTGTGCTCAAGGATAGCTCTCAACCACTTTGAGCCACAGCACCACCTCATGAGCACTTATTAAATGCCAAGATTTATAATAAATAACTTTGACCGTAAATACCCCAATTGATTATTTAGAGTGATATTTTGTTTTAAGTCTAAAATAAGGCAGTTCTACACAACAAAACAATCAACAATGGTAGTACTGTAAGGCGATACTGCGGATGGTGTGATAACTGTCTTCAATTTGTTTAAGTATATACTTGTGATGTTGGGACAAACATAAAATCACCAAATACACAGCTCAGACTGTAGTAAAATCATGACAATGTATATTTTGAATCAAAGGGATACCTTTGAAACTGAGAAATATAAAAATTTTTAGCAGATATTAATTTACCTGACTCAGATTGTTTCCTATATTTTTCAGTTCCATACCCAGGGTCCTAACATGGATGTCAAGTTGCTCCATAATTTCAAATTCTTTATTATATTGTTCATACTTTTCTCTTAACTGTTCCTTAATTTTTTCATAAAGCCAATCGATATTTCTTCTTTTCTCTTCTTCTTGTTTCAAGGCAAATCTGCAGTTAAATGTGCTTATCTTAAAGTTTATTTTATTAAAAAATGTAGAAAGATCTATTTGTAATCTATCTCTTCATATGTTGATTTATCACCCTAATAAAATTTATATGCAATTTCTATTCCATTTTTAATTTCTTCAATCTCTTTCAAAGCATATATTTACTAAAAGAACATTTTGCTACTTGGTCTATGCTTTCTTAGCAACTCCTGTAACTATTGTATAAAAGGAACTTTCAAATTATTGAGTGAGCTGATAATTGTAAGACATATTTTATACACAATCATGCTTAAATCTCCATTAAAATACGATTAAAAAGTAATTTTAAGTTGTTACTTACAAAGCTATAAATTAACCAGAAATGAAATGTTATCTTTATGACAGATAATTCCTCAAAATACAAAAATTCAGCATAAGACTCCATGTATCTTCTACATGACTTCTATGTTCATTTTGCTATAATCCATGATAAAGCTCAAAAAACTAATGTTGGTTATCCTCCTTTTTGTGATTCCTTAGTGTAATACTTTCAACATGCTTTGTTAGTTATATTTTATAAACAGTTTAAAAATCGCCTTGGGAACAATTCAAGATCCAAAAATTAACAAAGAGTAACATGTTAAACAAAGGAGGAGGCTACAATGCTTGATAAGAAATGTACTCATTATCTTGTCCATGTAATTGTAACCCCTCTGTACAGTATTTTCACAATTAAAAAAAAAGAGTAACATGTTCTTTCAGATAGAAATTTGAATCCATTTTATGTATATGTGAGAGATATTGAATAAGCTACTCATGAGCCACTTTCCATTTTATGTTTTATTTATGGATATTAAGATTAAAACTATAGCCATAGTGGAAGAGTGCTTAGCCCTATCACCACTAGAGCAATGAAAAACTGTACACACTCCCTCATTGTTCTCTGGATTGAGAAAAATAGCGATTTTATACATTAATAAACTATTGAGAACAATTTTTAAAATTAAATATTAAAGATTCATTCTAATTAATTCTATATTTAAAGGTTTAAAACAGAAATTACTAGAAATATAGAAAATATTTTATGTAAATAATGTTCCATGCAGCATTTATTTTGATTTTTAAAAACTCAAGATTTTATTTGGTGAATAATAAGATTTCTAGATTAAAATGTTGACTTACATAAGTATACATTTAATTATTTTAGGAACTCACAATTTGTCTTATTATTTCCAAGAATTTCACTTCTTAAAGTTGTGTCTTCTGTAAATGCACTCAGAATGTAAGTCAGCAGTTACAGAAAACGATACATCTACAACATAAAGTAAATAGTTCAAACATTCTTGACCTTTCTTTCTTTCTTTTCTTTTTTTCTTTCCTTTCTTTCTTTTTTTCCTTTCTTTTTTCTTTCTTTCTTTCTTTCTTTCTTTCTTTCTTTCTTTCTTTCTTTCTTTCTTCCTTCCTTCTTTCCTTCCTTCCTTCCTTCCTTCCTAGGCTGGCCTCAAACTCATATACTCTTGACTTAGCCTTCTAATGTGCTGCAATTACCTGAAGGTAACCACAGTGACAGGAACAAAGTTCAATTTTGTTTTCCATTACTGGGGATGAAGGCAGTATCTTAAAAATCCTAAGCAGATGCTGAGCTGCACCCGAGCCCTCAATCATTTTCTTAAATTAGGACATCATACCTCATATTGCAGAGATTCTCTTCCTGTTCTACTTTTGCATGCTTTGTTTTTGCTATCTTCTTTTGCAGTTCACTAACTTCTTTTTCCATCTGTTCAACTCCTTCTTGAAATACTTTACAGGCACTGCTTTTGAGTTGTATTAATCTGTAAAATGACTGACCTGTTTTCTGGATTTTTGATAGGCTATCTACATCTGTAAGGAAGAAACCAAGATACAAATGAAAGACATAAGCAATTTTGTATATGAGAACTGTACATTACACATTCATGTTTTGATGCATTATGCAATGGAGAGTTGGACCTATAATGTAGAATACATTTTACTAAACTCTGCAGATAGGGTGAGAATAATGCTCAAGTCTCAAACCCAGTGAAGAAGAAAGTCAAATGCCCATAATAATTTCAGACAGGTTTTCTAAGACAGAAGCATGACCAGTAAGAGAATTTGATGTAAACTCAGTCCAAGAAGGAACCCCTGAGGAAGAATTGTCTAAAGTGTGAAATGAAGGGTGAGAAGGAAGCAGTTAGGCAGAGGGAAAGAGGAGCGTTGTAGTCAATTTAGAGCATATGCTGAGATTCTTTTGTATCCGATTCTGGGCATAATGAACTCACAGGTACTAATTTAGTTTCCTGAAAAATTACAAAGCATATTAGACAAAACACATTAAAATGTTTGGAATGGATATTGATTAATACAGTCTGTGATCTCTAGCAGACAGGAAACAATTCATGTAGCCCATGATAATGTCCCAGTCCTGTGGCAACATTCCAGGCCATGAAAAAAAGAAAAGGAACTGAAATAGAGTGAGCCAGACTGCCTAAGCTGGAATGATGAAACTGAGTCTGCTGGAACTAAGGCAGATTGGAATCACAGACATGACCCTGAAGAGGAAAGAACAGTATAGAAAAGCAGCCTTGGAGATCTTCAGGGATCTCACAGAATAGTTAGCAAAGTACTGAGAACATATGTGCGCTTGGAAAACTTGATAATTGAGAGAAAACACCCGAAAAAAAATAAAGAAATCTAACCTGATACACAGGTTACATCTGCTTCTTCAGGTAGCCTAGAAAAACTCATAATTCAAATGACAAGGAAAGTATAACCAGAAAGTTCTTGGGTCAGCAATGGGGAATAAATAAGCTAGTTTCTGATATTAGCTAATAAGTCATAAGAACAAGAGAACAAGACCACAGAAATAAAGATGATTGTAGGAGCTTTAACTAAATTCTAAGATAAAATTCAAAAAAGAGAAGACATTAACAAAAGAAAAAACAGAACTTGCAGAAATACAAACAGAGAAAGAAAGCAAAATGTACATTAAAAAACAACCCCAAAGACAGTTCAATTTGAACTGTGAGGGTCGACTTGCATATAGATTTCCATTTTTTCTTGACTATTTTTAAGTCTTGAGATGAGTTTAGAAAACTTTCAGATGAATCATGTAGCCTGGAGATAGCAAAAAGTAAAAGAAATCTTATCATGAAGGAGTAAGATATGGATAAACACGGTTTTTCATGTCATCATAAAATATATGCCTTTGTCATGAAAAGTTGGATTGCATCAGAATGTGACCCACAACACTTGGTTTATGCTGCCATTTTAAGTCAGGAGAATATAAACTATCATGAAGACGTGATATTTCACAACTGTACTATTGTAGTCATTTAATAACTACTTTCCTATTGCTATTGTGATGAACTTTAGTGTTAGAATCATACACTGTAGGACATTAATCACCTCTCTGCTATCACTGAAAAAACTGCACTTTTTGTGAAGCCTTTTGGTGAGCTTTTACCATATATAGTATATGTATATAATATGTATATAGTAAATAAATGTTGCAGTCAGAGATGATGATAACTAAATGGATAGTAGTAAAGTCATAGGTAAAAAACAGACAATAAAAAGGTTGAGGGCTAGTCACCAGTGGTTGAAGTCTATTATCCTGGCTATTTTGGAGGCTAAGATCAGAGTATCCTGGTTTGAAGCCAGTACAGGCAGGAAAGCCTGTTATTAATTATCTAATTATCCAATTATTAATTATCCAATTAATTATCCAATTAATTATTTAAAAATCCAGAAGTGGAATTAATGTGGTGGAGTATCTGAGTGGAAACAGCTAAGAGACAGCACCCTGGTTCTGAATTCAAGCCCCAGTAGGCATGAAAAATCATAAACAAAATGACGATTACAAGGAGCAGTCACGCAGAGAAAAGTTCAGTTAAAATTCCTTCTGTTTTTGCTTTCTTTAGTCCTGGGGATCAAATATATGTCTTTCATATATATGGCAATCAAGCACCTTACTAGTAAGCTACATCTAGCTCTCTCATTCAATTTTAATATAATCTACATCTTATGTGAACACATGAATATCCTATGGGCAATGCTTAGCACTGTACGTGTATTACTATAATATGCATAAGAGACTTAAATATGTTCAATGTCCTACCATTCCACTCTGTTCTAAGTTGAGCCAATAAAAACAAAATATTCTCATAGTTAGATTCAAACACCTCACAGTACTCTGCAGTTGTTTCGCATGACAGAGTTAAGTCATCAAGGTCTTCCATGGAATTTATTTCTTTTCTTCACCTGTGAAATAATTATAGTAATTCAGAATCTATACATTTATATAACCTACTAAATATATATATATATATATATATGTATTAGTGGTGATCATTTATCTTTTTCTATAAGCAGAAGCACTGATACTTCTGAATAAAACTGCATTTAATCAAAAAGATAGCTTTTCACGTGGCTGCATTACCTTATTTTTTTCCAAAGTAAATGTTTACATAACCAGATTGTTTAACTTAATATTTAAACATGTAATTTATATTTGAAAGTTATTTTCTATGAAATAATACTTTTATGTGTTAAACTACCTTGTTTTTAGATTTTGTGCTATGCATGAGTGTGTGTGTGTGTGTGTGTGTGTGTGTGTGTGTGTGTGTGTGTGTGTGTGTGTGTGTGTACTAGACATGAAGCTTGAATTCAGGCTGGATACTGCCTCTGAACTATTATACTCAAGGCTAGCACTCTGCCACTTTTGCCCCAACTCCATTTCAGACTTCCTGATGGTGATTTGAGATATGAGTCCCATGAACTTTCCTTCCCAGGTAGCTTAGAACCACAATCCAAAGATCTCAGCTTCCTGAGTACATAGGATTACAGGCACTGGCACTTGATTTCTTAGAATTTTTTTTAATTTGTGGATCAACTCTGCCCATATTTGTAAAATCCTTTCTGGTGAATATGTGAAATCCAAAAAATGTCTGTAACATTTTTAATATAAAATCTCTGTGGTCATAATTTCTTTATCCTATTTGTAAAATTTATAGGCTATTTAAAACACAATGATTTTCTACAAGGAAGATTATTTTTTCCCAGTTCTGGGGTTTGATCTCTGGGCCCGGGCACTGTCCTTGAGTTATGTGTTCAAGGCTAGCGCTCTACCACTTGAGCCATGGTTCTACTTCTGGCTTTTGTGGTTAATTGGAGAGAAAGAGTCTCCTGGACTTTTCTGTCCAGACTGGCTTTGAACTACAATCCTTAGATCTCAGCCTCCTTGAGTAGCTAATATTACAAGCATGGGGCACTGGTGCCCTGCTCCAAAGAACATTTTTATAAACAGAGAGAATAATTAATATTAAAGAACAAAGAATATTGCTACTAATGACATCCTAACAGAGAATTAAATTTGGATCAAACTTTCGATAAGTCAACACAAAAGAAAAAAACTCTAATATTCATTTTCCTATAGTATATGTGATATATATATATATATAGTGATTTATTGTTTTTCTCATTTTCAATAAAACCAAGTTTTAGAGGGAATTAAAATCTTGGAAAATATTACTTAGGTCCTCAACTGGGAGAAACCCTATTTTAGTGATGATTTGATATGAGATTTCACATACCTACTATACAAACACTATGAATTATCCAGAGCATTATAAAAATGTGTTTGACTCATTTCACTCTTCACCATCATTCTGTGAGGATAGAATCTTATTTGACATTTTATAAAGGAAACAACTACACAAAGGGTAGGTAACTTACACTAGTTTACAAAGTTGTGAAAGTTAGATTTATCTTTCAATGCTTTGGAAGTTTTAACAGTAGGTAAGACCTTGTGATCATGCCATGTCTGCTCACCATGACTAATAACAATTTTTCAATTTTGAAATAGTTTTAAAATAGAGTGACTTTATACAAAGCAGATTTTGGAAACTTATTTTCAATACACTATTGACTGACTTGTGTAAAAGAATTCCTCAATGTGCCTATTTATACATTCTTCTGTTTATTCATGCATCAACAAATAATTATTCAGCAAACAATGCATGTCACTGACAAGTTGGTACTGTAGGTTTTTATAAAGGAAAGTAATCATCTATACTAGGATGCCAATAGTTTACTTTTCTATTAAACACATGTGAAATTCTCCCTTTATACCCAGAATCTGAACAACTACTGAATTGCTACACCTGGTATTTGTTTTAACACACTGAAAAATCACAGGTAGATGTGGTTAATGATACAACGCTCTCCTTTGAGATCTTTTTCCCATTTTGTTTTGTGTCTCTGAAAGAACACATAAATTCCCTCTGTCTTACCTATTCCACGCTGGGAAATTGGCTATTTGTGGTCTGCTTGCCCTAAACCCAGAGCCCTGCTCTGTTGACAGTTTCAGCGGTTTCTACCGGATTCTTTGTTTCCGGTGGGTATCGGGTAATCGCAATTTTGAGGTCTGCAGCATGGGCACAGCTCACTTTGGAGTCCATGTGTATCCCCAGGGCCAAGGTGGTTAAATGTAGTAAAACAGACAAGCCCTTCACTCCTTTGTAGTTACTAACAAGATTACCATCTCAGACAGTATTCACGTCACAGGACGATTGTTTCTCCACTTATGTGAAATCATTGGGTTTATTTGGTCCGATTTTGAGTGTTACATGATTTTGGCTTCATGGAATAAACCAATCACTGCCATTCTGCCTTTTACTATAAATAAACTTTTCTTTACTCATGTGAAGCAAGTTAATGTTGTAATAACCCGTGGGTCCCCAAAATCAGCGGGGCCCAATAGTCAGCATGGACCCGTGGCCTGGCCTGCTGGAGGGGGCAGGACATCAAGAGGAGAGCCTCACACTCCACAGACCAGGCCACCAGACAGAGCAGGGCACTGAGAGGCTGACGTCACCGCCCCACGGGGTGTGCTGCCAGAGGGGCGTCCCATGCCACTGAAGGGGTAAGGGTATGCCACCTAAAGGGGCGGGGCGTGCAACTGGAGGGGTGGGGCGTGCTACTGGAGGGGTGGGGCTTCGAGCCCCACGTAGCAATGTTTGTTTCACAATACTCAAAAACCACCAAGCTACATCTACCTCTGCCCCATTGTGAATTTCCAGTTTTCAAACTGAGCTTCACATTTAGCCAATAAGTAGAACTTCTTGAATCTAAAGAACACTTGGATTCAAGAGAGATGAAACGCTTTGTCTTTCATGGATTTGGGGATCATTCTTTTTTTGTAATTTAATTTTTTTAAATTTTATTGTAAAGCTGATGTACAGAGGAGTTAAAATTACATATTTAAGATGCTGAGTACATTTCTTTGTGAACAGAGTTACCCCTCCCTAATTTCCCTCTGCTGCTTGCAGCTCTCCTCTCCCCTAATTGCAAAGTTCATTCCAACATAAAGTCTGGTGAGTATTGCTGTTGCATCAGTTCACCCTTTGTCCCATTGTTTCTGTTATTCTCCTTCCCTTCCCCAAATCAGATAAACTTATATACAACACAAAGTTTACAGAAATCGAAAACAGTGACAATATGGAATAAACCAAAGAAAAGAAAGAAAGAAAGAAAGAAAGAAAGAAAGAAAGAAAGAAAGAAAGAAAGAAAGAAAGAAAGAAAGAAAGAAAGGAAGAAAGGAAGAAAGAAAGGAAGGAAGGAAGGAAGGAAGGAAGGAAGGAAGGAAGGAAGGAAGGAAGGAAGGGAAGGAAGGAAGGAAGGAAGGGAAGGAAGGGAAGGAAGGAGAAAAAAGAAAAAAGAGAAAGAAAGAAAAGAAAGAAAGAAAGAAAGAAAGAAAGAAAGAAAGAAAGAAAGAAAGAAAGAAAGAAATGCAAATAGTACACCAAAAAATCATTTTGCTTCCATTTCTTGGAGTTCATTTTGATAAGCATCATTTTATATAGTTATATGCACATAGTTATTGAGCTATTGTGATCTTCTGTTAAGAATATCATAGACATAGTCTAGTTATTAAAAATGAGAGAAACCATGCAGCCTGAGTTTCTTTGGGTCTGGCTTGCCTCACTTAATTATTTTAAGCCCGGCACCGGTGGCTCATGTCTGTAATCTTAGCTACTGAGGAGGCTGAGATCTGAGGATCATGGTTCAAAGCCAGCCCAGGCAGAAAAGTCCCTGAGACTCTTATCTCCAATTAACCACTAGAAAGCGGGAAGTGGTGCTGTGGCTTAAGCGGTAGAGGGCTCACCTTGAGCTGAAGAGCACAGGATAGTACCCAAGCCCAGAGTTTAAGCCCCACACCAACAAAAAATAAAATATATATATAATTATTTTAATATCCTTCTGGATGTTAGAATTTAGTCTGTTCTCTCATGCTCCTGGATTGGGAGGATTATGATTGTGAAAATGGCAATGCTGCCAATGACTATCTACAAATTCAATGCAATCCCTATCAATATACCAAACTCATTCTTTAATGAAATAGAAGAAGCAGTCAAAAACTCATATGGAACAATAAAAGACCCCAGATAGCAAAAATAATCCTTAGCAGAAAGAACAGTGCAGAAGAATATCAAAACCAAACTTTGAACTCTATTACAATGCCATCATAATCAAAATAGCTTGGTACTGGCACAATAACAGACCTCAGGACCAATGGAATACAACTGAAGACCCAGAAATGAACCTGCAGACATATAGCCACCTAATCCTTGATAAGGGAGCCAAAAAAATAAGATGGGAGAAATACAGCCTCTTCAGTAAATGGTGCTGGCAAAATTGATTAAACACCTATAGAAAACTAAAGTTAGATATATCATCCTGCATCAGAATCAACTCCAATGGATCAAAGACTTTGAAGTACAAGCAGACACTCTGAAAACATTACAGGAAGGAATAGGACTCCTTGGCACAGGCCAAAATTTTCTTAATAAAACCCAGAAACACAACAAATCAAGGAAAGATTGGACAAATGGGATTGCATGAAACTGCAGAGCTTCCGCATGGCAAAGGACATAGTTAACAAGATGGACAGAAAGCTCATAGAGTAGGAGAAGATCTTGACTAGCCATACAACAGAAAAGGACCTCATATTTCAAATATACTTACAACTCAAAAAATAAAATCCCCCCCAAATAAATCCTCAAAGGAACAATTGCCGCATTAATAAATGGGCTAAAGACTTAAAGATTGAGACTTCTCTGAAGGGGATCATTCTTAACAGTTCCGCTGGTACCAATTTGAACTCTGCAGCCAAACAACAATAGTAGCCCAAGTTAGGCCTTGACACGTGCTACTTCACTGACCTTGGTGTGGCTGATTAATTCAGTTACAGGGAACAATCAGGTTACTTAATTTTTATGAGATTTTATTTTAGATACAAACATATTTCATCTTCCTGAGTAGCTAGTACTAGAGGCACATGCTACTGGTGCCAAGCCACAATACCATTTATGATATACTTAAAATTGTTCTTTATAACAGTGACACAAATATGGAAATAAAGAACATAGAAATTTTTTCAGGACATACCATTTAATAAATGAATTGCTCAGTTTTCTTTTGGTACAGCCATAGTTCAAGAACATAAATGTCAAGAGAGTTATTTCTCATCGGTAAGACATAATATGGAACTGAGATGTAGATATATAGAACCTGAAGTCTCTAAACTGAAATCTGAGACACAGGTGCTACCGTCATTCTGGAAACAGGAAATTGTACCAACCGAGTGGGGCTGACACCTCTGGCCTCCTGCCTGGGGATGGAGCCACTGAGAGCATGAGATCTGCAGGTCACCAAAGTCAGGCTTCACAGTGAGGTGGCACTGACTAGCCCCCACCACCCAGTGCACATGGTACTGACTGGCCCATGTCTAGAGATCCTCCGGATAAGCATGGCCAGACAGAAGGGTTGGGTTTGGGAGAAGGTATGCAGTGAGCCAAGGAGGGTACACGGCAGGTGCAGTGCCCATGGGCTGGGAAATTCTCAGTGAGGTTGGCCTAGGGTTGGCGGGGACAGTTTTCAGTAAGAGTGAACAACTCTTGGGAGTGTTCCAAACAAAAAACTCTAATCCCCCCTCAGCTCATACTGTGAAACAACACACAAAAACTCCATCCGTGTATATTAATACCCTGCAGAGCAGACAATCTGTTTATAGGTAAAACAGAGTTGATTTTGGCTTGGATCACTGGCAAATGCCCTCCACATGAGTGCTGACTGGGACTGGTGACAGGTCCACCCCACAGGCTTTCCATGAATGTGGCTCCAGGAATGGGGTGGGCTCTCCCCGACATATGTGGCCCCACTCCCATAGCCACACACACCCATGGGCCTACGGATGTTGCCTACTCATGTGGCCCAGGACTTGCAGGTTCGATGTGGGTGATGAACAGGACACAGTGGATCGTGGAACAGGAGAGCACACATCATGAATGCCTGTGTGACCACCACATGTGCTGGCATGTGCTACCCTTTTAGTATATCCATCCTTACAGTCCAATGCAGTACACAACCACAACCCCTACACCAACAAGGTGAATTGTTCCTCACTCTCCTGGCAAGTACAACAGGAGGGCTGCACCTTTGCAGTGTACCTCAATCACACTGCTACCGCACAGATGAGTGACAGGGTGGAGGGATCCCTGGGATCATCTGGCCATACAGAAAACAGCTCACATGTCCTTTCAAAGTCTTGTGTCTATTTCTGAGTGTAGAAAGAGGGACAAGAATAGGAAAAATTATTTCTTCTGCTCTAGTTGACAAAAATGTGCTACTATGGATAGCTGATGATTTAGAAACCATAGCCCACACAGTTATAAAGCTATAGGGACAATTCCCTACTAGAGAAGCTTTGGCTTGGAACTCTGCAGCTTTACAAAGCAGAAAAAAATTCGATATGCACAGAGCTGCTATGTAGTGGAGTGTTTGAGCTATGCTGGGGTAAGGCTGCTGTTTGGGGATAAATTGACCAGTACAAATCCAAAATAATATCCACAAATGAATATGCAGGACATCTCAACTTAGAGAACCAGCTAAGCAAGCCTAGTCTTGCTTATCTTAGCTGCTATTTTCCTAGGTCCCATATCTGATATAATAATGCAGCATGTATTTGTGCCCTGCATTATCAATCAGATTGTTAATAATGTTTCTTCCAGATTGGAGTCTATCAAGGTACAAATAGAACCTCTTAAGAACTGTCCTCTAGTTCAAAGCCAGCCTGGGAAGGAAAGACTGTGAGACTCTTACCTGCAATAAACCACTCAGAAAAACAGAAGTGGCACTTTGGCTCAAGTTTTAGAGCCCTTGCCTTGAGCTGAAGAGCTGAGGGACAGCGCTTAGGCCCAGAGTTCAAGCCCCATGACCACACACACAAAATATAACATCTGTCTTCTACAGTATTACCATAGTCCAATGGAATGGCTCACAGACCACTGTGATCCACTTAAAAGTCCTCAGATGGAAGATCTAAACCCCACCCATACCTCTCTTGGCAGGAAGCAGCTAGAATGGCCATTGGTCTCCTTTGCTAATGCCAGATGCACAAAGAGAAGTTGGAAGTTCCTGGCTATGTAGTTAGGGACAAAAATGATATCTGAGACCTACTCAATTCCAACTCCACTAGGGTGACACAGAAAATACCCATCTCATTCCCTATGGTCCTGTGGACCAAATGCACAGTCTCTTTCTGGCTGTGGTCCAGCGTGTGTTCCCACAACCTCTACTCAATCTTAAGTGCTATAAAAGCCGACAGGACTATGATCCCATCATAAGGCAACTTTCCTGCTTGTATTCCAGTTCCAGGACTCTCACCAATCAGAACAGAAGCATGCCAGAAGCAAGTTTCTGGCTTTTTGCTGGTTAGCTGGAGATAAAGAGTCTCATGGACTTTTTCTGCCTGGGCTGGTTTTGAACCATAACCCTCAGCGCCCAGCCTCCTGAGTAGCTAGGATTAGTGCCTGGCTTCATGTTGACTTTTGAGGACATAACTGTTTTTCTTGACAGGTGACACTGAGTGAATAAAAGGA
The DNA here is from genome assembly GCF_024711535.1 of Dipodomys merriami. Classification (NCBI taxonomy): domain Eukaryota; kingdom Metazoa; phylum Chordata; class Mammalia; order Rodentia; family Heteromyidae; genus Dipodomys; species Dipodomys merriami. The sequence continues at coordinate 22,098,173 of NW_027205603.1, forward strand.
AATTTCCTTAGGGCACACACAGCTGACACCTTCTAGGCCATGACTGGTGGCTTATCTTTGCTCTGAATTATTTGGAAGCTTTAGCTGAGCCATCCTGCTGTGGCTGCCCTGCCTTTGCCTTTTTATCTGGGGACCAGTAACCTAGCAGACAGTGTACCGGCACCCTTGGCATGACCCTTCAGATGCTGGTGCCTTAGAACACTACATAGAAGTCACAATCAAGCCACAATCAAGGCTGCAGCAGGAGCTGAGCCCTGGGTGTTGTATGGTCTCAGCTCCTTCCCTGTCCTTTCAAAACGGGGGCATATTTTGGGGGCTATATTGAGGCTATTGAGGGCAAATGCCATCTTTGAACTCCTTTCTTCATAAAAATATTAAGTTATATTGCTACCCACAATTCAAGGCAACGCAGCAGAATTCCAGGCAAAAGAAAAGTCGGAAGATAAGAGATAAAATATGAGCATCAGCAGGGCCCAGGGGTCCCAAGATTCTCTGGCACTTGAGCCCGAGGCCACACAAGCAATTATATTTATTTGAGTTCTCACAGGGAAGGTTACCATGGATACATGCAAAATATAAAGCATCTATATTAATGCTACCATCATAGTTAAAGAGTTTGAGAGAGACACTGGTTCCCTTCTTCTTTTGAAACAGAAGATTGCAACTCAGGGAAAGTCCAGACAAGGTTTCTATATGTTAACCCAAGGTTAAGGTGTCAAGGTCCCCAGCACACCTGCCAGCTCAAGGAAAGAAAGGTGGAGGGGGCAGCAATCCAGTCTCTAACCCTCTCCAGAGCTGTCTGTTTTAATCCTTCCAAGGGCCGCTCTCAGGTTCTGAGTGCTTTCCAGGTGGCTTTCCAACCTCTCAAACCTTTTCCAGGTTTCACAGCTCAGCCACAGACTTCCCTACATTTCTCCCTTTTTATTTATTTGAAAAAGCACTATTATTAATTACTGTTTAAGCTAGGGCAAATTGATGCTAGAAAGTAAACACTGAAAGAGACAAGGGGCCAACAAAATGATCCCCAAGATTGTAGTCACCAGTCCCCGAAAAGGCCATAACCAAGATAGCCATCCTGGGCATTTCCAGTTGTCACTAATTTTTATCTTGTTTAATTCCTTTTTGGGATGCTCCAATTGGCTCTGAATTTTCTGAAAATCATCAGTTATATTAAAACAGCATAATTCTGTAAACTGTTTACATCCTAAATGTTTTTTATCAGCAAATAAGCTATGACAGTTCGATTCTGTAAAATTTTTATTTTTCACTCTTTATTTTTCTGATTATTTTTAGTATTAAAAAAGTGGTATTTCTTGCAAATCAAAACAACACTGAGATACCACCTCACCCCAGGTAGAATGGCTAAAATCAAGAACTCTAATAACAACAGATGCTGGAGGGGATGTGGACAGAAGGGAACTTTACTGCATTGTTGGTGGGAGTGTAAACTTGTTCAACCACTTTGGAAAGCAGTATGGGGGTTCCTCAAAAGACTCCACATAGAGCTCCCCTATGACCCAGCAATCCCACTTTTGGGCATTTACCCAAATGATCACAAGACCATACTAAAGCTACCAGCACAGCTATGTTTATTGCAGCATTATTTACCATAGCTAAGATATGGAACCAACCCAGATGCCCCTCAGTAGATGAATGGATCAAGAAAATGTGGTATATATACACAATGGAATTCTATGTCTCCATCAGAAAGAATGACATTGCCCCATTTGTTAGGAAATGGAAAGACTTGGAAAAAATCATATTAAGTGAAGTAAGCCAGACCCAAAGAAACATAGCTCCCATGGTTTCCCTTATTTGCAACAACTGGTATATGTCTGAGACAAGCAGAAAAGGTCAGATAAAATGTTAAGTGAAATGAACCCCAAGATAAGGACACAAGTGGTTTTTTTCTTTCTTGCTATTGTTTCTAACGTATTTATAAGTTACCACATGATTTTTTTGTTTCTTTGTATGTCCCTCCCCGACAGTATAACCTCAATTTTCATTGTATTTGATGTTGGTATAATTTGGGGAGGGGAAGGGAAAAAATAAAATGTTTAAATAGGGATACAGATTGATACATTGCAACAATGAGATGTACAAGATGCTATGTCAAAAAACAAACTTTACAATTTAGGTGGAGGGGGGGAGTGTAGTTGTGGAGATGGGAAGGAAGGGATGGTAGTGGAAAAACAAAGGAGGAGGCAACAATGCTTGATAAGAAATGTACTCATTACCTTGCTCATGTAACTGTAACTCCTCTGTACAGTATTTTCACAATAAAAAACTTATTTTTTTAAAAAAGAAAATGAACTTTATAACTTTCACGTGGAAGAGGGGGGTATAGTTGTGGAGGTGGGAGTGAAGAGGTGGTTGGGAAAAAACAGAGGAGGAGGCAACAATGCTTGATAAGAAATGTACTCATTACCTTGCTCATGTAACTGTAACTCCTCTGCGCAGTAGTTTTACCATAAAAAACCATACAAAATAATCTCATTTCCATTTCTTGAAGCTCAAAAAATTAATCCCTCAATAATTAATCCTCAAAAGAACATATGCAAAACAAGCAACAAATCCTGAATATATTGTTATATGATGAATACAATATGAACTGTAGTAAAATACAACAAAATCAGATACTTTGTATATACTAGTTATTACTGATGAGAAAGCATATAGTCAGCTATTTAAAAAAATAAGATTGTAGGCAGGTATAGGAGAATATGCCTTTTGCTTCATGTGTTCAGGAGGTAGAGGTAGAAGGACCTCAACTTTGAGGCCAGCCTGGACAATGTCACTAAGACTCTCAATTTCAAACTGTAAAATAAAAGGGCAAATAGCATGACTCCAAGTATGTGCAAGACCAAAGATTTACCTGTGGGTTCTGGTACTGCACTGGAGTTTAGTGTAATGGATGCTGGTAAGGAGCAAGTTACAAAGTGATCTGTATCCTGAGTACTCAGATGTATAGCACAAAGCAGCAGCATCAGAATTGGTGAGAAGCTTTTTAGGAATGCAGAATCTCATGCCCCATCTGAAGCTTTCTGTATTAAAATTTACATTTTAGCAAAATTCCCACTTGATCACTATTCTCTTTCTTGGTAATTGCATTTTATTAGGACTGTGGTTTTTAACTAGGAAAGATTAAGATGAAGAATTGCTTTGGAATAGTATATATAAAGCCCCTACATGGTAGTGAAGGTGATGATGAAATGGAGGTCCAATAGTAGAAGACCTTGACTTCAGACCCCAGTAGCTCAAATGAACAACACAAATTCCCACACATACTTTGAAATATTCTTTTGGTAGAAATGCCAAAATAATCCAGAAGAAATTATCTTCAGAAAACTTCCAGATGAATGTTCTATTTGAAAGTGTATTAGAATTGTTCACTGTTTAATTATAATTTTCCAGTCTGTATTCTATCATTCTGGTCATACGTGAGGGTCTTTATCCATTGGGCCTAACTAGTAATTCATTACCAGTTTCTCTTTAATTCATTTGCCTCATTTGTCAAGTGGGGATAATGGTATCTACCTAATAAGGATTTAGAATAAATGTATTAATTTAAAAGTCTATAAAGATGGTGGAGTAGGGATGATCACAATAGTGGTGGTGGTGATGATGCTGGTGTTGATGGCCATAGTGATAATGGTGTTGAGGAGGATGATAGTGATGGTGCTGATCGAGTGAGTGATAGTGGTGATGGTGATGGTGGTGGTGATAACTCTTACATTGAACGTATCTACCTACATCTTTACTTTGAAATAAGTAATAGTTTACACGTCTTAGATTTCAATTAGAAAAATACAAATAAAGTTATCCTAATATCTATAAAATCTAAACACATTTAATTCAAATTAGTCTTTTAGGATCAACAGTTCTCACACCTCCCTTCTACCTTACAACCAAATTCAACTCCCAAATCCCAGGTCATTTTCCTTCGTGCTCTGTAAGGTTATCTTTCTCTCTGTCACTCTTTCTTTTTCTGTCTCAATCCCTGTCACTCTTTTTCTCTCCCCCTTTCTAGTGTTAGCCTCTCTTTCTACTCCCACCCTATTCTCTTCTTTTACTAATGTGGAAATTTAAAGTACAATTTCACATTAAAATGTTTTGTAAATATAAATTATGTGAATATCTTAACCGAAAAATGGCTCCTTAACAGACCTAAATCATCACCCATCCTGTGCTTCCCCCTAGTGTTCACAAGGAGCTAAGCAAGCCAGAGGACTAAAGAATGAGTCTCATTTTATAGGATATTTAGTTGTAAGTAAATACTTGCAATTGCATCTGTTTTATGGTAGATGCTACTTGAAGGCTCTTGACATGTGCCATCTTAGTATCAAACACTCAAGTCAAAGCAAGACACAAGCATAGCTGAACTTGCTTCCCAACCTCAAATATTTGATTAACTCTAAAACTTCCAATACCTAAAGTACTGTGCAATAAAACCATCTTTTACAAATGTTGGCAAGTGATATTAGGAGCAAAACACAAACATGAAAGGACATATTTTAAAGAAATGGCAAAATATCAACCGTAAAGCCCACCTGAATCATTACGATGAAAACTAGATTATTTAATTCATAAAAATTACCTTTAAATTATAAACCTAGGAAGGAGCACTGTTCAAGTGGAGAGCTAGTACAGATAAAGTGAAAGGCTCAATATCGGTAAAAATAATTTTAAAATTCTAAATGTCCATAAATCTATTTATATATATACATATATGAAGGGAATCTGGCATGGTATAGGAAACCTCTAAAACAGCAATTCAGGACAAAGTAAAAATTACTGAGAAACCAACCCAGATGTTTTAAACATACCTTTAGTTAAGCAGTAACAATCATTTTCTAATATGGCATTTTATTATGACTTTTAAGGAAAGCTGAAATGCATTGTTTTAATTACATCTATTGAATTGAGTTAGTAAATGAGCAAATCTTGAAATTAAAAGATCTGGGGATTTTTTTAAAAAAAGGTAATACTGCTGTTTCCTTTATGTCTTAACACAGATTATTGTGATCCTCAATTGTCTCAAAAATTGGTCACCAAATCAGAAACAAGGAATCGATTAGCAACCTGAAGCCAAAAGTTGAAAAAGGTAATATAACTAAATGGACCACAGGATGTCCTCCAGGCTCTCATCTGAAGATGTTGTATAGGAGCTTGGATCCACTACCATGTCCCTAGGAAGAAGACTTGCGTGGAGTCCTGAAGAACTGTGAAGATTCTGAACAGTAGGGCTGTCAAAGACAGTCCTCATACAAAAAGTATTGGATGAAGATCTTAACTGTTGATTCTCCAACCGAAGCTGATAATTTTCACCCTCTAGCTTCACAATAATCTTTTCAGATCTGCAAAAGGCAAACACCCAGGACTCTGTTACAGATTTTCTACTGCATACAATTGTAATTATGTAAGTTTAATTATATTTATGCACATATGTGTATGGGGATATACATATATAATTCAAACACTGTTGGGAGGAGAGAAGTGGTTGTCAGTGATATTTGACTTAACAGTTATCACCATTGACTTCTGGTAGAAGATTCCTGAGTGTCATTAGAAATGCTTGTATTGGAAATATTACAATGTCAGATGATATCTGTATTAATTTACATATAGCAGACAGGTTAGTATGCATAGGTATAATCAAACAATATATGACACTTCTTATGTATATTTAAGCTATGAATGAACCAGGAATGTTTGTGTTTAGTAAAGCAGTTCAGAGATTACATTGTTTTCACTGTGTATATCTTGCTTGAGAAATCAAGTTTTTGGCTTGAGAATAATACAGAGCTGTAGCTCCAGTGGAGAGGATAGCAGAGTTGGTGATAAAAAAAGAACTAATCCAGCTGGGTACCAGTGACTCATGCCTATAATCCTAGCTATTTAGGAGATTGAGATCTGAGAATTGGGGTTTGAAGCCAACCTGGGCAGGAAAGTCTGTGAGCTCTTATCTCCAAAAAAACACTCAAAAATGCCAGAAGTGACACTGACTGTGGCTCAAGTGGTAGAACACTAGCCTTGAGAAAAAAAAAAAAACAACTCAGTGACAGTGCCCAGGCCCTGAATTCAAGCCTCAGGACTGGCAAAACACACACACACACACACACACACACACACACACACACACACACACACACACACACACACACACACACAAAGCAAAAATTAAAGCAGCTCTTGGGCTATTGGCTCATAGAATCCTTAGCAAGGTATCTGTGTTGAGATCTGCAGATTCTGTCTTCTGAATACATTCCCTTTCACTGAGACAAAATATATATTTTTATTACTTTGGAAATTTCACAACCATATCCTTTCCAAATATCACCCTGGGTAGGACAGTTTGTCTCTAGGTACCCTTGAATGACAAAATCAAGTATCATAGGCAAAGACAGGCCAAGTGCCAGATTATGCCCAGAGTAGACATGCTAAGATAAAAGTAGTACTAGAACCTTTAAGCCAATGGTGTAATCTCCCAAAGAACACAGTTGAACTGTTAAATTTTGTGTTTAAGGAATACTGACAGGTCCTGGTACAAAAACATAATTGTTGTAACTAGAAAGATAAATATTTATTTATTTGATCAGATTAATTATTTAAGAACATTAAGGAATCAAAGCCATATAAAACAAAAACAGAAAAAAAAACACTAAAAAATAGGAAGAATGATAACCTTTCCTACACTGGTAATTTAAAGGGAAACTGATTTACCCATACTGTTTCACAAATTGTATTGACCAGTTAGGTTTCTGTTCCTAGTAAGTTCAATGATCCTGTCATGTAAAAACTTTGTTTTACTGCCTATTTATTAAGCCTCATCTATTTTCTGACTCCGGACTTACTCATGTAGTTTTTCTGACAAGGACTTTTGAAGTCCAATTTCTGTGTAACAGCGCTGTTGATATATCTGTGCCTTTTGTTTAAGAGTATCTGCTTCAAATTTCAGATGAGAGATTTCTGTTGCTTTATCTTGTCTTATTGATGCCAAATGACTCTCTCTTGACTGGTCTACACAATCTCGAGCTGCAAACTGTATCTAAAGAAAATTACAAAGATTCATTGTTCCATGAATATGTCCTGAGCAATTTTTCTGTATTCATTACACATAGAATTTTGTTAGTCAGAAAACTAGTGTTGACATTTAAACTATTCATCATCTCTTTAAATTATATTTAATCTAAAACTTAAATATTTGAATCTAATTTTGTCCCTTTGGTGGTTTTAGGTGTTATACATAGTAGGTACATACTCCTGTATCACTTACAATAGCACTGAAAAATACCTGATAAATATAACGAAACCAATCAAATATTTAGTTTGTAACTTGATGCAATTCCAAGAGCATGCTATAATTTCTACATAACAAAATTTTCTTTTCCTTCTAGGAGTTTTGGTTTTATTTCAAATAATCTTAAAAATGAAGTGACTTTCTAATGAAAATGAATATTCTGACTATAAATTTACTTATAATAGTGGTGAAAACTGAAATATATAATGGAGAAACAAATTTACAATTTGCTACAAAGAAACAAAATGTATAAGTCCAAAATATAGTTTCCAGTAAATTATAACTCATTAGAGATAAAAAATACTCACTTGCAAAAATAAGTTGACTTTTTTTAATTGTTCTGTTAATTCTTTTCTGGCTTGTTCTTTGATCTGCTTTTTATACTGTTCTACTTCAGCCAGTTTTTTCATATAGCTCTTGTTTTGATTTTTTAGGTCTTGTAATTCTTGTTTCAGTTTTGCTTTTTCTTCCACTTGTGATTCACATATTGTTTGCTGAGATTTAATGGACAGTAACAACTGGCCTTTAAGAAACTTATTTTCCTCTTCCAGCTGTTCATATTTTGAAGATTTGAATAGCAGTTTCTCTGAGACATCATCAAACTGTACGACAAGGGATTATAGGTTGTTAACAAAGGAAATACATAATAAGGGAAATAGCCTAATTAAAGCCAATAAATATAGGTTTAAAATGGCGTGTAATAATATGTCATCTCTACCACATTTGGTGGAGATTATTCATAAAATCAAAAAATTCAAAACCATCCAAAATCTCAAAAATACAATCCCTACACTGATTATACTTGTTAAAAACACTTGTGCTTTATTTTACACATTTGTTTCTATATTTGTTTCATAATTTTCTTTCTTAAGTGACTATAATTCCATTCTTAGAAGAAAGATAGCTATGTAAAGATACTTGATATTTGAGTTCATTAGCCTTTTTAAAAAATCTTCTAGTGTTTTATGTTAACCAAATGGAAGAAAAGAATTAGTCTCAGTAAGGAGAGCTAGGCATCTCAATATAACTATTCAATGATATGATCCACACATGCTTTTAAACATAATCAACCACATTTAATAACATTATTTTCTTATCATCTGATTCTTGCCACAAAAACAGGGAACATTCTAAGCAAAAACAACAAGAAAACTTTGGTGGGACTTCATTGGTTTTAAGTTGTGAAGAAGCACTTTCTTTTGCATACGCTTGTTTGATGACATGGCTCTCAGACACATTTATATACTTATAAATATGTGGGAAATTATGCGGGAAATTTATTCTCTGAAATTACCTGCTCTGAATAGGAATTAGCCTTAGTAACTACTTTGAAATAAAGAAATGTGATATATCTGCTGGGTTTTTCCCCCTAAATTAGAAAATTTAGCAAAATGAAAACTGCCTTTCATTAGAAAGTTTGCCATTAGAATCTAGCCACCATCATACTGTGAGGAAACCCACATGTTGAATCCTCCAATGGCTGGATTCAACAGACATATGAGTGAATAAGAATTTTGATAGCTATAGACTTCAGCTTAGGTCATTTCAGATAATGCAAGGGGTAGAGAAATTTGTTGACCTCACTGTTGTTGAGTAAATTCCAAATTCTGAACACAGAAACTCCACTATTGAAGGAAAACAACTGGCACAGTATTGACAATAATTATATCAGATACCTTTGTGCCTATAGGTAACTAAATATGCTCACAATTGTACTTTTAGCCTCTAACTACAAGCATCCTTTTAGTTACACAAGTTTTCCTTGCCCTTGGTTCTATCTTTCTTGTCTCAACTCCCCATGGGGAAGAATTGAAAGATTTTCTCACTGTTCCAGGAAAGGTCTTTACTCTCTGTTCATCGAGCTGATGATGAGTGTAAAGAAGCATTCTGGCCAACAGACTGTGGCAACAAGTTGTTCAAAAGCCATGGCTTCTGAAGTCCAGCCTTAGAAAGAAATTTATCTGGAAGCCCATGCTGATGGATTTTCATGTAAACCTTGTCCTATAACCCTGGAAAGAATACTTGGTATGATAGTCTTTTTTGCCTGTCAACATTATCAGGCCTTTACTTTTCTCTGAAAATCAGTCATAATTAATAGACTGACTTTAAGTTTAAGGGACACAATTTCTTGTATCAGTGTTGGCACCTATCATGTGTGTCCTCACCCAGAAGTGCTGGACAAGGGGGAAGAGAGGATCTCTGCAAGAAGCTTGCATGGGTCCATCCAACAGAGAAGGCAGCTTGTGAGGAGACAGAAAGACTAAGCACCAAACCCACATCTAATAGCCACATTTAATCTGGAAGATGCCTGTTTTCTTTTGTTTGGTTGTCAATTTTTTAATAATCTTTAAATCATTGTACTAAGGGACTTCAATTCAACCTACCATCTTATGAGTATTGATCAATGTCCTCCCTTCCATTGTCTGCCCCCAGCTCTCCCAACCCCACAATCCTCTCAGTGAACTCCTGTAATAAAACACAACAAGCTGCAGCTCTATGGCTCTTGGTGACTGAAAGACTGGAGAGAATAAAATATAATCTAAAGAAGCCACGGCACCTTGGACAAGCTTTTATAGTCCATGCTTTGTGCACAACAAGATACCAGAATTCTACCCACTTGGGAGGTTCTCTTGCAGAACTCTGGGCCCTGTACAGGATATTATTTTTCTGTAGTGCTTCTTGTGATATTAGTTGTGCAAGGCTAGAAATCTAAGAGTTTCAGTCCCATCTTCCAAATTTCCTTGCAATTTTAAAGAAAGGTACCATTTTTTTTTGGTGTTGGCTTTGAAAATTCACTCATATTTGATTGGTCCTTTATATTTGGTGTTATGTCTATTCTGCTGGAAAAAAAACCTTGTCATAACAGTATGTTTCATTTAACCTTATAAGCCTATGAGAAAAAAGAGAATATAGTATTTCATCACAACACAATGTAGCTTATATATTATATATATTATGAATAGCTTAGATAGCTTATATATTATATAAGCTGTATATAATCTTATATATCTTATACATATTTATATATTTATACATGAGATATATATATATATATATATAAGATATATATGTATTATATAATGGGGGAAGATAAACTTCAAGTAAAAGTTTAAATTATTGTTCTATTTTATTATATTGGGAATTACAATGTCACAAAGGAGCTCAAGAGGGTAAAGTTCTATATAGAGAGACTTTATGGAATTCATTATCATAAACTACTAATTGAAACAGCTGGAAACATACTTAATTTTGTAATGAATGTCAAGGCATTAGCTACACCCCAGTCCCAAAAGCTTAAGATCCTGCAAGACTGAACTAATTTGAATATAATAAATTCTTTTATCCTAGGCTATACTAAAAGTTTTGCTACCCTGTTCCCTCCTCTGATTTCCCAGAAGGATGTTGGAACCTCCTTTTAGAGAAATTAGAGAAACAAAGAAAGGCTTAATGTACCTTACCAGGGTCTATCCTGAATATGAATCACAGACAGAAAAATCTCTCCTTCTATGACCTGACATGGCACATTATATATTTGATCAAGGGAATCACTCCTCCTGGAGTAAAGTAATTCCTTCGTTGCCATTCCTAGTAGACGTGAACGTTCAGATATATCACATTGGGTTTCACTGGGTCTATAGTCCCTTTTCCAATTCAAACAACATTAAAATATTTCAAACACTATCATTTTTTTATGACCGCCTACCTGGGCCAGAAATACAAACTTTTAAAGGTATTTTATTCAGGGTTGATGAGCAGCTACTTATAATAAACAAGATAGAAGTTGAGGTACACTGATTCTATGATCAGGATCCTAACCAGATCCTCTACCTAATGATGTCATAACAATGGGGAAACCATTGTAGGACACCAACACAGGTACAGGAAATGCCAAAATAGACCATCATTGGAGGCATGTCCTTGCAGGACTCTGCAGGGTGTACCTCAATGGGAAAACCAAATTCATGTTATTGGCTATTAGAAAGGGAAAGGATCTAGAAAAGAAAGAACATCAAATGTTTTCAATACAACATGATTATCCCAAAAGCATATTGTCAGGGAGGCTTCAAGGCCAGTAAAGAAAACCATATTGAAGACTAGAAGGAAGGACACTCGCTACATACCACAGCTGGTAAAATTGTCATGTGATTAAAGTCACCCCTTCTACCTTCATTCCACTCATCTCAAGTTCATGATTTAGTTTTTACAACTGAATGTTCTGTCTATGATTATAGACAGAACCATTTTTCTTTTTATAAATTTTTCCTCACCCTGCTCTTTCCTTTTCATCCTCATCCTACTCTGTGAAGACAGATTTCAGCTTCCTGGCATTCGTTTTATTTTACTGCCTATTAACTTTTCAAAAGTACACAAAATTAGCCTGTTAAATTAAACCCTTTTGTACAAGTACTCAAATAAAACAATGAAAAAAATAACGTACCGGATAAGCTAAATATAATTAATGACAAAGGAAGTGAAACCTTCGTATTTAAATACCTCTTTCCTAGTTACATCTTCTTTACATGTCATGTTCCCAATAATTCTAACAAAAACTGATTCTGGAATAAGATCAAATCCAAGAACAGGTTGCAAACATATATCAGAGGAAGGTCCTCACTACTAAATGCATGGCTAAGACTTCAGAAAGTTTTAATATGGAGCCTCTAGCTTACAGCAAGAACTTACAGGTACCAAAGACTTTAAAAAATTCTAGTAAAACTTCACATCAAGGCAAAATTGAAAAGCATATATCCAAAGAATGTGAGAACCTGGCTTTTCCAGTGATACAAATCTCAATGAAATTTCCAGAGATGAAAAATATTCTTTTTTTTTACACTTTTTTCAATTTTTGAAATTTTATTGTTAAGATGCTGTACAGAGGGGTTACAGTTACATGAGGAAGGCAATGAGTACATTACTTGTCCATCGTTCTTACCTACGCCCTTCCTTGTTGTTTTCCCACTATCCTTCCCTCCTCCACCTCCCACACTCCTATCCTCCACTCCCCCACCCCTCGCTGCCTGAACTTGTAAAGTTCGTTTCCAATATACTATCCTGTAGGTATCTTTGTTGCAATGGGTCATTCTTTGTCCTTGTTTCATCATTTTGTTATTCTCCTTCCCCTCCCCAGATTAGGCATATGTATATACAAGTTGCAGGGTATCAAAATCGAGTACAGTGACAACAGGTGATATGCCATAGGGGAAAGAACATAAAAATGAAACAACAATAATAACAAATAATAAAATAACATGTTGCATTTAAAACAATAACAAGCCAGGCATTTGTAATCCTAGCTAATCAGGAGGCTGAGATCTGAGGTTCACAGTTCAAAGCCAGCCCAGGCAGGAAAGGCCATGAGACTCTTGTCTCCAATAAAACCACTAGAAAACCAGAAATGGTGTTGTGGCTCAAGTGGTAGAGCACTTGCCTTGAGTTGAAGAGCTGAGCGATAGCGCCCAAGCCCAGTGTTCAAGCCCCATGACTAACAAAAAATAATAATAATAAAGACAGACCTCTTATGGCCATACCTTGGGATTCATTTCCTTTAGCATCAACTTATATGGTCATTTGTACATGGTTTTTGAGCTTTTCAGCTCATCTGATAAGAGGAAAGAATGGCCGTAGACACATGAAGAAATGCTCAACTTCTCTGGCCATAAAAGAAATGCAAATCAAAACAACATTCAGATTCCACCTCACCCCAGTTAGAATGGCTAGAATCAAGAACTCTAATAACAACAGATGCTGGAGGGGATGTAACCAAAGGGAACCCTACTGCATAGTTGGTGGGAGTGTAAACTTGTTCAACCACTCTGGAAAGTAGTATGAAGGTTCCTCAAAAGACTCCACATAGAGCTTCCCTATGACCCAGCAATCCCACTTCTGGGCATTTACCCAAGTGATCACAAACAAGACCATACTAAAGCTACCAGCACAACGATGTTTATTGCAGCTTTATTCACCATAGCTAAGATATGAACCAACCCAGATACCCCTCAGTAGATGAATGGATCAAAAAAATGTGGTATATATACACAATGGAATTCTATGCCTCCATCAGAAAGAATGACACCTCACCTCCCCATTTGTTAGAAAATGGAAAGACTTGGAAAAAATCATATTAAGTGAAGTTACCCAGTCCCAAAGAAATTTAGGTCCCACGGTTTCCCTTATTTGCAAAAATATTCTTTACAAAAAATGTAATGAAAACACTTCTTAATTTGGATTAGAAGAAAAATAGGAAAGTAAAAAATAGGACAGCTGCGAGGTCACCATGCTCGGAAGAGATGGGGGGCTTCTGTGTTCCGTGCCCTCAGAAATTTTAACCTGGAGAACCGGGCGGAACGGGACATCAGCAAGAGAAAGCCTTCCTCGGCTCCCAAACACCCTTCCACCAAGAAGCTCCTTGTGGAGCAGACGAGCAATCATCCAGAAATTGAACGAGAAGTTACTAATAAGGATAACAAGCTGCTCTCATTTTTGAAAGATATATACGTTGATTCCAGAGATCCTGTGTCTTCCCTGAAGGTAAAAAATGTTCAACCAAAGCCACTGCCAAAAGAGTTCAGAATGCCGAAAGACCATCACTCAGAAATGAATGTCACCAGCATTCCTAAAGGTAAAATTTCCATTGTAGAAGCACTGACACTTCTCAATAATCATAAACTTTATCCAGAAACGTGGACTGCTGAGAAAATAGCACAAGAATACTACTTAGAACTTAATGAAAATTCCCTTCTCAAATATTTTGCTACTTTTTAAGTCTTTTCTCCTGAAAATAAGAAATCACTATAATCAAAGTAAGAACATCACAAAATGACTTTTTATGGCTCTATGCTGTTTATCCCTTCTGTTCAGCTTATTAAATGGTACCAGTCACAGTGTGTCTCATGCTCCCAAGTCTGAGAAGACACTATTGAGTTCAGTTTCTAGGATTTGTTCCTAGGATATATTTTGTTATAAAATATAAAATAATTTGATTTATGCACTGGTTCTATGTATATATTATCATGGCTTATCTCATCTACAAAATTACTGTAAATTATAGAGAATTTGTCATTGTAGGCATATTGTATCATATCAAGTAGCCAGAATTCCACATTTAAAATTCAAAGGGTTTCCTTCCACTTAAGGTGATTAATTACTTTGTTGTGGGGTTTTAAAATAAGAGCTTTCTTGACTCCTAAACAAATATGACAGTTAACATTAAACCATGGAAGGTCCACAGGGAAGCAAAAGGCTAGAAAGTATTCAGCTGTAAACAAAGGTAATTTCTTAGGGAAAGAAGATAGAATAAAGAGCCAATAGAGTACGTCAAAGATCCACAGAGATTGAGTCCTGTGCTGATGACAAGGTCAGTATCACCATGGATGCCTTCCATTTTCTCTGTGAATTGTCACTGTTTCTACAAGTTTAACACAATGTTGTGTGTGCCAATGATGGATTAACTTGTCTCTTGCTTTTTTATTCTTCATTTGGGGAGAAACTGTACTTGAGACTATATTTCATAGTGATGGTAGCATCTTGTGCTTACACCTGTACCTGCTGTCATAGTAACTGAGAAAGCTGATAGATACTGAGTAGTGACAAGGGTTGTTTCCAGTGGGATGTAAATAAAATCCTTGTGGGAAGACGTTAACACATGCTTGTTTTGAAACAAGTTCTACAATATTGCTTCTATTAACACATATAATATAAGCCAACCTTTAACATACATTATAATGACTGCTTTGTGATAAAAGTGATTTCCCATGACTTTCAACAAAAAAGAGAAAGAAAGAGAAAAGCTATCTGTAGCATAGTTCTTGCTCTTGAAACCCAGCCAACATGCTGTAAGAAATCTCAGAATACTAGGAGGGAGTAAGTGTTCCAATGTAGGGTTTTAAGATGCCTCGCCAACTTAACATCCCAGCATGGGCTAGCAGCACTGAAGATAAAGAGACATGTGTGAGAAAAACCTGCAGTGGATTCCAGCCGCTAATCTTTGAGCAGACTGAAGTGAACTGGAGGGAGGGACTCAGTTCCAAACTTTCCTCACCAAGTATTTCTCAATGCAAAGGTTCATGGAGAAGGCAAGGGCCTTGAAGATAGTAAAGTTTGGGTAAGTTTAAATAGCAACACTGATTTACTAAATACAAGTAATGCTTATGAGAAATAGCATATAGCAAGGGAGACAGAACTAATAAGAAAGATAATTTGCTAAAGTTGCTTTAATTGAAAAGTCTTACTAATACTTAAGTGTGCTGTTCTAAAATTTTTCTTCAGATAAGAGAATAGAGAAAAATGTGTGTAAGGAGTGACAGGATTTGTAGTATGATAACTGAAATGTAACCAAAAATGTTACATTTTGCTATAAAATGAGACATTTTACCTAATTTTTATTATCTGATTCCAAAAGAGAAAGACTAAATCGTTTCCTAATTAATCTGATATTAGATCTTTATTTTCTTTCTACAAAAAAATATAAAGAGAACATAATGAATTTGTTTAATTCTCTTTACTGGTAAAAACAAAATCAGTATCTGTTAAATGCTCCATTTCCTGGCTTCAGGTGTGTCTCAATGTTGTGCTATATCTCACTGATTCCCCAAGGCATATGAATTAGCTATGAAATTTGGAAGCTGAACCTTGGTTTTCAGTGGCTATCCTCCAGAAAATTTTTTCTTTGAACGAGTGAAAATGTTTATTCTAAGAATTCTGTAAAGAGCTATGAAGAAACAGACCTGAATCTCTATTCTATGTTTAAGTAGAAGCATATGAATATATACAAGAAACCAGTTTGTGAGAAGTTGCTATTTTCACTGGAATGATAACAAATAGCTCAATTTTAAATGAATAAATCTGACATTCCCAAATAATATTCTATTAACTTGTTGGTAAAAAAAAGTCTGTAGAGGATTCTAGAAATTATATTAACTTGATAAAACTTAAGGCAGTAAAGAGTAGAGTGAGTCAGCAGATCCTGTATCTAAGACTTGCAGGTAAAAGGAGTGAAGAACACAGAGGGTGAGGCTCTAAAGGCATACATGGACATAAGGAAAGGAATGTGTTATAAGCTAGACTTCCTATTTTGTCATTAGTCTACAAGGCCTAATCTTACCACAGCGTCTGTTAAAGAAGCAAAACGTTTCCCCAGGAGTGATTTCAAGAACAATCTATTCCACTGACTTTTTATTATTTATTTTTATCATTTAACTTTATTTATATTATTTATTTTAATAATAAAACAACTCAAAAAGTGCAACAGGACTGGGAAGAGCTCTCATCTGACAGCTCAATATGAATTAGTGCCAGCACTGAGATAAACATAAATATTACTTCATCTGAACTGAAAATCCAAACTCATGTAGCATGGTCCACTGATCAAGAAGTAAGAAGAATTTTTTTTTCCAGCAGATGTGAAAAGACAATTAATTTGAACAAAATGTTCTTTTCAGTAATTAAAATTGGTGCAGGGACAACCCGATGCCCATATATTACAGGACACATTGCACCAGCGTGGTAGATCATGCCTATAACTCCAGTTTCTTGAGAAGCACAGGTCAGGAGGATTGAGTCCAAGGATAAGTGAAACAAAATGTAAGATCCCCCTTTCTCAACCAGAACAGCAGGGAGTGCTGGCATACTGCTTTATTCTTATCTTTGTAAGAGTTCTAAATAGAAACCATCAAGTCTAGACTAAATAAGGAAAAGTCTTGTGATTACTTGTCACACAACACTAAAGCAAAAAATTCTTGAGTGCAGCTCTAGTTGTTGAACCTGACTTAACCAGCATTATTCTTGAGCTCAAATCTCAGCACCACCCTATAAACAAAGAACTATTGGTTCATTTTGCTTAACACAAGTGTTTTTCTTTCTTGCTATTGTTTTTAATGTACTTATAATGTACTATGTGAGTTTTTTTTGTTTCTTTGGTATGTTCCTCCCCCACAGTATAACCCGTTTTCACTGTATTTCATTCCGGTGCCCTGAATCTTGTATATACACTTTTCTAATTTAGTGTAGGGAAGGGAAAAAAAAATGCTTAAACAGGGATACAGGTTGACCCATTGTAACAATGAGATGTACAAGACACTATGTTGAAAACGAACTTTTCAACTTGTGGCAGAGAGGGAGGGAGGAGTTGGGAAGGTGGGGGGAAGGGTTGGTAGGGAAAAGCAAAGGAGCGGTAACAATGCTTGATAGGAAATGTACTCATTACCTTACTCATGTAACTGTAACTCCTATGTACAGTATTTTTACA
Organism: Dipodomys merriami; assembly: GCF_024711535.1. Lineage (NCBI taxonomy): Eukaryota > Metazoa > Chordata > Mammalia > Rodentia > Heteromyidae > Dipodomys > Dipodomys merriami. The sequence goes on from NW_027205603.1 coordinate 22,115,716, forward strand.
ATAAAAACATATTAAAAAAGAACTACTAGGTTCCATCTGAGTTCAACATCCACAGCTAAATTGAAGAAGTAAAATGAAAACTTTTAAGAAAAATCACAGCTATAAATTCTCATGATTGGATTTGCCAGTAGTCTCGTAGACATGGCAATAAAGAAAAAACTGATAATGAGGCAGCATTATGAGTAAATACTATTGTACTTTGAACATATCAGAGACATAGTCGGTTGTAGCTTCCCAGAGGACAGAGAAGCTACGGGTGATAAGCGAAGAGTATGGTGTTTCATTTTAGGATGACAAAATATTCTAAAATCACCGTGATTATTTCATACCTGTGTGAATTTTAAAAAGCGACTTAGACTGTGCACATAAGATGATTGTTTCATACTATATCAACTATATTTCAATGATGCTGTTACCAAAATAGTGACAAGATGTCAAGAAAAAGTGTACAACATGATCATGTTCAAGATAAACATGAATCAACACTATGCCAATTGTGATAGAATTGTAGCACCTATTTACTGACATCAAGTTTTTAAAACACTGAACACACTGCTTTAGGCACCGGGAGAGTTCCTTTGCCAAAAATTATGGATTTTTTTTGCTCAGATCACATTCAAAGATACTATAAGGCTTAGTATATTAACCTCATTTTCTGTTCCAAACTGACTGATTTTTAAATCTCCATTGATACAAAAGTCTCCATTTGCATGTTAACTTCCCTTGTATTTTTGTCATTTTAGGAAGTACTAGTGAAAATCAAAACACCATATCACAGTCAGAATCCTTCTCAAGAAAACAATAAAATGCGAAAGAGGATGTGGAAGAAATGGACCCCTTATAGGTTGATGATCGACATGTTAATTAGTCCTGATGCTACTGAGATCATTATGAAGCTTCATAAAATGTGAAGGAGAACCATGTGCTCCTGCTTTACCAGTATTGAACTTCTAAGTCAGCAAACAACAGGGATGTTTACAATGCATTTTATACTAGCACTATCCACAAGAGTCAAGTTACAAAATCAGTATAAGTCCCTTAACCAATGAGAAGATGAAGAAAAATATAGTATATTGCACACACACACACACACACACACACACACACACACACACACACACACACACACAAGATTATATTGTTTATAGGAAAATGTATCGCACTACAGACCATCAGTTTAGATAATCCCATTCAGAGGAAAAAAATACCACACACCCTTTCATATGCTGAAACTGTCTCACAAGGGGACATAGACATAGACGGGGGACTCTGGTGGGAGCAACGTGGGTTATAGTGGGAAAGGAGAATGAGGAAAATAAGTGTGAAGCACATTATGTACACACAAAAACAACCTAAAGAATCCACTTGAAAATTTGTGACAAGTTCCTAAGAGGGAATGATAGGAGAGGGGACTGAAGAGAACAAAAAAAAGTGATGGATATGATCAATTTGTGTTATCTGCATGTATGGAAATGCCACAATGAAAACCCTTTATATGACTTATATGCACTAATAACATGTTTTTTTTAATTCCACATATAGACAGGAACAAACTTACTAAAGGATGGTAAACTTGGGTGGAGGAAGAACAAAAATATAACTCCTTTGAACAACTGGTGAACAGTTGAACAAAATGATTACCAGGAAACAGAACCATGCTGTGGGGGAGGGCAGTGAGGGAGGAACACAGAAATGGAGCGAGGAAAGTTAAACAAAATGTAGTCATTATATTCAATGTGCATCATGTAAGAATTGGAACTACAAAACCTAATGGTAGGAATGGGAGGGGGAAACAAGGGAGGAGAATAGATGGGAAGACATTGCTCGAGATGCACTGTACTCATAATCTGATTTATGGAATTGTAACCTCTTGTACAACTATTTAATTGCAAAACTTTTTATAAGTTATCTTAGCCAGGAGCAGGGGCTTATCCCTATGATCCTAGCTATACAGGGATCTGAAATCTGAGCAACGTGGTTCCAAGTCAACCAGGGCAGAGAATTTCTTGCAACTCTTATTTCCAGTTAACTACCAAACAGCTGTGGCTCAAGTGGTAAAGTGCTAGCCCTGAATGCAACAGCTCAGGGGCAGAACCCAGGCCCTGAATTCAAACACATAAATAAATAAGGAAACAAAGAGATAAACAGATAAATAGATAAATAAATCAATAACCTTTTGTTTTAAAGTTCTTATTTCAATGTCTTTGACACATTCGGTATTTTTCACTTTTTGACTAGAATGCAATTGTACATTTTGATATCTATTTCCATCGCTTTCTGTCATTTTCTGTAAGTTCTTAGACCTAGAAAAATGTAAATATTTGGTAAGAAAAAACTTTGAAGTTTGAACACTTAGTAATTGTTTCAATAAGTATTATGTTTTATTATATAAAAGAAACAAATCTCTGGATTATGATTCTAGGTCATAAGCCTGGTGAACATGTGAAAGTATTGTTAATAGATATATTATTTAAAATACAATGAATACATCGAAATAGCATATTTAATTCTACTTCAAATATAATGAATACTGAAATGGCATATTTAATTCTTAAATTTATTAGCATTCATCTTTATTATGCTAATGTGAGACATTAACTTATATAAAGAGAATTGCCACAAAAGTGAAGAAGAAAGTTATGCTTAAAGATAAATATTTATAAACAATACAAACTATCTCTCCCCACCGTTTTGCTCAGGGCAAGTGCTCTATCATTTGAGTCATGACCCAACTTTTGTCATTTGTTGATTATTTACACATAAATGTCTCTTAGATTAGTCTGGCTGGGATGGTACTGAACTGAATTCTCAGATCTTAGCTTCAAATGTCACTATCATAATAAACATGAGGCAATAGGATATGTGAAATATTGTTGATGGCTGGATCATTTTCTACAGGAAGAAACCACAGCACTCAAACTATAAAATGCCAGGAGAACTGGGATGTAGTTATGTTCTAAGGTTTTTGCCTCAGTATGCATATACACAAGTACATGCATACAAAATCAAGGAGATCATTGAGAGATAGAGAAAAAAATCATTCATTTTTAAAAAAAATTATTATTATTGTAAAGGTGATGTATATAGAGAGGAGTTACAGTTACATAAGTCAGATAAAGAGTATAGTTCTTTTTGAACAATGTTATGCTTTCCCTCACTCTCATCCAGTTTTTCCCTCCCATCTCCATCCACAAGTCGTATAGTTCATTTTCAATATAGTGTGTAATGAGTATCACTGCTGCATTTGTTCACCAGTTATCCCTCCCTTTCTGTGTCCCCCTTTATCCTTCCAAAGCCAAATAGATACGTGAACAAACAGGACAAAAGAAAAAGAAAACAAAAACAGCCACAAAGAAAAAAAAGTCTCTTGTTTCCATTTCCTGGAGTTCATTTCGATAAATATTATTTTGTGTTAGCAGATTCACATAGCTATTGTGCCTCTGGGAAAAAGTCTCAAGACTGCCTTGAGAAGAAATCTATAGATTTTGCTAACACAGTGTTCCAAAAATTCAAGAGATATAAATCTTGTGGTCAGAGTATCTGTCATGAAGAAAGCAAATAACAACAAATGCTGGAGTGGATGGGTGGAGGGTGGGGGAGGGGAGGATCCTCATACACTGTTGGTGGGAACATAAACTAGTGCAGTCTCTGTGAAAGTCAGTTTGGAGAGTGCTCAAAAGCCTGAAAATAGATCTTCCTTATGACACTGCCATATCACTATTGGCCATATATCCAATGTAGAGTAAATCAGAACATCAGAAGCACCCCTGCATATCTATGTTATAAATTGCAGTGCTGCTCATATAGTCAAAGAATGGATGTTCTTCCCCATGGTATGACCTCTGTTTTCATGGTATTTGATTCTGATGCCCTACATCTTGTATATATATATATATTTCTAATTTGGGGAGGAGAAGGGAAATAACAAAATGTTGAAACAAGGATACAGATTGACCTGTTGTAACAATAAGATGTACAAGACACTACATTGAAAACAAACTTTACAACTTGTCGGGGGAAGGGGGAGTTGGGAAGGTGGGGAGGGAAGGAATGGTAAGGGAAAACAAAAAGGAAGGGGTAACAATTCTGGATAGGAAATGTACTCATTGCCGTAGGCATGTAACTATAGCCCCTCTGTACAGTATCTTTACAATAAATATTTTTAAAAGACTGGGATAAATGAGGTACTCAACAACAGATGAATAGATAAAGAAGGTAAAATAGGTATATATATATATATATCCCATATATTAACATATATAATATATATTATACATTATATTATATACTATTACAGAACCATATAGAAAAGTAAAATGTCATTTGCAGGAAAATAGTTGCAACTTGAAGACCTCCTACTGAACCAAGAACAGCCAACTCATAAAACAAATTATCACACATTTTAATTTTTTTTTGGTCGGTCGTGGGGCCTGAACTCTGGGCCTGGGCCTTGCCTCTCAGCTCTTCAGCTCAAGGCTAGCACTCTACCACTTGAGCTACAGCTCCTCTTCCAGCGTTTTCTGCTAATGTGGTACTGAGGAATCAAACCCAGGGTCTCATGTTTGCAAGGCAAGCACTCTACCACTGAGCTACCTTCCCAGCCCCACATTTTAGTTTATATGGGTTTACTTAAAAACCCATTTATACTCACAGACATATACATAAGAATAAATTTCCTTTTTTTTCAGACAGAAAAAGAACTTACTGAGGGAGAGCACACAGTGGGCCTGCATAAGATGGAGACACACAGATACAGGGGGAAAGAGAAGGAGAAAAAGAGAAGAGACGAATGAATATCTTTATACATAATTTCTCTAGTCATTAGACAAACATGAATCAAGCTAAGAGACTACTCAGGAGAAGGGGACAAGAGAATGGAAAAGAAAGAGGTCATGTAACCCCTCTGTACAGTATTATCACAATAAAAAAGTTATTTAAAAAAAAGGAAAAGTAAAAGAAAGAGGATGGATAACTATTAACACATCATAAGTAAATATGCAAGCCACAGAGAAATTCAACAAGGCTCATGATCAAGAGGGGCATGGGAGGGAAGAGAAATAGATTGGGACTAGCAGGAGAGAGGTGTGTCTCTGGGGAGGATCAAGAAGATTTTAGTGTTGTTAAAACAGACTATTTATGTCCATGAAAACAATGCAAAGAAACCTGTTGGGGACAGTATTTTTTTTTTAGAGAAAAGAGTGCAAGAAATGTGATGGAATGGCAAAATGGACTGGAATACAGCATTAACACATAGGGAGATGTGATAACTAATCCTACCAATAAGCAATTAAAAAATATGTATTAGATTTACTGTGAATTTCTCAAGTAAATTTGGAAATAAATTGATTTTTTAACTTCATAAAGCAGATACAAAAGGAATTCAATTTGTATTTCGGGTTTCATAAAAATCACAGTTTAATTAATAAATAAATGGTTGAATGATTAGAAATATAAAACTCTTACCTCAGTAGTTCTAGCAATTTAAATCCTTTCTCCATTTCTTCTTCTATTTCATGTTGTACAGACAAAATTGAATCAATCAGGTTGTTTGTTTGTCCTTTATCATATTCAGACTTTGAAAAGGATAAAGGTAAATTAGTTTTAAAAGTGTAGATAATCTTCTTTCTCATACAGATTTCTTCTCATGAATCCATCAATAGAATGCACTTAGGCTAATTCACAAATTATACCTATAAATCTGATACTAATAATCAAATTATGAAAAATAACTTTGTATTGCTTTTTTCTATAATTTATATTTCCTGATTTTATTGAAAGTATATATTTTTATACCTGTGTCATGGAAAATATTTAAATGTGGCTACATTTACAATTGATTTTCAAAATATGACCAAGAAACATGTCTATGAACAATTGACTGTATTCGGGTTTACTCAAATTATATTTAGTAAGAACAATTTTTGAAAACTTTCCTCTTTCCCATTATCTTTTGGATTTTCAAATCACAAGATATTATGATTTGAAAAGAAGAAAAACTCTCGCTTCTTGAAACTACCCTGCCATTCTATCTTTGCTAGTAACTATTTCATTTTAAAGCTGAACTCTTCTTTACATTACCCAAATTGCCAATTGCCTAGTTCTTGTGGCTTTCCTGTTGCCTCTTTCTCCCATTCCTTTTGGCCCTAGCATTTCATTTTAGTGCTTTACCTACAACAATCTATTTTTCATCACTTAGTGTAGCTTTTTACAGTAAAATCGAATCAAGGAGTTTTTTTTTCATTTTATGACCTTATTCTGTTTCTCAAAAGCACGTGTGATCAATGACCACAGCCTTCTTCTCTGTGATTTGGGCCTTATTATTATTTCAAAAAGCAGACACTGATGATTTCCCTGGGACATTAAGTGTGGGCCTACTGCCTTGGTTCTACACAGAGGACACTGTGGTCCTTGCAGTCCTCTGAGATTCACTGGGTGCCACTGTAGAGTCCATGAAGTGCAGCCATTGAAGGCTCTATTCTGATTACAGTCTCTGGGGGTGACAGTTTCTCTTCTTACTGAATAATGAATATAAGAAAACTTCTTGTAAACATATCAAAAGATGTGAAATTGCTAGAAAATCATTTTAATAGTAAAGATTTTGAGCATACAATAGCTAATCAATAATACCAAAAACTGCTCAAAAAGCCAGTTATTTGCCTGAGGTCATTATGAGCTCCTTTCTACAGTTACAGGCAGAGGACTTGAATTAGAACACTCTTCCCCAATGCATTTTTGTTTTGTGGTTTGGTTTTGTGAAGGAATGTTCTGTCCATGAACTTATCCTTTAGCTTCTGTCTCTAACTTTCTTGGATTATAGACATGAGTCCCAACCAGGTATATTCTTTGGTTTTAAACATATTTACATGGCTTTAAATAGATTCACATTTAAATAGAACACAGTGTGATAATCTGTGAACAGTTGACTGTATTTTGGAGAGACTGAGATCTAAGGATCATGGATCTAAGCCAGATTGGTCAGGAAAGACTGTAAGACTCTTATCTCCAATTGACAACCAAAAAGCCAGAAGTGGAGATGTGCCTCAAGTGGTAGAGCACTGGTCTTGAGCAAAAATAGTTTAGGGATGGTATCCAGGCTTAGAGTTCAAGTCCCAGGATTGAAAGATAAACACAAATCAGATATATGTGTAAGTACAGATATTAATCTCAGTTCATTACTCAAGTTGCTTGATTGTTGGTTGGTTTATTTTGTGCTGGTACTTACTGGAGCTTGAACTCAAAGCCTGGGCACTGTCTTTGAGCTATTTTGTTTAAAAGTAACACTTTACCACATAAGCAAAACACCATTTCTGGCTTTTTGGTGATTAATTGAAGATAAAAGTCTCATGGAATTTCCTGCCCAGGCTAGCTTCAAACTAGAATATTCCAATCTCAGCTTCTGAGTGGCTAGATAACAGGCATGAGCCCGGTGCAGTATTCAAATTTTAATGACCTAAATAGCAGCCAGTTTGATTCAAAAATAAAGTCATAACCTCAATTTAGCCCAAGAGAGTACTGTGACAAGACATTGCCTCCCTTGTAAAATATTTAACCAGTTTCTTTACACTTTAAAAAGCTAATTGTCCTGTAGTTTAACATAAAACCACTTTTATTATAGTGATTAAATTCAATTTTCTTTCCCATGCTTTATTCAGAAAACATATTGAGCAAACCAAAGATCTACAATACATGCCTCTAGCTTTGGATGTGATACATTATTTTAGAATTAGAGAACATTATTTTTATTGTAACCTAAACATATGCTGCTTAACAACATTTCAGGAAAAAATGGATGGCAAGTAGAGTGGTAAAACAAGAAGACCACATGACCTAGTGATCTTTTAAGTTTGTGTAAGTACAAAACAAAGAAGGGGAAACAAAGCAGGAGACTACAATGCTTAATAAGAAATGTACTCATTATCTTGCCCATGTAATTGTAACCCCTCTGTACAGTATTTTCACAATAGAAAAACATTTCCCCAAGATGACATTGCCTAAAAGCACATTCCATAGATCATAGCTAGTTTTTATGACACAGGACTGTAATTATTAAGTTGCAATGATATTATAAGCAGTGAGAATGAAACAAAGTTAGAAATGTGACATTTTTACAAAAAATTGAGTTACCTCACTCAAGTTTTCTCTTGGAATCTTTAATTTCATATTTGGTGTCTTGAGACCAACTTCAGGTTGTTTTTTCCATTTGAATTCATTTTTGCTCTGTTGTTCTTTGTGAATTAGCTCATCTTTAATTTTTGCCTGAGAAAGACCAGCTTCTCTTCTCTTACAGTTTTGTTGTTCTAGGGAATATCTGGGCATAAATGGGTTAATTTAAAAGTTTTTATTTAAAAGTAAATCCTTGTTTTATTTAAAGAAAAATCTTATTTTTATTTTTCTTTTCAGATATTGATGTACTTTTCCACCAAAGTCTCAAAGTCTTTATGTTCTCAAGTATTTATCCTTTCTACTATTTTTATTTATTTTTTTTTGTCAGTATGGGATCTGAAATCTGGGCCTGGGCACTGTCCCTGAGCTCTTCAGCTCAAGGCTAGTGCTCTACCGCTTCAGTCACAGCGCCACTTCTGTCTTTTTCTGCTTATGTGGTGCTGAGGAATTAAACCCAGGGCCTCATGCATGCAAGGCAAGCACTCTACCACTGAACCACCTTCCCAGCCCCTCTACTATTTTTGTCTTGAACTTTTTAATTTTTTAATTTCAATGAAATTAAATATTTTCATATGTAGACATGAAAATGTAATAATGAAAATCAGTTCTGTTATTCAGCAAGTATTGATTACAAGGAAATGCTTATGGGTAAATACTTTAGGAAAATAAAATTTGTAATTATGTAGTAAATTAATATGGTGAAAATTCTTCTTTTATATGGACTTTATTGATCATAATTACTTCCCAATTTAACCAGATAATAACTGATTTTAAAAAGTATTGGTTTCAAGTTAAGTTTATGGTTTCACTAGAAATAAACTTTCATCTTCACAAAACATAACAGCCATCTCCTAAAATGATTTACAATGTGAGATAACAGATTAATATAATTCAAGATTAGTCAAAAGATGTTACTAACTGCTATCCCACAGTTTATGTTCTTCTTTTGTAACATTTCAATTTATTGTGCTTATTTTTATGTGATTTAGAAACAACTTTAAATCTCTTCATGCACAGGACAGGTTGTAGTAAGTCTGCACATGAATGATATTGTCTTCTCATCACACAAATTTGAATTAATATTATTTACATATGGAAGACAAGTGTTGAAAATCTACAAAGTAAACCTTTTTCATTGTACTTTTCTGTAGCTCCTTAATATTAACTATAAAGTCATAGCTAATGGTTTAGCTCAGGCTAAACCTGAGCTAAATGGTTTGGCCTACAATTTGCAATAATGCACATTCAATGCTAACTAGCTTTAGACAAGTAAAACTGTAAATTCACATTAGTTTTCCAAGAACAGTTATAAGTATTGATCAAAATACTTTACAAATCTTAATCAAATAATTTCACAATGAAGAATTTATTTATTAAAATAATTATACATGTAGGAAATTATTTACATAAAAAGGTTCAATGAAGTAGTCACTCTTATTTTAAATCATATAATTATATCTACTGAGCAGGTAGGGAGATTTATACGGTGAACAGCTATAGGTCCATTCACAATTGTGGGCAAATGCACAATTAGATGTTAGAAGCATTCATGGTTAACTTTACAACATTCCATTTTTCTTAATATCATCTAAAATATGTGAGCACATGTGCACTACAATACAATACCTCAAATGGTGGCACTCTATTTCCAAGTTCTTCTTGTCACATTCCAACTGTGAATTGAGTTGCTTTGATTCTACCAGCTCCTCTTGGAATTTATTGTTCTGAAATTCAACCATTTTTTGTTTTTCTTTGAGGTCTTTCACTAATTTTTCATAAAAATTCAATGCCTCAATTATTTTAAGCATGGTAGGATGATCTATACCAAGAATATAATAAAAATATGTAAATGAGAAATTTCTTCAATAATTGAATCACAAGATGAGCATGGGAGCTTTTACCTATAATCCTAGCAAGTCAGAAGGATGAGATCAGGGGGATTATGATCAGTTCAAAGCCACTAGAAGCAAAAGTTTCATAAAATTCTTTCTGAGCAAAGAGTTGTGAGCATCCTCACAACTCTGTTACCCCAGCTATATTTGATTTTTTTTTTTTTGTCGGTCGTGGGGCTTGAACTCTGGGCTTGAACTCTGGGCCTGGGCGCTGTCCCTCAGCTCTTCAGCTCAAGGCTAGCGCTCTACCACTTGAGCTACAGCACCACTTCCGGTTTTCTGGTGGTTTATTGGAGATAGGAGTCTCAAGGTCTCTCCTGCCCGGGCTGGCTTTGAACCGTGATCCTCAGATCTCAGCCTCCTGAGTAGCTAGGATTACAGGCGTGAGCCACCAGCGCCCAGCAAGGGTTGGGTTTTTTTTTTGTTTGTTTGTTTGGGTTTTTTTTTTTAACTGTATTTTTTTTGTCTTTTCTTTTTTGGTACTGGGGATCGAACCCAGGATGTTGCACTTGCTAGGCAAGTGCTTTGCCACTGAGCTAATCCCAGCCCATCCCAGCTATATTTGAAAGTGCAAAATCTTGAGGATTATGACACAGACATGGGCTCAGGAAAATCAGAACTCTATGTCAAAACAGTACATAAAAATTATGGAGACACAAGTGAGTGGTTGGAGGGACTCGCTAGCAAGTGTAATGTACTGAGTTCAAACACCAGCACAGTAAAAATAAAAAGGAATGTGCATTTTCACATTTATATATTACATGATGTCAATGTCTATGATACTGAGTACATTATAATAAATCCTGTAGATAGAAAAGATGAAACCACTAATCTGTTTTATAATCTTCAAGTCTAGTGGAGAAGAAACAGACACAAACAAAACATTATAAAAAGATCACATGCAGATATAAACACCAAATCTGTTATAAAAAAGATAATTTATCTCGACACTATGTGCAAGTAAGCTTTGCAGAGGAAGAGATGTCTACAGTAAGGAAAGATGAAGAACAGGAAGCATTTAAGTCAAATGTTAAAAGGAACATTCTCACCAACTTATGTCATGTTCCAAGACTTTATTTTAGATCTACATTTCAACATAGTTAACAGGTACTGATTTATGATTCCACTGAAACAACCATATATATGTATATATGTATATACGTATATAGGTACATATATACATATATACGCTGTTGTAAAACTATATACATGTATAGGAATGCATATATGTGTATATTATTTTTTCAAAATTTTACCTTCTTGAAGTTACTAAAAATGTGAAAGTTCTACTGTATAAGTAGCTAATAGCAGAGGCTCCAAGAGATAAAACTAGACAAGTGAGATGTTTAACATGAAGGTAGTGGGAAATGATAGTAGGGCCTTAAGAAATGGATGAACATCATTAGATCTGAAAATTTATGACTACATAATGACAGGTACAGAGTAGGTCATGGTGTCAGGGTCTGGGTTGGGTAGCAGTGAGAACAGTAGTAGGTTCCTGCAGTATACCAGGTAATACTATTTGTGTTAAAAGAACAGCGAATCTAACCTCTTTGGCTGACATGTATTGCAATTCTCATTCTGCTTTCATAAACATTGCAGGGATACTTGGATTTGAACTCAAGTCTCATAACTGCTAAGCAGTAAATCAAATACTTTCTGTTTTCATACAAAGTACACTAATAACATGAATAGCCCTTTATCACATCAATATTCTATTGTTCAACCTTAAACAATGTGTCAACATGTTAATACCATGGACATGAAAAAGCCACACATTTACAATGTGGTCCTACCTTTAGACTCCTTCACAAGTTCTTCAGGTAGAGGGACAATCTCAGGCATGGGCAAGTCAGAATACATAGAAGTTGTGTCAGATGATTCAGTTAAGTCGTTAAGGTCGTCCAGACTATTGACCATGCTTAGGAGCTATGAAATTAATAATACTGTTTCAAAATGTCACCAAATATTTATGCACTATATTAAGTGTACATTATTTATTACTACCAAACTACCACTACAAAAGATCACTAAAGGAATCCTTCACATAGAGGGACGAAGTTAAACATAACCAAGAAAAAAATTCTAAAAATGAATGTCATTCAACAATGAAGTATAGGAAAATAATTCATCAAAACAACAAAGTAACTAGTTATCTTTCAATATTAGCAATGATGGATAATGTTCCCAACAATGTAGTCATACGAATTTGAAGTCAGGCGCTTGTGGGTCATGCTTGTAATTCTGGCTGCTCATGGGGCTGAGGTCTGGGAATTGTGTTTCTAAGCTGGCCACATGGAGAAGTTCATAAGATTCTTACCTCTAATGAATCCTCCAAACAAACAAATAAAAAAACACAAAACAGAAGTGGAAAAATGGCTCAAATGGTGGAGTGCTGGTCTGAGCAAAAGAAATCAAGTACTATATCTAGTCCCAGTATCAACACACATACACACAAACACAAAAGACAGAAAGAAGAAATGGAAAGGAAGAGAGAGAGAGAGAAAGGAAGGAAGGAAGGAAGGGGGAAGGGAAGAACAGAGGGATAGGAGAGGAGGGAGAGAGGAGAGGAGGGGAGAAAAAGGGAGAGAAGGAGAGGGAAGGGGATGGGCAGGGAGGGGAGGGGAAAGGAGTTGAGGGGAAAGTAGAGGAGGAAATTCAATGAGGATTTGAATGAATACACAAGACCTGTTTTTTGCCTACAAGGGATGTAACTCCCTGATAAAATATTTGTATTGGCTTAGGGATAAAGAATGGAAAGCACAGAGTGATTCCAATGTAATGATACTACAAGTCTTCAAAGCATGATTTCCATCAGACAAAAATTTAACAAAGGAATTGTAGAAATTGACTAAATTGAATGAGCAGATATTTGGATAATATTTAAGAAGCTACATAATATATACCTGTCAAAATGGACCATGAAACCTACTCCAAATATGCAATATTTGAAGAAATAAAGTCTTTCTATTGATCTTGCTACCTATGTCCTTTTCTATGCAGAAGCTCTGCAGTTTCATGCAATCCCATTTGTCCTATTCCATTGGTCGTCAGGTCTTTTTTTGTACCAGTACCAAGCTGCTTTGATTACTACGGCTCTAGTATATATCTATGACAAGCAGAAAAGGTCAAAAAGCTATGTACATATGACCATATAAGATGATGCTAAACAAAATGAACCCCAATATAGGGACAAAAGAAGTTTTTACCTTTGTTGCTGTTGTTTTTAATGTACTTATAATGTACCATGTGAAATTTTTTTGATTCTTTTGTATGTTCTTCCCCCATGGTACACCCGATGTTTTCACTATATTTGACTCTAGTGCCCTACATCTTGTATATACATTTTTCTAATTTGAGGGGAAGGGAAATAAGAAAATGTTGAAATAAGGATAGAGGTTGACCCATTGTAGCAATGAGATGTACAAGACACTATGTTGAAACCTAATTTTACAATTTTGGGGGGGAGGGGAGGAGTTGGAGAGGTAGGATGGGAAAGGATAGTAGGGGAAAAACAAAGGAGGGAGTAACAAGGTTCGATAAGAAATGTACTTATTACTCTATTCATGTAACTGTAACCCCTCTGTATAGTATCTTTACAATTTATATATATATATATATATGTATAAAATAAAAAAGAAAGTCTTCTTGAATATAAGAAAATTAAAACCAAATCCATTTTCTATCAGACCTTAATGGAATAAAATTAGTACTAAAAACAAAAGAAACTGTATTATTCAAAGTCTTGGAGACAAAACACCTAAAACCTGAATGAGCAAAGAGTCAACAATAAAGAAGGAAATTTTTAAGAATCCTGGAATCTAATAAACCAGAATGCACAATTTGCTAGAAACTCTGGATTATGTTAAAAGCAATGCCAGGAGGAAAATGTATAGCTATAAGAGCCCCTATCTAAAAGAAAATATGTCTCAAAGTCTAAGTATCCTAATGAAGCGTTTCAAACTCCTAGGAAATAAAACAAGCTAAACTCATAATGAGCAGCAAGAAAAAAATCTAAAATTTGACATATTCACTGCTGAATTCTATCAAAGCTTTAAAGAATTAATAACAATGTTCCTCAAATTTTTCCATGTAAAAGAAAGGGAATACAAAGTACAAAATGTATTCTATGGAACCACAACTCCTCCTCCCATGAATAGATAGGAACACAGCAACAATCACACAAAAGCTTTTATGAACATCATCACAATAGTCTTCAATAAAATACCTGTAAAGGAAATTCAACAGCACTTTTAAAAGATCATCTACCCTGACCAAATCTATTTCATTTCAGAGCTGCAAGGAGGATTTAAGATACATAAATCCAAAGATATAACACAACACACAAAAATCGAATAAAGTACAAAGTTGACATGATCATCTCAATTTATTCTGAAAAAGACTTTGAAGAAGTTTGATATCTTTTTAATGATAGAGCTACCAAGAAAAAAGAAGGAATGTTCCTTAACATAATAATGGTTATATGACAAACAGTTAACGTTACTGCAAAGGTGGAGAAGCTGAAATCATTTCATTTCAGTCAGTAAGGAAACAGATTCACTTTCCCCTTTCTTACTGAAGTTATCTAGTAATGGAATTTCTGGCCAGAGAGAGAAGGCAAGAGAGAATTGTATATAGAGAAAGACGAATTCCCATGGTATGATTCAAGACCTAAAAAATACTCAATATTCCCTCTAAAATCTCCTAAGTCTGATAAACCATGTAGTTACATATAAAATGAAGGCCAAAGCATCTTTTTTTTTATATCAATAATGAAAAGGCTGAGAAAGACATCAGAAACCAATGCCATTCACTACAGCCTCAAATAAAACCCCTAAATACAAACCTAACCAAGGGAGAGAAAAGTTCCCTTCAATTAAAAAGAAACTGTAATATCTAGGGAATGAAAATGAGTATGATTGAAATGGAGATGACCTCCAGTGGTGATGGATTGGAAGAATTAATGTAATGAAAATGGACAAACTATCAAACACCTTCTGCTAATCCAATGCAATACCCACCCATTCCAAGGTCATTTTTTCAGTATAGAACAATCCAACCAGAAAAATATGGAAGACCCACATAATAAAAGTAAGCCTGAGGAAAAAAAGAGCAAAGTTGATGTATCTGAATTTCAGACTTCAATTATATAACAGATCCAGAATAACAGAAAGAACATACAACTGACACAACAACAAACCCAATTAACAGTGGAACAGAAGTTCCAGAAATAAAACTACACAGCTTGAGACACAGAGGTTTTTCCACAAAGAATACACACACTAAGCCACAAAGTTGTGGCTCAGGCCTGTAATCCTAGCTACTCAGGAAGCTGAGAGTCAAGGATTGTTGTTCCAGAAGATCATCTGTGGCTCAAGAGGCAAAGCAGTGGACTTGATTTAAAAAAAAAAAACCTCAGGGAGAGTGCCTAGGACCTGAGGTTAAGCCCCAGATCTGACACACCAAGAAAATTAAATGACATTAAATTTTTTTAAAAAATTAACTCAGGTATTGGTGGCTCATACCTATACTCCTAGCTACTCAGGAGTTTGAGATCTGAAGATGATAGTTTAAAGCTCAGCCAGGGCAGGAAAGTCATAAGACTCTTAATTAACTACCAAAAAAGCCAAAACTGGCACTGCCCATAAAGTGGTTGCCTTGAGCACAAAAGCTCAGGGACAGTGCCCAGGCGTCAAGTTCAAGCCCCAGGACCATCACTAAATAAATAAATAAATAAATAAATAAATAAATAAATAAATAAATAAATAAATAAACTGCATATATACATAAATATATACCCCACAAACACATTTTAGGAAAAATAACTGCTTTAACAATTGATTTTTGCTTAATGGGTTATGTGCATGCAGAAAACTGAACTAGACCTCTGCTTCTCACCTTGCGCTCACATCAAGTAGAAATGATTCCAAGATTTAATGTGAGATCCGACACTTTTAATCTATTCCTGGACTATTTAGGGAAAACTCTCCAGTAGAGGAACAAGAAATTATTTTCTAAATCAGACTCCAACTGTCAAATAAGACCAAGAACTCACAGATGAAGTTAGTGTTCTGTCACAAGAACTGCAGGGGAGGGCACACTTGGGAGAGATTCTAATTGTTTATCATCAGTGCTTGGCAACAGGTTCCTGCCAGTTATTAGTTTCAACTGGTTGGCTCACTTATTATAGTATTTGGTGTCAGGAGGTGGAATAAAGCTAAGGGTAAGGGATGGTTCCTATGAGGCCAGAAATTCAAGCCATGAAGAAGAAGCTCTGTTTTGGGGCTCCAGCATACAGATCTCTCTTTCTCCACCATCTGCCGGTGCAAAAACTTCCTGTGTTATGGGGGTGAGACTGAAGTTGATAACTCTGATTCTTTTAAAATCCTCACCCAATAAAAAGCAGTCAAAAAGATTCACAAGGTGGCAAGTACAGGCAATGTAACCCAAGTGTGGAGAATGCTCTCTTGTGGGAAAATCAACATGAACAACAAAGACAAGAACAGCAGCTCAGAAAACCTGGAGGTAAGAAGCCAGGGCCTGAGAGATCTGGGGGCTGGGTGAGGCCAGCCCTTCCTGGACTGTGCTGAGCGAGGAAAGGGAGAGCAGGGTTTCTCCCAGGAAGCTTGGCTCTTCCCATCATGGGCTCCTCAGCACCTGGGAGGCAGAGAGGGACCAGGCTGTCTTCTTTATGAGTTATGAGTCCCCTTAAAATTCATGATATGAACAAAGTTAAGTGGACTCAGCATTTGATTTTAACATTAAGGGTTTAAGTAGCCTAATGCTATGGACATGGCAGAAAAGTGCCTAAGAGGAAAAATAACTCCTGCAATATGTATTTTTTACTGGGCTTGGAGTTCTTGGAATAAACTCAAGACCCATTTATACCCATGTAGACCCTTGAACTGGGAAGGTCACTGTCATTTGTTTTTAAGTCACTGGATCTGAAATCATTGAGGGATGCTATTTTTATCACTCAATAGAATGCATCTGTTTCTCCTATGCACTTTCACTGATGACTTACTGTAAAAGGGCTAGTCAGGACCATCCTGATCAGCCAGCTATCATTGGTCCTGGGGAGACCTGGCAGGGTGGGTGAGGCTATCCCCTCCTGGACTGTGGGAGACAGAGAGAGACCAAGCTGTCATTTTTTTTAAGTAACTGGATGCCAGATCACTTAGGGATGCTATATTCTTTTTTTTTCTGTTCTTTCTGTTTTCTTTTATTTTTTTTTAATTTTTTTATTGTGAAAATACTGTACAGAAGGGTTCCAATTACATGGGCAAGACAATGAGTACATTTCTTTCTTTCTTTTAATTTTAATTTTTTGTGAACATACTGTACAGAGGGGTTACAATTACATGGGCAAGATAATGAGTACATTTCTTATCAAGCATTGCAGACTCCTCCTTTGTTAACCCTTCACATCTCTTCCCAGCCTCCCCCCGGCCCCCCCACCCAATCCCCACCCCCCCACCCCCGCACCAAAGTTGTAAAGTTCATTTTCTTTTTTTTTTAAGTTAATTTTATTTTTTTGTGAACATGCTGTACAGAGGGGTTACAATTACATGGGCAGGATAATGCGTACATTTCTTATCAAGCATTGCAGCCTCCTCCTTTGTTTACCCTTCACATCCCTTCCCAGCCTCCCCCCCAACCCCCCCACCCAATCCTCCCTCCCTCCCCCCCCACTGCACCAACGTTGTAAAGCTCATTTTCGACATGACAACTTGTACTTCTCATTGTTGCAACAGGTCCACCTGTATCCTTAAACGACTTGTTTTTCCCCATCTCCTCCACAAGTTATACTGACATCAAATATAGTGAAAGCAGGGGTTATACTGTGGGGGAGGGACATACAAAGCAACAAAGAGATAATCTTATAAATGCGTTAGAAACAAATGCATGAAAGAAAAAAACATTAAAATACATATCTAAGGGTTCATTTTCCTAACATCACCTTATCTGACCTTTTCTGCTTGACTCATACATATACTAGATATTGCAAATAAGGGAAACCATGGGACCTATGTTTCTTTGGGCCTGGCTTACTTCACTTAATATGATTTTTTCCAAGTTTTTCCATTTCCTAACAAATGGGGCAATGTCATTCTTTCTGATGGAGGCATAGAATTCCATTGTGTATATATACAAAAAAAAAAGTTCGTTTTCGACATGACAACTTGTACTTCTCATAGTTGCAACGGGTCCACCTGTATCCTTAAACTATTTTCTTATGAGTACTGCTATTTTCTTATGAGTACTGCCTGCCACTGGAGCTCCTAGGGATGCTATTTTCACAACTCAATTGTGTTTCTCCTGGGCTCTCTTACTCAATAGTTGGTGTAATTCAAAGGGCTAATCAGGACCATCCTGACCAGCCAGCCATCTTTGGGTGGCCTGAGCAGGGCTGGGGCTGAGGTGGACATCCACCAAAGCAAGTCTCCCAGGCCTGCAGACTGGCCTCCATATCCTTCCACACCCTCTGCCATGTGCACAAGTCACCCTCCCAAGGACCTATTGTTCCTCCAACATTAGCTCTTTATGTCCTGGTCAGTTTCATAACAGCCATCAATGTTTGAGTTACCCCTGCTGTTGTTACTTTGACGATGAGCTATATCGGGAAATATTCACTTGCCTTTCTTTGTATCAAATATGCCATTATTTTTCACAAAATCATGGTTTACTATCCAAAAGATGAAGAATTGAAATAGAATAGAATATCTAGGAATGTAGGGGAAGATTTAGAGCTCAGCATAGTGAAATTTGAAGTTACTAGGAAGATAATCATTAATTGAAAAGATTCTTAGGAGAAAAGCATCTAGATTTCTTGCTAATATATTTTGGGCAGCTCTGGGGAGATAGTCCAGAGCCTGGTTCAGGACTGCTAAGGTGTTTGCCACTGGATTTGATTTTTAATACATTGATTTTCATTTAACAAATTACAAATTTAACAAATTACAAATTTAACAAATTTATGGAGTATAAATTAAAATTTTTAACTATTGGGAAATGAATAAAATACTAGAAGTATCTACAGTTGCATATGTATACATAATTATGGTGACAAAGAGAATCTTAAGAATGAACATTCTTCTTGTTATTGTCATAGTGTTTGATTTCAGGGCTTGAGGCATAGTGAGTAGTGACTTTATCATTGCGCTACAAGCACAGCCAACAAGCAAGCATTTACTACATTAATTGAAACAGAAATTAAATGCACTGCTGGGCATGCTGATACTTCCCTCTAATCCTAGCACCTGAAACTACAAAGGAAACAAAATCAATGTGTATAAAAAGGATTAGGAAAATGTGTATAAAGGATTAAGGAAAAGGACACCATATTGCATAGCCTTTACAAAATATGATTGTATATCAGATGACAAGTATATCTTCATTTAAAAAACTACCTTTTATTTTGTGTAATAAGAATATTTTTACATTTGCCAGCAAATTTAATTGCATTATTTCACTTAGTGGATATATGGGTTTGTAAGTAGTAGAAATAGCAGTAAGTTTAAAATCTTATAGGTATCCAGTGTCCTGAACTCAAAATCAATGTAACTACTTTGCATCAATTTTCATGTGAATGCCCATCATAGTGTCTTGGGATATAATTGATTTTTTTTACATGGCAGAGATTGAAAAAAGCAATGATTTTTCTCAGTCTAAAGCAGGATTAATATCCAAGTTACTTTTAATATCCATGCTACTTTCCAAGTTCAGGTTAACATGAATTAGAGTTTCTTCAGGAGAAAATACATGCTTTGGAGACAGGGAAATTACAAGCTACTGAATGTTTACACAAATATGTTATGGCTTCAGATCATGTTCTATAATGTTCTAAAATGTCCTCTTTCTTTCACAGGACTGCTGTACATTATACTTGTGCCTGTGGCCACCCAGAAGTGGTAACTCTCCCAGTGGAGAAGAATGGTAATATTGATGCTTGTGATAGTGACAAAACACATCTGTGTAGCCAAAAATTTCTACTTAAGATGAGTGAAATATTCTGTCCCTATCCGTGAGGTTCAGTTGGTCTTTGTAGTCAGTTAACTCTAGTCTGTTGTGTTTTCAAAAATCTTCCCTGAAATCTGAGTTCTTTTTATCCCAACAGATTTCTTGTTTCTCTTGGTTTGATGAAGTAAGTAGTTACATTCATCAACATGCCAACATCTACAAAACAGGAATTAATGAAATTACATTAAGTCTATAAAACTGTGGGAAAAATACATTATGGTTTGTTAAAGTAATGGCATTTTAATAGTTTTGTCATATTTACTTTTCAAGCTTAAAATATTGCATTACATTGTCCAGAAAGAAAATGTGCTCTTTGTTTTAATCTTGTTTTCTTATAAAGATGCAGTACAGAGAGATTCTAGTTACATCAGTAAGGTAATGAGCACATTTCTTGTTGAGCATTGTTACCCCTCATTACCCTACTTGTGGAACTGTGTACATCACTTGTGTAAATAACAATTAAATAAAGAAAACTTAAAAATGTTTCCTTAGCATACCTGTTTTTCTTTTAGTTCATTTTTATCTTTTTACAGATCTTATTATTCTGTAAATTTTATTTCCTCTGTTGATTACAGAAATTGAAATTTGTATAGTGATGCTATAATTTGTAGTGGGAACATTCACCAGAGGCTATGTCTCAGAGGATGCTCCTCAGGTTGGCACTATTAGAAGATGGTGAATACCTTAAAGGAGGTGTACGTGGTGAGAGGGTAAAGTCAATGGGGTTATGTTCTGAAAAATAAAGCATGGAACCTCAATTTCTTTTCCTGTTTCTCTGTTTTCCAGCCACCAGAAAAGCAGCAATCTGAGCCATAATTCCCTCTGCTGATGTAGCATCTCACCCCAAGCCAAAAACCAGTATTTGTGTTGTAGGTCTAGCTCTGCCACCACTGACACATTATTTTTTTAATTTTATTTTGGAGGTGTTTGACTTTGGCTTTTCAGCAGAACTCCTTTAGTGCTTCGCCCCAAGTATATTATTTTTGGTGAAGCCAAATCATTCACTTAGGCAAATGAACAAAAAGATATGAGAGGCTAGATATGATAGATACTTTTTCAAAAAAGAGGCTAAGTTTGATCCCTTGCTCCCTTTTCCTGTGCATACGAACTCTATCAATCAAAAGCTTAAAGATGTATATTATGCACAGATACAAACAAACATATATGCCTAGAGAGAAAATCAAACACAAATGTGAAATAAGATACAAGCCAAAGAATGAGAAAAAAATTGATGGTGGCTAAATAAGACCAAAGCATATTGACAGAGATGATATAAGGAAACCCACGCTTCCTGTCCCATCACTACAGAGCAGTAAATATCTCCAGTTTGGATCTTCTTGCTGAGCACAGGCCATACTGCCACTGGGTTTCCATAGTACATGGCACAAGACCTGTAGATAACTGTATGGGCACAAGCACCACAGAGAGAACAGTTTGAGTCCTGAGAGCAAGGTCAAGCTTTGCAATTCTTCTCTGGCCTCAGAGAAGAAAAGATGCTGGTGAAGAGTGATTCTAAAAGAGTCCTAACACCATGAAAGTCCAATGTAGCCAGTTTCCAACTCCCTATGGGTATGGTTCTTCATCTAATATGTCTGCTTTTGTCACAACAGTACTGAGGTTATGTAGAAAGATCACATAATTCTTAGGACATGCCACTATTTCTGAAGTTGGTCTTCCTGTGATTTGGAAAAATGGGGATAGGACAGTATAGGAGAGAGAATCCAGATGGTAGCATCTATCAATCCCTTGTATAGTTGTTTGCTTGTTAAAACTGACAATCACAACTATCACAGGGATAACATCAATGTCTAAAAACTAATAATAATATGGAAACTTAGAACTACAGACTACAGGGGAGTTTAGAGAAGATGGCAGAAACAGCTCTCTCCAAAGAACTAGTTGTAGGAACCCATCAGGCTTTCCATGTCTAAAAAGTCACACCAAGTAAACCATAATTATACAGAGATCTAAACCAAAGAAGAAAAGTATAAACTGCCTGCATAAGAAGATAGAATTAAGCACTTGCAGGCGGTGATACCAGCAGCAACAGTAAAAGTGGCAGCTGGGGTGGTAGTGGCCAAGCCCACAGGCATCCACATAACTTCAGTTTGAATTTAAAGAGCAGAACTGGGAACACCCTAGTTAGCCACATTTGGATGCAGAGACAGCTCATCACATTGTGGAGGGTCTGAAGCATCAACAGAAAGTATCCCACAAAAGACATCTCCCCTTCTTCCCAGAGAACAGCATCTGGATGGAAACAGCTCCTCCTACCTAAGAAGAATGCCAATTTTTGTGTGTGCAATTGTCTTTATTGTGAAAATACTGTACAGAGGGGTTACAATTACATGGGCAAGATAATGAGTACATTTTTATCAAGCATTGTAGCCTCCTGCTTTGTTTCCCCTTCACATCCCTTCTCATCCTCCCCCCCAATCATCTCCCCACCCCCGCCCCAAAGTTGTAAAGTTCGTTTTCGACATAACGACTTGTACATCTCATTGTTGCAATGGGTCCATCTGTATCCCTATTTAAACGATGTGTTTTTTCCCCTCCCTTCCACAAATTATACTGACATCAAATACAGTGAAAGCAGGGGTTATACTGTGGAGGAGGGACAAACAAAGCCACAAAGAAATAATCTTATAAATCTGTTAGAAACAATCGCATGAAAGAAAAAAAAAAACATTTGAATACATATCTTAGGGTTCATTTCCCTAACATCACCTTATCTGACCTTTTCTGCTTGACTCAGACATATACTAGATATTGCAAATAAGGGAAACCATGGGACCTATGTTTCTTTGGGCTTGGCTTACTTCACTTAATATAATTTTTTCCAAACCTTTCCATTTCCTAACAAATGGGGCAATGTCATGCTTTCTGATGGAGGCATAGAATTCCATTGTGTCTATATACCACATTTTCTTGATCCATTCATCTACTAAGGGGCATCTGGGTTGGTTCCATACCTTAGCTATAGTAAATAATGCTGCAATAAACATAGTCATGCTGGTAGCTTTAGTGTGGTCTTGTTTGTAAACATTTGGGTAAATGCCCAAAAGTGAGACTGCGGGGTCAGAGGGGAGCTCTATGTGGAGTCTTCTGAGGAACCTCCATACTGCTTTCCAAAGTGGTTGAACACATTTATACTCCCACCAACAATGCAGTAAGGTTCCCTTCTGTCCACATCCCCTCCAACATCAGTTGTTATTAGAGTTCTTGATTTTTGCCATTCTAACTGGAGTGAGGTGGTATCTCAATGTTGTTTTGATTTGCATTTCTTTTATGGCTAGGGAGGTTGAGCATTTCCTCATGGGTCTATTGGCCATCCTTCTTTCTTCTTCAGAGAAGTTTCTCTTTAAGTCTTTAGCCCACTTATTTATTGGGCAGTTGTTTCTTTGAAGATTTGTTGTTGGGGCATTTAACTTTTTGAGTTCCAAGTATATTTTAGATATGAGACCCTTGTCCATTGTATGGCTAGTGAAGATCTTCCAGTCCGCAGGCTTTCTATTGATCTTGCTAGCTATGTCCTTTGCCATGCAGAAGCTCTGCAGTTTCATGCAATCCCATTTGTACAACCTTTCTTTGATTTGTTGTGTTTCTGGGTCTCTATTAAGAAAATTTTGGCCTGTGCCAACAAGACCTAGGGTTTCTCCTATTCCATCCTGTGATGTAAGAATGCCATTTTTGAAAGTGGCAAGCAGCCTGACAGAACACCTGTTGGAAATACTTGCCAGAGGGGCAGATACCTTTGCACCACCACTCCGGGGGTGACAAACAAAAGACCTACCCAGGGAGAGGCAGCCCCATCCCTCAGCAATGAACCAGGACAAGCTCCACATTCCAGACAGAAGCCAGCATAGCTGGCTGCTAGCTGAGCACCTCGGAATTGCAAAACTGAAAGTGTCTAAAATTTCACTGATAAAATACAAAAAACTGAACAGGTCGTAAAATTCTAGGTGGCAGATAATAGCCACATTCTACCAGTTTTAGAACACAAAGCCAAACCTCTCCAACTGCTGCCTAATGTAGACTGTGAGAAGAGCTCCAAAGACTCCAAGTTTGTAAGGCAAAACTTCATTCTGGCCATCCAAACAAACTGATTAGAAGATTAATCTGTTACACTGAGTTATAAAAAGGTTCAGACAGGCCTGTGTGGAGGAATCTACGTACAGCCATACCACCATATCAAGATGGAGTCTGAATCCAACTACACCCCAACCCAATGCAAGTACAAACAACACAGATACCTCCTATCTGTGAAATAAATAACTCCACCCCTTAGTGGAGTATCTCCTTGGATATAAGGACAGCTGCAGAACATAGTAATGAAAGCAGACTCCACTAAGAGACTGCATACAGGACATCAGGAGACACAATGTCCCCCAAACAAATTGGAGAAACTATTTTTTTTAGTTCTTCTTAGTTTTGTTTAGATTGTTGTTCTGTTTACTCATATATATAGTCTAGGCCTCTTTCTTAGCAATTTACATACTTGATAAAGCTATATTTTTGACTGCCCACTTTTCTATTCATCTGTTTTTTATTTTTTTATATTTTTGAGTGTTTTCACTTTTAGATTTTAATTTCTTCCTTCTATTCCTTTCCTTTGTTCCTCTATGCTCATTTGCTCCTTATCATTTTATCTTTTTATATTTCTTTCCATTTCACATTAACTTATTTTCCATTAATTCTAGTCCTTTGCACCTTCTTCCTTTGATCTGTAATTGTTTATGAGTTAGACTATATTTGTTCCCATTTTGACTCAGTCTAATTGACTCATCCTGTTATCTTTCAGTCCAGATTCTTTTTTATCCCTAACAACAGAGTTGCTCACTGGCTACAACTATATATAATCTCCTTTCTTATTCCACAATATACCTTTCCAAACAAAAGTGAAGGAGTTTATACATAGAGGAATACCTATCTATTATTTTAAAACTCTGATTTAAACTCTATGCAATTATCAGCTCTTGCTCTGTGGTTGGCTTTAAATTGTATTCTGTTGTAGTTTTGGATTTGTTTCCAAATGTGCAGAAAAATACAAACACAAGAAAAATGGAAAGTCAAAGAACCTAAACTCCCCCACAAAATAACCAGATAATAGAGCTGTCAATGAAGGATCTAGAAGACAATTCTCAAAATGCTTTAAAAACACTGCTAATAGGTTTAATTAAAAGATAGAAAGCCTGCACAAGGCTATGTCTCAGTGCAATGAAACTAACCAAAGATTACTAGGGGAATTCATGGATCAACAAACAGTAAGGTAAATGAATTCCAAGAGAAGGAAAGGGAATCCCCTGAAAAATAGTAATTCTGCTAATGTATATTAGAGAAGACACAGATAATCAAATCAAGGAAGTAAGGAAGTCCATAAAAGCCTAAAACAAAGCCTCGATGAAGAGATTGAGGCCATCAAAAATGATAAATTAGAAGGCAGGCAAAAATCAAAGAAGTCTTGACAGGTTATATGGCGCATAAAATAGAATCTCTGGAATTGAAAGCAGACTATCTAGTATAGAGAGAGAATAGACAATTATTCAGAACAAATCAAAGAAACAAGTAAGTGCTTAAAGTACTTCAGGATGAAAGAAGAACTAATTTAAGACTAACAGGTATTGAGGAAGGTAGAGAGAAGAAAGATAAGAATTTTGGAAATAAATTTAACAGAATTCTAGCAAAGAACTTCCCAAGCATCGAAAACAATAAACAAATTCATATATAAGAAGTCTACAGAATCCCAAATAGACCAGAAAAGAAAAGAACATCCCATGGACAGATTACTATATTTATCTGGTCTTGTTCTCTGGTAAGGGACCATTTCTTTGACAGTATCATATTCTTGTTGGTTTTCTTTTTTCTTTTCTTTTTTTTTTTTTGGCGGGGGGGGGTGCGGGGGGTCCGGTCGTGGGGCCTGAACTCTGGGCCTGGGTGCCGTCCCTCAGCTCTTCAACTCAAGGCTAGCGTGCTACTACTTGAGCCATAACACCACTTCTGGCTTTTTTTTCTGCTTATGTGGTGCTGAGGAATCAAACCCAGGGCCTCATGCATGCAAGGCAAGCGCTCTACCACTGAGCCACCTTCTCAGCCCCTCTTGTTGGTTTTCTATATGTAGTACATCTTTATGTATCTTCTGTAACATTATTTTGATGGAGATAAATCGTTTCAAGTTTTCCTTGTTGCAGAAGGTTTTTGTTTGTCCATTGGTCATGAAGGAGAGCTTTGCTGGGTACACTATTCTTGGTTGGTAGTCGTTGGACTTTAAGGCATAGCATACCTCATTCCAGGTTCTCCTTGCTTTCATGGTTCTAGCTGAGTTATTCTGATAGGGTTTTCTTTATAGATGATTAATCTTTTCTTCCTGACAGCATTAGAGATCCTTACCTTGGTGTCTATTGATCCTGTGATATTACAATGTTTCATGTTTGAGAGAACTGGAATCAAATGCTATAAAGTTTATATATATATATATATATATATATATATATATATGTATATATATTTATATTTATGAAGGCACTTTATTCCAGACAATATTAGAATGAGTAAGCAAACATTAGACAATATTTCTAAAAGGCAACTTTTATATTTATTATATTAGGATCTGTGGAAATACATTAAGATGGTAAGGGTTAGGCATGGTGATGTATGCCTGTAAATCCAGTGTCCTGGAAGATAGTATCATTGTTCAAGGCCCATCTGGGGAAAAATTAGCCAAACTCTATTTCATAAACAAGCTAAGCCATCCAAGCTACTCTGGAGATACATGTCTGCAGAATCATGATTCAAAGCCAGGCTTGGAGAAAAGATTAGTATAAAACATTACTTTTATAAATAAGTTTGCTCTAATAGAATGAATTGTGGTCCTAGTTACACAATTAGTAGGCAAAATGACTCTAGTCTGAGGACAGGCTGGGCAAAAACAAAAAATGAAACTATCTGAAAAATAACTAAACTAACAACTACTGGGTGCACTCAGGTGTTTGTGGCTCATACCTGTAATCCTAGATACTCAGGAGGCTGAGATCTAAGGATCACAATTCAGAGTCAGCTCAGGCAAGAAAGTCTATGACATTCTTATCTCTAATTAATCACTAAAAATAAATCTGGAAGTGGAACTGTGGCTCAAGTGGTAAAGTGTTAGCCTTGAACAAAAATACTCAGAAACAGCACCTAGGCCCTGAGTCAAGCTGCAGGACCTGTATATAAAAAAAGGGTTCCAGTGTATGGCTCAGGTGGTAAAGTACTTGCCCCTAAGTCCAAGGCTATATGTTTAAAACCTACTCTCTCAAACAACAATAACCACAGCCAAAAAAAATAATAACACGAGGTGGGAGGCTTGTTAAGTCTGGGTTTGGGAATACAACTCTCAAGTCTAGAGGTGGTACTCACTCATTGGCCAAACAAAAAACACCTTTCAAAGATCAAGGGTTCCCTTTTGAAAGACAAACTCAGAGATTATAGGGGCACCATAAGCCCAGTTCCCAGAACTGCACAAGAATTTGGTACGGAGATATTACAAGTATGTTCATATGAGTGGAGGTGCCTCATGGAAGAATTTATCACAGGGACTGGAGTTGCAAGGCTGTTGAGAGATTACAAGTTCTGGGAGTACATGTATTAAACAGAACATTTCTGACATTGCTGTAGAAGCAAAAGAAGCAGTACATTAAGAAATGTATTAGCTTTCTGTCACTGTGACAAACTTGAGAGAACTTAAAAGAAAGTTCATTTTAGCAAATGATTTCAAAGGTGTTACTTGCGTTCAATGGTTAGGCATTCTACTATGGGCTAGTTTATAGCCCTGGAAAACACTTGGACCATTATTTTTGTATTTCTCACTTTCTGCTTTTGCTAAGATGACAGACCTACACCACCACATCTACCTTCTTCTACTCAGAGTCTAATGGAATATTCAGCCCAGACTAGCCTGGACCCTCTCATTCTCAGCCTCTTATACCACTAAGAAAATAGGCCACTGTGACAGCCCAGTTATTGGTTGAAAAGGGGTTTTGTGTATATGCTTGGTCTGGCTTCAAAACTCCACTATACAGATCTCATGTGGCTATCAGTATTTCTTCTTCAGTGAAGCTCAAGGAATTAGAAAATTGTACATAAGTGAAATAAAGTCAGTTAAAGATATCACTTACTGTAAAACCAATATAATGCTCCCCAGCTTTTGAGTTTTCAAACAAACAACTGTCTAATTTTGGTAACATTTATATTCAAGAAACTTGAATAAGGAAGAAACAGCCTTTGAGTTCCACCCTAAAATACTTCAAAGACAAAAATGAAGGCAATTGCTTTTGAGATTAAACAATCACACAGCTTGTAAGGATAAAGTTTATTACTTGTTTATTTAACAAAGATATAGTTAGTTATACTGGTTAGAGTGTCAGGAAAAAATATTTAAAAGGGAAGGTGAAATTGCCTGCTACATTTTAAAATGCTTATAAAGTTTTTAATTCTGATTGTGTATGTTTAGATCAGTGTGTGTGTGTGTATGTCTGTTAGGGCTTGAACTCAAGGACTGAGCACTGCCCTTGAGTTTTTTGCTAAATACTAGTGTTCAACTGTTTGAACCACAGTTCTACTAACAGTTTTTGGGTAGTTAATTGGAGATGAGAATCTCATGAGCTGTACTGCCCGGGCTGTATTTGAACCATGATCATTAGATAGTCTCCTTAGTAGCTAGGATTGCTTGTGTGAGCTACCAATGCCTGGCCTATTGGTCATTCTTATATCCCTTAAAATATATTTTGCTTTTATCTGGAGTTTCCTTTTCTTTCTGGACTTTATTTTTGTTTTTGTTTTTCAGTGCTGAGTATCAAACCCTGAGCCTCCTTCATCCTTCTTTATCACCTCTATTACTGAGCTCCATCCTCAGTCCCTCTCAGTACTGCTTTATTAGTAAACCTTCAAAAGATTAAGTATAGTTGCAGTATTGAGTTCCATATAATAAAATGATTCCCTATGCCATCTGCCAGAGAAGTACTGTTTCCCTGAGTTAGAACAAGCTGTCAGAACCTGCAACTGTTCATAATACAAAGACTGATGATCTACCTTTTCCTAACCAGGAAACAACATCTAAGTATGAGACTCCTGCCCTGTGCAGTGCAGAGCCTAAGAGTCCACGGTCTGGATCTGGATCTCACTTTTCCCACTACCTAGTTATGTGAACTTGGTCAAGTGATCTAATCCCTCTGTGCCTGTTTTCCATGTGAGGCAGGAATAAAAGACACATACTATTTTCAGTAAGCTATTATTACTGTGAAACATACTACCAATACCATCATTTTCTACAAGGAAAGCTGAATCTTCCATAACTCTATCAAAATGAACTGGCTGGGGGCAAAAGGAGAGTCTGTCACTAGTTTGGAAAATTAATGTTCTTATTAGAGTTTTACAAAGCATTTCATAAATGATTTGCTATGAGCAATTTGAAACTTTGTAAGGAAGAATTTTTTCCCTTCCTATAGAAATGAAATATAACATCAACCACCTAAGCTTGAAGAACAAGATGAGTGCAGATTTAACGTAACTGTATTTTTGTTCTTGAGATAACAACTCAGTAGGCAGCCTACAAGATCATAGCTCAAGGGCAGACCAAGCAGAAAAGTTTGTTAAACTCTATATTCAAAAATAACCAGCAAAATGTAGAGCTGCAATTATTGCTCAAGTGACTAAAAGTGACAGCTTACCAAGCACAAGTCAAGTTGAAATTCCTGTTTTTCTCTTTTCAGAAATATTCCAATCTTAGATTTTAAAAACTAGAATTATTCAATAATTGAAAATAAATATGCATAAAAACATACCACCATCTTCTTATTTTTTTCTCCCAAGTGTGTGTGGGGATACCACACACACTATGATCTATGATCTATGATCTATGTTCTTAGTCCTTTCACTTTTTAGTTTATTTTGGGGATAGGATCGCATGTTAATTTTTCCCAGGCTGGTCTGGAAATAGGATCCCCTTGTCTCTATTACTGAGTAGTTGAATGTCAAGTTATGATTGAGAACTAAAGAATTTCAACATCTATTACCAGTAAGACTGACATTATAGTTGTAAACTATATAGATGTTATAGTACACTTGATTTTTCTATTTTCAAAGTCAATTTCATATCTAATTCTTAGTAATCAACCCTAAAATGTAACAAATTACTTGTTAACTAAGGATTAAGATAATTAGTATGGTTGGAATGGTATAACTACCTAATATAGATATGGGAACTGAACCTCAGGGAGACCAACTCAGAGTTACCCTAATTACTAAGCAGAATATACTCTGAGTTTGTCTGCTTGCCTGACTGCAAAGCATATCTCTTCATTAAAACACAGCTGCTGTGTTTTCTCATTCATTTGAAGTCTTTCTAAGCATCAAGTTAACAAGCATAAGAAAAGACACGCTATAATACATACAAATGTAGCAACAGTGATAAGACACAGACAGTGCAGTGAGGAAAAGATAAACATTAATATGCAAAGACAAAGTAAAAGGAAATACAAATGGCAACTTAAGATGCTGGCTGTACCTCCATTTGGATTCTTCAAATTATTTATAGGACTCCAGTAAACTAGTTTTCATGCTAAAGTAAAATAAATAGTTTTTAATGATTACATCAGAAGAAAAATAAGTATAATTTTTAAACATAAAAAGAGAACTTTACAGCCGGGCGCCGGTGGCTCAGGCCTGTAATCCTAGCTACTCAGGAGGTTGAGATCTGAAGATCAGGTTCAAAGCCAGCCCAGGCAGGAACATCCATGAGACTCTTATCTCCAATAAACCACTGAAAAAAATGGAAGTGGTGCTGTGGCTCAAGTGGTAGAGCGTTCGCCTTGAGCTGAAGAGTGCAGGGACAGCGTCCAGGCCCAGAGTTCAAGCCCCACAACCAACCAAAATAAAAAGAAAAGAAAGAAAAGAATTGTTTAATACTTAAAAACTGAGTTTCTGTGGCTTAAGACTATCTTAACTTTACAAAACAGAGAACTTTACAAATAAGGGAAACCATGGGACCTATGTTTCTTCGGGCCTGGCTTACTTCACTTAATATAATTTTTTCCAAGTCTTTTCATTTCCTACAAATGGGGTAATGTCATTCTTTCTGATGGAGGCATAGAATTCCATATCTGCACTAACTAGTATATGTCTGAGACAAACAGAAAGTTTGTCAGATAAGTTGATGTTAGGCAAATGAACCCCAAGATAAGGACTCAAATTGTTTTTCTTTCTTGCTATTGTTTCTAAAATATTTATAAGATGATTTCTTTGTTGTTTTGTATGCCCCTCCCCCACAGTATAACCTCTGTTTTCACTGTATTTGATGTTGGTATAATTTGTGCAGGGGAAGGGATAAAAACAAATTGTTTAAATAGGGATACAGGTGGACCCATTGCAACAATGAGATGTACAAGACGTTATGTCAAAAAACAAACTTTATTGTGGAGGGAAAGGGAAAAAAACAAATCGTTTTAAATAGGGATACAGGTGGACCCATTGCAACAATGAGACATACAAGTCATTATGTCGAAAACAAACTTTACAACTTTGGGGGGGGGGAGGCGTATTGGGTGGGGGGGCAGGGGGTGGAGGATGGGAAGGGATGGGAAGGGGAAACAAAGGAGGAGGCTACAATGCTTGATAAGAAATGTACTCATTATCTTGCCCATGTAATTGTAACCCCTCTGTACAGTATTTTCACAATTTAAAAAAAAAAGAAAAACAAACTTTACAACTTTGGTGCAGGGGAGGAACAGGGGAGATGAGAAGGGATGTGAAGATGAAAAAATGGAGGAGGCAAGAATACTTGATAAGAAATGTACTAATTACCTTGCTCATGTAACTGTAACCCTCTGTATGGTATTTTCACAATAAAAAAAGAGAGAGAACTTTAAGCCAGGTGCTCATGGCTCATGCCTATAATCCCAGCTATGCAAGAGTCTGAGATCTGAGGATCATGGTTCAATAGTCTATGAGATTCTTATTTTCAATAAACTACTCAGAAAAAGCTGGAAGTGGTGCTGTGTTGTGGCTCAAGTGGTAGAGTGCTAGCCTTGAGCACTTGAGATACAGTGCACCAGAATCAAATACAATGAAAACAGAGTTATACCAAGGGGGAGGAACATATCAAAGAAACAAAAAAAAAATCACATAGTACATTATAAGTACATTAAAAACAATAGCAAGAAAGAAAACCACTAGTGTCCCTCTCTTGGGGTTCATTTCACTTATCATCATCTTATCTGGTCATATGTACATAGCTTTTGACCTTTTCTGGTTGTCCTAGACATCTACTAGTTATTGCAAATAAGGGAAATCATGGGACCTCTGTTTTTTGGGCCTGGCTTACTTCACTTAATATAGTATTTCTCAAATCTTTCCATTTCTTAACAAATTGGCGATGCCGTTCTTTCTGGTGGAGGCATAGAATTCCATTGTATGCCCTGCATCTTGTATATACACTTTTCTAATTTGGGGAGGAGAAGGGAAAAAACAAAATGCTTAAATAGGGATACAGTTTGACTCATTGTAACAATGAGATGTACAAGACTCTATGTTGAAAATGAACTTTACAACTTCGGGGGTGGGGGGAAGGGGGGATGGGATTAGTTGGGGAGGTGGGAAGGAAGGGATGGTAAGGGAAGAACAGAGGAGGAGGCAACAATGCTTGATAGGAAATGTACTCATTAGCTTACTCATGTAACTGTAACCCCTCTGTACAGTATTTTTACAATAAAAATGTATTGAAAAAATAAAAAAGAGACTCGGGATGGTGCCCAGGCCTTGAGTTCAAAGCCCCATGACAGAGCCAGAGCCGGAGCGAGGTAGCGAGAGAGAGAGAGAGAGAGAGAGAGAGAGAGAGAGAGAGAGAGAGAGAGAGAGAGAGAGAGAGAGAGAGAGAGAGAGAGAGAGAGTGACATATCTCTGTAATTTAGACCTATAGTTGTTACAATAATTAAGCTATTCAGAGTTACTGACAGCCTATACCTAATGAAGTGGTCTGCCACAATAATCACTCTCTAGACAAAAAAAGGAAGAAGAAAATTAATATAATTTAAAATAACATATTTAAAATAACGTATTCCATGAAATTGGAATGCTTTAATTTTATACTTACCACTAATTCCAAGCAAATTGAGGTGATGCAAATAAACTATAACTAAAAATACTGAGGACTCTCAATGCTTTCTTCTTTCAGAGATGAATATATAAGAAACAAATATGTTCAACCCTTAATCTATACTGAAAGCACAATGCTAGCACAAACTTCCAGTCAAATCTTGTGAATTGTTTTCATATGGGAAGCTTTATTGAGATACATTTTGCACAGAATAAATTATACCTTAAGTTCAGAGTTCTATGAGTTTTCAAGTGGATACAAAAAACTATGAAAGATCATCTCAAGGAAATTACTGTATCCTCTATTCTGTTCAATCTTTTGCCCCTCCCTGCCCAAGGACCCCTTGTTATGACTTGTTATTAATGGTTATAGTGGAGATGGAGCCTAATAGATTTCTGTGCCTGGGATGGTTTCTCATCACGATCCTCTAAATTTCAGCCTCCTGTGTAGCCAGGATTGCAGGTGAGAGTCACCGACACCCAGTTGAATGGAATTTTTAGATTAAAAAAAATTGCTTTCTCCTTAAGGTTTCAGGAAGTGGGGAAAAATTTCAATTGTTTGCTACATTGGTAATGAGATTTGAGATTCCATTCTCCATTAAAAGAGTAGAGACAACAGATTTAGTTTCAAATCTGTGAAAAAGTTTTCAATGCACATTCATTGGGGAATGAAATATGTAAAGAAGGCTTTAACAAATAGTCTTACCAATAATAAATAAGAGATACATTTATATTAGAAGCTATCAGTTAGATGTTGTGCAACTTATGGTGTCCCACTTACCATTCATTTTCTCCTTTTCAAATTCAGCAATTTCTTTTTTGTTGCAGCCACATTTATTGATAGATTTTCTGGCTATAATTCTTTTTATTACCTTTATACTTAGAAAGCCCTTCCTTAGTATTTTTTACAAGTAATTAGTACATTTCTTTTTGGACAATGTCACTCCAGTCCTTGACACAAGTTACATAGTGCATTTTCAACATAGTGTCTACCAGGTACCATGGCTGCATTTGTTCATCATTTGTCCTTCCATTTCTGTGCCCCTCATTGCCCCAGTCAAAACACAAATTTAAAACAAACAAACAAAATGAAAAAAGGAAAAACAACACCATCGCCATCAACATCAGGATAAAAAAAATGCATGTTTCCAATCCTGGAATTTGTTTTGATACAATTAAATATTCAGAGGCATTGCACCTGTGGGATCCTTCCTTATTTTTAAATCACATAATTATTCACATTCTTCTTATTTCCCTGCTTTGGATAAGATTTCATTATTTTCTTGATCAAATTTAGCAAATTCTTATCTGTCATGGATTATCATTAAAAGCTTCTAAATCAGCAGTAAGTCAAGGCCAATCAGCACAATCCCAGCAACCACAGGAGCTACAGCTGGAATGATATCTGGACCAATAGGACAATCTAGGAGAGATGCAGGTTGATAAGCATGAAAGGTCTTATGTTAAGTGCCAAGTCCACCCACAAGCACAAAGAGCTGGGCTGGGCACTGAAAATGTCAAACCATTAAGAAGCTAACAAATGAGTTTATAAGATTGGAACATAATAAAATAAGAATTATGGGATGGTGCTTGCTTTTTTTTTTTTTTTAGTATTGTGGCTTAAATTCAAAACTTTGTATTTTCTAGGCAAGTCTTAGACTACTTGAGACACACCTCCAGCCTTTTTTTGTTTAGTGGTTTGTTTGTTTTTTTTTTTTTTAATACAAATCTTGCTTTTTGCCCAGGCAGACCACAATAACCTTGGTGTTTAATTTCCTTCCCCAAGTGGAATAACAGGCACATGCCAACAGTATCTGCTCCAGAAAAACAAACAAACTGGTATTTCCTAATACACATAAACCTTTCTTTCTAGAATGCAAAAGTAAAATTTTAAAAATCCCTTAAAATTATATCAAAATCATCAAAGCTTTTTGTGTAACTCTTACAAAACATGTCAAGAATTTCCATTGAATCGTGAAAATGGCAATACTTTCCAAGGTTATCTACAAATTCAGTGCCATACCTATCAATATTCCAACCTCATTACTCAAGGAAATAGAAGAAGCAATCCAAAAATTCATATGGAACAATAAAAGACCCTGAATAGCAAAAACAATCCTTAATAGAAAGAACAGTGCTGGAGAAAAATCAATACCAAATTTCAAACTCTACTACAAAACCATAGTAATCAAAACAACTTGGTACTGGCACAAGAACATACCTCAGGACCAATGGAATAGAATTGAAAGCCCAGAAATGAACCCACAGACCTATAGCCACCTAATCTTTGATAAAGGAGCTAAAAAAAATAGGATGGAAGAAAGACTGCCTCTTCAGTAAATGGTGCTGGCAAAATCACCCTGCACCAGAATCAATTCCAAATGGATCAAAGACCTCGGAGTCAAAGCAGACACTCTGAAAACATTACAGGATGGAATAGGAAAAATTGTAGGTCTCCTTGGCACAGGCCAAAATTTTCTTAATAGAGACCCAGAAACACAACAAATCAAAGAAAGGTTGTACAAAAGGGACTGCATGAAGCTGCAGAGCTTCTGCATGGCAAAGGACGTAGCTTGCAAGATCAATAAAAAGCCCACAGAGTGGGAGAAGATCTTCACTAACCATACAACAGACAAGGATCTCAGGAACTCA
The DNA here is from genome assembly GCF_024711535.1 of Dipodomys merriami. NCBI lineage: Eukaryota > Metazoa > Chordata > Mammalia > Rodentia > Heteromyidae > Dipodomys > Dipodomys merriami. The sequence goes on from NW_027205603.1 coordinate 22,151,568, forward strand.
AAAAATTAAATCCCTCAAAAACAAATCCTCAAAGAAACAACTGCCCAATAAATAAGTGGATTATTAAAGTCTTAAAGAGAAACTTCTCTGAAGAGGAAAGAAGGATGGCCAATAGATACATGAGGAAATGCTCAACCTCTCTACCCATAAAAGAAATGCAAATAAAAACAACATTGAGATACCACCTCACTCCAGTTAGAATGGCTACAATCAAGAACTCTAATAACAACAGATGCTGGAGGGGATGTGTACAGAATGGAACCTTATTTCATTGCTGGTGGGAGTGTAAACTTGTTCAACCATTTTGGAAAGTAGTATAGAGGCTCCTCAAAAGACTCCACAAAGAGCTCCCCTATGACCCAACAATCCCACTTTGAGGCATTTACCTGAATGATCACCAATAAGACCATACTAAAGCTACCAGCACAACTATGTTTATTGCAGCATTATTTACCATAGCTAAGATATGGAACCAGCCCAGATGTCCCTCAGTAGATGAATGGATGAAGAAAATGTGAGATACATACATACATACATATATATATATATATATATATATATATATATATATATATATATATATTGATTCTATGCCTCCATCAGAAAGAATGACATTGTCCCATATGTTAGGAAATGGAAAGACTTGGAAAAATTATATTAAGTGAAGTAAGCCAGACTCAAAGAAACATAGGTCCCATGGTTTCCTGTATTTGCAATAACTAGTATATGTCTGAGACAAGCAGAAACGGTCAGATAAGTTGGTGTTAGGCAAAATGAACCCCAAGATAAAGACTCAAGTGGTTTTTCTTTCTTGCTATTGTTTCTAACGTATTTATGAGGTGATTTTTTTTGTGTTGCTTTGTATGTCCCTCCCCCATGGCATAACCCCTGTTTTCACTGTATTTGATGTTGATATAATTTGTGGAGGAGAAGGGAAAAAACAGATTGTTTAAATAAGGATACAGGTGGACCCATTGCAACAATGAAATATACAAGATGCTATGTCACAAAACAAACTTTACAACTTTGGTGGGGGGGAAGTGTAGTTGTGGAGATGGGAGGGCAGGGATGGTAGGGGAAAAGCAAAGGAGGAGGCAACAATGCTTGATACGAAATGTACTCATTACCTTGCTCATGTAACTACTCTGTGCAGTATTTTCACAATAAAAAAACCTGTTTAAAAATAAAAAACTTCTTTAACCAATTACCCTAAAGAAAAAAAAAGAAGAAGAAGCCAGTTGGCCGTCTCCCAGGTGTCTCAGGAGCTGCTTAAGGGCTGAGGAATGCACAATGGAAGGAGCTCCTGGAAAAGCAGAGCCCTGCTTTCCCTTCCCTCCCTCATAGCACAGCCCCAGAGCGGGCAGCTTCACCCACCCTGACAGGTCTCCCTAGAGCCCCTAGCCCCTTACTCCCAGGCTTCTGACCTCTTTGCATTCACATGGATGTTTCCCATCAAAGAGCACTCTCCCCATTTTGGCTACATCACTTGCAGTCTCGTACATCTTTTTGGTAGCTGTGTACTGAGTGAGATTCTGGAAAAGTGAAAGCAATCAACATTTCAGTCTCATCCCCTGTGACTATGGGTGCTGGAGAGAGATAACAGGTCCTGGGATCCCAAACCAAAGTTCTTCTTGGCTTTGATTTCTGGCCTCACAGCCGCCATCATTCACCCGCAGCTTTTCACCACCTCCTGACACCAAATACTACTGCTCATAAGTGAGTCAGCTAAATCTGTCTGCAGCTCTTTAAGAGGGTAGCTTAGCAATCATCACCAATTACTGGCAAGCATTGCTGAACAACAATTGTAATCTTGCTTAAGTGTACACTCCTTTTGTGACAGACCACTAGCCACATCTGTGAGTTCTTGGTCTTTTTTGACAAGTGGTATCTGATTCAGAAAATAATTTCTTGTGCCTCTATTGTAGAGTTTTCACTGTGTAGTCCAGGGATAGATTAAAAGTTTCAGATCTCACATTAAAATTTTTGAATAGTTTGTACTTGATATTAGTATAAGGTAAAAGCAGAGGTCTAGTTCAATCTTCTACCTGTACATAGCAATTAAGCAAAACTCAGTTGCTGAAAAGGCTGTTTTTGGGGGGGGACAGGGAGGCACAGGGTGTGAGGGAGAGATGGGAGGGCAGGGATGGTAAGGGGAAACAAAGGAGGAGGCAACAATGCTTGATAAGAAATGTACTCATTACATTGCTCATGTAATTGTAAACCCTCTGTACGATATTTTCACAGTAAAAAAAAAACTTAATTAAAAAAAAGAAAAGGCTGTTTTATTTCATCCACTCTGTAACTTTTGTTCTGTACTCTTGTAACTTCTGTTCTGTGTGGTGGTTGATGTGTCATTTATATGTTCTATTATGGATCTGTTGTATAACTGAAGCCCAAATTTTTGATACACCTAACATTGTTCTTTTTGTTCAGGATTTCTTTTGTTATATGGAACTTCCATATTTTTCTGGTTAGCTTATTCTAGTATTGAAAAAATGCCATTGGAACTTTGGTGGGTATTATATTGAATTGGCAGAATACCTTTGCAACAGTTTTGCCATTTTCTTCACATTCGTTCTGCCAATTCATCAATATTGACAGGCTTCCTATCTTTTTAATCCTGTTCATTTTCATTCTCCAGATGTGGTTTTTATTGTAGGGAACTTTTGTCTCCTTAGGCATTTACTTGGGTATCTCTTGAGGCTATAGTGAATGACATCTTTCCTAATTTCTTAGACTTTTTTTTATTGATATATAAAAAAAGATGTCTTAGCCTTCATTTCATATACAACTACATTGTTGAAAAAATGTTTATCAGATCTAGGAAATTTTGGAGTGAATCTTGAGCATCTTTTAAATCATATGGGAATTCTTCCTTCCCTACAAACAACCCACTGTCTCTTGCCTTGTTTCTTTGGCTAGGAATTCCAGTACTAGCTTACTTCAGTAAGAATGGGAAAAGTGAACCTCTTTGTCTTCTTACTGAAATGAAATGATTTCATCCTGTCCACTTTTGCAATAATGTTAGCTGTTTGTCATGTAACCTTGTGATGTTAAGAAACATCCCTTTTCTTCCTGTTTTCTTGGTAGCTGTATCATAAAAAGATGTCAAACTTCTTCAAAGCATTTTTCACAATAAATTGAGATGATCATGAAGTTTCTGTACACTGTTTTACATCTTTTAATTTATGTATATTGCACCTTCCTTGTGGTCCTGAAATTAAATAGGTTTGGTCAAGATGCATGACCTTTTAAATGTACTGTTGAATTTCCTTTTCAAGCATTTTATTAAAGATTTTTGTATAGATGTCCATAAAAGCTTTTGTTGTGGTACTTGTTGTGTCCCTGTCTATTCATTAGAGGAGGATAATTGTAGTTTCATAGAATATGTTTTATACTTTTCATTCCTTTTCTTCTACATGACAAATTTTGAAGAGTATTGTTAATTCTTTAAGCTTGGAGAATTCAGCAATGAATCGGTCAACTTCTAGAATTTTCTCTGTAGGAGACACTTTATTTCTCCTTTAATCTCATTGCTTGCTACAAAATTACTTAAAATGTTTATCTGAACTTGGTCCAATTATGGTGTGTCAAATAAATTTAAAATCCTATCCATTTTTCTAGACTTTCAGATTCATTTGAATGTATTTTTTTTCAGTGTATTGCCTTCTGATTTTCTATATTTTATTCTATAGCTATTCTAGAGTTTATTCGATAGTTTATTTCTATAGTTCATATAGTTTATTCTATAGTTTATTATAATTTGTTCTATAGTTTATTGGTATTGATGTGATATACCCATTTTTATCTCTGGTTTCATTAATTTGGCCTTTCTATTTGGTCACTTTGACTAAGGACTTACTTATTTTTTATATTATTTACCTTATTTATCTTTTTTAAGTCTTATTTGTCCTTTCAAGTAACAAAGGGACAGTTTTTGTTTCATTGATACTTTTGATATTTTATTCTTTATTTCAATTATCTCTGCCCTGGTAAAGTTTTTCTTCTTGCTGCTGCTGATGGATTTATCTTGTTTTACTTCCTAAGAGCTTGAAACATTTCATTAGTCTATTTTTGAGACCTATTTGCTTTTGGGTAGGGGCACTGATAGCTGTATGCTTTCCTCATGGCATTACTTTTAATATAATCCAGAATATCGGATAAATTGTGTGTTCAGGTTCATTAGATTCTATGAGTTTTTAAAATTTTATCCCTTTTTCATTGTTGAAATTTTGCTCATTGAAATTTGAATTGTTTTGACTTGTTTTGAATATTCTCTGCAGTTTCTTTTGCTGTTTATCACTAATGTTATTCATTAAGGTTTGGTAGAAAATGGGTGATAGAAAAATGGAAGACTTGTTTTATTTCTTAAAATTACTTATTTGAAGGTTCAGTGGGTAATTTTGACAGATGCACGTTATGTGGCTGCTTGAGGAAATATTATGCACATTTTAATTCAATTGGGTCTAGGCTGTCATTTACTTTGTTAAAATTTTGTCTGTTGAGGTCTTGTTAGTAACATTGTATTTGAATTTGTAGTTTTGAGTCTAGATGTTTGTATAATGAAGTTGGCTGCACTAGTATTTTAGCACATACATGTTAACAATCATTGTTTGTTATATTAAGGAAAAATGACCTTATTTGTCTCTTGAATTCATTTTTGTATGAAGGCTGCCTGATCAGAAATGAGTACTACTACTTCTTTCTTTTCAGGTTCTTTTGATTGGAAAATTTTTGTTTCCTTCTCCCTAAGCCAATATATATATATATATATATTTCCCAGGGACAAACATCACTTTTAGTCAAATATCAGGTCTTTGGGTGCTCTTTTTCCTATGCTTCTGTTTCTGTTTCTTTCTTTTTCTCTTTCTTGTTTGGCTTGCTTTCACTTTCTCTTTCATTTTTTTCTTAAATTTAATTGTATAGGTGATGTACAGATGGGTTACAGTTACATAAGTAACTTGACACACAGTGTTATCCCCTCTGTCATTTTCCTCACTTTCCCTCTCCTCCAACTGCTTGCTTTCCCCCACCCCCAAGCTATAAAGTTCATTTTCAACAAAGTGTCTTGTGAGTATCACTTTTGTATTGGCTCTTTCTCTTTTCCTCCTCCTCTCTCTCTCTCTCTCTCTCTCTCTCTCTCTCTCTCTCTCTCTCTCTCTCTCTCTCTCTCTCTCTCTCTCTCTGTGTGTGTGTGTGTGTGTGTGTGTGTGTGTGTGTGTGTGTGTGTGTGTGAATCCTGAGGCTTGAACTCAGGACCTGGGTACTCTCTCTGAGCTTGGTGCTCAAGGCTAGTGCTCTACCACTTGAGCCACAGCTCTTCTGGCATTTTTGGTAATCAGGAATAGAGTCTCACAGGCTCTCCTGCCTAGGCTGGCTTCAACCTCTAACCCTTAGATCTCAAATTTCTTAGTTGCTAGGATTACAGGCATAAGCCACTAGCATCCATTTCCCCTTGTATGTTCAGGTATTTTCACTGGATAGTTTCAGTTTGGTAGCTACCATTTATTGTATGGAGGATGCCATTCCACAGCCTAATGGCTCCCGTGACTGTATTGTGAAATTAGTCTTCTGAGTAAATGATCCTTCTTCAAATGTAATCTAGTCTCTATTTCCCCTCTCTTCTGTGATCTTATCTTGGTAAAGGTTCATGTGATTTCTTAAATCTTTGGTTTATTGGCTCAGGTTAAATATAACTAAATTTTATTGATCTAGCTTTCATCTTTCTTCTTCCCTTCCTTCTTTCCCTCTTTCCTTCCTTCCTTCCTCCCTCTCTTTTTCCTATTTCTTTCTTCCTTTCCTTCCCCCCCTCTTTCTCTTATAGTTCATTTGTTCTATAAAGAGTTGTAGACTTCATTGTGTCCTTATTCCTATCCCTACACTTCCAAACCTCTCATCTTAACCATGAATAGTTGGGATGATTTTTTTCATACACATTATTTCTAGTATTTTTATTTATTAATTTTTTTGTTGGGATTAAACTTCTGTGTGATATATTCAAGATTTTTAAAATGTAATTGTATTTTTAAGATCAACTTTTGCTGTTACTAATAATAAAAAGCTACTGGCTGAAAACAGTTTCTATGGTGAGAAAGAAGAGCTAGGAAATAAAAAACAGTACAATATCATATACTGCTTTGATGTGTGTCATCTTAAATTTTCATGTCTCATTGAATCAAATTGTTCTCTAATTTAGGCAAACATCACCTCAAACTATATGTCATATGAGAGGCTCATATAATCAGAGTAGTATTGTTTCTATATCTTGTTCATACCAAATTTTATGAATATTGTATATTATGTATTTGTCTTTAAGATGTTTCCAATGGATAGTTCCAATTTTGTGATAGAAATGGGCATAGGAAAGTTGTTAAGTAGTCATTACTTCAAGCATGATTCATAGATACAAAAGCTACACATAATTTAAACTTTAAAATCAGATCTCTCAATCAAAATATATTTTCAATTTCAAATATTCTGATAAGCTTAGCATGTTGACCCCTAAGTCTCCAGCTGTTAGTATTAGTGGTAGGTACCAAGAATTTTAAAAAGTAGGACAATCGGAAGAAGTTAGTCCTTGGAAATGTGCATTTGAGGCAACATTGTGATCATAGGCCTTCTTTACCCCGCTTCCCTGGCTGATATGAACTGAGCAACTTTGCTCCACCACAAACTCTCTGTCATGATGTTCTATCTCCAGGCATAAAAGCAATGGATCCTGGACTGAAACAGTACTAAGCCGTTTAAATGAGACTGAATGGGATTTGATGAAACTGGAGTAGTTCCTGGTAAACAAATGAATAAGATTTCCCACCTTTCATGTTGGCCACAGCACTCTTCTCTGGGAGTGGATCCCAGCACAGTCAAGTGTTACTGAAAAGGTTCGAGGTGGAATGGGGAGGTGGGGGGACCGAGAGCACATTACCATGATTCCAGCAATAGGGGCTCTGAGCAATAACCTTGAACTATCTCCTACAGCTCCTCCCTGTGATGTGATAAAGAGAGAATTCCAGAGTTGTACTAAGCATCATGAAATGTAGGTGTGGCCTAGGTCTTCCATTCCTTGGTGTATGAGAAAAATGAAAGAAAAGGGGACGTGGTCATCTTTCCTGGAGTCAGGAGGATCTGCTGGAGTCACAGTGGGGCTATAGGAGTATGGGAATCCTCTCTTTGGCTTTATATTCAGTCTGTAATTCTCCATTACAAAATATAGTTACCTGGCAGACCTGAGGCTGCTCTCTAGAGGGTGACTTTGACCCTCCTGTGCTACTCACCTCTCTACCCCTTTGTCCTAGAGAGCTTTGTGGCCAGGCTTAAGATGTAGGGGAGGAGTAGGCAGTAAAGAAGAGTCTATCATTTTCAGTCCCCTTCCTGGAGCCTCACAGATCTCCCTCATATTTTCAACTTTCAGGTATCAACTGCAGGGTGTTTCCTGTTTAATCTCTAGGTATTCTTTTCTTTTTAAGCAACTTCCTGTTTCCACTTCCTCCAGGGTTGCTAATCCTGATGGCTCATTTTATGTTTTTCCAGCTCGATTTGGTTCTACCTTCTGGGCTCCTAGTCTTCAGTTGCTGAAACCCATGTAGTTATTCCTGCATCCTCAGGGTACCCTGTTCATCTCAGACATACTCTTAAGTTCAAGTAACCTTTATCCTCACACTGCTCTACAGAGCTTAACCAAAGTTGCCTCTAGACCTTCTGGGCCTGATGTCCTTCATCTCTTCATCTCACCAGTTCAGCTCCCGTGAAAGCAGAAAAGTTCTGAGCAATTACAGAAAAGTTCTGAGCAATTCCACATCATCATTTTTCATCTTTCAACTGTCCTTAGTCTTTCTTCTTGCCCTCTATCCTTCAAAGAAGTTTTGTTCGGTTCTCAAAGTCCTGACTCCTCATGTGTCTTCCCCTTTACAGCTATATTTCCCTCTGGTTCAGGTCATTTCGTTTGAGTCCCCTACCCCTTTCTTCGGTTTGCTAAATTAAAAGCTTCTTGAACTTTTTTGGTTTCAAAGAACCATGTTTTAGTTCATTGATTTGTTTTGTTGTTTCTTTTTTGGTCTTTCTTTCATTTCTTTGCTGTGTTTTGTTATATCTTTCTACCTGCTAACTTACTATTTTGAATGGTGGTATTTATCTAAATTGGTCAGTTTTATAAATTACATCTTTTCTCTATTTTGTAAAGCCAAATGAGACCATGAACTAACTTTTTTCTTTATTTCATGTGTGTGTGCCTTGAACTCAGGGACTTAAAATCACTATAATTTTTTCCTCATGTCTGACTAGTTGAGACATGTCTCCAGTCAGCATTTGGATCTTCATTTGGAGATAAAAATGTAGTAAAACTTTCTGCCTGGACTATGTTTAAACTGCCATCCTCCATGTCTCAGTGAAATTACATGGTTTGGAGTACCATTGTATGTGTTCAATTTTGTGTCTCTTGTATTGCTCAAGTTCAAATGAGCATATGTATTTCCTGCAATACTTAGCATTTCTTTTTACATATCCATTTATATAACATCTTTTAAGAGGTTCCCAATGGAGGGAGGAAGGGTGAACAAAATCACTCATTGTATTCCATGTACATTATGTAAAATTTGAACTATGTAGCTTGATTGTAGAGATGGAAGGTGAAAATGAGGGAGAGAGATGGAAGGGATGACATTGACCAAAAGGTATTTTACCCATAACCTGACTTATGGAATTGTGACCTCTATGGACAACTACTTTATAATAAATTTTAAATTACCATAAAATCCCCCAGAAGAATAAAAGGCTACCTATAACATATTTCTATAGAGAATATTCTCCACTGAAAATACTGTATATGCTAAAGTATTTTCAAAACTAACAAAATAGAAAAACAAGCAAAGAATACCAACAATTCATAGAAGTAGAGATATGAATAGTTACTAACATGCACAGATGATCACTTTTGCCTCCAAACAATGCCATCCTGAAAGGGGCCACAAAGGATACTGAAGTCTGAATACTGATCCTGAATACTGTGCTGTGGACAGCACATTGAGATAGTTGACCGGGACAGTTCCTGTATTAGCCACACTGTTAAGATGGACTCCCACACTGTCTGGGTCCTAGCTAATAAGACAGACGTGTAGTAATGTCCACTGCTACGTTATTTCAAGGTGACTAGTAACTTTTTGCTCTCTGTATACACATGTGCATAGTGCACTATGGATATGGTTTGAGGGCTCTCATGGACTACACATCCATTGACCCAAGGAAAATGCACATGCCTATATCAACAAAACTACATTGGGCCCAAGATGGACCAACAGCAACAAAATTTAAAAAATAATGTTGTGTCAGAACCAGGACAACATTGCCCACCTATAGGTTATGGGTGGGGATGGGTATTTATAAATATGTTAAGTGGTAAATACAGGCACTTAACAACAATTTGATGACATTCATTAGTTAACTAGGTGGTTACCCATAAAATTCTGTAACAGTACCATACATTTCTCTCTGGATCATTGATGGAAATATTGGCAGAATCAAACCATCCAATTGTATTCTGCCAAATATATATGGGCATTATAGTTGGCCCCATTTCCTTGATTAATTGGTAATATTAGAATATGTCAATATGGCTGTATTATTGTTTGTTACATGTAGTTCCTTGAATTGTTGTTATGTTTTGTAAGTTCAAAAGGCCTCCTTGTGGAAAATACAACTATAAAGATGCATCTGTGTGAGGGGGGTAGAATGTAGGAAAAACTAAACAAAAATTCACAACCACAGATTACAACCAAAAGTTAGATAATGCCAGCCCACTGTGCCCCAGGACTTAGAACTAAGCTTTTTTTCTCCTATTATAAAAGATAGGCAATGGTCCTTTGGAAAGGAGGAAGACCCACATGTCAACAGAAGGATGCAAAGATTCATGCAAAGGAGGTGTGCACATGGAAAAATAGACACCCAGACACAAAGATTTGTGCACCCATGCTATATTTAAGTAATTATATAATCAAGATCTCTTTCTTTTTAGATGCCTATGCATTAATTTCTCTCTTGTATGGGAGAAATACTGGATTGAAAATATTTAACCATTATTTTGTAAAAAGCTTAGCTACAAGATGCTGAATGTATAATCTTATACTTCCATTTTAAATAAGTCTCTTTTTAAGGCCATCTATGATAACTTTTTTTGGGAAGGAAACAGACTTTTTGTTTCTCTAATATGAAAAGAGTCTTATTTTAAAGTGTTATGTTCTGCTAGCAGCTTGGCAGCATTATACTAACTATATAACATTTCCCACTACTCAAAAATTTAAGTTTAAAGCATAATGAAAAGAAGATTTATGGGATTGTTATTAGTAGCCACTATACTATTTCATCTCATGTTGTACAAAAGGCTTGATATTACATATTTAACTGTTGAAAAGTTAGTTTAGCAACAAGATGCCAAATGAGTAAACTTTTATACATTTATACAAAAATTTTAATGTATAAACATTTCCATAACTTGAAATATAGCTATGTTGGGGAAAGTATGAAAGCAAGACTCATATTTATGTTTGGGGGAAAGATCTGTCTTTTTCATTTCAGGATGTGTAGCCATTTTAATGGAATTAGCTTAATAGCTGCAAGATGTTGAATGCATGTATTTGCTCAATTACTTCAAATAAACAAAAAGCACATGTTTAAGACCTTGTAGTTTTGTTTAGAAAGAGGTATTTCAATTGCTTTCATTGTTAGAGATATGCTTGATTTGCAAGTACCATGAAACTGTTCTTGTAAATAAGTTATGTTTAAGACCTTGTGAAAGCAAGATACATTGTTTATATTTGAAGCAAATGAATATTGAGAGGAATGTATTATTAAAGCATTATGTATTCGATGTAGCATCTTGTACATTTCACTGTTGCAATGGGTCCACCTGTATCCCTATTTAAATAATTTGTTTTTTCCCTTCCACTCCCCAAATTAAACCAACATCAAATACAGTGAAAGCGGGGGTTATACCGTGGGGGAGGGACATACAAAGCAACAAAAAAAATCACCTTATAAATATGTTAGAAACAATAGCAAGAAAGAAAAACCACTTGAGTCTTTATCTTGGGGTTCATTTCGCCTAACATCATCTTATCTGAACTTTGCTGCTTGTCTCAGACATATACTAGTTATTGCAAATAAGGGAAACCATGGAACCTATGTTTCTTTGGGCCTGGCTTACTTCACTTAATATAATTTTTTCCAAGTCTTTCCATTTCCTAACAAATGGGACAATGTCATTCTTTCTGATGGAGGCATAGAATTAATATATATCTATATCTATCTATCTATATATATATATCTATATATATCTCACATTTTCTTGATCCATTCATCTATTGCAGCATCTGGGTAATGCTGCAATAAACATAGTTGTGCTGGTAGCTTTAATATGGTCTTGTTTGTGATCATTCAGGTAAATGCCCAAAAGTGGGATTGCTGGGTCATAGGGGAGCTCTATGTGGAGTCTTTTGAAGAACCTCCATACTGGTTTCCAAAGTGGTTGAACAAGTTTACACTCCCACCAACAATGCAGTAAGGTTCCCTTCTGTCCACATCCCCTCCAGCATCTGTTGTTATTAGATTTCTTGATTATAGCCATTCTAACTGGGGTGAGGTGGCATCTCAGTGTTATTTTGATTTGCATTTCTTTTATGGCTAGAGAGGTTGTACAAGATGTTAAGTTAAAAAACAAACCTTACAACTTTGGTGGGGGGGTTTGAGGGGCAAGGCGAGTAGTTGTGGAGCTGGGAGGGCAGGGATGGATGATAAGGGAACAACAAAGGAGGAGGCAACAATACTTGATAAGAAATGCACTCTTTACCTAGCTCATGTAATTTTAACCCCTCTGTACCGTATTTTCACAATAAAAAACAACAAAAATAAAGTCAACAATGAATGAAACAAAACCCCAAATATAAATATAATTACTAACAGAATTGAAAAGAGAACTGTTCTCTGATAATAGTTTTGGAACTTAACACTCCATTATTGATCATTGAGAAGGATCACACACATTCAATGTAAGATCAATGTATAACTGGAAGGGTTATACAACCACACATAAACAAACTCATACACAGTAGCAGTAGAATGGTAGAAGTACAGTACACCTTTTTTTGGTTTTCTTTCCATTGGTACTGAAGACTGAGCACACGGCCATACACGTGCTAATAATTCCTCCACTACTTGAGATATTGCCTCTGCCCTTTTTGTTTTAGTTTATTTCTCAGATAATGTCTTGCTTTTCTTCTGAGGGGCAACTTGAGGTCACAATACTTCTGCCTCCAGCATACATGAGATTTCAGGTGTGTACCAAACACTTGGATTGTTTTTATGATGGTGCTCAATATATATATATTTCACTTGGACATTTATCTTAGCTCCATATATCAGGTATTAGAGGCATATGTACTACTACACCTGACAAATATTGTTTACATGTGTACATGCACTGCTATCCAACATTTACTTTATGTTAAATAACAAAATGTCAGTAACTCAAACACATTTATAAGGAAAAGCATCATTAAAACCATTACAAGAGATAAGAAAGGACACCACATGTTTGGAAATTATAGCATAAATGCATTAAATATTATACCAATCTAAAATAAATCTAAAGAAAGACAACAAAAGAAAAAACCACAGAGTCATAATTACATAAAAAATGAACTGCAAATATTCAACAGCCAAAGATGTAATGAAGGAATTAATAATTAGATACCAATGAAAATGAACAAACAACATTATAAAACTTGTGGAATACAGCAAAGCCCATGTGCACAGGGAAATTTACACCTCTCTGCACTTATGTCCAGCAAACCTCAAGTCAATAACCTATATTTACACCTTGAACAACAAGAGAAATAAAAGAAAACTAATTTAACACTTAACAGAAGTGAAGAAATAATAAAATTTTAGACCAGAAATAATTAAGCCTTATAAAATTGTTCATTTTCTTTAGATTTAACATTTATATGTGTTTGATATTCTTACAAAGATAAATTTTAGTTCACTGCTCATGTCATTCTGTTCTCATTTTATGGATTTTCTTAATTTCTGGTCACCATAGGGATTTTATTTAACGTCTTAAAGTTATAACATTCCAAATTAAGTTTATATTAGCTTAAATTCAATGATGTTCCTCAAACTCTTTCTTTACATACTTTTATTTATTAATATTAAAAATCATTAATATCAAACTTGCATCTTTACGTGTTTTATTTAATGTACTATTTACTCATTAATCTTTGGTCACACAGAAACTAAATTTTAAAAACTATAACATTGTCATAATAATTTAACTTTAATTATTGTAATAATTATAACTTCTTACAAAATTATATTCACTGATCTATTTTCTCATATATCTCTGTATTATACTTTAGTTCCCCTTTTCAACTTGCAGAACTAACTTCAACATTTCTTGGAGGACCGAACTAATGGTAAAGCACTAATATTGATCTGAAACATCTGTTGAGACATTCAGTATTAAAGGACAGGATTTTGGGCAAATGTCCTTTATATTCTCCCATCTGAAAATATCAATCTCCTTTCATCTCAAACAAGGTTCTAATAAGAAATCTGAAAATCTTATTGGAAATAACCAATTTATTTCTCCTTGGTCTTTTAAGATTTTCTGGGGTTTTTGACAGTTTTGTTGTATTTTAATATAGATTTAAATTTATCATAGTTGTAATTCACTTAATTTATATTTTACTTTCCTGTCTTTCATCAAATTTGAGATATTTTTGCTACTTGTGAGGGCTGATGAAGGAATGCTGGCTCCAGGTCAACCTGAGAATAAAAGTTTGTGAGATTAATCTTATTCAGTGACTTAGCATGGTACACTTATTATTCCAGCTACATGGGAAACACAATGGCTTAGTGCAGGAGCATGCACCTGTTATTCCCTGGGACCTAGGGAAGCATAAGTAGGGAATATGACTCAGCCTAACCTGGGCATAAAGCAGGATTTTGTTCATATATAACTAAAACATAAAGAAATCGGAGTTGTAGGTAAAGTGGTATACTACTTACCTTATAAGCATGAGACCTTGAGTTTAATCGCTAATAAGAGTTGGGCACAGAGAAGAAGAAGGAAAAAGAAAAGGAGGAGGAAGTGGTGGAGGAGGAAGGAAGAAGAGGAAGAAAGAAGTGAAAGGGTTGAGAGGCACGTCTCAAGAGGTAAAATAGCTTGTCTTGTAAGAATTTGAGTTAAAAAAACAGTGGGATATTTGCAGTCATTATATTTTCAAATGAACTTTTTAAATATATATATATATTTAGTGTAACGCTACTGTACAGAGGGGTTACAGTTACATGAGCAAGGTAATGAGTCCATTTCCTATTGAGCATTGTTTTCCCCTGCCATCCCTTTCCTCCCCACCTCCCCAACTCTGCCTTCCCCCCCAAAGTTCATTTTCATTTTCAACATACTGTCTTGCACATTTTGTTGTTACAATGGGTCATCCTGTATCCTTCTTTCAGCATTCTGTTATTCCCTTCCCCTCCCCAAATTAGAAAAATGTATACACAAGATGCAGGACATCGGAATCAAATACAGTAACAATGGGTTATACCATGGAGAAGTAACATACAAAGAAAGAAAGAAAAAAAAACCCAATCACACAGTGCTTTATAAGTACATTAACAAGAACAGCAAGAAAGATAAAAATCTCTTGTGTCCCTATCTAGGGGTTCATTTTACTTAGCATCAGCTTATATGGTCATATGTGCATAGCTTTTGACCTCTTCTGCCTATCCTAAACATATATTAGTTATTGCAGATAAGGGAAACCATAGGACCTATGTTTCTTTGGGTATGGCTTACTTCACTTAATATAATTTTTTCTAAGTCTTTCCATTTCCTAACAAATGGGGTGGTGTCATTCTTTCTGATGGAGGCATAGAATTCCTATATATACATATGTAGAAATATATATATATATATATATATATATATATATATATATATATATATACACACACACACACACACACATACACACACGCACATATATATATCACATTTTCTTGATCCATTTGTCTACTGGGTTGGTTCAATATCTTAGCTATGGTGAATAATGCTGTGATAAGCAGAGTTGTACTGGTAACTTTAGTTTGGCCTTATTTGTGATCGTCAAACTAACTTTTGACCATTTTTTTTGGCTCATACAAAGCATATTTCATCTCCTTAATAGTGTCTGACTGATTCCTTAAATTTTGCTGCCTGTCCTCAATCTGTTTCTCAAATTTACTAACTTCAACTATTAGTCATATTTTAATTTTTTGTTGATGCTCTAGCTTGCATTCAGAGTTTGTCATTTGCTTGTCTTAGCTTTTTTACTCACAAGAGGCGCTTTACCAGTGAAAACTCCAGGTCTTCAGCCTGACTTTTATGGTTGGGTATGTAGTCACACTGATGTTTCTTCCAGGGCTAGTACTAACCAAGTCCTTCAGATCTCTGGCCCCTGAATAGTTAGGATAGTCTTAAGCCACAGAAACTCAGTTTCTAAGCATTAACCAATTCTTTTCTTTCTTTTCTTATTTTTGTGGGTTGCGGGGCTTGAACTCTGGGCCTGGGTGCTGGCCCTGAACTATTCAGCTCCAAGTGAGTGCTGTACCACTTGAACCACAGAGCCACTTCCAGTTTCCTGGTGGTTAATTAGAGATAAGAATCTCATGGACTTTCCTGCCTGGGCCGGCTTTAAACCAGAGTCCTCAGATCTCAGCCTCCTGAGTAGCTAGGATTACAGGCATGAACTACTGGCACCTGGCTAATCAATCCTTTCTTATATATACATTTTTTATTGTAAAAAATATTGTACAGAGAGGTTACAGTTACATGAGCAAGGTAATGAGTACATTTCCTATCATACATTGTTATCTCCTCCTGTGTTTTTCCCCTACCATCCCTTCCCTTCCACCTCCACAACTACACCCCCCCATCTACATTGTAAAGTTAATTTTTCAACATAATGTCTGTGCATCTCATTGTTACAATGAGTCAACCTGTATCTTTATTTAAGCATTTTGTTTTAAAATCAATTCTTTTTCTACCTTTTTGAATATGCTTTTGATTTTCTCCAGTGAAGTTTTTATTCTAGCTTTCATACCTTATAAGTCTGGAAATTCTTATTTGCTCTAAAACAATAAAAGTATTTTTCTTTGTTGACATTCTCCTTATTTTTATAGTGGTGTCTGGCTTCTCCATCTTTCTTTGGCTCTGTATCTTAAAACCAATTATTTTAAGCTCTTTGTTTAGGTAGTTGGCCATCTAATTAATTTTTCTTTGAATTTATCATAATCCTGATTTTTAAGCTTGGATTTCCAGTTGGGAAACTGTACATTTGTCAGTCTTTATCCTTTGATATTTCTGAGTTTATTATCTTTTGGGTTTCCCTATTGTAGTCATTCACTCTACTAGGAAATAAAAGTGAAAGGGCAAAGTTAAGGTCTGATTTTCAAAATCCAAAAAAGCAACCAGTAATAACAATCCATCTATTATGTTTATCATAAATTACAGAAGGTATTATCAATATAGTTTGGTCCATATATACACATAGACACTTAAGCCATTCCACTAAGACCCTCAAAATATTTTTTCAGTATGAGAGCACTACTAATAAGTGTAAAGTACTAATCCTACTACTTAAGATGATATTTATATAACTGATTTACTTTAAATGAATATCGACAATGATAATAGAAAAAGCTATGAATATTAAATGACTTTAGAAAAACAGTGTCATTTAATGATGGATTTTTTTCTCTGTTGGCTTTGACTTTGTTAGATTATCATCATGATGTGCTGCTTTGCTTGATTCTTTCTTTGTTTTTCAGTATTTAGCTATGGTTAGTCTCATACCTATAACTTTTATTCCTGCTTCCTAAAGTGCTGTGTTTACAAGCATGCATCAAATGCATAATGTGTATCTTTATTTTTTAAAATTTGTGTTGTTGCTGGTTTTTTTTCTCGGGGTCTAGGTGCTATCTCTTATCTTTATTGCTCAGTTTATTGCTCTCTTATTTGAGCCAAAATTCCATTTCTGGCAATTCTCAGACTCAAACTAAGATTACAGGTATCACACACTAGCACCCAGCATGTACTTCTTTTTATATGTAAGCTTATCATATTTTTACAAATTTTATCACCTTTTGAGATTTGTAAACATTATTAACTACTATGTTGGTTCCTTATGTACTTGAGAAAGTAAACAAGAATCAAATAATATCATTATATATTTAACATTTTCAGAATCTGAAAATTATTACACCATTTAAGACTAATTATATTAATAGATTCTTGCATCAGTAAAGCAATATCAGCAAGTATTAAAATTTCAAAATTTAATTTTAACTGTCCCATGATATTATAGCATCTCTGCAATAACAGTCCTACTGCATTCATCCTTGTAGATTCTACATACTATATACTGGTCTGAAAGTGATTTCTTGTCCCTCTTATGAAACAGTATCTTTAAATCCAAGAGTATATATACTCAGGAGAGTAATTTATTTTTAAAAATTATATCTAAATGTGAGCCAATTATATTTTAACCCATCCTATCTACTTTCTTTTTATATGTTTTTCACAGCCCTAGAATTCAGTTTGCATCATAACAAATCATATGTGTATTTGATTTTTCTACTCTTAGTGAGATTTCTCTCACAATTTAATATTATAAAAATAATCAGCTCTACATATCTAAACCTAGAAGATGACTCATCTGGACATTAAGCCAAAATTTATCATCATATATATTTTACCTATTTATGAAACTAGATAAAAACAAAAACATAAGATAATAATACAGAATATTTGATTAATGCATGGTAACAAACCATCCATCAATTACACCAAAATGTATGTAAATGCTGTAAAATTAGTCTCTATAATTATGAAGATTAATATATTTTGAATTCTTAATATTTTCTAATGAAGCATTACTTAGTGGGATCATTAAGAAAAGTCCTATTTAGACAGAGATTCAGAACTCAAGATTTAATAAATTGCTAATATTATATTACCCCCTTTTGCTTAGATAAAAAAAAATATATGAAAACAGGGTTTATACCGTGGGAGAGGGACATATAAAGCAACAAAGAAATCATCTTCTAAATATGTTAGAAACAATAGCAAGAAAGAAAAACCATTTGAGTCCTTATCTTGAGCAACAATGAGAAACCATATTTCTCACTGTTAGTCGCAGATAAAAGGGACATTCTGGAAAGAACTCTGTGATAACAATAATAGATGAATTATCTGTACCATCTTCCTTTGTAAGCTTCATATTATTTTATAAAAATATCCAGAGAGCACTTTGAGATTATTATCAAAAAATAATAAACAAGAAGTTCTAAATTGAAAATATGGACCAAAGTCTATCGATAATACCTTCTGGAATTTATACCAAAATTATTAGCCAAACACCATTATTTTAATTTCTCATTAAATTCCTTTAAAGGAAAGTATAAGAATTGTATGAGGGTGAATTTTCTCATTTCTAGGATCATACAGAAAAGATTTACAAATCAGATGACAATTAAAGAACCATGTTTTCAAAGCATGATGAGCACAAATCATTTAATTGATTTTACAGCACTCCAGAAGGGCTGTTAGCAAGTAGAAGCAAGCTGGACCATCAACATAGAGCATTTTTCTTACCAACGGCAAAAACAGCAACAGCAAAAAAAAAAATTGGCTGTGATCTTAGGAGTTCCAATTCATTTGTTACAGTGAAGAAGAGTTCTGAAAATAAATCAAGTAATTTCAGTCTTTAACTCAAATTTTCATACATACACATAAAACATGTATTTTTTTCAGTCATGGTAATTGAACGTGGCCTTCCATTTGCTAACTTGGTTCTCTCTTACTTAAGACATTCACCAGTCTTTTCTTTGTTTTATTTGTTTTTAAATAGGACTTAGATTTTTTTTCTCAGAGCTGTCTTTAGAATCTGAATCTCTTCCTTATACTGGCATAGGGAGGCATGTGCTTGTATTACAGGCATGTTTGACCACATCTAGCTTTTTGGTTGAGAGTATCTCACTAACATTCCCTGTCTAGCTTTGAACCAAGAACCCTTCAATTTCTGACTCCTGAGTAGATGATAATTCAGGAAATTGCTGCCACAAACATCCCTATAAGCATTTTTGAAGCTTTGATTTTGTGCATTTCTTAATATGGGAAAGTAATTTACAATGACTGCAATTTTAAAAAAAAGTGCAGCATTTTTCAGAATATCTATTGCTTTTGGATTTCAAAATCAGTGATCTTTTTCTTAATGGTAAAATAGACTGTGAAGTGTCAGTAAGCTTCATGGATCAGAAACTATCCATATCAATATACTATCCAGTATTAATACACTAGATCTTAGTGACTCAGTGATTTCTGTTGAAAATTCATAACATTCAAGTTTCAACTGTTTCCAAAACCTAATAAAAATTCTAGTTATTTGCTAGCACAGTGAAAATAAGTTAGAAGTTGTTTCTGCATAGTTGTAGAACAACTTCCTCGTAATTATGATATCAATTGATTGGCCATTCCTAATTCTTGGATGTGCTTTCCTATATGAGAATCAGGAACTATCTATGCTAACTAAAATTTAAACTTATGTGTAATATAAAAAAATAGATTCTCAATGACTCTATATATGGATCATAGGTCCCATTTTGAAGCACACAAATAAATATAGAACATTCTTCTAACCATAGAGAATTACAAAGAAGAAGCCATTCATATTTTTTCTGAAAGAGTATTGCTGTAATTAGGAACATTTGAGTAGAGCCATTGAGTCTCTTAAATAGCTATTTGCATCTGATTTTGGTTATAAGTTGATTTCATTTATATTCTCATCAATAATGGGATCATGGTTCATAACCCCCTCCCGGGTATGGGGGACAGCAAATTGTTATATATAAAAGAACCAGTGAATTGTACTTTGTACAGAAAAATCAGAAGCACTGGTTTGCAAATGCATTAAAATATTTATAAAAATAAGTATTTTTAAGGGAAGAATTCAGGGCCTGGGTGTTGTCCCTGAGTTATTTTGCTCAAGGCTAGTGCTCTCCTGCTTCCGCTAGAATTCTACTTCCACCTTTTTCATGGTTACTTGGAGATAAAAATCTCACAAATTTTCTTGCTCCAGCTGGCTCTGCACTGCAGTCCTCAGTTCTCCAGCCTTTGGAATAGCTACATTTAGTTATCAGCGCTCAACAATAGCAAAGTTTTAACTGAAATGAGTGATTTAATCTTCTATAAGACTGTCTACTGAATCTCCACATCTAATGGGAGTTAATCTAAAGGGGACATTGTGATGTCCACCAAAAGAGAAGTGAAGCTGAGTTGGATCTACTTTATACAACCCCAGCAATAACAACGTATAATACCTCAGGAATTTTTCAGTTTCAGAGAATGATCTAACACTAAAGAACTGTTTCATTTATTATCATTTTTTCAGTACTGAGGTTTGAATTTAAGGCCCTGCTTGTGGTAGACAGGCACTCTACTAATTGTGTCATGTCCCTATCATTCCTCCTCTCTTCTTTCTTTCTTTCTTTCTTTCTTTCTTTTTTTGAATAGACATTTGCTTTTTCCTGGGTTGACTTGAACTCCTCAGTCATTTTTCTTAATACTTCCTGCATAGTGTGATGACATGTAAACTTCACTCTGTCCAGGTCTTTATTAAGAACAGCATCTCATGAACTGTTTTGCTCAGACTGTACTTGAACAGTGATCATCCTGATCTCAGGTTAAGAAATAGCTAGGATTACAAACATGAAAAATTATGAACAACTGTCATCTATTATCTCTTGACTAGGTTCTACCTAAGGGTTTATTATATAATTTTATATTAGTATATAAAATGGAAATTTCATCTTGACGATGATATCTTGAAGAGGATATAAACTATATCAAACATTCTATATTGTTCAAATAGAACTCCAAAACATTAAATTTACCCTTCTTGCTAGGAAAAAATGGAAACATTCAAAGTTCAAAATGATATTTTAGAAGTCTGAATATATATGCCAGTGGAAATCTAGATTTTATTTTATTTTACTTACCATAATTTTGTTTAATAATACTTACATTCTCTACTTCCCAGTAAAACGTAACCATAGCTAAAATCTTATCTATAAATTCTTCCAGTTATAGTCACAGAATATGCTTTAACATAACACTTACTTATGAAATTATTTTTCTATGTTTTTACTTTCTCTTTGATATTACTTTTTCAGTGAGCTTTTTTTTAATACTGTGGATATTTTCATTATTTGTGACTTAAAAAATAATTGTAACTCATTATATATGCAAAGAAAGGACTGGGAGAAACAACAAAAAGAAAAGTCATATTGGGTGCCAGTGGCTCATGTTTGTAATTTTTGATACTTAAGGAACTAAAATCTGAAGATTCTGGTTCAAAGCCAGCTCATACAGGAAATTCTATGAAACTCTTATCTCCAAGCCACAACAGCAACAAAAGCCAGAAGTGGAGCTGTGGCTGAAGTGGTAGAATGCTAATACTTGAGCAAAAATGCTCAGGGACAACACTCAGGCCTTGAGTTCAAAACCCAAGGACTGGCACATAAAACATATAAGAAACAAAAGAGAAAAAAGAGAATTGAAAAGAAAACTCACCTGCTGCCTTTGAAGGTCTCACGTGCTCTAGGCCTACACTATTACCCAGTGGCATTTCTAGTATTGTTCACTCACATCATGAAGCCTGTTCAAAGGATTCCACACTTTAGTAATTTTCATAGTTGTGTCCATAAATTCACTCATGGTTAGTCTTGTTCGGAAATCCTTTTATTTTCATCTTGCCACATTCAACACTAAAGATATTAGCAAATTGAATATTATAGTTTTAGTTAGCCTCATTATATTTCATATGACATTTTTTACTTTACATCCCATAAAATAGAATACATGAATAATACAAATAATACAAATAATAAATCTAATGACATTATTTTTATGGAAATGATGTTGGGCTTCATTTATCTTATGGCAACATAAATACAGAATATTTCTTCTACAGCTTCAGTCAGCATCAGAATTACCAAGATCTTAAAATTGAATCCTGAGCTTGAACCTCAGAAATCCTGATTCATTTTGACTGAAGTAAGACCTAAGAATTTACACTTTTAATAAAGTTCTCATGTGGTAATTATGCTACTAGACCAAAGATCACACTTTGAAAAACATATTTAGATGCTAAGTTTACTGAAATTTTGTTTTGGGCATATACAGATATAACATGTATAATTGATCAGTCATTTTTAAAGGACAGGCTGGCTGCAAAAGAAATTCATGAAGAGAAATCATCATCAGTAAGGATATAATAGCAAGCACATTTTTGACGTAACATCCTCCTAGAAGTTGATAGATCCCACTTTCCACTCAGGTATATATCTTTTCATGTGTCTGTTGGCTATACACAATAGTTTAAAATGTCTTAAAAATGTCTATTGGAGTATTTTGCTAAGTATTTTTTTATTGATTTTATGGATTTTGTTACTTAATTTTAGATCTTTATCAAAATACATTTTGATAATAGTGCTATATGAGATCTGTTATTTGAAAATATTTCCTTCCATTATTTTGAGAACCCTTTTGCTCCATTAGTACTGCACACAAGTATTTTACTTAATTCTGATGAAAATAAATTTTCGTATATTTTTTATTTTTATTTCTTTAGGGTCTTTAAAAAATCATTTTCCCATACAATATTAAGGAATTTTCTCTTAAGCATTTTTCAAAATCTTAGTTTAGTTTATGCAAGTAGTTCTCTCCATCACATGGCTTTATTTTAGATAAGAAGTGATAGCTAAATTCCAATTTCATTCTTCTGCATAAATATCTAGTTTTTATCCAAGACCATATCTTCAGAGATCATTATTCCCCCAGGGAATAGTCTTGGGAACATTTGATAAAAAGGTCACTTCTAGAATCACTACTCTGTTCTACTGGTTTGTATTTCATTCCTAGATATTACTCTCTTGAGTACTATATATTTGCATAATTTTGAAATTTTGAAGTTTGTATCTTGTTAATTTATTCATTAACATATTACTTTTACTATTTTAGTCTCAAAGATGCCCTATAAATTTTAAATGAATTTTTTTAATTTCACAAAACAATATGCTGTGAATGAACTTTGCAACTTGGGGGTAAGGAAGTGGGAGCAAAACGAAGGAGTGGGTAACAATGTTTGACAAGAAATTTACTCACTACGTATGTAACTGTAAAAAATAAAAACTGAAATTTTTATAGGAATTTTACTGAGTTCTTAGGTCATACTTGGTAAAATTCACATCTAAAATATTTAATGTTAATGTTTTAATATTAATGTTAATATTTTCAATTTGTAAAATATCTAGTACTGGTTAAAATGCTACAAAATAAGCTTCTCATGAAGTTATTAGAAAAATTAACTATGATTATTTTGGAATAAGTTGGCAATGCCTATTAATTTTAAAGCATATATATCTTTATTGCAACAACTCTACTTATATATTCTATTTTATAGAAATATAAGGAGAATACTAACCAGACACTAAAATATCTATTGAACCACTGATTATAATTGCAAAAAAAAATACAAAAGCCATTCAATTAGAGAACTGTTGAAAAAGGGGTAAAATACTGATATTGGCATATTGTAAAAAAAATAAGAGTAAAAGATTAAATAACATCAATTTACATGGCTGTTTACTGGAAAGATAAAATGGTTTGAGAATATTGGTAAATGGAGACAACAAACACATGATACAGGGAGTTATTTTATGTATCTGTATAATAGTGGTGCAGGTACCTTTGTAGAGATTTTTTTCAGAAGTAGAGGTCATAATAAGCTGATTCTTTTGAAGTTCAAAAATGTGTTCATTTAATTTAGCACTTTTAGTCATCCCTGAAAAATACAAAAACATGTATTATTTAATTATACCAGAAATTTACGAATTTCAACTTTATATAAGGTAAAATAAATCTTGATCCCCTCGTTGTGAAGGACAGATTCTTACACAAAAATTTTAGCTGGTTTAAATAAAGTAGATTAACCAACCCAAATGTTTTCCGTCTGATTTTCCTTGCCAAGCAGTCTGTTGTGTTTGGTGTAACTCAACAAAACAAACATCAAACTGTGCATTGTGATGCAGTTCTCTCAATGCTCAAGTAAGCCACAAATTTAAGTCCAGCTTACAACCAAATAACGCAACATCTTGCCTCAGGAAAAAGAGGAAGAATAAACATTTTATATACAAGTGTCAGAAAATCATGGTAGTCATTAAAACAAAAATCTTGAGTAATGAAATTTTAATTTGTCAGATAGATTTTTATGTCTGTATAAAACTATAACCAATTTTTTTTAAATTGATACTCCCTGGGGTTGGGAAGGTGGCTCAGTGGTAGTGCACTTGCCTTGCATGCCTGAGGCCCTGGGTTCGATTCCTCAGCACCACATAAGCAAAAAAGAGAAAGAGCCGGAAGTGGCACTGTGGCTCAAGTGGTAGAGCGCTAGCCTTGAGCTGAAGAGCTGAGGGACAGCACCCAGGCCCAGAGTTCAGGCCTCACAATCGGACCCCCGCCCCCCCCCCAAAAAAAAAGAAATTTAAAATTGATACTCCTTGAGTAAAAAATCAGTCTATGAATGGAGGTGAATTTTTTTCTAATTATTATTTATTTATTTGTTTGTTTTGTTTTGTTGGTTGTGGGGCTTGAGCGCTGTCCCTCAGCTCTTCAGCTCAAGGCCTAGTGCTCTACCACTTGAGCCACAGCACCACTGCCAGTTTTCTGATGGTTGATTGGAGATAAGAGTCTCACGGACTTTCCTGCCCTGGCTGGCTTTGAACAATGATCCTCAGATCTCCGCCTCTGGAGTAGCTAGGATTACCAGAGTGAGCCACGAGAACCTGGCTAAAATTACTATTTTTAACATACATTTTAGCACTGTTAAAGAATAAATGGTAGGAAAAGTGTTGTGTTAAGACCATTCACTACATTCCTTTTGCTGCATGAAAATAAGACAAAATTCTCCGGTGTGTGGCACTACAGAGAAGATGGTTGGTAATATAGACAGCCATTGGACTGTAATAGTAAATAATAAGAAAGTTATGAAATAGGACATCCAGAAATACTGAAATGTAGATTTATAATAAACTCTAATCAAATCAGTAAGACATGGAAGGTTCTCACAATGCAATTGCAAAGAAAAAGGAACACAATTTGGGTGTTCTGATAGAAGCAAAATGAAGGTACAAATAGCTGGCACCTACAAAACCTTACAATGGAAATCTTGTACCATGCAACAAGCAAAAGCCAAAAATTTAAAGCATTTAAATTGTGATGTCTTCGAATTTATAAAAATTAATATTAAGACACTGAATCATGGACCTAGATAAATCAACAAACACAAAACATAAGAAATACTAATAAAATCCTATAATATTCAATGTACAGTAAATAAAATTAAGTTAAAAATCTTAAAAATTTGGAAGTCATTTTATCTGTAAATGAACAAATTTATATTTGCAACCATAGTTTCTTAGAAAATCCCACAAGCAAGAAAAGTTACAGTACTTTTTTAATATTTGGAAACCAAACTATGGAAATATCCTTTAGGTACAAAGATAAATTAACCCTTCTCTGGCAAGTACAAATGAGGAAATTTGTTTCCAGTAGAACTAATTTAAAATAAAGGTTAAAAAATTATTATTCAGAGAAAAAGTTATGTAGGTTTGAAATCATAGACAATGAATAAAAAACATTTTTTAAATTTAAAGATACTATATTACTATAACTAAGTTTCTACCTAAATCAAATGAATTAAAGAAATAATAGGACTGGAAAGAGGAATATGATTTATTTTGTTTTTATTCTGGTCCTGGTGTTTTTGTTTTGTTTTGTTTTGTTTTGCCAGTCATGGGGCCTGAACTCTGGGCCTGGGCACTTTGCCTCAGCTCTTCAGCTCAAGTCTAGCACTCTACCACTGTAGCCACAGCACCACTTCCGGCTTTTTCTGCTTATGTGCTGCTGAGAAATCTACCAGGGCCTCATGCGTGCAAGGCAAACACTACCACTGGGCCACCTTCCTAGTCCCATGGTCTGGGTGTTTGAACTCAGGGCTTGAGTGCTGCAATAGCTGAGAGCTATCCCTAGCCTGAGCCATTTCTGGCTTTTTTGTGGTTAATTGGAGATAAGATTCTTATAGACTTTCCTACCCAAGCTGGCTTTGAACTGTGATCTTCAGATTTCAGCCTTTTGAATAGCTAGCATTATAGATATTAGTCACTGACACTCAGATTATATTTGCTTTTAATATTTGACCTACAAATAAAAACATATGATGTTTTTTGGGAATAGCTTTGGGTTGGAATAACTTATTTTTATCAGTATAAATATAAAATGCAAGCCTTTAGATATCCAATAAAAAGGAAGAAATAAGCAGATAAAACATACTAAGAGAAGGATATAAAATGGGAGCATATGAAGTGTCCAATTAAAACAGAAAAGTAAAATAAGTGTGGGAGAACAAAATGAGAAGAGAGAGTAAGGGCATAAATAGAACACAGGGACATAGATTAGATACATTAATACAACTAGGTCAAAAAGCAATTTAAATATCAATGATCAAAATACCAAAAAGAAATAAAGCCCAATTTCTTTTACGTAAGTGGTATTAGTTTTAAAATAAGAAGCTATGTTAACTTTAGATATAGTATTATTCAAACAAGACAAATTATTAGAAGAAAACAATAACATTGTACAATGATTAAAAAGAAGTTCAATTCTCCAACAGAATAGGATATTAAATATGTAAGTGGAATCCTAATAGCACTACACATAGAAGTATTTACTATTTTATATGCTTACAATTTTTATCCTTGTCTTAGCATGTTAGGTTCTTTTTTTTACCCCCACCAGTCCTGGGGCTTGAACTTGGAGCCTGGATTCTGTCCCTGAGCCTCTCAGTGCTCCAGACTATTACAGTGCCACCTCTGCCTTTTTCTGAGTAGTGTATGGGAGATAAGAGTCTCACAGACTTTCCTACCTGGGTTGGCCCGGAACCATGATACTAGATCTCCGCCTCCTGAGTAGCTAAGATTACAGGTGTGAGCCACTGGCACCTGGCTTAGCATGTTCGTTTTGTCTGTTTATTTATTTCTTCTTTAGTGATACAAATGATACTACTTTTAAAATAAGAAGTAAGAAGCTAGGCAAACTGTCATAATACCATATAACTGAAGAGAAGATCCAAAAAGGTGGCAATTATACAAAATGGGATGTTATTAAGCACTAGAAAAAATGAAATTGTGGTATTTTCATGAAAATGAGTGGACATTTTTATATTAAGAATTTTAAACAAGGTTCAGAAAAAAATCTACATGTGTTTTGTCTCATAAATTGATGGTAGATATAAAAGATAACATGTGAAAACACACGTGGAAGTATATATACATATATAGAAAGAAGAATATGTTTATAATTCTGAGATTGAGGGAAAAAGAGTGAGAGAAAGAGTAAACAGAATCATAGAGGATGAACAATGTACAATCTTATTGCATGTGCATATGAAAATGGCATAAGGAAACAAAACTGTTGAATTGTAGTGGTTAAGTGGTATGAGAAAGATAGGAGTAAACAAAGGATTTAATTGGATTAAAGTCATCTATATACATTTCTGAAATATCATGGTGAAACTGCTATGAACAATAAATGCACCCTAAAAATAAGTAGATGACAAGAATAGAAAACAAGCTCAATCTGGGGACTGGTTGATAGTGTGAGGGGAAGGGGAAATGGAAAGGTTGAAAAGGGGGATTATGACCAAAATACCTGTGTATCTGTGTGAGAAAGACACAATTAAGCTTGTTGAGATTTATTAGTGAGGGGATAGGAGTGGATAAGACAAATTGACAAAAGGGGTGAGTTGTATGTACATAGGGATATTTCAAAATAAGATACCCCCGTTAAGATAGTTTATGTTAATAAAATAAGTAGGAAGAATAATAAAAGAGAAACAACTGCATATACACTATGAAAAAATTTAGTAACTCTTGTATGCATATCAAAATAAGAGAATAAGAATAAGGAAAGACTGTTGGGAAACACATGCATACAAATTTCTAGATTCAAAGCATAAAAGGAAATATTTTATAGGCTTCCAAAAGACAAAAGATTGTCTTCAGAAGGTCAAGTTAATATTGGTTTCATATACATACAATATCAGAAACCTGGAGATAATTGAAGGACTGTATTAATGGGAACGAAAGTATAAGACAAAATACATCCAGCTTAGAGGTTTTCTAAGTTAAAAAATGTAAATGCAGCAATAACAACCAAGTTCCATTTAATTCAATTTTAGAACACACACATTCTTATCTATTAAATATACATTTAAATCATATAACATTTAAAAAGACTAAGTTTACGACAAATATCAATAAATTTCAGAAACAAAATTTTACAGATAGCATTCATTTTTCTTGAGAAAGCAATTTTTTTTAGTGTTAGTCCTTAAATGTTTTATTGTAAGAATTTCATATAGGTATATGTTCAGTGAACACATTTATCCTCAGTATCCTCCCTTCCCCACTCCCCCACCTGTTCATTCAATTTCAGTTTTCAAATAGTCCTTTAACTTTCATGAATTTTCATACAAATGAAATATTCATATTTGAAAAGTAAATAATGGCCAAAGTTGAGTAATTTAATTAAAACTCATAAATATATGATTAACATCTACTTCATGGGGTAAATCATAATAGAATCATTAAGTTAGCTGAAAAATAATGAATACTTCAAATGAAGAAGAAATGAAAGCCAGTAATATTTTGAATAATATTTAAAACCATTTTATACAAGTTGTATTTGTTGCTTAAAGCAAAATACCATAAGAACTATTTCAAATAAAATTTGTAAAATGACAAAAAATGAAAAATATGTTACAAAGAAGTTAATTTAGTTAGCAAAGTAAAAAAGTAACTGGGAACAATGAATAAAACCAAAAGTTGGACTTAAAAAGTCTGATAATGCAGCTGAAAATCATAATGAGCATGGTAGTAGAATACCTTTATTCTACTTTATTGTGATTTAAAAAAATCACAACACTATCAACAACAAACAATATAACCACAGTTACTGAAGACGTTCTAGTCTTCCTCAATTATGCTTAATAATTCAATATGAAATCTAATAACTGAGCATTTGCAAGGCAAAATTAAATTATAACGATAAAAAGTAGAAAGCTAATTAGTTGTTAAAAAGACACTGGAAATGTAATCCTGTTATATTTTTGAAAGTGTCATTTATAGTTGTAAGTTTGTATTTAAATTCTATCCAAAGAGAAAATATGTCAATATGACTTAAACTATTCCTTAATGTGAAAATATAACTTTGATCGATCCAAATGTATCTATACTTTCCTTTTTTGTGTCTTTAGGGTCAATAAAAACTTACTGCTAAATCAACCGACAAGGGATTTTTCCTTGAGTTTTCTTATCAGACTTGTATAGATCAGCTTTTACATGTAGTACTTTCATCCATTTGAATTTATTTTGAGTATGTCATGACAACTAAACCCCAACTTCATCATTCTACATGAAGTAGTTTTTCTACCACTATAGATTGCAAAGACTGCACTTTCCCACTGCATAGCTTTGGTAACATTTAACTATAATCTTCCATTTATTTCTGGAATCAATGTTTTGTTCCACTGATTTATGTTTCAGTCTCATAAAATACTCCCTTGAGTATCACAGATTTGTATAGTTTTTAAATTATAAAGTCTATTTCTTGTTAACTTGTTCATCAACAAAACTACTTTTACTATTTCCATCACAAAGATGTCTTATAAATTTTAGATTTTAAAAATATTAGATTTTTATATACTATTATAAATTATTCTGTAAATTTTACATAATTGTATATAAAATTTAAATTTTAAAAATATTTGTGGATTTTTTTATGGATTTTACTGAATGCTTAGGCCTTATTGGGCAAATTTCCCATCTGGAAAATATTATCTAATTTTGTTAATATTTTCAATCTGTAAAATGTCTGGTGCTTGGCCAAGATGTTTAGAAATAAGCTTCCCATGATTTATTAGAACTATTAACTGTAATTATTTTGAAAAAAAGTGTGGCAATATATTTAAAGCATACACAGTATACACATTGTGCAACAACTCTACTCATATGTTCTATTTTATGGAAACATGGGAAACATATTAAATGTATACAAGGATATTTATTAAGACTGTGGTTGCAAAAAGAAAATGAGAAATATAGTTTATTTGATTATAGAACTGTTGAATGGAAATGTGAAATATTCACATTTGTTGTATTGGGCAAAAAATAAGAGTGAAAGAGATTAAAGAAATAAATGAATTCACATAGGCTAAAGGAAATAAGGCTTAACTGTAAATTAAAACAAAATTATTTCTGTATGTAGGCATATATTTATGGAGAAAACTCAGTGAAGATGTGCTTTGTACATAATATTGAATATTAGTGAAAAGATACATGGTTTAAGAATATTGGTAAATGAGAACAATGGAACATGATACAGAGTATCATCTCACATATCTATGAAATAACCAATCTTTTACCTTTTCTGAGATTCTTTTTAGTTGTAGTGGTCACAATATGCAGATTTGGAAACTTAAAAGGTTTTTCATTTAATCTTCGGATTTTAGGTATTGCTGAAAAATAATAACATTAGTATTATTTGATTATACTAAAAACTAATTTTAACTTTATAAGGTAAAATAAGCCATTTTATTGCTATTACTAAATTGTACAAAGTGGTTACAATTCCATAATTCATGATATGAATGCAATGCCTCTTGGTCAATATCATCACCCTTTCCTTCATTCTTACCCTTTTTTTCCTTTTCTACCTCTACATCCCTATTCTAAAAGACGTATTCCTTACACATTTTTCATTGATTTGGATAAAGTAATTTAACAAGCACAAATATTTTCTTTCTGATATTCTTTGGCAATTGTTGTTTACAAATGTGCCTCACAATAGTATAAGTGAGCAAAAAGAGCAACACAGCTAGTCATGGTGATACAATATTTAATACTTTTTTGGTTTTTGTTGGTCTGAAGCTTGAACTCAGGATCTGGTGCCATCCCTTATATTTTCCACTCAAGGATAACACTCTACCACCTTGAGCCACAATGCCACTTCTGGTGTTCTGATGGTTAATTGGAAATAAGAGTTCTCATGGACTTTCCTGCCTGGGCTTAGCTTCAACCCAAGATCCTGAGATCTTAGCCTCCTGAGTAGTTAGGATTAAAGATGTGAGCCACTGGAGCAAACTGAGACAAACTGAAGCAAGGTGCTTCCTGGGCTTAGGTAGTTATACAAAGGAGTTTCATTTCAACATTCCAATGGTTTTTGCCAGTCATGGAACTAGAACTGAGCTGGACACTCTTGCTCTACCACTTTGAGCCACAGTGCCACTTCTGATTTTCTGGTGGTTAATTGCAAATAAAAGTCTCATAAACTTTCCTGTCTGCACTGGCTTTGAACAGCAGTCCTTAGATCTGTCTCCTTAGTAGCTAGGATTAATTACAGATGTGAACCATAAGTGCCAGTTCGACATAACACATTTTGAGTACAACACAACTTTTTAACTATCAACCTTTCCATCTCTTTTCCCCATCTGTCCTGACCCCATTCCTCCTTTCAAATTATGTATGTTCAGTGAATATTATAACTGAATTTATTCACTCTTTCTCTTTCCATTTATCTGTCCCTTCTCTCTTGATTTCCCCCTTCCTGACAACACACTTCGGCTTCCTGGCATTTATTTATTTGCTAGCTATGCATAAATTGTTTAAAGTCACATCATTACAAACTGACCTTCATGTATTATGCTTATAGAAATTTCAAATGTGAGAGAAAGCTGATTTGGGGGGAAGGGAAGAACTGGAGTTATATCCATTCAGTCTTTCTAAATATGCCTTTTTCCCCTTAGTAAATTGGAGATAGTGTATTTCAGATTTGTCTGCCTTGGCTGCCTAGGTATTATTATAGCCTTGAACCACTAGTGCAAGTAAAAAGAAAAGTTTTTAACCATATGATAGTAATCAAATAAAACATAAAATGACTAATTAAATCATAATTACTCCAATTTTCATTTCTTTCTATAAAATATTATAAGTTCAGCTTTTTTTGTCAGCTGTGGGACTTGCAATCAGGGCTCAGACACTAACCCTGAGCAATTTTTGTTCAAAGCTAATGCTCTACCACTTTGAGCCACATGTCCATTTCCAGTTTTTCTGGTGGCTAATTGAAAATAAGAGTTTCAGGGACTTTCCTGTCCTGGTTGTCTTTAAACTATGACCCTCAGATTTCAGTCTCCTGAGTAGCTAAAATTACATGCATGAGCCACCAGCACCTGGCAAACTCAGCTTTTTATAACTGACACTTCCATGATGAAAAATAAAACAATCTGTGCAAGAGTTAGGCAATGGTCTCTCACACCTGTAATCCTAGCTACTCAGGAAGCTGTGATTTAGGCTTAAGTAGGAAAGTCTGTGAGACTTATATCCAATGAACCACCAAAAAGCTGGAAGCAGAATTGTGCCTCAAGCTGTAGTAGAGTGCCAGGCAGTTATTAGCAAAATAAATCAGAGCCAGAATCCAAGCCCAGAGTTCAACCCCTAGGAGTGGTACACACACACACACATGCACGCACGCACGCACGCACAGGATCAGTGCTAGAATGAAGAAGAAAAAATTAAAAATACTATTTGAAACATATATTTAACACTATTAATAAGAAAATATAACATAGGTAAGTTGGTTGATTAGAAATATCCATCACATTTCTTTATCTCCATTACTCTGTAAGATAACTCTCAGGTGTGTGGTAATTGAGACAGGAGAGTGTCCTGGTAAGGCAAAAGTTAGTAATAAACTAAAATGAGCTAGAAAGTAGAGAAAATACAAAAATACTTAACTTTAGATCTATACAAAAAAAACCCACAAAGGACATCAACATTGAGTGCTAAGCACAGTGGTAGAAACAGGGGAAATCCCTACAATTCACTTGCAGGTAAAAGAATAAGGAACTCTCCTTGGATCATTCCACAGGTATTAAACCTAAGAACAAACAAATAGTACTCTGAAACACTTTAGGAGTGGGATTTGGGTTCCAGACAACAAACAGATATCAGAGAAGCAGCCTGACACATCACATTTCATTCCCTGGAGCCTTATCAGGATAGGTGTTATGGACAAATACTGTCACTGGGACAAGCACAGTACCTTGTGGTTTAATACCTTTAAATAATAGTCTCCTGACTGAAACACACTCACCATCTGTGTGAATTCAGGACACTTGTAATCAAAATGATTCTTACAATACTACACGGATGTAGCCACTGGGCTGAGTCAAGAGAGGAATGACACAACCAACAGATCCACTGAGAAACTATGTGCTTCAAGAAGGACACGAGGTATAAATTAAAGGTACAGGATTCTTATTCAAAAAGTTCACAGCAGAAAAACTCTAAACTATTAAGAAAGACACGGAAATCTAAGTACAAAAGGCATTTATACCTTTCCTACCTCCTAATAAACCGTAATTGAGTAAAATTACAAATCAATATTAGAAGAAATTATGGAAATGTACATGAAAAATTGAACATCACAGTTTTGAAAACACAGTGGATTACTGGAAAATCAGAGAGTAAATCTAGAGCAAAATAAATAAGATGGAGACCAAAATAAAATGTAAAAATCGATTAAGCACAATTGGTTCTTTGAAAAGATAGAGAAGACTGACATATCATTAGTCAAACTAGTTTACAGAAAAATAAGACCAAAATTAATCAAATTAGAGATGAAAAGATAATATAGTAGTAAATACCAATCAATTCTAAAAATCATTCAAGACTATTTTACAAAACTACACTCCAACTAACTGGATAGAATTAAGTAAACATGATAGTACATAAATATACTCAGAAAGATATTTTAACAACATTCAATATTCTTTTGTGTAAAAGCACTTTAAAAAGGTATGACAGAAGGGTCATACCTAAAGATATTAAATGCTATATGTAAAAAATAGCAACAGTGTACTACAAGGTAAAAACATGACTGTATTTCTTTTAAATTATAAGAAAGACAAGAGTCCATTGGTCCTCAGGCCAGTTCCTGTGCCAGTACCAAAGCTGTTTTTACAACCACAGCATTATAATAGAGTTTGAAGTTTGATATTGATATTCCTCCAGCACTGTTCTTCCTGCTGAGGGATGTTTTTGCTATTCAGGGTCTTCTATCATTTCATATGAATTTTGGGTTGCTTCTTCAATTTTGACAGGTATTGCATTGAATTTGTAGATAGTTTGGGGCAGTATTGCCATGTTCACGGTGTTAATTCTCCCAATCCAGTAGGATGGGAGGTTTTTCCACTTCCTTTAATCTGCTTCAATTTTTTTTTAAGTTTTTAAATTTTTCTCATA
Organism: Dipodomys merriami; assembly: GCF_024711535.1. Lineage (NCBI taxonomy): Eukaryota > Metazoa > Chordata > Mammalia > Rodentia > Heteromyidae > Dipodomys > Dipodomys merriami. The sequence continues at coordinate 22,186,074 of NW_027205603.1, forward strand.
GATGTACTTGACCTCTTTGGTTAAGTTTATTCCTACATATTTTATTTTTAAGAGGCTATTACAAAAGGAGTTGATTTTTTTAATATCAGCCTCACTCTTCTTATGGTTGGCATACAGAAAAGCTACTGATTTTTATGGGTTAATTTTTTTGGTCGGTTGTGGGGCTTGAACTCTGGGCTTGGGCATTGTCCCTCAGCTCTTCAGCTCAAGGCGAGTGTTCTACTGTTTGAGCCACAACACTACTTCCGATTTTCTAGTGGTTGATCGGAGGTAGGAGTCTCATGGACTTTCTTGCTTGGGCTGGCTTTGAACCACGATCCTCAGATCTCAACCTTCTCAGTAGGATTACAGGCATGAGGCACCAGCACACAGCATATGGGTTAATTTTGTACCCTGCTACTTTGCCAAAGTTTTGGATCAGCTCAGTAATTTGGGAGAGGAGTCTATGGGGTTCTTTAAGTACAGATCATGTCAGCTGCAAAGAGGGAGAGTTTTGTTTCTTTTTCCCTTTTTTTTTGGGGGGGTCGGGTCATGGGGCCTGAACTCTGGGCCTGGGCGCTGTCCCTCAGTTCTTCATCTCAAGGCTAGCGCTCTACCACTTGAGCCACCTCCCCAGCCCCTCTTTTTCCCTTTTTATATCCCTTTTTATTTTTGTTTCTTTCCTTATTGCTCTGGCTAGGAATTCCAGACATGATCCCTAATCTTTGATGAAGGAGCCAACATGATCAGGTAGAAGAAAGATAGCCTCTTCAACAAATGCTACTGTTAGAATTAGCTATATACATGTAGGAAATTGAAGATCGATCCTTATATATCACCTAGCACCAGAATAAACTCCAAATATATCAAAGACCTTAAGGTAAAAGCAGAAACCATGAAAATATTACAGGAAGGAATAGGGAATACACTAGGGCTCCTCAGCACTGGTCAAAACTTCCTAAATGAAGATCTAGAAACACAACAAATCATAGAAAAACTGGATAAATGGGACTGATTAAACTGCAGTGCTTCTATGTAGGAAAATACATAGCTAGCAGGATAAATAGAAAGCCCACAGATTGGGAGAAGATCTTCACTAGCCATATAACAGACAAGGATCTCATATCAAACATATACCTAGAGCTCAGATAATTAAAGTCCCTATAACCAATCCCCAAAGAAACAATCACCCCACTAATAAGTGGGCTAATGACTTAAAGAGAGACTTCTCTGGAAAGGAAATAAAAATGGCCAAGAGAAACATGAAGAAATGTTCAAGATCACGGCAATAAAAGAAATGCAAATCAAACAACATTGAGATTCTACCTCACCCCAATTAGAATGCCCATTATCAAGAAAACAAATAATAACCAATGCTTGCAGGGATGTGGCCAAACGGGGATACTACTACACTGTTGTTGGGAATGTAAGCTGGTTCAACCACTCTGGAAAACAGATGGAAGTTCCTCAAAAAACTCAACATAGAATTACCCTATGATCTAGCAATCCCTTTCCTGGGCATTTATCCAAATAATCACAAGCAAGGCCACACTAAAGCTACCAGCACCACTATGTTCATTGCAGCATTATTTACCATAGCAAAAGATATGAAACCAACCCAGATGCCCCTCAATAGATAAATGGATCAAAATATGTCATATATATACAAAATGGAATTTTATGCTTCTATCAGAAAGAATGACATCACCCCTTTTGTAAGGAAATGGAACGAGTGGGGAAAAATCATATTAAGTGAAGTAAGTCAGACCCAATAAACACAGGATCCATGGCTTTCCTCATTTGTAATAATTAGTATATATCTAGGATAATCCTGATAGAGAATCATAATATCTCAATAGCTATGTACACATGAACATACAAAATGATGCTAATTGAAATGAACTCCAAGACATGAAAACAGCAAGTCTTTTTTTTTTTTTTTGGTTGTTGACCTTGTTGCCACCAATGTACTGTATCTAGTTCCTTCTTTTAATTTTATTTCTTTTTTTCCCTTATCCCCGATGACCACTGTCTTTGATTCAAGTACCCTGTATCTAACTTATCTAATTTGGGGAACGGAAGGGGAATAACAAAATGCTGAAACAAGGACAAAGGATGACCCATTGCAACAATAATACTCACAAGACACTATGTTGTTAATGAACTTTGCAACTTCCAAGGGAGGTGGGGAGAAGTGGGGATGGAAGGGATAGTGGGAGAAAAACAAAGGAGTGGGTAACAATGTTCTACAAGTAATGTACTCATTACCTTACTCATGTAACTGTAATTCCTCTGTACAGCAGTTTTACAATAAAATGAAATAATAAAAATAAATTTTATTGACTAAAAATAAAAATAAAAAGCTATAGTAAATATCAAGAAAAGCAAGTGTTAACTCTCTAATCTATTCCAATTTAGTATCTGAATTCTTAGAGCAATAAAGCATGGGAAATAAATGAAAGTGATAGAAATAAAAAAGAAAAAATCAAATGTCTATTTTCAGAATCACATCATGTAGTTAATATACTCCAAAGAGTACAACAGAACTTTTCTAAATATGATAAAATACTTGTGGCAAAGTAGTAGGATACAAAATGAAGATATGAATATCAACATTTTTTATATACAAATAAGCATGTTGGAAAAGGAAAAGGAAATATTCACAGCCAGCCACTGGAGTCCTAAAATAATACTCAGTAATGAAAGAGGTGAAAAATTATGAAATGAAAGCTGATGAACTCTGAAGAAGAGAATGTTGCAGATACCATTAGAGGAATGTTATGCAATGTTATGCATCAAAAAGAATAGTGGAGTAATATTTATATTACTCAACTGATCTAGAGATTCGATGCAATGCACATAAAATTCCAATGCTATTCTTCAAAGAAAAGAAAATAAGTTCTAAAATTCATATGTAAGCAGGACAGACAATAATAGCCAAAATAATCATGTGTGAAAAAAGAATGTAAATATTAGAACACCAAGTATTAAATTATCTTACAGAACCATAATAACAAAAAACAGGCACTGGGAAAATTCAGATAGACCAATGATGAAAAGAAAGAGGAAGAAGAGGAGAAAGAGGGGTAGAAAAGTAGAAAGAGACGGAGATGGAGGAGGAGGAGAACAAAGAGGAAGAGGAGTAGAAGCAGCAGCAGCAGCAACAGAAAGAAGAAGAAGAAGAAGAAGAAGAGGAAGAAGAGGAAGAAGAGGAAGAAGAGGAAGAAGAGGAAGAAGAGGAAGAAGAGGAAGAAGAGGAAGAAGAAAGAAGAAGAAGAAGAAGAAGAAGAAGAAGAAGAAGAAGAAGAAGAAGAAGAAGAAGAAGAAGAAGAAGAAGAAGAAGAAGAAGAAGAAGAAGAAGAAGAAGAAGGTGCAGGAGGAGGAGGAGGAGGAGGAGGAGGAGGAGGAGGAGGAGGAGGAGGAGGATTAGGAGGAGAAGGAGGAGGAGGTGGAGGAGGAGGAGGAGGAGGAGGTGGAGGAGGAGGAGGAGGAGGAGGAGGAGGAGGAGGAGGAGGAGGAGGAGGAGGAGGAGGAAGAGGAGGAGGGGGGAAGGTAGAAGAGGAAAAAGTTCACATCCCAGAAATAAGCCTATTCAGATAGAGGTATCTAATCTTCAACAAGTAGAAGAAAGACAGCTATTTTAACAAACTGTCCTTGAAAACTAGATATGGACATGTAGAAGACTGAATCTAGATCTCTATCTCTCATCCTATACAAAAATCAATTCTAACCGGAGCTAAGAATTAATATAAGGTATAAAATTTGAAAATATTAGAGGAAGAAATAGGAAATCAATTCAAGATATAGATATAGTTAATGATTTTATAAATAACATGTCAATAGCATGAAGCAGAAAAGCAATAATTGACAAGAGGCAATCTATCAACTTAGAAGCTTTGGAACATCAAGGTAAATAATTAGCAGAATAAAGAAATTACCTAAATACTGGGAAAACATCTTTGCCAGCTGATTATTTCAAAGAGATTAATATCCAAAACTGATAATAAGGTCAAAACCTTAAAAACTGAAAGAACAACCCAAAGTCAGTTCTAATCATTTTTCATGTACAAAACAAAAGGTAAACACCTTCACCACCATACAAATCAATATGACATTGGGATTCTATCTCACTATAGTCAGAATGGCATCCATCAAGGATATAAAACAAATACTAGAAATGGTATGCACAAAAGTTACTCTTATTTAACTTTTGATGGGGATATAAATTAGAACAAACATTATGGAATAGTATAGAGATTCATCTAAAAATGAATAGAACTAAAATGATCCTAACATATTGCTCCTAGGCTTGAATCCTGAGGAAAATACGTTAGTAGAAGAAATATTGCACACCAATATTTATTGCAGTACTACTTCCAAGAAAAAAGTAGTGGATTCAGTCAAGTTGCATATCCCCACTATCACATATTATAAAGAGAGTATTAGTCAATCATAATGCAAAATAAAATTATGTCAATTGCAAAAACAAAATGAAACTGGAACTCTTGCCAAATAAATTCAGAAAGACAAATTTGACATGTTTTCTCTTTCATAATATCCCTAAAATATATTCAAATATATACTATTATATATTCATATATATGAGAACATAAATATGAATATATAATGATATATGATATATACGATATATAATGATAAGCTATAAAGTATACACATATACATACACTAAACACATATATATGAACATATGGAGTCATATATGAAAGTAATATATATGTACTTAAAATATATCTGAATGTATGTATTCCTATGTATTTATATGTATTATTATATATAAATATATGTCTGGAGTCTATACATGTATAATATGAAATCTGACTTTTTTGTAAAGAGCAAATAAATGAGAGTACAATGGGGATAAATATGTTTGAAGTATATTATATGAATGTATAAAATGTCATTAAAATTGTAAGAGCAAAAGTTTGGGGAAACAAGAAAAAGCAAAGAATGACTACTATTAAATTATATCGCATTGTTGTGTGGAAATAATACAGTGAAACCCCTTTGTACTAATAAAAATACAATAGTGAAGAAAAATGTTGCAAATAATGTTAGTATCTTTGCATGAAACTTAAAATTAACAGCGAAATTTGGGACATGTGGGTAGTAATTTTTGAAGATAGTGGGCATAATTCATATTAATGTGGTGAATTTCTTGCAAAAGAAATTACAAATTCTTAGTTTCCGTGTCATATGGAAAAGGTTTTCTTGAAAAAAAACTTTATCTGTAATTCTTATTTGCGTTCAGAGTCTTGATGCATTAATTGAACATGCTCTCATTATTTGCATTCATTCCACAGAACACTATCATTTCTTGCAAATCATGGAATGAAAATAATGAAGCCTTAATATTCAAACTATTTGCTATTTTTCCCTTTTTTGTGCTCTTACTTTATATATAATTATTGCTTTTACTACATCAAAGTAAAGGGTTTGGCCTTAGGAGTGATATCCAATTTATAGTTGAAAACAAGGGCTGCACCAATGCAATTAGTATCATAGATGAAGTGAAACACATTAATTCTAAGTCAATTACATTTATCTAAAATGTGCTGTTATGAGTTAAAGCTTGAGATGCTCCATAAGGCTAGAGTTTCCATCAAAAGAAACTCCTTCCTAGTCCTACAATATCTTCACAATTATTTTTGTCTTTATTGAAGCCAGTGATTTTGCTTGTTATTTTACACAGATCTTGTACACTACACACAATTTTTATAATACTGTATTTTTACTTCTAGATCACTTAGAACAAAAATATTTCACCATCTTTTGTTCCCCTTTCAGCTCCCAGAAATAAGCTCAATATTTTCTATTTTAAGGACATCTACCATAATTTCCATGGTCAGTAGTAACAAGAAATGCAATAGAAATAATAGCTTAGTCCACCGTTTGTTATTTTATTTGGAATACAGATAAAATAATATACTATTTTAAGGTATTAGAAGACATAATACATTCAATAAAAACACTCATATTTCTTTTAAAGTTTAAATTCATTATTCTTAGGAAATATGTTAGGATAATTATATAATGCTCCTCAAAAGAAGGTATGTAGATATTAATGAAATTATATACCTAATAATGTTATAATCAAACAAAAAGAATGCTTAACCTATGCATTTTTTCTTTATGGTATATACCACAAATTTATCTTAATGACCAATGGGCACTTTAATGGTGGTCAAGAATAAAAGTTTGAAAAAATATAGCATCTCAATTTAGTCACTGATAAAGAAATGGGAGGAACACTATTCATCCTCAAGAGTATATGTTGGGTGAATATAATTAGAATGCTTTCATTTGAATTTGGTCAAACTGTTCATGACTAAGAATAATAAATATCTACTATTTTATATAATTAAAACTATCTTTAAAATAATCATAAATGTAAAAAGGTTAAAAATTACCGGTAGTATGCTTTTTCACTACAAGATGCTTATTCTTTTTACATATGGCTGAGATAGGTCTAAGTGTTGTATAAAATGGCTTTAGAGATGCAGTCACATAAGGAGAAAATTTTTCTTCATCTTCCACTGAAATATTAGAAAAAATAGGTTAGTTGTACATAGATTGCATGGTTTTGCTCACTTGAAATATTTAGAATGTGCCTATAAATCTACAAGTAAATCGAATGTATAGTAAAAGACAAAAAAATTACACTTGACTGGCTTAATTAAATATTCACACAGTGAGGCCAAAGGAGGCTATTCTAGGGAGAGAATCACAAAGGCTCAGTAGCTATGTGCATATAATTATACAAAATGATACTTCCTGAAATGAACTCCAAGAAATGGAAACAAGAGGCTTAGGTTTTTTATTTTACTTTTTGAAGTTCTCTTCCTTTTGCTTTTTCCCTCTTGTCATTTTTTATTTCTGTACCCTTTGTCTTGTGTATAAGTTTAACTGATTTGGGGAGGGGAAGGGAAAGTACAGAAATGATGAAACAAAGGCTAAACCAATTCATCAGTGAAACCAAGTAGACATTACATTGGAAATGAACTTAGTGTAACTTGAGGGGAAGAAGGATTGGGAGGGGAAAACTGAGATAAAATAAGGGAGGGGGTTAACACTGTTCATAAAGAAATGTACTCAATACCTGAATATGTATGTAACCCCTCTGTAATCACATTTACAATAAAAATGTTAAAAATATAAAATAAAAAGTTAGATTAATATAATTCACATTTCTATTTTTCAACACGTATAGTAATTTAATTTTCAATGAAATGAAGTAAAAGGAATTTAAATAACAAAAATAAATTTGATATCATAAATGTTATCATAGTTACCTATATGTGTGTATATGTAAGTATTCTTTGGAATGATTAGAGTCAAATAAAAAAAAACATGTATCTAATGCAGTTAGAATTGTAAGAATATATTTATATGATGTCCAAGTCAGTCAACCTTAAAGAAATAAAATGTATATTAGTGGTTGTGTGGGCTGTAGACACAACTTTAAGTATAAGGAGACTGTAGGATTATAGAAGAGGTATGTGTAGTTTCTTCTTTGTTCTAAAATTGATTGTGGTGATGGGTGCACAACTGAGACTCTACCACTAAATTTAAATGAGAAAAAATATGGAGCATGAACTATGTCTTGATAAATTTATTTACATAGATAGCATCTCAAGGTTTTTTTAACTCACAGACAATGAAGATCAAGACTGGAGATGTCTGTGATAGAACACCTGCCTAGCATGTGCAACAGCCTGCATCAGATATCCAGTACTGAGATAAAAAGGAGAGAGAGTCAAGACAGAGACATTGAGACAGAGAGAAAGAGAAAAAAATGGAGAATCAGAGAGAAATAGCATGTGGCAGAGAGAGAGAGGCAGACAGAGAGAGAAACGCAGAGAAACAGATGCAGACACAGAGACATGGAGAAAGTGTGGATAAGGAGGAAGAAAAGGAAAAAAAGAATCCACTAAATGACAATGGGATGACATTTAAAATATTGAAAGCAAACAATAACAACTAAGAATTTTATATTCAAGTAACTAAGGTAAATATGAAAATGAAAAAAAATCTTCATTATATAGCAAATGAAAAATACTGACAAATTCATTTTTTTCAAGTTCAAACAAAGTAATAGCCTATTTTTTGAAGAGGAAGTAAGAATGGCCAATAGACACTTGAAGAAATGCTCAACTTCTCTAGCCATAAAAGAAATGCAAATCAAAACAACATTGAGATTCCACCTTATCCCAGTTAGAATGGCTAGAATCTAGAAATCTAATAACAACAGATGCTGGAGGGGATGTGGACAGAAGGGAACCCTACTGCATTGTTTGTGGGAGTGTAAACTTGTTCAACCACTTTGGAAAGTAGTATGGAGGTTCCTCAAAAAGACTCTTCATAGAGTTCCCCTATGACCCAGTAATCCCACTTTTGGACATCTACCCAAATGATCACAAACAACGCCATACTAAAGCTACCAGCACATCTAAGTTTATCACAACATTATTCACCATAGCTGAGATATGGAACCAACCCATATGCCCCCTCAGTAGGTGAAAGGATCAAGAAAAATTGTATATATACAATGTATTCTATGCTTCCATCAGAAAGAATGACACTGCCCCATTTTTTAGGAGAAAATTATATTAAGTGAAGTAAGCCAGACCCAAAGGAAGATAGATCCCATGGTTTCCCTTATTCATATTAACTAGTATACATCTAGGATAATCATACCAGACAAGAAGAAAAGGTCAAAAGGTATGCACATATGACCATATAAGATGGTGCTAAGTGAAACAAACCCAAAGATGGAACACAAGAGGTTTATCTTTGTCACTGTAGTTTTTATTGTACTAAGTGGTTTTCTTTTGTTTCTTTTGTATGGTCTTCCCCTATGTTATAATCCCTGTTTTCACTGTATTTGATTCCTGTGCCCTGCATTGTGTATATACATGTTTCTAACTTGAGGAGGGGAAAGGAAATAACATAATGCTGAAACAAGGAAACAGGCTGACCCATCGTAACAATGAAATGTACAAGATTTCTATGTTAAAAATGAATTTTACAACCTGTGGAGGGGGTGGCGTTTGGGAGTGGCATAGGGAAGAGATGGTACGGGAAAAACAAAGGAAATGTACTCATCACCTTATTCAGATAACTGTAACCCCTCTGTACAGTATCCTTACAATAAAAATATATATTTTAAAAAGTTATAGCCTAGTAACTCACTAAAATATGCATAAATGTCATACAGATAATCCCACTGATCAAACAAAATGAATATTTGATGAGCCTATTTCAGCCATGAGCTCAGTGTTTTCTTTATTACTTGTATTTATCTCCCCCATATTAACTTTGATATTGGCTTCAGCCTTTTGTAAATGGAACAAAACCAAATAAATGAAAGCAGATATTTTAAAATAGCTTTTTCACCGTGACTTGTCCAATCCACTCTTAGAAACCTGTTGCTAAACATCTCGCCAAGGGAATTTGTGTATTAGTTGTTGAGCTTACTTTCTCTTAGCTCTAAAAACATTTTTCTATTGTTTTCTAAAACTGGATCTAGGTTTCTATAAACCACATTTTGATTTGCTAAGTGGCTTCCTGTTTGCTCATGCTAATAGGAGGTGCCTAAGAAAGGCTGCAAGATTAATGAGAAGGATAGAAGTTATCTTATCCGCTTTATTCCTACTTCATCACTTCTCCCTTTTCCGTTCTCCTGGACAACATTCCAGCAATGTTCCTTAAAATCTATAGTAGCAGCTCTTTTAATGCTTTCAAAGTTTTAGAGGGAGAGATTCCAAGAGGCTTAAAGGTACCCATAACTTGCCTTCTCTTCCACAAAGAACTAGATCAGCAGGTAAATAGCTGTATTATCCAGTGACTGATTTGAGAATGTTCAAAATCAGAAAGGGAGAGACTGGAAAATTTGTGATTTGGAAACCTGGGACAGTAGCACTGGGAGAAGAATGCTGGCAACTGTAACCCCTGCTCCAGAACCATGAGGCTATTCCCCTTTTCGAGTCAGAGGACAATGGGAAGTGACTTGGGAAAACTCATTATTGCATATGCTAGCAATCCTGGCCAGCATAGAAAGTCCCACAATCAACTCAGGTTTGCAGCTAAGCCAGGGAAGTAGATGAAATGGTGCACATTGGCTTTGCTTGGGGGAAGGGTCTCCCAGTCTCTTGTCACACCAGCACTGAAATCTCAGACTGCTTTTTGGCACCACATTGAGGATCGTGCATGGATATCCCACCACAGTAACACAGGACCTTCAGTCACAGAATCATAACCGTGATTCTACCGCCTGAGCCTATGCAGTGTCCTGAATTACAGAAAATAGGGGTTTCAACACAGAAGGAAGAAAAGAGGAACCAACATACTTCTCTGATGGACGTCAAGTGGGACCAACCGCATGTGGGCTGATTTGGGGGACTGACTGAGCAAAAGTGCGTACACGATTCCATGCATGACTCCCTACTATGATCAACTCCGTTGATGGTACTGAGTGTGAAAACAGGGGAAGGATGAGAAACTAACCCATCACCCTATCCTCCACAGGCTGCTTTGTGTGGGACCATGTTACTTCATGGACCGAAGGAAAGTGCTTAAGTTCTCCAGGGAGAAATGAACTGGAGAGAACTACTGGAGCTACCAGTAGTAGGGTTGCCTCGGCAGTGCCGGAAGAAATGTTCACTACACTCCCTGTACTATCAGTAATATTCTTACACTCGCCACACCGTGGACACTTGATCCTCCCTATCTGGGTACTGAATTGACTGAGATGCTAGAGTGTCTCCACCTGTCTGACCCTCATAGAAATTGGGTAACTTCCAGCCACCCCGGTACTCTGTGTGCAAAGGCATTGGTTACAAATGCTGTAGAGGGACTACAATGTGGCACCCAGCTGGAGCCAAACCCAATCAAGTGTACTCAACTGACACCTTAAAAAAACCTTTAGTGAAAGCTTTCAACTATAGATTTAATGTTAAAAAGTGGAAGAGATGGCCAATACATCAGATTCACAATTCTCAGCATAGAATCATAAAACATAGGAAAAACCAAGATAGTTTCTGATGCCACTAAAACAGCCCAGTGACTATCAGTTCCTAAAGAAAATGATGCAATTGAAAAGAGAAAAATATATTTTTGAACAGATACAAATCACATATGAAGACAAAGATAATTGAACATCCTAATAATATGCAGTGAGAGTGAATAGGTTTCACGATGTTTTACCACAAATAAATGTTTAGGAATATTTGTCCTCACTGTTGTATTCTATCTAAATTTTAAGGAAGAATTAATTTCAAATCTTCTTAAATTATTCTAAAATTTTGAAGACTAAGAATGCTTCTAGAGTTCCGGGAAGATGGCGGAGGAGAAGCTGGAGTCTAAACAAGCTGTCACATAGAAAGCAGTTTTAGAGTTCCAGTGAACAGTCCTAAACCAGAGAATCACACCAAGTGTGCCATCACAGGACAGAGAGTCAGGTCAGAGAGGGAAAATCCAGGCAAGGAGACACATCTGAACTCTTGCCAATAGCCGCCACGGTGGCGGCAGCGGTGGAGGCAGCGATTGCAGGCGCCATATGTGAGCCACAGAGAGTCCGGGACTAAGGAGCCAGCCGCAGCAGGCGAGCGGATTCTACTCAACACCAGCAAGAACCAAGAAGGAATGGACATCTTCATCCTGCAGTTCCCAGACCAGAGACGACCCAGGAACCAAGACTCGGCGTGAGTAGAAGCCTGACATCCTCACTCCTTCTAAGGGAGCAGAGGAGGGAAGGCCACCACTCCCCCCCCCAGCACCGGAGATCTCCATCTTGGATACCAACAAAGCTCGGAGGAGCTGCTAGCTCCAACTCAAGCCTTGGAATAAAACGAGTCATTTAGCAGGTCACAAGAACTTAATAGCAGCGTGACCTGCCAGACTCAGCTCCACCCAGGGAAAAGTCACCCAGCAAGGGTGCCAGCTCTAGGAGTGGCTTTCTTCACTGGGTAATCAGAGCCAGAGGCTGCCCCTCCCTCTAGCAGCCTCGACAATCAATTGAAATTCAGTAAACAGAAATCCCGAGAATGGCTCCAGGCTGGGCTCTGTGAGTTTTTCACAAACTAGCCCCCGGGAAAAGCTACTGTCTGTTGAAAGGCCTCAACTCTACCCAGAACCTAGCCTCATCACTGTATCCCCCTCTTTTGTGATACTCAAAGCAGATCTGCCTCCCATTGAACTAGCCTGGGAGGAGGATCGCAAAATCCTGGGTAAAGAAGAGCATTTTTCTGCCTGTTCGAACAAACTGTAAGTCAGACCACAAGCAGACCAGAGACTCCAACAAGAGGCTGGTTATGGACACAAGGGAGATAAAGGATTTTTCCCACCCCTACCAAAAAAATCAAAGAACTTTCTTTTTCCTTCTTCTTCCTCTTCTTCTTCCTCTTCTTCTTCCTCTTCTTCTTCTTCTTCTTCTTCTTCTTCTTCTTCTTCTTCTTCTTCTTCTTCTTCTTCTTCTTCTTCTTATATAAATTTTTTTTTCTTTTCTAAAACATTTTTAATCTTTAATGTTTGTCTTTTTTTGAAAAAAAATTGGTTTCAAGTAACTTTTTTTTCCTCTTATAATTTTTATTTTAGGGATATATGAGTGTGCATTTTTCTTTCTTTTTTTTTCTTTTTTAATTATATTTTTGTTTTTTGTTTAGCTCTACTGAACTTCTGATCTTTTTTCCTTCCTTTCTTATCCTTTTCACCTTTTCCTCTCTTTTGTTCTTCTTTATATGACTTGAAGCCATCAAAGCTGACCAATTAGAAGGAAAAGAAATTTAAAAACAAAGTAGAAAGTCTTGACAGCAGGTTAGACGATGCAAAAGATCGAATCTCAGGGATTGAAGACAGCCTAGATATTATAGAGGAAGAACATACAACCATCCAAGACAAGTCCAAGAAATATGATAGATGCATCCAACACTTGGAAGACACCATCAGAAGGCCTAATCTAAGGATAATGGGTGTAGAGGAGCACCTAGAAACAGAAGTTAATGGTCTAGGAAATTTGTTTAACAGGATCCTACCAGAGAACTTCCAAAACATGCAAGAAGATAGGCCTATTCAGTTACAAGAAGCTTTTAGAACCCCAAATAGACCAGACCAGAATAGGACATCCCACCATCACATTTAATCCACACAGGATCAACTCAGACCAAGGAAAAGATCCTTAAAGCTGTCAAGGAGAAAAGATTAATCACCTATAAAGGGAAACCAATTAGAATCACCTCAGATTTCTCAGCAGAGACAATCAAAGCAAGAGCCTGGAATGGTGTATGCCATGCCCTAAAAACAAACAACTATCAACCAAGAATACTGTACCCAGCTAAATTCTCCTTCGTAACTAAAGTTCAAATAAAATACCTCCATAGCAAAGAAAAATTGAAACAATACATCTCCACCAAACCAGCCCTACAAAAGATTCTTAAAGATGTCCTACACATAGAAAACCAACAAGACCACAATAAAGGCCAAGAAACTGCACCCAAACTGAAAATCCAAGAACTATAGGAAGAACCCGGTTTTCACAGCCTCCAAGAAGGTGGATAACATGGCAGGAACTCTCAAATACCTCTCAGTCCTATCTCTTAAGGTTAACAGACTGAACTCTCCAATTTAGCAACATAGACTGTCTAGTTGATTAAAAAACAAGACTCTTCTATCTGCTGCCTTCAAGAGTCACACCTTGCCCTTAAAAACAAACACATTTTCAATGTTAAAGGCTGGAACAAAATCTACCAAGCAAAAGGACCCATAAACAGGCGGGAGTTGCAATCCTAATATCAGATAAAATAGACTTCAAATTAAAATTTGTGAGAAGAGATAAAGAAGGTTGCTACACACTAATTAAGGGATCTCTCCTTCAGGAGGATATTACAATTCTAAATATCTATATAGCCAAACCTTGGAGCACCCAAATTTATCCTAATCCCATATAGATCCAAAGACATTAATTGTTGGGGATTTTAACACACCACACTCCCCACTAGATAGATCAACTCGGCAAAAACTCAACAGAGAAAACACAGATCTAAACAGCTGCATAGATCAACTAGATTTAACAGACATCTACCGAACAATTCACCCAGCAGCATCAGAATACACGTTTTTCTCAGCAGCACATGGAACATTTTCTAAAATAGACCACATTTTAGGCCACAAAGCAAACTTGTCTAAATTCAGAAACATTGAAGTTATACCTTACATCCTGTCTGACCAAAAGGGAATAAAATTAGAATTCAACACCAAAAGCCACGAGAGAAAGTCCGGTAACCCATGGAGGCTGAACAACACACTGCTGAATCACGAGTAGGTCATGGAAGAGATTAGAAAGGAAATTCAAATGTTTATGTTATTCAACAAAAATGAACACACAAATTACCAGCTCCTCTGGGACACAGTACTCAGAGGCAAGTTTATAGCTCTGAGCTCCTACATCAACAAATTGGAGAGATCTGAAACCAACAATTTAATGACACATCTAAAACTTCTTGAAAAAGAGCAGCAAGATAAACCCCAATCCAGTAGATGGAAATAAATAATTAAAATTAAATCAGAATTAAATGAATTAGAATCCAAAAAAACTATAGAAAGATTCAACAAAACAAAGAGTTGGTTCTTTGAAAAAATTAACAAAATTGACATACCCTTAGCAAATCTTATCAGAAAAAGAAGAGAACACACCCAAATAAATAAACTCAGAGATGAGAACGGAAGCATCACAACGGAAACAACCAAGATTCAGAACATTGTACGGGAATACTTCTCAAAACTTTATGCTAATAAGTTTGAGAACTTGACAGAAATGGGCCTTTTCCTAGCAAATATTGACAAGCCAAAACTAAACCAAGATGAGTTAAACCATCTTAACAGGTCCATATCAAGCATTGAAATAGAAACAGCAATAAGAGACCTCCCAGCTAAGAAAAGTCCAGGACCAGATGGTTTTACAGCGGAATTTTACAAGGCCTTCAAAGCAGAACTCACATCAATACTCCTCCAACTCTTCAATGAAATTGAAAGAGAAAGTTCACTACCGAACACATTCTATGAAGCCATCATAACCCTCATCCCAAAACCAGGCAGGGACTCATCAAAGAAAGAGAACTACAGACGCATTTCTTTGATGAACAATGATGCAAAACTTCTCAACAAAATTTTGGCCAGTCGACTTCAACAATTCATCTAAAAAATCATACACCACGATCAAACTGGATTCATTTCAGGGATGCAAAGCTGGTTCAATATACGCAAATCAATTAATATTATTCATCACATCAACAGGAGCAAGAATAAGAACCACATGGTTATCTCAATAGATGCAGAAAAAGCATTCGACAAGATCCAAAACCCCTTTATGATGAAGGTTTTGGAAAAATTAGGAATCCATGGAACATTCCTCAATACAATAAAGGCTGTATATGACAAACCTACAGCCAGCATTATACTTAATGGTGAAAAACTAAAGCCATTTCCTCTTAACTCAAGAATAAGACAAGGATGTCCACTCTCTACACTTCTCTTCAATCTAGTATTAGAATGCCTAGCTACAGCAATAAGACAAGATGCAGACATAAAGGGGATCCAAATAGAGAAAGAAGAAATAAAACTCTCCCTCTTTGCAGATGACATGATCTTGTATTTAAAGAATCCCATGGACTCCACTCCCAAATTACTCAAGCTGATTCAAAACTTTGGCTAGGTAGCAGGGTATAAAATTAACCCCCCAAAATCAATGGCTTTTCTGTATGCCAACAATAAGAACAGTGTGGCTGAAATTAGGAAAGCAACTCCATTTGTAATAGTCCCACAAAAAATAAAATACCTAGGAATTAACTTAGCCAAAGAAGTGAAGGACCTCTATGATGAACACTTTAAAATCTTGAAGAAGGAAATCAAAACAGAACTCAGAAAATGGCAAAACCTCCCATGCTCCTGAATTGGAAAGATTAAGATCGTGAAAATGGCTATACTTCCCAAGGCTATCTACAAATTCAACGAGATACCTATCAAAATTCCAACCTCATTCTTCAAGGAAATAGAAGAGGCAATCCAAATATTCATGTGGAACAATAAAAGACGCCAAATAGCAAAAACACTCCTCAACAGAAAGAACACTGCTGGAGGAATATCAATACCAAATTTCAAACTCTACTATAAAGCCATAGTAATCAAAACAGCTTGCTCAGGACCAATGGAATAGAATTGAAAACCCAGAAATGAACCTATAGCCATCTAATCTTCGATAAGGGAGCTAAAACAATAGAATGGAAGAAAGACAGCCTCTTCAGTAAATGGTGCTGGAAAAATTAGTTAACTACTTGTAGAAAACTAAAGCTAGATCCTTATATATCACCTTGTACCAGAATCAACTCCAAATGGATCAAAGACCTCGAAGTCAAAGCAGACACTGAAAACATTACAGGATGGAATAGGAGAAACCCTAGGTTTCCTTGGCTCAGGCCGAAATTTTCTGAATAGAGACCCAGAAACACAACAATTCTATGAAAGGTTGGACAAATGGGATTGCATGAAATTGCAGACCTTCTGCATGGCAAAGGACATAGCTAGCAAGATCAATAGAAAGCCCACGGATTGGGAGAAGATCTTCACTAGCCATACAATAGACAAGGGTCTCATATCTAAAATATACTTGGAATTCAAAATATTAAATCCCCAACAACAAATCCTCAAAGAAACAACTGCCCAATAAATAAGTGGGCGAAAGACTTAAAGAGAAACTTCCCTGAAGAAGAAAGAAGGATAGCCAATAGACACATGAAGAAATGCTCAACCTCCCTTGCCATTAAAGAAATGCAAATCAAAACAACATTGAGATACCACCTCACTCCAGTTAGAATGGCAAAAATCAGGAACCCTAACAACAACAGATGCTGGAGGGGATGTGGACAGAAGGGAAACTTAGTGCATTGTTGGTGGGAATGTAAACTTGTTCAACCACTTTGGAAAGCAGTATGGAGGTTCCTCAAAAGACTTCACATAGAGCTCCCCTATGACCCAGCAATCCCACTTTTGGGCATTTACCCAAATGTTTACAAACAAGACCACACTAAAGCTACCAGCACAACTATGTTTATTGCAGCATTATTTACCATAGCTAAGATATGGAACCAACCCAGATGCCCCTCATTAGATGAATGGATCAAGAAAATGTGGTATATATACACAATGGAATTATATGCCTCCATCAGAAAGAATGACATTGCCCCATTTGTTAGGAAATGGAGAGACTTGGAAAAAATTATATTAAGTGAAGTAAGCCAGGCCCAAAGAAACATAAGTCCCATGGTTTCCCTTATTTACAATATCTAGTATATGTATGAGTCAAGCGGAAAAGGGCAGATAATGTGATGTTAGGAAAATGAACCCTTACATATGTATTTTAATGTTTTATTCAAGCATTTGTTTCTAGCGCATTTATAAGATTATTTCTTTGTTGCTTTGTATGTCCCTCCCCCACAGTATACCCCTGCTTCCACTATATTTGATGTCGGTATAACTTGTGGAGGAGATGGGGACAAACAAGTCATTTAAGGATACAGGTGGACCTGTTGCAACAATGAGAAGTACAAGTTGTCACGTCGAAAACGAGCTTTACAACGTTGTGCGGAGGGGGGGGTGTGGGTGGGGAGGGGGGTATTGGGTTGGGGAAGGGGGGGTGGCTGGGAAGGGATGTGAAGGGTAAACAAAGAAGGAGGCTGCAATGCTTGATAAGAAATGTACGCATTATCCTGCCCATGTAATTGTAACCCCTCTGTACAGTATGTTCACAAAAAATAAAATAAAATTAAATGAAAAAATTAAAAAAAAAAAGAAGTTCTGACTATCCGGGTACAGGTGGCTCATTCCTGTAATCCTAGCTCCTCAGGAGGCTGAGATCTGAGTACCAGGATTCGAAGCGAGTTCCTGCAGGAAAGTCCATGAGACTCTTATCTCCAATTAACCACCAGAAAACTGGAAATGGTGCTGTGTATCAAGTGGTAGAGTGCTTGCCTTGAGCTGAAGTGCTCAGGGACAGCTCCAGCACCAGAGATCAAGCCCCATGACCACCACCACCAACAACAACAATAAAAATAAAATAAAATAAAAAAGAAAGAAAGAAAGAAGAAGCTCTGACTGAAGACTTTAATTAACCATTTATCTAAGCATCTACTTCCCCTCACAAAGAGTGAAATTTGTAACTATGCTAACAAAGGCTGAAGAGAAACATACAATAGATGAAAACCTGAAGTTTTTGTTCTTGTTGTTTACTTTGGGGTGGTATTTTGCCTTTTTTATGTCTTCCTTTATCTTATAAAGTTTTGCTGTTTCTGTGATTTGATTTGATGTTCTTTCTTTTCTTTTTTTTTTCTCCCTTTAAAATACAGTCACTACAAAGGAGGAGGCAACAATGCTTGATAAGAAATGTACTCATTACCTTGCTCATGTAATTGTAACCCCTCTGTATTGTATTTTCACAATAAAAAAATAAAAATAATAATTAAAATAAAATATAGTCACTATACTGGAGGCATGAAACCCATTTTCAATATTCACATTAAACTATATCTTCCTCAGTATTCAATTAGTCTCCAATGTCCCATTCCTTCTATCTACATACCCAATAGTTCTCGTGTATGTTTTCTTCTACTCTGCCATATGCAATTCTTCCGTTATCAGAGCACTCAGTGGGCAACAAAACCACCAGATGATTTTTGTTTGTATCTTTGTTTTCTAGTGTATCATTCTGTAATTCTCTTTGGTCTTTCATTAACTACCCGATTTCTACCTATCACATTTTACTTTAAACATAATGCCTTAGAAAGAAACTTAACCAAGGAGCTGAAATACATTGATTCTTTTGTTCATAACTTGAAAGAATTAGTATCACAAAAATGGTTATTCAGCCCAAAGCAACCAGCAGATTCAATGTAATGTCATTCTTTATAACAATAGAAAATGCAATAAAATATACATTGGAACCTAAATGATCTTGGTCAGCAGAAACAGTTCTGAGCAAAAAATAAAAGCAATGTTTGAACTATCAAAATATGGATTTCAAATTATTTTTCAGAAAATAACAACAATAGCAAGAAGAACAGCATATCACTGAAATAAAACAAGACCCCCAAACCAATGGAAAAAATTAGAAAACCCAGAATTGGATCCATTTACTTAAAACCCTCTGATTTTTCACAATGATCCACAAATATACATTAGAGAAAAGGTATCCACTTCAATAAATGATGCAGGAATAAGTAGACAACTGAATTGAAATTGGATCTTTATGTCTTATCAATTCAAAGTAAAAGACCTTAATGTGAGCTCTGAAATTTTAAAAATTACTATTGGAAAGAATAGGGAAAAGTATAGAACTTACTGACATACACAGTAGCTTCCTAATTAGAACTCGATTTAGCTCAGCAAATAAAAGTAATGATTGACAGTAATATATCAAATTAAAATTTTCTGAATATGAAAAGAATTCTAAGCTACCCGAATCCTAAGAATGGGAAAAAAATCTTTATCAACTATTCAATGGACAAAACATTAATATCCAGAATATAAGAAGATCTCAGAAAACAACAATGAAAAACATTTCACAGAAAAAATTATACAAATAGCTACATGAAAAAATATTTAACTTCCTGAGCTATAGAAGAATTGCAAATTAAAGGTATATTAACATTTCCTTTCTCCCCAATCCAAATGACAGACAAGAGAATGAAAGCCAACCTGTAAGATCAGTTGAGGTATTTAACTATCAATAAATAGGTAAGGAAAATATGGTACATATATACTACAGAATATCACACAATTGTAAATAATAAAATTAGGTTACTTTCAGGAAAACAGATATTAGTGGAATTCATCAGGAAAGTAAAATAAGCCAAATTAAAAAACAAAACAAAAACAAATACTCCTACACTGGTCACTCATGCCTATAGCCCTAGATATTCAGGAAGCTGAGATCCAGAGGACCACAATGGTAAGTCTCAATCTATAAAATAAGCATCGAAAGCCATGTTGATGATGTGGCTCAAGTGTTTATATATCAGCCCAGAAAATGCAAGCCCTGGCATCCCCCCAAACAAATAAAACAAATCTAAAACAACAAAAATTAAATGTTTCCACTAAATTATGAAATTAAGATCTAAAGGATACATAGATAGACAGATAGATATATAAATATGTACATATACCTAGAATTGTACATGGAACATGAGATATTTAGGGGGAATGAGATGAAGGATAAATAGGAAAAGAGAATGATGGAGAGTCAACAATGTGTGTGTATTTTGTGCTGAAAGTGATGGAATGTGCGTTGCAACACTAAGCTAAAAATAACAGCTCCATTAAAATGAAAAGCAAAATAATGGTCTAGAAGCTTTCTCTGCATGACTCCATGAATGAAGCATCAGGGGTGAAAAGGACACATTATATTCTAAAGACAGAAAGAGACAGTGGTTAACTATTGTTAAAAACCAACTATTGCTGAAAACCAATGAGAAACAAAGAGAAGTACTAAGTAGTCCACAGGTCCAAACCTGTTGCACAGGGACAGGGGAAGTCGAAAACGAGCTTTACAATGTTGGTGCGGCTGGGGGGGGGCGGGGGTGAGAAGGCGAGGAGGATTGGGTGGGGGTGGGAGGGGGAGGCTGGGAAGGGATGTGAAGGGTAAACAAAGGAGGAGGCTGCAATGCTTGATAAGAAATGTATGCATTATCCTGCTCATGTAATTGTAACCCCTCTGTACAGTATGTTCACAAAAAAAAATTAAATTAAAAAAAAAGAATGCTTCTAAAGTCAATCTACATAGCTAGCTTTTCTATACCCTCAAACAGGACACAGACATATACAAAAAGAAAGCTATTGGGAATGTAGATGAAAATATTCACAATCAATTATTAGCTAATTGGACACATCATGATGTAAATTCTGAAAATATACCAATTAAATAAAATTTATATAAAAACAAATATCAGCTTATACTCAGTGAGCAAAATTAAAAGCTTTTTCTCTAAAATCTCTAGTAAAATAATTATGCCTGCTCTTTCTTTGGTTAATTGGAGAAAAGAATCTCATGGGCTTTTCTTCCCAGGCTGTCTTTGAACTTTGAACCTGAGATTTCATTCTCCTGTGTAGCTATGAATACACCAGCTCCTGACTAAACACCAAAATTTGGATATGCCTGTATTAAAATTGATAGCAAGAAAATGTACCCAAAAATAAATATACAAAGAAAACTGAATTCAAAACTATACCCAGGAATAAAGACAGATTTCTAAACTGAAATCAAAAGTCTCTGAAATAAATGACATCAAACAAAAGAAAGATTTTTCCTATTCTTGATGGGAGGAATTAATATTGTTAAAATGCCCACTGTATTTGATTTTGGTACCCTGGTATTGTATAAAGGTTTATCTGAATTAGGGAAAGGAAGGGGAACAACAGAATGGTGAGACAAAGACAAGGGGGAAACCAATGCAACAGCAATATTCACAAGACAATATGTACAAATTGGGAGGGGAAAATGGTGGGGAGGTAAGGTAGGAGACAAATGAGGGAAGGGGTAACAAAGTTGGCAAGAAATGTATTAATTACCTTACTTATGTAACTATAACCCCTCTGTACATCACCTTGACAATAAAAAAGAAGTAAAAAAAAATGAAGGTGACCATATCGTGCATAAAGTGGTCCAAAAGAGCTCACAATTTGACAATGTATCTGTAAACTCACCCCATATTAATAAAGCAAAAGGGCAAAAAAGTCCATACTTCCAAGAGAAATCTACATATTTAATGAAATCCCCAGCAAAATATCAATTATAATATAATTCTTATAATTAGTAGGGAAGCACAAAATAGCTCAAAGAACCAAAAAAAATCTTGAGTGAAATAAAACAACCTGCCTCCAAAATAGACTACAAAGCTTCAAAATAGACTACAAACTTGCATTATCAAAAGATAATGGTATTTTCCTAAACCAAGACACATTGACTAGTAGAACTCAAGTCCCTCACATATCTGTGGCCAACTAACTTCCAATGAATTGCTAAGAGTACACTCTTGAGTCATGTTGATCTTAATACTTGGTGTTGGTAAAAATAGGATACACAGAAGGATGGAAAGAGGCTCTAATGATTCACAAGTTACCAAAATCACTTAAAATAGATGAAGGATTTCAATGTAATATATGAAATGACTGGAAGAAAATCATAGGAGGGTGTCAGCAGAATAATGTAATGAGCAAAACTTTGAAGGCAAGAGATCTTAAAACACTTAAGATTAAACCACACACATAAACAAAGGTGATCATATCATACTAAAGAACTTCACAGCAAAGGAAACCATTTTCAAAGAGACAACATGAAAAATATTTGTGAAGAATATGCTTTACATATGATCAATGTACAGAAAGAAACTAATAAAAAGGTATCCAGTAAGGATTACATGCCTGTAATCCTAGCTACTCAAGATAGCAGTTCAAAGCCAACCAGGGCAGGAAGAATTCGTAAAGACTCTTATCTCCAATAAATCACTCAGAAAAAGAGTGGCACTGTAGCTCAAGTGGTAGAGCACTAGCCTTGAGCCTGAACAGCTGAGGGACTGTGCCCAGGCCCAGAGTTCTAGCCCCACAACCGACAAAAAAATAGTAATAGTAACCCAATTAAAAATGAGTAATAGACTTAAACAGATATTTCTCATTGGCTGTCGAAGGCTCTTGAGTGTAATCCTAGCAACTCAAAAAGTTGAGATATGAAGATTTTTTTATTGTGAAAATACTGTACAGAGGGGTTACAATTACATGGGCAAGCTAGTGAGCACATTTCTTATCAAGCATTGTAGCCTCCTCCGTTGTTTACCCTTCCCATCCCTTCCCATCCTCCCTCCCCCCCCACCCAATCCTCCCCCCCACCTCAAGTTGTAAAGTTCGTTTGTCATCCCAGGAAGGAAAATTTATGAGGCTCTGATTGCCAATTAATCAGCAAAAATCTGGAAGTAGAGGTGCAGTTTAAGTGGTAGAGTGCCAGTCTTAAGAGAAAATGGGAACATTAAAATGCAATGCCCTGAGTTTAACAATACTAGCATATATTTGTATCTATCCATATCTATATCTATATCTTGACATTACAAGATTGACTTCAGGGTCTTACATATTCAAAATAGGGGTCCTTATCACTTGCCCATGACTATAGCCCTTTTGGTTTTACTTTATGTAATACAAGTTTTCTCATTTTGCCCAGGTTGATCTTAAAACTGAAACCCTTCTGCCTCTATATTCTGACTAGCTAGCATTTACACCTATAGGTATAATCATTCCAGGATCTTGCAATTTTCTTTACTAGATGCAGTAAATGTACACATATATGTATAATATATAGAGATAATATATAGAGATATATATAAAGATATAGTTAGTAGTAGTAAAAATGAAATATTCTTGAGAGAATAATGACCAAATAAATATTACTTTCATTGAACAAAAAAGCATAAGATCCCAAAAGAGTAAATATAAAGGCATATTTAATACTATATGCTTATACTTATTTTATATTTTTATACTATTTTTTACCTTGATTGTAAAATAATGTTAAATTGACCACTCTTGTTGGAAGTTTAGTTCGTATTGATTGTTGCATTGACCTAGTTCTCTTTTTTAAGAAACTCATACCTAAAATATAATTTAGAAAGAAAATAAGTATGAGTATTCTGACTGTTCAAACACTTTTCTCAAACTATGTATTAGTCTTTATTAATACATTTATGCTTTTCTTCCTGTATGCTAAGAGTTTAATTTCTATAAAGGTGACTATCATTTTCCTTTCCATGACTTGGCTCTGTCTTATTGAAATAAGACTTTCCTGCAACATCATTCTACTTTGCAACAAATAATGATTTCTGTATTTGATCTGTATTCTACATTTGAAATGATACATTTAGAATGGTACTCTTAGAACACAACGATTTATGCATGATCCACAAAATTATCCCTGCTCCAATTCAACCAGTGTGTTAGCTTAGGTTTTCTCATCCTCCCTGTTATAAAATTAAGATAACCTATATAGAATAGTTGCATCAAATGGAATTTTGTAAATCTCACATTCTTTCATAATTTCCTACAGGTCAAACTGAAATCAAAGAGTAAGAAATGTAGTAAAATGGTAATTAGTCTGACAAAATAATTGACATGACATAATTCAGAAATCATAGCTTAAACTGACCATTCACATTTATCAGAACAGGGGAAGTGTGGATTGTAAATAACTGAAAGTAAAAAATATACAACATATTTTATACTGTCAGATTTATGGATACTCTGTATTGTGTTCATGAAAATGTGTGTGCAAAATTATCAGTAAGAAGATATTTTGATGCAGCTGGATATTATAAAGTTGAGCATAATTTTGGATATGGGTGGTTTAGTAGACTATCTTAAATGGCAACTCTAATTTCAACAACTGAACTGTGAAATTCAAATTATTTTATATAATGTAAAAATTAGAAGAGAAATGCCAAATGTGAAGGGAAAACATTTTGCATGATGATTTCTGCAAAATGAAATGTGTGTATATTTGCTATGATTAACCTGGAGTGATATAGCTTATTGGGCAGAAGAAAAAAATGGAAGGAATCCACTTGGAAATAGTAAATTAAAAATAAAGTAGCCATGACAACTTGTTAAAGAAAATGTTTCATAGAATAATATATGTAATTTGTGACTAAATAGAATAAAATCTGAGAGAAAAGAAATAATATTATGATAGCATACAAAGGGATGTGTTTGTATACATGCTCGTGAGTATCTGGATTTGTGTTTCTCCCTGATTTCATATGTTGAAAGTTAATCACCATAAATTAATACTGGGTTGACAATCCTTAGCAGGGGATTAACACATATGGAATCAGCTCTCATGATTGGGTTAGTACTCTCATAAAAGAAGGATTTGGACACCTGCCATGTCCTTCTTCATGAAAAGACATGTCAGAGTCAGAGTGCTATATGAATTCAATACCTTGCTTCTAGAAAATATCTAGTTACTAAAATGTACTAAATAAATTTCTGTAAATTATGTATGATGTAAAGTATTTGCATTACAGCAACTTGAGCTGAGATAGTCTTAATATTTCTTGACTTTTTAAAATATTTCATCAGAAGTAAAAATAACTATACTATGAAAACCTATTTAGTCTTTTTACAATTGTATATTACCTTTACTTTGGTATTCCATAAATGATTTTGCTTTTATTTTGTATAATGTAGCTAGTACCCGTATCTTATTGAGGTTGTGAGAAGACATCTTTGTTTTGAAATGAGCTTATATTTGAATACAATTTAGGAAATAAAGCCATACAATGATAGTTCCACTATCCACACACTTACTCTCAAATTCCAGATTTTGATTTTGATTTGCAATTATTCTTCTCTTAAGTTTCTTTCTTACCTTTATTCAAACTCCATACTATTCCAAAGAATATTCATTTATGCATTTTCATTGTAGACACATTTCAAACTTTTCTTTTCTTTTTTACATTTTAATATATCCTAATCACTAGTAAGATAGCCACAAGTTTGCCTGATATTTTATTGTAGCACATAAAACAAATAAGACATTAATGCATAAAATCATCATTGTTTTCTTATTACTTCATTTGTCAGCTAGACTTTCTGCCTTAGCAAATTCAACATAACTTTTCAAAAATTGAAAAGCAGTTCAATAGCATTGGAAATGCCAATAGCAAACCTATTCTAATATCACTAAAACATTGGATTGCTCATGGATTATTTTTCTAAATGGGTGAGTTTTAAAGCAAGTAATGTTGAGTCAATGTTTTTAGTATATTAGGTACATTTTTATTATAGAATGATACTAATAAAGAATTTTACCTGTGGAATATTAGCATGTAAACAATATTGTTGAAGACTCATATTTCACTTAGTTTTAAGAATTATTCATAGAAATTAGTATATGTCTAGGATAATTTTATCAGATGAGAAAAAAAAGCTCAAAAGCTATGTACATATGACTATAAGATAAGGCTAAGTTGGCGCACTGTGGCTCAAGTGGTAGAGCACTAGCCTTAGCTGAAGAGCTGAGGGACAGCGCCCAGGCCCAGAGTTCAGGCCCCATGACCAGCCCCCCCCCCAATAAAGGATAAGGCTAAGCAAAATGAACCCCAAGAGGTCTTTCTTTGTTGTTGTTGTTTTTAATGTACTATGTGATTTTTTCCCTTTGTATGTTCTTCCCACTATGGCATATCCCCTGTTGTCACTGTACTTGATTTTTGTACCCTGCATTTGTCTAATTGGGGGAGGGGAAGGGAATAACAAAATGATGAAACCATTGCAACAATGAGACTCACAAGACACTATGTTGGAAAAGAACTTTACTTCAGCAGTGAGCTGGGGGGAGTGAGGAAGGTGAGGGAGATGGAGGAGGGAAGGGATAGTAACAATGCTTGACAAGAACTGTACTCATTACCTTACTCATGTAACTGTAACCTCTCTGTATAGAACCTTTACAATAAAATGCAATTAAAAAATTATTCATAGAACATAAACTTCAAGATAAATCATTCTTACGTTTTCCAGAGAGATTCATTGTTGAAGAACTGGCTCCCCCATTTATCATACCACCCTCAGTATTGTCCGTGAAGAGTTCTGTGGTAGTCACTAGAGAATTGAAACATATTTCAAAATACTCGGTAAAAGTTTATATGAATAACATTAACTTAACTAGCATTTGTTATGATAGAAGAGTTACAATGTAACACTTTGCAGAATTACCAAAGCTTAGAATTAGGAGGGCACTTAGCTATCAGATAGAACTCATTATATTAAAACATACATTGTTTACATATCATATATTTATTTAAACATCATAAAACTACAAGTCAAAAGAATTGATGCAACAGTAACATTCCATAATGTTTCTTTCATATAATGCCATTTGTCATACAAATTTAAATGCTCCTGAGTTAAACAGCAATTTCATACCAAGGGAATATATGAGTTGAATTGAAACAATATATGTTTACATACATACGTACATGCATTCATACTACACACATGCATATTATATATGTACATGTCTATAGTATATAATTTCAAGAGTGAAATTACTGAACCATTATAAGTATTTTACTATAACTTAAAAAGTATAAATGTTGCTGACACATTGAGTAACCAATGGAATAACTTTCTTCTACATTCCTTTATTACTATAATTTCTGTACTTTATTTTTAAAGTTCAAGACAAAGTAAGAAATATAAAGATTAGAATATTACTTGAAATTACCACACGAAACATAGTGAGGTCACAATTGCAATGGTTTTCTGTTCAAAAGGAACAATTATCATTAATTACCTAATTCACTTATGTCCAAAGATATATTGTATTTGCTATTCCATATTATTCCATATGAATTTTTGGATTGCTTCCTCTATTTCATTAGTGAATGATATTGGAATATTGATGGGTATTGCATTGAATTTGTAGATAGCCTGTGTCAGTGTTGTCATTTTCACGATGTTATTCCTCCTAATTCAGGAGAATGGGAGGTTTATCCACTTCCTTAGATCTACATTAATTTCTTTTTTCAGGTTTTTAAAGTTTTCATTATAGAAGTCCTTTACTTCTTTGGTTAAGTAAATTCCCAGGGTTTTTTTGCCATCATTTTTTTAGGCTATTACAAAAGGAGTTGCTGGGCTGGAAAGTTGGCTCAGTGGTAGAGTGCTTGCCTTGCATGCATAAGGCCCTGGGTTCGATTCCTCAGCACCACATAAGCAAAAAGAAAAAAACCGAAAGTGGCGCTGTGGCTCAAGTGGTAGGGCACTAGCCTTGAGCTGAAGAGCTGAGGGACAGCGCCCAAGCCCAGAGTTCAGGCCCCACAACCGGACCAAAAACAAAAAAACAAAAAAACAAAAGGAGTTGCTTTCCTGATTTCAGCCTTGCTCTTCTCATTGTTGGCATAGAGAAAAGCTTTTGTTTTTTGTGGATACATTTTACACCCTGATACTTTCCAAAAGTTTCTGATCAGCTCAAGTAACTTAGGAATAGAGTCGACAGGGTTCTTTAAATACAGGATCATGTCATTTGCAAAGAGGGAGAGTTTTACTTCTTTCCCTATTTGGATCCCCTTCATAGTTGCCTCTTGCCTTATTGCACTAGCTAAGATTCTAATACTATATTGAAGAGGAGTAGGGAGAGCAGACATCTTTGTCTCCTTTCTGATCTTAGAGGAAATGGCTTTAACTTTTCACCATTAAGTAAAATGCTGTCTGTATGTTTGTCATGTATAGCCTTTATT
The DNA here is from genome assembly GCF_024711535.1 of Dipodomys merriami. Classification (NCBI taxonomy): domain Eukaryota; kingdom Metazoa; phylum Chordata; class Mammalia; order Rodentia; family Heteromyidae; genus Dipodomys; species Dipodomys merriami. The sequence goes on from NW_027205603.1 coordinate 22,214,387, forward strand.
ATATTGAGGAATGTTCTGTAGATTCCTAGTTTCTCCAGAGCTTTCATCAAAAAGGGATGATGGATCTCGTCAAATGTTTTTCTGCATTTATTGAGATGATCATGTGGTTCTTGTCCTAGCCTCAGTTAATGTGTTGCCTCATATTAATTGACTTGAGTATATTGAACCATCTTGCAACCCTGGAATGAACCCAATTTCATCATAGTGTATAATATTTGTTCATTTTTGAATTTAGTTGGTCAGAATTTTATTGGGAAATTTTGAATTGATTTCATCAAAGAAATGGGTCTATAGTTTTCTTTTTTTGATGAGTCCCTGTCTGATTTTGGAATGATGATTATGCTTGATTCTTACATGAGTTTGGTAGTGATCCTTCCTATACAGTTTCATTGAAGAGTTTGAGGAGTATTGTAGTATGTTCTTTTTTGAAAGCCTTATAGAATTTGGCTGTGAATCCATCTGGTCCTGGGCTTTTGTGGATGGGAGGTCTTTATTGCCATTTCTATTTCAATACTTGATATGTATCTATTTAGTTGGTCTAGATCTTCTTGGTTTAGTTTGCTAGAAATTCTTCCCATTACTTCCTGATTCTCAAATTTATTGGCATTAAGGTTTGCAAAGTATTCCCTTATAATATTCTGAATCTTGCTTGTTTCTGTCATGATTGTCTCTGATTTTATTTAAGTGTGTTCTCTTTTTTGTCAGATTTGCTAAGGGTCTGTAAATTTTGTTAATTTTTTCAAGGAACCAACTCTTTGTTTTGTTGATTCCCAACACTATAAAAATGGAATTTCAGTACATTTATGATACCATCATGTGGAAGACCGTGATTTCATAATAATACTACAAAAAGATATTCAGATTTTAAAAGTATTTTCTTTTTTTTTTCTGGTTGTGGGGCCTGAACTCTGGGCCTGGGCACTGTCCCTCAGCTCTTCAGCTCAAGGCTAGCACTCTACCACTTGAGCCACAGCACCACTTATGGCTTTTTTTTTTTTCTTATGTGGTGCTGAGGAATCGAACCCAGGGCCTCATGTATACAAGGCAAGCGCTCTACCACTGAGCCACTTTCCCAGCCCTAAAAGTATTTTCTAATATGTACTCTTTTCAGGGGAGTAATTCAAATTGCTATTAACATTATTTGTCCTGAGAAAAGTCTTTAAAATTTATTGGAAAAAAAAGTTTTACTAGAAATTTTTTTAGCCATCTCTTTATTTCACTTTCCCTTCTGAAAGTTACAAACTTTGTTGGTAGTTTGTTCTTTCAACATATTGAACATTGCATACTACTTTTAGAAACCTTCATAGTTTCTTACCCAAGTAAGATGTTATTCATACTGGAATTCATTTTTACATAATGAGGTGTTTTTAACTTTGTGCTTGTTAAAGTTTGATTTTAACATTTTTTCCTAGAAATAGTCTATTTTTGTTTATTATGCTTAGTTTGTACTAATCTCACTACTATTTACCAAAAATATTTTTCAAACTATTAAGACATATACATTTTCTTCTCCAACATTTCCTTTTCTACTCTCTCCATTCCTTATATATTGGATATGTCAAATTTGCTGAGTAGTTTCTTGTGAAATTTTCTTGCATTTACTATATTTTTTTCAATTACCAGTTTACCATTTGATTACTTTTGGACATTATTTTCTAGTACAAATTTGACATTTTATTTCATGAGATATTGCAATTCATTTTTCTTCTTTAGGGAATGTTTCTAATCAGTCATCAATGGCTTGTAACTGTAACCCTTGCTGGATCAAGGAAAAGTGTGATTCTAAATCAGACTGGCCTAAAAGTCTATAAGGCTCCATCTTAATTTGAAGATGCTTAGTATGATAGCTTATACTGTCTTATTAGCTATGAATTTAAAAAATGGAATGTATTCTTCCTATAAAATAATGACATAATGTTTTCTAAGAAAGAGATTAAATGGTATCTGAAAATTAATCAACTCAGCAAAGGACTAGAGTGGTACTTCAGTGCGAGAGCACTTCCTGAGCAAGTGCAAGTCCCTGATTTCAAACTATTACTGATCCCAAATTATTTGCATTAATTATTTGAATATATTTACAATAACTACTTGGCAATCATTGTCTCTCTTAACACAATGTGTGTAAACTTACATATACATATATATATACATATGCATACACACACATATATATACATATACCTATAATGTTAAATTCTCTTTTTGGTCAGTCATAGAGTTTGAACTCAGGGTCTGCGTTCTGTCTTTGAGCTTTTTCACTGAAGGTTAGCATTCTGTCACTTTGAGCCACCAGAGTGTCACTTCCAGTTTTCTAGTGGTTAAATGGCGATATGTCTCACAGACTCTCTTGCTCTGGCTGACTTTGAATTGTGATCTTCAGATCTCAGCCTCCTGAGTAGCTAAGATTACAAGCTTAAGCCACTGGTGCCTGGCTCTTGAGTTAGGTATATACAATAAAACTTTCACCTATTCATTCCTGCCTATCATACTACATTACTGAAGGGCATACTTTAATTAACAGTCTCAAAAGGGTTAGTAAATGAGTTCCCTGTGTATTTCCATATCTCAAAATCTTCCCTCCATGTGTTTTGTTTTGTTTTGTTTTTCATTTGTGGTCCTCATAATATTAATAGGCTTGAAGGCTGTTCCATTCACTTTGAGATGGTTTTCCTTTTTACATTGATCAATTTAGCATAGGGACTGCATATAGTCCCTTGTGAATATAACTCTAATTTAGTGAATTTCTTTCTGTGGTTCCACTAGTGGATCCTGAAAATATTGTTTCTTTCTGGTACTGAGCAGCACTAAGGCAGGTACGCCAGTTGAAACAGCGCCCATAACCATGATTTCTAGGTAATCTAAAATCTGGACGTTAACTTATTTTCCTCTTTTTTGTTTTCTCTGTTCTCTTTGCTTGCCTATTTCATTTTAGTGCTGTGGAAGAGAGTTTACTTAAATCTTCCCCCTCTGTTATGTGAAATCTCTCAGTTGTTCCTACCATCCACCTCACTGAGTATGCAAACTGCTTATTACATGACAATGATTTGAGCAAAGTTGTTCTTAAATGTCTTTTCCATTATTTCTTTGTTAAAATGTCTTCTTTGGATATTATACCAACGATCAAGAAATATATCTATCAATGTAACTTCAGCATTAAATTGAATTGTGTAATCTGAAAAAATGTGAATGAGTAATTTTGTGCTCTTACATGACCATCTTAATCATATGTAGTGAACTAAAGTACAGAAAATAAGAAAAGGGTTTCCTACTTTACTTAAGACGTCCTCTTCTTATTTTATCAGTTGGCCATTCCAAACATACAAATTAAAGAAAACTTCTGAAATAGGTAGTGAATAGGCAGAATTGGATATATTTTATGTATCTCCACAGAGTATCTTCTAAGATTATTCTACAATTGGTTTTACTAGATTACACTCTAAATGGATAAGTTAATCGTTAATAATTTACCCATTAAATAAAAATTTGTATCTATTGTTCTTGTTAAAAAATCTGTAACAGGGCTGGGAAGTTGGCTTAGTGGTAGAGTGCTTGCCTTGCATGCATGAGGCCCTGGGTTCGATTCCTCAGCACCACATAAGCAAAAAAAAAAAAAAAGCCAGAAGTGGTGCTGTGGCTTAAGTGGAAGAGCGCTAGCCTTGAGCTGAAGAGCTGAGGGACAGTGCCCAGGCCCAGAGTTCAAGCCCCACACCAAAAAAAAACAAAACACACACACACACACACACACACACACACACACACACACACACACACACACAAAACCCTATAACACTAGATAAAACAAATTCGTTAAAACATTAACTTCTAAACAATTATTGTTCTTACAAGAGGGATTCCGTAATATTGTTTTGAATTCTTTCTTCATTTCATTTCTGGGTACATCTGGGAATTCAGCCATACCAATTCCTATAAATAAACATATCAAAAGACTTTATGTTATTATAAATATGCAAATGTTCACACGTGTGTATTTGTATAGTATTGATGTAAAATATTTGCACTTACAGATTAGAGAACAACAGTCAAAGTTCTGAAGTTGCTAGGAAGAAATTACATTATTCTCAGGCTTAAAAATATGTTTACCACTGGGGGTGCCAGTGGCTCATGCCCGTAATCCTAGCTACTCAGGAGGCTGAGATCTGAGGATCACAGTTTGAAGCCAGCCGGGGCTAGGAAAGTCCATGAGACTCTTATCTCTAATAAATGGCCAGAAAACTGGAAGTGGTTCTGTGTCTCAAGTGGTAGAGCACTAGCCTTGAGCTGAAGAGCTGAGGGACAGAGTCCAGGCCTAGAGTTCAAGCTCCAAAAATGTTTACAAATTAGTCAATGTATTCTATCCAGAAATAGGCAAAATGAAGCACATCTTTGTTGCTACCTGATTTCTATACAATACCATTCATGACCGTTGAAATTGTTCTATAGTGTTGTTATAGTAACAATATATCTTTCCAATTTACATTAAAATGACACTATTTCTGTAATATGTACTTGATGAAATGGAATTGACCTTGTTTTTACACAGACCAACCTATGCTTTTGCAGAGGCAGACCTTCCTTGATTTATCCAGGAATGTTGTCATTCCTCTTTAGAGAATTTTAACTGGAAATCATGTAGAATCAGTGATGGAAAAAATGGCAAAGTATTTGTTGAACTGAAAGCAAAATGTCCCCTCATGTTTTTAGCTTTATCCAAAGAAGTATCAGTAGTTTTTCAAAATGACACCAGACCTGTCACTGGATCTCTTTTACATCAGTGTTTATATATTTTTTATACTTTTGTTAGAATTAGAAAACATTGACTAGGTTTAGTAGCAAAAAAAAAAGACCTGAAAATTCATATTAGAAAGGGGATGATTAGCATTAGATATATGAGGCTACTGACTGTTCTTAATAATTTGTGGATGGAACATATATTTGTGACTGGAAAACTGTCATTATTTGAAAACTACAGAGTAGCAATTTTCTACTTTGAAGGATGGGTGATTCCATGAAAAAATATATATTGTTCCATTATAATGTTTACCACTCAAATGTACAACAACTGTAATTTTCTCTGACTGCTACATAATTACTAAAACACAACTGAAAAAAAATTCAGTAAGTAAGTAAAAAAGAGTTTAGTAAAAATATGGTTTGGTCATTTAAAAAAGTATTTCATTCAATACAAATGCATAATTCAAAACTGGAACCTCAGCAGTTGATTTTAGTTTGTTTTTTTCTCCAGTTGGTAAACATGAACAGTATGGATTCATTTAAAATGAACAAATAAATAACCTCTATATAAGTAGGGAAGAAATGGGATGAACTGCAGGTGGATCTACTTATATACTAGGAATTTAAAAACATGTACTGTAGAAATTTCTGATCCAGTACAGGTTATATTTTTTCTTGTATACAATATCCATTCATTGCTTTTTTATTTTATTTTATTTTATTTTTGCTTCAATTAATTCAAGCTCTTTTCACTCTACTAGTGTATTAAAATTTTATGATGTATAATAAAATGTACCCACTTAAAATGCCTAGCCTTATGGAATATATTTTTTTGTCTTGGTGCTATTTGTATTTGAGCTCAGAGGGCTCTGAACTCAAGCATTATACCACTCAGCCTTGTCTTCATTCTTTTGTCTGATTTTTGTTTTGTTTTGTTTTGTTGATCATGGGGCTTGAACTCAGGACCTGGGCACTGTCCCTGAGCTCTTTCTGCTCAGGGCTAGAGCTTTATCACTTTAAGCCATAGCTCCACTTCAGTTTTCTGGTGGTTAATTGGGCATAAAGACTTTCCTGCCTGGATCATAAAGACTTTCCTGTCCAGGCTTTGTACTATGATCCTTATATCTGTCTTCTCAGCAGCTAGGATTATAGGTGTGAACCACCAGCGCTGGATTTGTCTGCTTATGTTTTATGCCTAATTCTTTATGCCTAGGTCTTCCTGCATTGTTATTCTGTGTATGTTTCTGCTATAGCTGAAATGACAGGCACATGACACTCTGACCATTTTTTTTGACATCTCCATCTATGTGTCTGTGAGTATATCTATTTTTATCTCTATTTTTGTATTCATGTCTCATTCTATCTATCTCTTTTCTTGGAACTAGAATTCTCCAGATTCCTTGTTCTTTGTACCTTAGTTCTTATACCAGTGGCCTCCTAGGTTCTCAGTCCTGTTTAACTGAGGTCTTCTACCAGCATTCCAGGGCCTCTGTCTTGTAGAAAAGACTATTTGTGATATTTCTCAGTTTTGATAATAATGTAAGCTAATACCTCTACTGAACATCTCTCCTGCATGTTTATTCATAATCTATATCTACCTTTCTTACTTAGTATAATTTTCTAGATATCCCAGACTAATACAACATGGTTTCCTTTATATATATGGGCTCTTCCTTACTGCTTTTAAGATTTTTCTCTGTTTCTACATTTTTTATTATGATGTGGGTTTCTTTCTTCATTGTACTTAGATTTTATTAACATTGTATGCAAAGATTCATATTTATCATTAAAGAATTTTTTAAATCTCAGCTATAATTTCTTTAGGTATTTTTAAGTTATTTCTCTCACTTCTCTGTCTAATGTCCCATATGTGTGTGCTCATTCTCTCCTCCAAGTATTTAAATGACCTTGAACATTAGTGAATATTTTTCTTAGAGTATTTGACTTTTTTAACATTACTTCCCATTTTGCTCTTTGTAAAACATTTTCTATCTCTGTAGATAGAATATTTGTTGAAAGATCACCATCACAATTTCATTTAATTTTTAATTCTGGAGATTTTATAGACACATTCTAGCTACCACAAATGAGGAAAAACATGCAAACTATGATTCTCTGGGTCTGGCTGGCTGTGCTTAATATAATTTTTTTCTAAGTCTTTTCTTTACAAATGATACAATATCATTCATTTTTCTGATGGATAAGTAGAATTTCATTGTGTATATCTACCACATTTTTTATCTGTTCATCTATTGAAAGGCAATTGGTCTGACTGATTATCTTGGATATGGTAAATAATGTAATGAACATGGTTGTGTAGCCTTGATTTTTGTTTGTTGTATAAATGTGAAGGATGGAATTGCTGTGTCATAGAGTAGCTCTATGTTTAGTTTTTTGAAGATCCTCCATACTGAGTTGCACAGTGGTTAAACATGCTTGCCTTCCCACCAAAAGTGTAGTAGTTTCCTTTAGGCCACATCCATGCCAGCATTTGTTATTTTTTAGTTTTCTTGATACTGTATATCATAACTGGGGTAAAGTGGAATCTCAATGTTATTTTGATATACATTTATAGCCAGAGATGTTGAACATTTCTTCATATGTCTATGGTGCCTATAAATCTAGAAGTAAACACACTGGTGGTAAGTGAAGGGTTACACATGAATTAGATAAAATATAATAGAATCTATGGAGAGTGCAAGTAGTGTAATTTTTTAAAGAGGACTAAGTCAAAGCACAACAAACTAAGTACCAGGAAGGGCCAAAGGGAGAGGGATAGAGGAATGAAGGAAAGAATTGGGGAGAATGCAGACACAAATTCATCATATATACCACAGATTTGAGAAATATAAGGGAAGAGGTGAGTTAAAGGAGGATGAAGATGTTGAAATGGTGACAGGTCCAGATCCATTGTACCCATAAACCACTTTGTTAAACGACAAAAAAAATCAAAATGTAACCTAAAATTATGATAAGGGAAAAGTGGATTAGGAGGGTGGGTGAGAATGTTGAAAAGAATGACATTGATCAAGATGCACTGAATTTATAAACTGTCCTGGTCAATGGGCAATTCCTTTGTACAACTAAAGACAATAAAAATATTCAAAAAGAAAAGACAAGAAAAGCTCTATGGAAACTGCTCTGTGGTCTTTCTCTTTTCAGTCTAACAAATTATGCTTATCTAAAATTAATTTTGTGCCTTTCATTTTCCTGTTTTACACAGTTTCCAGTATATGGGTTTCTTCAAATAATTAATTATGTTAAAACATGAGTATTTTAGATATATATAGTGGCTCAGCTCTGGGTATGATTTTTTCTTCTTCAAGCATATGTTATTGTTTTTCCTCCTGTGGATTTGTTTAGTAATTTGGCTGAATTATTTTATTGACTATTGTTATGTTTGTGGGGTGAAGATTAATGCTGCAATTTTGCAAGACCAGCCTTGGGTAAGGACACAGCTATTTTATTTTATTTTATTTTTGGGGGCCAGTCCTGGGGTTTGAACTCAGAGCCTGAGTGCTGTCCCTGAGTATTTTTGCTTAAGGCCAGCACTTACTATTTGAGGAACTTCCAGTTTTTTTTTGATGGTTAATTGTAAATAAGAGCCTCAAAGACTTTCCTGCTAGGGCTGGCTTTAAACTGTGATTCTCAGCTCTCAGTCTCCCAAATAGCTAGGATTACAGGTGTTAACCACCAGCACGTGGTTCAGAATCACTTTTAAGTGAGTGTGGTTCATTCCGTATGTCATTTAGGTTCTTCCCCACATGCCATCTTAGGCTCTCAGTCCTTTCAGTGTCACACCAGAACTCAAGGAATTTATTTCTAATACTGCTCAAGTAGTAGAGTGCTAGCCTTGAGTGAAGAGCTCAGAGACAGCGCCCAGGCCCAGAAAAAGTGAAAATATATACTTTTCCTAGTTACTTTCATATTGAAAATTTTATACATCACTGCTACTCGAAGTCTAAAAACAGTAGCATAATTCTAACCTATTACTCAATTAGAAGTTCCTGCTTCAGCAGAGATATTACTACTATACTTGGCAATGTTAATGCACATAGGGAATTATTAGGTAATGCAGTACTGCCAGCTTTCTTTCATCACTTCAATCATCCACCCTTCCTACTTTTGTACGTCAGAGAAACTTTCTACCTAATCTGGATGTAGAAAATAACTAATATAGCATTTGGAAAACACTACTATATAATTTTCACTTTTAATAAGTAAAAGTATTACTATATGAGTGTACCCATGAAGACCTTTCCTGTGTCACAATATCACATATGAGTCATTGTTATTAAAAGCACATTAAATGCTGTGCACCAGTGGCTCATGCCCATAATCCTAGGTACTCTGGAGGCTGAGATCTGAGGATCGTGGTTCAAAGACAGGCCGGGCATGAAAGTCTGTGAGCCTCTTATCTCCAATTAACCATCAGAAAACTGGATGTGGTACTGTGGCTCAAGTGGTAGAGTGCTAGCCTTGAGCTGAAGAGCTCAGCGACAGCACCCAGGCCCAGAGTTCAATTCCCACAACCAAAAAGCAAAGCACATTAATTAAATTGAAAATAAGATAAATGAGAAAATTCAAGTTATAAATGTTTTTCTTACCAGGAATCATCTTTGGTAGATTCTTTACTTCACATTTTAACAAATTCTTTCCAAAATCACCTCTCAAATATTCTACATCATTCTCTATAAAAATAAACATAGTTTAATACAATTAATGTGAATTATAACAGGAATGTGAAGGTATATGTGTGTGATACTATCTCAATTAGATTTTTTTAAAATAAGTTTTTATTGTGAAAAATACCACACAGAGGGGTTACGATTACATGAGCAAGGTAATGAGTACATTTCTTATCAAGCATTGTTGCCGACTTTGTTTTTCCCCTATCATCCCTGCCCTCCCACCTCCATGACTACATCTTCCCCAACCCCTGCCCCGCGACAAAGTTGTAAAGTTCTTTTTTTCTTTTCTTAATTTTTTAAATTTTTTATTGTAAAGATACTATACAGAGGGTTACAGTTACATGAGTAAGGTAATGAGTACACTTCCTATTGAGCATTGTTACCCCCTCCATTGTTTTCCCCCTACCATCCCTTCCCTCCCTACCTTCCCCGAGGTTCTTTTTTTTAAAATTGTGATTAAGTGATTGCATAATTTCCTGAATTTCACACTATTGTGGAATAATGATGCTCATTTAAAGTCACAAGTTCATTCTAACTTTCCTGGAGCAAATTGTCTATCACAGTCTATAACATGTAACGGTGTACACATATACACCATACATGTGATCAGCAGCATGGGGATATTTAGTAGTCGACCAGATGAGTGGGAGTTCTTTGTTTCTTAAACCTGTTAGTTTTATCGTATCACCTAGCATTTTGGATTTAGCATCCACTTATCAGGGAGACCATGTACCTTTGTCTCTTTGCTCTTGGCTTACCTCGCTCAACATGATTCCTTCTATCTCCATCCATTTCCCTGGAAATGCCATTATTTTGTCATTTCTAATGGCTGCATAATATTCCATTGTGTATAGATACCACAATTTTTGAATCTATTCATCTGTGGTGGGGCATCAGGGTTGTTTCCATATCCTAGCTATTGTGAACAGTGCTGCAATAAACATGGAGGTGCACATGTCCTTGTATATTGGTTCCAGTTGTTCAGGGTAGATGCCTAGAAGTGGTATGACTGGGTCATAAGGGAAGTCAATCTTTAGCTTTCTAAGGACCCTCCAGACTGCTTTCCAAAGTGGTTGTATAAGTGTACATTCCCACCAGCAGTGTAATAGGGTTCCTCTTTCTCCACATCCCCTCCAGCATTTGTCGTTGGCTGATTTGTGGATGTGGGACATTCTGACTGGGGTAAGGTGGTATCTCAGGGTTGTCTTTATTTGCATTTCCTTCACCACCAGGGATGATGAACATTTCCTCATGTGTTTCTTTGCCATTTTTATTTCTTCATCTGAGAAGTCCCTCTTTAGTTCCCTTGCCCATTTAGTAATTGGTTTGTTAGGTTTGGGAGGGATTAGTTTCTTGAGCTCCCTGTATATACAGGATGTTAACCCCTTGTCTGATATATTGCTGGTAAATATTTTTTCCCAATTAGTTGGTTGTCTTTCTAGCTTGGTTGTGATAGATTTAGCTGTGCAGAAGCTTTTTATTTTAAGGTAGTCCCATTTGTCGAGTCTCTCTCCAATTTGTTGTGACCCTGGGACTCTGTTCAGGAAGTTCCTTCCTGTGCCTATTAGTTCAAGTGTCTCTCCTACTCTGTCCTGCAGTAGTTTCAGAGATTCAGGTTTAATGTTAAGGTCTTTAATCCATTTTGAGTTGATGTTGGTGCATGGTGATAGGCTGGGGTCCACTTTTAGTTTTCTGCATGTGGCTGCCCAGTTTTCCCAGCATCAGTGGTTGAAGAGGCTGTGTTTCTTCGATTGTATGTCTTTGGCTCCTTTGTCAAATATCAGCTGGCTGTAGGCCTGTGGATTTATTTCTGGATCTTCTATTCTGTTCCATTGGTCTTCGGGTCTGTTTTTGTGCCAGTACCATGCTGTCTTTGTTATTATAGCTCTGTAGTAGAGTTTGAAGTTCGGCATGGATAGCCCTCCCAAATTGTCTTTATCCCCTAGAATTGTTTTGGCTATTCTAGGTCTTTTGTTGTTCCATATGAATTTTTGGACTGTTTTCTGTATTTCAGTGATGTACGTCATTGGGATTTTAATAGGAATTGCACTGAATTTGTATATTATTTTGAAAGTATTACCATCTTTACTATATTAAGTCAGCCTATCCAAGGGCATGGGATGTCTTTCCATTTCCTAGGGTCTTCTACAACTTCTTTCTTTAACTTTTTATAGTTTTCATTAAATAGTTCTTTTACATCTTTGATTAGGTTAATTCCTAAATATTTTATTTGGGGGGAGGTTATTGTGAATGGGGTTGCTCCCTTTATTTCCCTCTCTGCTTGTACATTGTCAGTGTACAGGAAGGCAATTGATTTTCTGTGGGTTCATTTTGTATCCTGCTACTTTCCCGAAGTGATTTATGATTTCTAAGAGTTTGGGGATGGAGTTTTTGGGATTGTGAAGGTATAGTATCATGTCATCTGCAAAAAGGCATAGTTTAACTTCTTCTTTCCCTATGCAGATCCCTTTAGTGTCTTTTTCTTGCCTTATTGCCCTGGCTAAGGGTTCCAGAACTATATTGAAGAGGAGTGGAGACAGTGGGCATCCTTGCCTTGTTCCTGATTTTAGGAGAATTGGATGTAGCTTTTCCCCATTAAGTATAATATTGGGGAAGGAGACACTTCCAAGCTCTTGCCAGCAGCCGCCGCAGTGGCGGCAGCTGTGGTGGTGGCAGCAGCACAGGAGCCATACCTGAGCCACAGAGAGTCCGGGAAGAAGGAGCCAGATGCAGCAGGCGAGTTGATTCTACTCAACACCAGCAAGAACCAACAAGGAGCAAACATCTTCATCCTGCAGTTTCCAGACCAGAGATGGCCCAGGAACCAAGACTCGACGTGAGTAGAAGCCTGATGTCCTCACTCCTTCTCAGGGAGCAGAGGAGCAAGGCCACCCCTCCCCCTCCCAGCACTGGAGATCTCCATCTTGGATACCAACAAAGCTCGGAGGAGCTGCTAGCTCCAACTCAAGCCTTGGAATAAAACGAGTCATTTAGCAGGTCATAAGAACTTAACGGCAGTGTGACCTGCCAGACTCAGCTCCACAAAGGGAAAAGTCACCCAGCTCGGGCGCCAGCCCTAGGAGTGGCTTTCTTCACTGGGTAACCAGAGCCAGAGGTTGCCACTCCCTCTAGCAGCCTCGACAATCAATTGAAAATCAGAAAACAGAAACCCTGAGAATGGCTCCAGGCTGGGCTCTGTGAGTTTTTCACAAACTAGCCCCCGGGAAAAGCTACCGTCTGTTGAAAGGCCTCAACTCTACTCAGAACCTAGCCTCATCACTGCATCCCCCTCTTTTGTGATACTCAAAGCAGATCTGCCTCCCAATGAACTAGCCTGGGAGGAGGATCGCAAAATCCTGGGTAAAGAAGAGCATTTTTCTGCCTGTTCGAACAAACTGACTTAAGAAACCAACCAAGCCACAGGACCACAAGCAGACCAGAGACTCCAACAAGAGGCTGGTTATGGACACAAGGGAGATACAGGATTTTTCCCACCCCTCCCAAAAAAATCAAAGAACTTTCTTTTCTTCTTCTTCTTCTTCTTCTTCTTCTTCTTCTTCTTCTTCTTCTTCTTCTTCTTCTTCTTCTTCTTCTTCTTTTGGTACCTTATATACAAAAATTTTTTTTTCTTTTCTAAAACTTTTTTTAATCTTTAATTTTTGCCTTTTTTGAAAAAAAATTGTTTTCCAGAAACTTTTTTTTCCTCTTCTAATTTTTATTTTAGGGATACGTGTGTGTGCATTTTTCTTTCTTTTTTTGTTTTCTTTCTCTTTTTTTCTTAATTATATTTTTGTGTTTTGTTTAGCTCTAATGAACTTCTCATCTTTTTTTCTTCCTTTCTTATCCTTTTTATCTTCTCCTCTCTTTCGTTCTTCTTTATGTGACTTAATTCTTGTCCTGCACATCCTCAGATAAACTATTAGACCCTATCCCCCATTGTGTACACACTTAATCCACAAATTTATTACTCAATTCAAAACCTCTGAGACTTAAATTCCTTAATAGCAGTACTACATCTTTATACCTATATAATATTTTAAGCATTTTTATTTTTAAGTTTTTCACATCTCCTTTATATCCCTCCCCTTCTCTCAATATATTCACGTTCTTCTCTAAATAGATTGTTATTGATTCTACATGATTTTATTAATTTTTACTTTTCTATTTTTTCTGGTCTCTTTTCTTTTCCCTTTCCCTTTCTACCTTTTTTTTCTCTCTCTACTTTCATCCTACCCAACCTATTTCCTGCTTTGAGATTAGGACTTAGTTAACTCTCCCTGTGCCTCCCCACATCAACCTATTCCTATTTTTTACCCACATTTCTCCCTAACCCTAATAATTTCTGGTCTTCCAAATTCTTCTTTGCGGTTCGTAGCCCATTAACATATAGTTGTTTGATGTTGAATAGATGTATCTGTTGAACTAGATTGTATCTGTAGATTATTGACTGTGCAAATTCAGACTTTGGTTGATGCTTGCCTTAAGATAGTGTTCTAGCACAAAACTGGTGCTATTTTCATCTCAAAAGGGCAGAGTAAGCCGGAAAAACACAAGAAAAATGGCAAATCCAGGTATCTCAATTCCCAATCTTGATAATCAGGGGCAGAACAGATAATGAATAATCCAGAGTAGAATTCCCAAATAGCTCTACAAACACTGCTGGCAAACATGATAAATGAAAAGATTGAAAGCATACAAAGGACTCTGTATGAGCGTGATAGGGAGAGAGAGGAGGCAATCCAAAAGTTTATACAGGAATATCATAAGCATGAGGAAGCTACTCAAAAACTGATACAGGATTTGTGTGAGCAGCTTGAGAATACTAAAAGAGAAAGGCAGGAATGGCTTGAAGCAGGCTGAGAACACTCAAAGAGAACTGCAGGAATCCCACAAAAGGGAGGAAGCTAATCAAAGAGTAATACAGGAATTGAGATAGCAGGAAGAGAATACACAAAGATCACTAAAGTCATTAATGGAATCCATTAACAAAGAGCTGAAGTAAGTCAGGGAGACCACAACGGGAATGCAGAATGGAACCCAACAGAAGGAATGGGAGTCCAAGGAAACCATAAACAATCAACTAAGTGATTTGAGAATAAACACTGTACACCAAATTAAGGAAGTAAAGAAGTTCATACAAGATCTAAAACAAAGCTTCAACAAAGAATTTGAAGCCATCAAAGCTGACCAATTAGAAGGAAAAGAAATTTAAAACAAAGTAGAAAGTCTTGACAGCAGGTTAGACCATGCAGAAGATCGAATCTCAGGGATTGAAGACAGCCTGGATATTATAGAGAAAGAACATACAACTATCCAAGACAAGTCCAAGAAATATGATAGATCCATCCAACACTTGGAAGACACCATCAGAAGGCCTAATCTAAGGATAATGGGTATAGAGGAGCACCTAGAAACAGAAGTTAATGGCCTAGGAAATTTGTTTAACAGGATCCTAGCAGAGAACTTCCCAAACATGCAAAAAGAGAGGCCTATTCAGATACAAGAAGCTTTCAGAACTCCAAATAGACCAGACCAGAATAGGACATCCCACCTTCACATTATAATCCACACAGGATCAACTCAGACCAAGAAAAGGATCCTTAAAGCTGTCAAGGAGAAAAGATTAATCACCTATAAAGGGAAACCAATTAGAATCACCTCAGATTTCTCAGCAGAGACGATCAAAGCAAGAAGAGCCTGGAAAGATGTATGCCATGCCCTAAAAACAAACAACTATCAACCAAGAATACTGTACCCAGCTAAACTCTCCTTCATAACTGAAGGCCAAATAAAAACCTTCCATAGCAAAGAAAAATTGAAACAATACATCTCCACCAAACCAGCCCTACAAAAGATTCTTAAAGATGTCCAACACATAGAAAACCAACAAGACCACAGTAAAGGCCAAGAAACTGCACCCAAACTGAGAATCCAAGAACCATAGGAAGAAACCAGTTTTCACAGACTCCAGAAGGTAGATAACATGACAGGAATTCCCAAATACCTCTCAGTCCTATCTCTTAACGTTAACAGATTGAACTCTCCAATTAAGAGACATAGACTGTCTACTTGGATTAAAAAACAAGACCCTTCTATCTGCTGCCTGCAGGAGTCACATCTTGCCAGTAAAAACAAACACATTTTTAATGTTAAAGGCTGGAACAAAATCTACCAAGCAAACGGCCCCCATAAATAGGAGGGAGTTGCAATCCTAATATCAGATAAAATAGACTTCAAATTAAAATTCGTGAGAAGAGATAAAGAAGGTCGCTACATACTAATTAAGGGATCTCTCCTTCAGGAGGATATTACAATTCTAAATATCTATTCGCCAAACAATGGAGCACCCACATTTATCCAAGAAACACTGCTTTCCCTCAAATCCAATATAGATCCAAAGACATTAATTGTTGGGGATTTTAACACACCACTCTCCCCACTAGATAGTTCAACTCGGCAAAAACTCAACAGAGAAAACACAGATCTAAACAGCTGCATAGATCAACTAGATTTAACAGACATCTACCCAACATTTCACCCAGCAGCATCAGAATACACGTTTTTCTCAGCAGCACATGGAACATTTTCTAAAATAGACCACATTTTAGGCCACAAAGCAAACATGTCTAAATTCAGAAACATTGAAGTTATACCTTGCATTCTCTCTGACCACAAGGGAATAAAATTAGAACTCAACACCAAAAGCCACCAAAGAAAGTCCGGTATCACATGGAGGCTGAACAACACACTGCTGAATCACGAGTGGGTCATGGAAGAGATTAGAAAGGAAATTCAAATGTTCATGCTATTCAACAAAAATGAACACACAAATTACCAGCTCCTCTGGGACACAGCAAAGGCAGTACTCAGAGGCAAGTTTATAGCTCTGAGCTCCTACATCAACAAATTGGAGAGATCTGAAACCAACAATTTAATGACACATCTAAACCTCCTTGAAAAAGAGCAGCAAGATAAACTGCAATCCAGTAGATGGAAAGAAATAATTAAAATTAAATCAGAATTAAATGAATTAGAATCCAAAAAAACTATAGAAAGAATCAACAAAACAAAGAGTTGGTTCTTCAAAAAAAAATAACAATATTGACAGACTCTTAACAAATCTTATCAGAAAAAGAAGAGAACACACCCAAATAAATAAACTCAGAGATGAGAATGGAAACATCACCATGGAAACAACCAAGATTCAGAACATTATAAGGGAATACTTCTCAAAACTTTATGCTAATGAGTTTGAGAACTTGACAGAAATGGACCTTTTCCTAGCAAATATTGACATGCCAAAACTAAACCAAGATGAATTAAACCAGCTTACCAGACTCATAACAAGCATTGAAATAGAAACAGCAATAAGAGACCTCCCAGCTAAGAAAAGTCCAGGACCAGATGGTTTTACAGCGGAATTCTACAAGGCCTTCAAAACAGAGCTCACACCAATACTCCTCCAGCTCTTCAATGAAACTGAAAGAGAAAGTTCACTACCGAACACATTCTATGGAGCCATCATAACCCTCATCCCAAAACCAGGCAGGGACTCATCAAAGAAAGAGAACTATAGACCCATTTCCCTGATGAACATTGATGCAAAACTTCTCAACAAAATTTTGGCCAATCGACTTCAACAATTTATCCAAAAAATCATACAAGCCGATCAAACAGGATTCATTTCAGAGATGCAAAGCTGGTTCAATATATGGAAATCAATTAATATTCATCACATCAACAGGAGCAAGAATAAGAACCACATGGTTATCTCAATAGATGCAGAAAAAGCATTCGACAAGATCCAAAACCCCTTTATGATGAAGGTTTTGGAAAAATTAGGAATCCATGGAACATTCCTCAATACAATAAAGGCTGTATATGACAAACCTACAGCCAGCATTATACTTAATGGTGAAAAACTAAAGCCATTTCCTCTTAACTCAAGAACAAGACAAGGATGTCCACTCTCTCCACTTCTCTTCAATCTAGTATTAGAATGCCTAGCTACAGCAATAAGACAAGATGCAGACATAAAGGGGATCCAAATAGAGAAAGAAGAAATAAAACTCTCCCTCTTTGCAGATGACATGATCTTGTATTTAAAGAATCCCATGGACTCCACTCCCAAATTACTCAAGCTGATTCAAAACTTTGGCAAAGTAGCAGGGTATAAAATTAACCCCCAAAAAGCAATGGCTTTTCTGTATGCCAACAATGAGAAAAGTGTGGCTGAAATTAGGAAAACAACTCCATTTGTAATAGTCCCACAAAAAATAAAATACCTAGGAATTAACTTAACCAAAGAAGTGAAGGACCTCTATGATGAAAACTTTAAAATCTTGAAAAAGGAAATCAAAACAGAACTTAGAAAATGGCAGAACCTCCCATGCTCCTGGATTGGAAAGATTAAGATCGTGAAAATGGCTATACTTCCCAAGGCTATCTACAAATTCAACGAGATACCTATCAAAATTCCACCCTCATTCTTCAAGGAAATAGAAGAGGCAATCCAAAAATTCATATGGAACAATAAAGGACCCCGAATAGCAAAAAACACTCCTCAACAGAAAGAACACTACTGGAGGAATATCAATACCAAATTACAAACTCTGTATAAAGCCATAGTAATCAAAACAGCTTGGTATGGACATAAGAACAGACGTCAGGACCAATGGAATAGAATTGAAAACCCAGAATTGAACCTACAGAACTATAGCCATCTAATCTTCGATAAGGGAGCTAAAACAATAGAATGAAAGGAAGACAGCCTCTTCAATAAATGGTGCTGGAAAAATTGGTTAACTACTTGTAGAAAACTAAAGCTAGATCCTTATATATCACCCTGCACCAGAATCAACTCCAAATGGATCAAATACCTCGAAGTCAAAGCAGACACTCTGAAAACATTACAGGATGGAATAGGAAAAAACCCTTGGTCTTCTTGGCTCAGGCCGAAATTTTCTGAACAGAGACCCAGAAACAGAACAATCAAAGAAAGGTTGGACAAATGGGACTTCATGAAATTGCAGAGCTTCTACATGGCAAAGGACATAGCTAGCAAGATCAATAGAAAGCCCACGGATTGGGAGAAGATCTTCACTAGCCATACAATAGACAAGGGTCTCATATCTAAAATATACTTGGAATTCAAAAAATTAAATCCCCAACAACAAATCCTCAAAGAAACAACTGCCCAATAAATAAGTGGGCGAAAGACTTAAAGAGAAACTTCTCTGAAGAGGAAAGAAGGATGGCCTATAGACACATGAAGAAATGCTCAACATCCCTAGCCATAAAAGAAATGCAAATCAAAACAACATTGAGATACCACCTCACTCCAGTTAGAATGGCAAAAATCAAGAACTCTAACAACAACAGATGCTGGAGGGGATGTGGACAGAAGGGAACCTTACTTCATTGCTGGTGGGAATGTAAACTTGTTCAACCACTTTGGAAAGCAGTATGGAGGTTCCTCAAAAGACTTCACATAGAGCTCCCCTATGACCCAGCAATCCCACTTTTGGGCATTTACCCAAATGTTTACAAACAAGACCACACTAAAGCTACCAGCACAACTATGTTTATTGCAGCATTATTTACCATAGCTAAGATATGGAACCAGCCCAGATGCCCCTCATTAGATGAATGGATCAAGAAAATGTGGTATATATACACAATGAAATTCTATGCCTCCATCAGAAAGAATGACATTGCCCCATTTGTTAGGAAATGGAAAAACTTGGAAAAAATTCTATTATGTGAAGTAAGCCAGGCCCAAAGAAACATAGGTCCCATGGTTTCCCTTATTTGCAATATCTAGTATATGTATTAGTCAAATGGAAAAGGTCAGATAATGTGATGTTAGGAAAAGGAACCCTTATATATATATTTTAAAGTTTTTTTCCTTTCATGCATTTGTTTCTAATGCATTTATAAGATTATCTCTTTGTAGCTTTGTATGTCCCTCCCCCACAGTATAACCCCTGCTTTCACTATATTTGATGTCAGTATAACTTGTAGAGGAGATGGGGAAAAACAAGTCGTTTAAGGATACAGGTGGACCTGTCGCAACAATGAGAAGTACAAGTTGTCATGTCAAAAACGAGCTTTACAATGTTGGTGAGGGGGGGTGAGGGGGGGAGTCAGAGAGGATTGGGTGGGGGTTGGGGGGGAGGCTGGGAAGGGATGTGAAGGGTAAACAAAGGAGGAGGCTGCAATGATTGATAAGAAATGTACGCCTTAACCTGCTCATGTAATTGTAACCCCTCTGTACAGTGTGTTCACTAAAAATAAAAATTTTAATTTTAATTTTAATTTTAAAAAAGTATAATATTGGCTATTGGTCTGTCATAAATGGCTTTTATTGTTTTTAGAAATGTTCCTTCTATTCGTGTTTTCTCCAGAGCTTTTAGCATGAATGAATGTTTAATTTTTTCAAAGGCCTTTTCTGCATCTGTGGCGATAATCATGTGATTCTTGACCTTGGCTCTGTTGATGTGTTGGATTACATTTATTGACTTATGTGTGTTAAACCATCCCTGCATCTCTGGGATGAAGCCTACCTGGTCATAGTGTATGATTTTTTTATGTGTTTCTGGATTCTGTTAGCTAGAATCTTGTTAAGGATCTTTGCATCTGTGTTCATCAAGGAATTGGCCTGTAATTCTCCTTTTTGGTTGGGTCTTTGCCTGGTTTGGGGATGAGTGTGATATTGGCTTTGTAGAATGAGTTTGGGATAGCTCCCTCCTTCTCTCTTTCTCTGAAGAGCTTGAGGAGAATGGGTATTAGTTCTTCTTTAAAGGTCTTATAGAATTCTGCTGTGAATCCATCTAGTCCTGGGCTTTTTTTTGTTGGAAGATTTTTGATAGCTTCCTGTGTCTCATTGTAGGATATTGGCTTATTTAATTGGTTTACTTCTTCTTTGCTCAGTTTGGGCAACTTGTATTTCTCTAAAAATGCATCCATTTCTGCCAAGTTTTCTTCCTTTAGAGAGTATAGCTTTTGAAAGTAGTCCGTTAGAATTGTTTGGATATCTTGGGTACGTGTTGTGATTTTTCCCGTGGCATCCCTAATCCTGTTAATATGGGTTTCCTCTCTTCTTTTTTTAATTAATCTTGCCAACTCGCCATCAATTTTGTTTATTTTTTCAAAAAAACCAGCTTTTTGTTTGGTTTATTTTGGCTATAATTTTCTGATTTTCTAATTGGTTAATCTCTGTTCTTAATTTGGTTATCTGGCTTCGTCTAGTAACTTTAGGTTCCATTTTTTTCTTGTTTTTCTAGCTGTTTTAATTGCAACATGAGATTATTTACTTGGTCTGTCTCAATTCTCTTGATGTAGGCACTGAGGGCAATAAATTTGCCTCTCAGGACCGCTTTTGCTCTGTCCCACAAGTTTCTTTGTGAGGTGTTTTCATTTTCATTGAGTTGTAGGAAATGTTTTATTTCTTCTCTGATCTCTTCCATTACCCAGGCATTGCTAAGGAGTGTGCTGTTCAATTTCCATGTATTAGAGAATTTTCTGCAGTACGCTTTGTTATTGAGAACTACCTTCATTCCACTGTGGTCAGATAGGATACAGGGGATTATGTTGATCCCTTTGTATTTGCTTAAGTTCCTTGCATGAACTACGATATGGTCTATTTTGGAGAAAGTTCCATGAGCTGCTGAGAAGAATGTGTACCATGTTGTTTTAGGGTGAAATACTCGGTAGTTGTCAGTTAATTCAACTTGAAGTATGGCCTCACTTAATTCGGTTGCTTCTTTGACAATTCTCTGGTTGGTAGACCTGTCCTTTGGTGAGAGTGGTGTGTTAAAGTCTCTTAGTATTATCGTATTGGGATCTATTTTATTCTGTAAATTTGAGACATTTGTTTAACATATCTGGGTACACCAATATTTGGGGCATATAAGTTGATGATGGTAATATCCTCCTCTTGGATTGTTCCCTGTATTAATATGTAGTGTCCGTCCTTGCCTTTCTATACTGATTTTAATGAAAAGTTTATTTTGTCAGATATCAGGATAGCTACACCTGCTTTCTTACTGGGGCATTTGATTGGTAGATCCTTTTCCAACCCTTTACTCTTAATTTGTTTGTATGTTTGGCTGAGAGGTGGGTCTCTTGAAGGCAACAGATGGATGGGTCTTGTTTTCTGATCCAGTCTGCAGTTCTTTTTCTTTTGAATGGTGAATTAAGCCCATTAATATTAAGAGATGCATTGTTGTCCCTGTCATTCCGTTTTCCTAAGTTTTTCTTCATTCCTTTCCTCCTGTGCTTGCTCAGTTAGACTTTGATTAATGCCTGTCTGGGGCAGGTCCCAGTTCCTGGTTGCTTTCTTCAGGTTGTGTCCTCCCTCTTAGAATTCTTTGTAATGCTGGCTTAATGTTTATGTATTCATTTAGTTTTTCTTTGCTATTAAAAATTTTCACTTCTCCATCGAATGTGAATGCTAGTTTTGCTGGGTATGTCAGTCTGGGTTGGCAGTTATTGGCTCTCAGGGCTCGTATGGTGCTTTCCCAGGCCTTTCTTGGTTCATTGTTTGTGTGGAGAGACCTGCAGTGATTCTAATTTTTTTCTCATTGTACTATAGCTCCTTTTTCATTTTTGCTGCATGCAAGATTGTTTCCTTATTATTCAGATCTATCATTTTTACTATAATGTGTCTAGAAGTGTTTCTCCTGGGATCTTGCTTGTTGGGTGTTCTATATGCTTCTGTTATGTAGGTAAGATGTTCTTGTTTGAGGTGGGGAAAATTTTCACTAATTATCTTGTTGAATAGGTGTTGCATTCCCTTGCTCTGAAATTCCTCACCTTCGTCCACTCCAATTATGCGAAGGTTAAATTTCTTGGCATTATCTGCTTGCTCTTGAATTTCCCTTTGGCTTAATTTGAGTGATTTTTCCATATATGTCACTTTTTGGTCCAGTTGGTGTTCTGTATCTGACACTCTGTTGACCGTGGCTTCTATTGTGGTTTGCATGGAGGAAATGGTTTCCTTTATGGATTTGATGTTGGTTCTCAAAGTACTGATCTCACCTCTTAATGAGGTATGTATTACCTCTAATTTGGCATTTATCTCACTTCTTACTGAGGTTTGTGCAGCTTCTATTTTTGCATGCATCTCTTGTTTGATATCTCGTATCTCTTTTGATAGTTCATCCTTGTGCTCTTTCAATTTCTGATCTATTTCTTGCTTTATTTCTTGAGTCATTGCCTCCAGCAACCCTTGGATGTAGTTTTTGTCTTCCATTCCTGCTTTGCTCTCACTGGGGCTCTCCCCTGCATGGCTGCTTGCTATTGAGGATAGCTTGCTATCCTGGGTGGTGATAAACCTTGTAATTTTTCTCTGTGATTTTCGCATGGGGGTTTAGGAGACCAATCTGCAATTTTGTTTTGGTGTGTCTGTCTTTGCTTGGTTGCTGATTCTGTATTGGTAGAGAGAGTCTGTGCCTGATCTGGGTTCTGGTGGGGGTCTATCTCCAGCTGCTGGTCTGACCTACTTAGGATTCTTGGCTCTCTGCTGTAGATCGCTGGCAATTCCCGCCTTTGGAAGGGTTGAGCAGCCTAGACTGCTCATGTTTGCTCCTACGGGTGCTCTTGGCAAGATCGGATGCTCTGGATGCATTCTCCCTGTTGCTGGAGTCTGCTATGGGCTCCTGATGTTTTTTTGTTGGGGCTGGTTGTGGGCTTGAACTCTAGGTTTGGGTGCTGTCCCTCAGCTCTTCAGCTCAAGGCTGGCACCCTACCATTTGAGCCACAGCACCACTTCTGACCCTTTTTGCTTATGTGATGCTGAGGAATCAGATCCAGGGCCTCATGCACCCAAGACTATTACTCTACTGCTGAGCCGCCTTATCAGCCTGAGCTCCTGCCTACTATCAGGTGCTGGCGGCCTGTGTTGCCCAATCCCCAGCCTAGAGTATATGGGTTGGGTTTTGGTGGGGTTTGGGCTTCTCTTGTCCTGAGCCTCCAGGTCTTTTGTTGTCACAGGCGTGCTTCCCAGAGGGTGCAGTTCCCTGTTTTTCTCCCCTCTGCTGAGGTATGTGCTCAGCTTTTGACTTCAGTTGGGAGGAGTTGGTTGTGTTGTTCAGGCGCCGGATCCCCAGGCCTGGTTCCAGCCCCCTGCCTGGGGTGTGTCGGTTGGGCCTGTGTTGCTGTGTATTCCACCTAGGTTATGCAGCCTGGGGTACACAGTTCCAATTTCTTCTACTGTTGGTTGTCTTGACCCAGGGGCGCTGTTTATGGCTTGGGTGTTTAAGCTCCCTTCCAGGGGCACTCTTGCTCTAGCCTGGCCAGTCGAGTGTGCTCCACGGGCTGGTGGAGCTCTCGAACAGTTCCCAGTTTTAATGGGTTCTGTGGTCCAGGTGTTGGGGTAGGGAGTCTGGGTCAGGGTCTGGGGATTCCCTCCAGCTCTGGTCTCCCTTGAGGGATACACTGTCCCCTGTGGGGTACTCACCCTAGAGCTAGTTGTTTGTGTGGTGTAGGTCATCAGTTGCTGTTGCAATCCGAGTTCAGTTGGGGTGGTTGCAGGCTGGGCTGGGCGGTGGTGGCTCTGTGTGAATCTCTTCTGTCTCTGCCTCTGTCAAAGCTGTTGGGTCCACAGTGTCCACGCTCAGGTGGCTTCTGCGCAAGTTATCTGCATGCAGCTCCCTGTGTCTCTGGGTCCCTCGGCAGCCCCCGCCGGGTCTTAGCGATCGGTGGGTCTGACACTGGTACCTCAGGCGGCTTCTGCTTGGGTGATCTGCAGGCAGCCCCTGTGTCTCTGGGTCCCCGGAGGCCCCCGTCGGGTCGTCACAATCGGCGGGTCTGACACTGGTACTTCAGGCAGCTTCTGCGCTATCTGCAGACAGCTCCCTTTGTCGCGCTGCCAGTGCTGGGTGGCTTTGGTGGGATGGAGCCTCTCTGCTGGATGGAGAGTGAGGGGTGGGGGTGGGATCTTCGTGGAGACTCCCAGCTGGTAGGTTTCTCTGTTTGTGGTGATCAGTGGGTCTGCAAACCGGTACCTCAGACGGTTTCTGTGCGGCTGATCTGCAGGCAGCCCCCTGTGTCTCTGGGGCTCCGGCAGCCCCCGGCGGGCCAGCTGGCCATGGCTTGCACACTGCTGCGCGGCCAGTGAAGGTTGGGGAGGGGTCTTCGCTCTTCTCTGTTCTGAAATTCTTCTTTTCCTCTCTGTCTTTTTTGTTATTTTCCACCTCTTGTTTTTCTCTGAGTGTTCATCTTTTTGTTGTTGTAGGTCTATTGGGGAGATTAAGCATTGGAACTCGAACTCTCTTTTTGGTTGGGGAGAGCTGTGGCATTTCCCTACTGCCCCGTCGCCATCTTGGTCCCCCCTCCTCAATTAGCTTTTTTTTAATTAATGAATGTATAGATTGTTAAAACACTGAACATGAGAGGCTGGGAAGTTGGCTCAGTGCTTGCCTTACATGTATAAGGCCCTGGATTTGATTCCTCAGCACCACATAAGCAGAAAAAAAGCCAGAAGTGGTGCTGTGGCTCAAGTGGTAGAGTACTAGCCTTGAGCTAAAAAGCTGAGGGACAGCACCCAGGCCCAGAGTTCAGGCCCCACGACCCACAAAAAGACAACCAAAAAAAAACCCCAACAACAACAAAAACACTGAATGTGAGAATTATAATGCAATGTTTAAATTATCAAATAATTTATATTACAAGTGAGATAACTGTCTTAAATCTAGTGTCTGGCTTTACTCTACTATCAAGTGATAATAAAATTGTCGTACAATTAATTATTTTCTATTCAATAACTTGTTTTCTTCCCTCTTCTTTGTTTCATTTTTACTGTTTTAGTCCTCTCTGGTTTAAGCATTTATGACTCTTTCCTCACTTTTTAACTTATCAGTAACATCTCTAAAAAGAGATTTAAAGGGATCTAAAATTTCACAATATACTTTTACACCTTAAATGTTCCTTTTTAAAAACTTTTTTCCACTTTTATCTATAGTCAGGCTTCTTAAAAGAAAGCTTATTTATAATCGACAATTCCAATATATAGTGCAATCACTATTTCCAACATTTATTGTGTTAGATTAGTAGTCAAGAATTAGAAGTGAAAATGTATACTTTTTACTACTTTTATATTGAAAATTTTGTAAATCATGAAATCACAACATGCTAAAATTATATACATCAAGTAGTTTCAATTTTATGTAAGTCTATTGACTTTGTTTTGGCATTGTACAGAAATTAATAGCCATATTGGTCTAGAAATGTTAAACTTAATTTTTTTCCATTTGTACAGGGTAAATGCACTTTATTAAATATGTAAGGTCTTATCTGAGTGGGTTTGATTACAGAAACTAATAAAGTATTCTCTAAATAATGAAAAAACAAATTAAATCAGATATAGGGGTTTTTATGATTTGTAAGATTTAACTTTTTTTAAAAAATATACTTGTACTTATTATACATGAGGAAAGATTCCATTGTTACATCTCCACACATGTTTACATAACCTGGCAACAACTTCGGCCCCTCTATCACACTACTCACTCTTTTTGTCCTCGATCATAGCATCCCCAACAGGTTTACATATTCTGTTTTTATAGTTGTAAATAATCTATTTCAAAAGCATTCAATCTCCTTTATCTTCCATACCAGTCTCACCTTTCCCACTAATCCACCTACAGAGTACATTTCTCTTCCTATCCCCCTATTGGTGGGGAAAAGCAACACAAAGTTTTCCAGGTTTTACTTCTTTATGGATAAGTATGAAGTAAGATAAAACTCAGAATATAAGTAACTTAAAATACTATATTTTTTAGATTCTGTTTATATAAATGTATCAGTTTATAATTTTATCGCTTCTGGAAATTATACAGTTCGATTATGGACATATTTTAACTTCTGCATTTAACTTCTGCTTTTCTCCATGAGTGGAGGGTCACTTATAATCCAAATCTCACACACACACACACACACACACACACACACACACACACACACAACACACACATATACATATATTATTATTGTTGAATGGTGTAAAACAAATGATTGGTTATTTCCTAACACTTACACACACACACGGGAACCAGATTTATTCCTGTCTCAGAGTCTAGTTCTTTGTGTTTCTCTCTCACAGATGGAATATTTCACAGGTAATTCCTCAGAATTAAATTCTTCCATGGTGAATTCAGAGCAGTGAAAACAAATTTCTTGCCAGCCACAATTAAAAGTAAACCAGTCAACAGGATCAGATCACTTTTCAACTAGTTGTTGAGCTTTGAAAAAGCTAGCTCACTATAATCCGTATCACAAAGTCTTTTAAGATCCTCAGGTTCTCAAATTTTGTCAATGAAACTTTTGCCAAGAAATAATATCCACTCTTGCCATGTGTAACCACATGTGTTTATGTGGAATCCTGTTTGTGCTTCACACCATAAAGTCGAGGTGTAAGCCCAAGGGAAAATCTAAGTGGAGCTGAAACTGTCCATAATTAGGAGGTGGCTCAGTTTATGCAGTCTCTATGCTAATCCTTTTCTCTATCACACTGATAGATGGTAGCAAGCAATGACTGAGAATTGCTACTGTACCACACATTTATCATAGCTCTGTGTATGTGCATAGTGTGTTCAGTTTGTTGTTTCTATCAGTGATAACTTTGTGCCAGCTCTAGGTCATTGCTCTCAAAGGCATGCTTGGCAGCCTTAAAAGCATATCAAATCTTCAGATAAGATGATGTTAAGTGAAATGAACCCCAAGATAGGGACACAAATGGTTTTTCTTCCTTGGTATTGTTCTAACATATTTTTAAGGTACCATGTAATCTTTTATGTTGCTTTGTATGTCCCTCCCCCACGATATAACCCCTGTTTTCACTGTAGTTGATGTTGGTATAATTTGGGGAAGGGAAGGGAAAAAATGTTATTTAAATAGGGATACAGGTTGACCCATTGCAACAATGAGATGTACAAGACGCTAGGTCAAAAAATGAACTTTATAATTTAGGCAGGGGGGAAAGGGGAGTGTAGTTGAGGAGATGGATGGGAAGGGATAGTAGGGGAAAAACAGTGCCAATTTCCCATTAGTTAATTGTATAACAGTGTCTCACAGATTTGCCTACAAAGACCAACTTCAAACTTCAATCTTGAAATCTCAGCCTCCTTACTAGCTAGCATAGGGAGTCACTGATGCTGCTCAAATTTTGTGTTTTTGCTGTTGTTAATTGTTTGCAGACTTGGATTTTTTTTTGCAGTTCTTGAATTCTTTACACAGTTCACTTTCTCTTTCACTTCTGATCACTTTACTTTGAAAGGTTCTCTATGGCATTTCTTTTTGTTGTTGTTATTATTATCCTCCTTTGTTTCCCCTTCCCATCTCCCAGCCCCCATTCCCCCGCCCCCCATCAAAGTTGTAAAGTTCGTTTTTCGACATAACGGCTTGTACTATCTTATTAGTAGGTCCATTGGACTAGATCATGAATGTCAAAGTATTTCCCCTTCAGTTTATAGTTATCCCATGGATACTGCAACCCTTTCACAAAACATTCTCATAATTTGAAGGTAACTATTTCTGTTATCTTGATTGCTATAAACCTTTGACTATTTCCCAGAGCCAAAAAAAAAAAATGTTGGTCCTAATGAGTTTTGCTTTATTTTTTATTTTTTTGCATTTTCAATATTGCTCTCAGGGAAAGGCAGTTCAAATGTTCCTAGTATGTCGTTGTGCTTGTATTTGCCCACTATTTTTAAGCTTTTTGCTTGAAAACTGAAGCAAAACCTTTCTGTTGCCTTTATGGAAGTGTTTTGTTCCTTAACCATGTATTAGCTCTGGCTTTAGCATGTGTTCTAATTCTTTATATCTTTTGACTATTTTTCACCATTACAAATTAACTATTTTAATGATAAGTAAGGCAGCCAAATTACCTGAACAGCAATGGTTTGATTTGATGTTTGTTACATCTTATTACACAAAATACAGACTAAGTAATGAAATACATGTTTTTAAGAAACTAATCATATGGATCATATAGTTACTACCCCCCAAAATTCATAATGAATAGCAAAGACTATCTATTTTCAGTATATACTAAGCATTAGGCTTATTTTTTTTAATACCAGCTCTGGGGTTTGAACTTTTAGCCTCAAATATGGTAGACCAGTGCTCTTGCCATTTGAACCATAATTCTAGCTCTAAACATTACATTTTTAAAGTTATTGGATAAACATCACATATATATTGACATAGTTGGGAAAGCTCTTTTCTTTACTTAGTGTTGTTATACTGTTTCCAAATTCCAGGACTATACAGTTTAAATACAAACAACACTTGGACTATATTCTACACTTCTACTGTTTTCAAACATAAATTTCTATGTACTTACCAACAACTTTGTCCAATTCAAAGAGAGATATTATATCACTAATTGTTGGACTTAATAGTACAGGACTTTCAGGTGTATGTACATGTTCTGCAGCTTGTTTTTGCTTAGCTGTAAAAAATAACAGATTGTTGGATGAATTCATTATGTTAAACAGCTAAAATTATATTGTAAGACCATTTAACCTTTTTTCACTTTATAATTTAATATACTAGTTTCTCAATTGAATTTAAGTAAGTCAAACAATATTTACAAACTTATAAAATGACAACCATTATGTTATGTGATTTTGTATATTATGTCACTGAGCCATAACAATTAAAAATAAATTTTATTTCCTTTTACTAAATGCTGAAAGTTAAAATTTAAAGAGACTTTTATATTTTAAATAGTTATGTGGTTATTAAATATAGAAACAGAATTATTTTCTTCATACTTCTAAATTTATGATCTACTTAATTAGCTCAAATATCTGTTGTGAATGAGCATATAATAAGAGTAAAGTAAATCTGCTGATGATCATACAGCATAAAAAGCCAAAGTAAAACTGGTGTACCTGTTTTACTAAAAGCAATTACTCTCACTAATTGCTGGAAATACAAAACTGACATTTTAAACTTTTAGAAAATTTAAAACTCTATATTTACAAAAATCTCAAGATATTTTCCTAATATTTATAAGCAACTTAAAGGTTTTACTCATGCTTGTAAGGCAAAAAAAATCACTTAATACCATAGAATTACTTTATAAAAGATTAATTGAAATAGGTCATTGAGTGTGAGAGCTAATGACTGATATATTCCTTTGGAAAACATCATAATTTTACTAGTCAGTCTACCTCTTTA
Organism: Dipodomys merriami; assembly: GCF_024711535.1. NCBI lineage: Eukaryota > Metazoa > Chordata > Mammalia > Rodentia > Heteromyidae > Dipodomys > Dipodomys merriami. The sequence goes on from NW_027205603.1 coordinate 22,243,996, forward strand.
CCACCCAGGAACAGCAAAAGCAATTATATTGCATCTCTTCCAGATTTTTATCTGTTTCCCAGTCACTTCTGACATCCAGAATGTTGTTTCTTCAAAAGATAGTTAATTTTATGTGTATTTAAACTGTGTTACTTCTTTGTGGTAGATCATAATACTTTAACAAATTAATAAATGCTTTTCTTCCCATTCCTTTAGTATGAAAAATGTTACTCAGTTATTTTAATCTGCCTTTTTATCAAGTACAGGATACAGGATTCACCATCTTGATAATATTAGAGTCATCCTTTAGTTATTTCCAACTTATTACATAAGAATTTTTTGAAAATAATATTCATATACTACAGCATAATTAATAAATGAATTGGAATAATATCCAACAATGACAGTTAATAATTATAATTAACAATTTTATAAAGCTTACTTTCATACAAATACTCTTAAACATTTACATAATTTCACAGCAACCTTGTGATAAACATGTTTAATAATCAATTTTCCAAGAAGGCACATAAAGATGAATCAATTACACATCAATAAACAAATAAAAACAGCAAAAATAGACAATGAATCCCAAGCATTGAGCTATTTGATTTTAAAAATACAATCTTTGAATGGGTATGTATCTTTAGTATTAGAGCACTTGCTAAACATAAACATGCTTGTTCTATACTCAGTACTGCAAAAAAAACCCTCTATATTTATACTTAAGAAAGAGGTAAGCGCACTTGCTAAACATAAACATGCTTGTTCTATACTCAGTACTGCAAAAAAAACCCTCTATATTTATACTTAAGAAAGAGGTAAGCTTTTCAAAATAACCTTGTAAGTATTCAGAGGGAGTAGGTGAATTCACTGTATTACATTCATAAACTAGCATCATGTACATAATTGAACAAGATCTACAAAATAAGTCATGCTTGATCTCACAAATGGTGAATCACAACAGTTGCCTAAAAAGCTTATATCATACTATCAGTTAATTATATCAAACAGCTTCATGAATTGAGGATGCAAATATGTCTCATAAAACTATAAAAATTCAAAATATACACATTAATTTCAGAGTGAAAGGCCAGAATAATCTGACAAAGTAGAGAAATAGCTTCGCTACTGAAGATATATTTATTAAACCAGACACAGATTCATTTATGAATTACATGAGCTATTTGATTTTTTTAGAGAACACAAACACCATGAGTGCGGTTGATCTTTTTTTTTTTTTTTTTTTGCCAGCCATGAGGCCTGAACTCTGGGCCTGGGCGCTGTTCCTCAGCTCTTCAGCTCAAGGCTAGCTCTGTACCACTGGAGCCACAGCACCACTTCTGGCTTTTTCTGTTTATGTGGTGCTGAGGAATCGAACCCAGGGCCTCATGCTTGCAAGGCATGCACTCTACCGTTGAGCTACCTTCCCAGCCCCGGGGATGATCATTTATGGCTTGTTCTCTTCCTAAAAATCCATAAATTAATATCAATATACTAGGTATCTGAATTCATATGTCACTCTGAATTTCCTACATATGATTTTTGGGAAATAATACATATTCACACAATATCATTCCATCCCTATTCCCAAAAGTTCATGCCCATCTCACAAACAGAATATAATTATTTAATGGCAATAGTCCCAAAACTTCAGTCTCAATATATGATTGACTCTCAACCCCAAGTCTTAGGTAAATAACAGGTAAACCAGATTATGTGAAAATATTAAGGTACAATTACTACTAAAGAAAACTGTTCTCCACTTGTGAACTTAAAAACATTTAAAAACATGTGCTTTTGAGATAGAAATTTATGATGGAGTTCACAGAAGAATAACATGAAGCAAGAATGAGTCATCTTCATTTATCTTTACATAGGAAACTAGAAATGATCTCCTTTCCTTTCCTATTTTTCCCTACTTTATCATGTTTCCCTAAAATTAGTCCTTGCTAAAACTTCAAAAGTATTAATGAGTTTCCAATAACAACAACAACAACAACAATAATAGTAAAAGATAGAGATTTCTGTTCTACATGGGGGAAATAGAAAGAATGGAATAAACACCTCCTAACTAAATCCAAAACCAAGCAGGGAAAAACTAAGGACAAATGCTCAAGAATAATGAATTTTTCCTTAATAACTTGCTTCCTGGACACTCTGAGATGGAGGTTTTACCTCCAAGACTCTGGGCAGCCCTGCCCTCTTGGTTCAGCTGGTGTACCTCTCTTGTCTTAGGATCTGTTTCCTGTAGCTTTCCCACATTAGTGTTTCTCACTGGAGTCCCTACAGTTAGAGGGCAGTAGACAGCACTGCCCTTGGAATGTCATTGACCAATATCCTAGTGGATGCTTTTTATATTGGCCTTAACCCTGAAGCCATCCTCTTTGTAGGCTTCAAGGATCTCTGAAACTTGTTTGAAATCTAGGTATGTGGAGCCATGGCCCAATAGTTACTATACTGTTTGCTTGCAGTCAGTAACAGTGTATGCACCAAACATTATGACCTATGTTGAAGTGATGCCCTTAGATACGTTTGTACCCTCTGGAGCTATATCGGGGCATCCAAGAAGAACACCTGAAGACAGGAAGCTGTGACTGGGGGTGGCTGGCGCCAGGCAGTGAGCTCCATGTTCCTGAGGGCGCATGAATCTGCACTTTCAACATGCCCCTCAGACCGTATTACTCAAGGCCTGTGATGGGTGGAAGCAGTCACAATGCTCTCAGAAACGTCTTGAGTCATTTTCTCATTGACTTCATGAATAATACCCTGTTTCCTTCCATTCACACTAACTAATCCCCTTTCAAATGGTTACTAGGTCATGCTTTTTATGTTCTTTCCTAAACATAGATATTCAAATAAATCTGGATAAGAAAAAATTTCCAGACCATTAAGTTTACTTTCCTTTTTATTACAAATTCTTCATTAATTATTCCTTTACATTTAATACATTTTAGTAGAAGCAGTCACGAGCACCTAGGTTATACCCTAAGCCTTGTTCTGTATTGTTCTATATAAAACATCCTATTTGAATTAGGATATTTAAAATTCTATTTTATTATAGTGCCTTGTGAGGGCCTATATCCACACTAATGCACCTTGTTTCTTCCCAGGCCAGAAAAGCAAAAGGGACAAGGCACTCGCTGGCATATTTTATAGGTTATCTCTCAAAATCAAAAGGTACCACTTCTTAATAGAATCACATTGGGTCTTAAGTACCAGCAAATGAATTAGGTGGAGCATACTTATACTTATTGATAAATATCTGTATAAAATATACATATAAAATATATTTATAAGTAAAATATATTATTAATATAATATATATATATTTCTGAATTCTTGAGCATGATTGACTCTACCTTCTTGAATTTGATCCACGAGGTCTGATTTTTGGTATTCAATTCTAAAAGCCCCATCCATGACTTTATCTACCAAAATGAAAGGAAAACCAAATCTTGTATTAAATTAAACACAAAATTACTATTGAAACTAACCTATTATGGTCAAATTTAAGGAAACTATAATTTCCAAGATTGGGAATACATTAACATGGCACTATGCAGTAATTAATTTGACAAATTCAACATCTATGCCAATTAAAACTCTGAAAAATTAAAATTACAAGTTTACTTCTAGACATGTACAATTTAGAGAATAAAGTTCTATTTCAAGCCAATAGCTAATAACTGATTTCTAAATAATCACCAAATGAATTCTTATTAAAAATAAGAAATAATAAAAGTATGATTTACTGTAAATTAGTTATAAGTACTTCTTTTAAATTTAGCACTCTGAAGAAAAAAATATAATGAATTAGAAATGATTTTTCCTACTAATATTATTTATAAGACTAAACTATATTCATCTAAATATATATGTCATGCAGGATTTTAATGCAAAAGCAAATTTAAAATAAAATGAATATATGTAAAAAACTGTACATATTCAATGTAACTGGTAACCATAAATAGATTTTAAAATTAAATTGATATATATTTTCATATCGTATCAGCAAATTAGTTAATCATACTGTACATCTACCTATAATCCTTCAATGTGCTCTAATACACACTCCAGTTGATATTAAATATTTGTCATGAATTTCTTAATTTGGAAATTTTTATTTCCTAAATTCTTTTTCTACTTTTTATAATTAAATATAATAAAATACATGTGAAATATTTTTGCATACGTGTTTCATGTAATGGCTATAACTTGATTTTTCCTACTAATATTATTTATAAGACTAAACTCTATATTCATCTAAATATATATGTCATGCAGGATTTTAATGCAAAAACAGAAATTTAAAATAAAATGAATATATGTAAAAAACTGTACATATTCAATGTAACTGGTATCCATAAACAGATTTTAAAATTAAATTGATGCATATTTTCATATCATATCGGCAACTTAGTTAATCATACTGTACATCTGTCTATAATACTTCAATGTGCTCTAATACACATTCCAGTTAATATTAAATATTTGTCATGAATTTTTTAATTTGGAAATTTTTATTTCCTAAATTATTTTCCTATCTTTTATAATTAAATATGATAAAATACATGTAAAATATTTTTGCATAAGTGTTTCATGTAATGGCTATAACTTGTTGACACAAAACCAAATTCACTGGTTGTTTTTTGCTAGAAGTTGCTCGTGAACTCAGGGTCTCACACATTTCACTTGGCTTATTTACTTAAGGCTAGACTTCCAGCACTTGAAACATACTTCCACTTCCCATTTATGTTTAAATTTTGGTATTGTTGTTTCTTGTACAGCAATTTAAAATTATTCTGATTCTACTTTCAATTATCTTACAAAATAAAGCTACAATTGCCAAAACTTACCTCTATGCAGGATTAATTGATTTATATTTTTATTAAGTGCTATTTTGTGGATTCATTTATAAACTTAAATTTTATTTCTTAACAAATGATAAATATTTTATTTTCCCATTTGTCTTTACAAAAATGTTGAATTAGCAAGACTGATAATTACATATTTTATTTTCCCATTTGTCTTTACAAAAATGTTGAACTATCAAAACTGCTTTTATCACTAATTCTTGTGAACATCTTGAGGGTAGCATTTGATTGGTTTTTGCATTTTAAGTGTGTTTACTAATCTTGATATGTCTTATTTTTGTATTAAAATTCTTATGTATATAGTTAGATAAGTGCCTTTATCATAGACTTATACTCTGCTTTACTCAATTATTTCATTATTCAGTTTAACCACTCTTTCACATGATAAATTTTAAAGTAAATTTTGCAAAATTACAAAAACACAAACAATAAATTGTTGATCTTCTGGCTAGAATTGGGTTGTGTACACATAAATTTGGTATATTTTACTCAGAAGAATAGATAGCTTCCAAATTTGTCATTCTATTTTGTTATAAAATTTGTCACTATAGTTTTTTTTATTTTGCTCTTCTCAATGCTATGTATTCTTTAGTAAAATTTTATCCACTTTACTGAGAATTCATATTGTTAGGAAATAATTTACTATTTCAGTTTATAATACAAAAGTCCAACAGAATAACCCATTGCAACAATGATACTCACAAAACAGTATAATGGAAATAAAAAACATTGAGATTCCACCTCATCCAAGTTAGAATGGCTAGAATCAAGAACTCTAATAACAACAGATGCTGGAGGGGATGTAGTCAGAGGGAACCCTACTGCATTGTTGGTGGGAGTGTAAACTTCTTCAGCCACTTTGGAAAGTAGTATGGAGGTTCCTCAAAAGACGCCACATAGATCTCCCCTATGACTCAGCAATCCCATTTTTGGGCATTTACCCAAATGATCACAAACAAGACTATGCTAAAGCTACCAGCACAACCATGTTTATTGCAGCATTATTTACCATAGCTAAGATATGGAACCAACCCAGCTGCCCCTCAGTAGATGAGTGGATCAAGAAAATGTGATATATATATATATATATATATATATATATATATATGAATTCTTTCATCAGAAAGAATAACATCGCCCCATTTTTAAGAAATGAAGGAAAGTCTTGGAAAAAATATATATTAAGTGAAGTAAGCCAGGCCCAAAGAAACAGAGGTCACATAGTTTCTCTTATTTGCAATAACTAGTATATGTCTGCGACAAGTAGAAAAGGTCAAAAGCTATGTACATATGACTAGATAAGATGAAGGTAAGCAAAATGAACCCCAAGATAGAGGGACACAAGTGGTTTTTTCTTTCTTGCTACTGTTTCTAACATATTTATTACTTTTTTATTATAAAAGATATAAATGAAAAATGAGTTTGGTATCAGTTTGCAACTCTATTCCAAATTTATGTATAACACTCAAGATTATTTGCTAATTTTGTACATACCAAGTTTGCCTACAGGTTCCATTTTTTGTTTTTTAGTTGGAGGATAATCTTCTTTTGATACTAACTTTACTGGCAAATACTTTTCATCCATCTTCTGAACTGATTGCTCTTCTACAAAACAGATAAATGAAATTCATGTTAAACAGGCATTCTTTCACTTTTTTAAATAATTTAACAATTTTATTGAAATGAAGTCTCTTTCTATATAACCCTGAAATACATACCCACATACAATACATACCTTCTGTTTTATATAAGAATCCACTTGAAGGTTGGGCGCCGGTGGCTCACACCTGTAATCCTAGCTACTCAGGAGGCTGAGATCTGAGGATCGTGGTTCAAAGCCAGCCCGAGCAGGAAAGTCGGTGAGACACTTATCTCCAATAAACCACTAGAAAACCGGAAGTGGTAGAGGGCTAGCCTTGAGCTGAAGAGCTGAGGGACAGCGCCCAGGCCCCAGAGTTCAGGCCGTGGCTCAAGTGGTAGAGCGCTCGCCTTGAGCTGAAGAGCCCAGGGACAGCGCCCAGGCCCAGAGTTCAGGCCCCACAACCAACCAAAAAAAAAAAAAAAAAAAGAATCCACTTGATACCTATTTCTTGTGCTGACTGAATATCTTGAGTTTGTAAGTTTTCTCTTTTTTAAATTTTATTGACAACGTGATATACAGAGGGATTAAGTTACATAAGACAGTAATTACATTTCTTGCCTAATTTGTTGCTCCTTCCCTCATTTTTCCCCCTCTTTTCTTCCCCCCTTGTCCCCCAAAGTTGTACAGATCATTTTCAACATATTGTCATGGAAGTATTACTTTTGCATAGGTTTTTCCTTTGTCCTTTGTCTCACCATTTTGTTGTTCCCCTTCACTTCCCTAGTTTAGATAAACCTCTATATAATACCCAGGGAACCAAAATCGAACACAGTAACAATAGGGGATAAAGTATAGGGGGAAAAACACAAGAAAAAAGAAATCACATAGTACATTGAGAACAACAACAACAAAATGGTGAGACAAAGGACAAAGGGTGAACCAATGCAAGAGCAATACTCACAGGACTTTCCAGTTGGGGGGATGGGAGTTAGGAGGAGGAAAAGTGAGAGAAAACTAGGGAGGGGATAGCATTGTTTGACAAGAAATGTACTCATTACCTTACTTACATAACTGTAACCCCTCCGTACATTACCTTTACAGTAAAATAACATTAAATTAAAAAGTATTTGGCATTATAGCCATTCTAACTGGGGTGAGGTGGAATCTCAATGTTGTTTTGATTTGCATTTCTTTTATGGCTAAAGAAGTTGAGCAATTCTTCATATGTCTATCAGCTATTCTTATTTCCTCTTCAGAGAAGTCTCTCTAACTCTTTAGCCCATTTACTAATTGGGCAGTTGTTTCTTTGAGGATTTGTTGTTGAGGATTTAATATTTTGAGTTCTAAGTGTATTTTAGATATGAGACCCTTGTCCGTTGTACGGCTAGTGAAGATCTTCTCCCAATCTGCAGGCTTTCTACTGATCTTGCTAGCTATGCCCTTTGCCATGCAGAAGCTCTGCAGTTTCAAGCAATTCCATTTGTCCAACCTTTCTTTGATTTGTTGGCTGTTCTTTTTAATGTACTTATAATGTACCATGTGATTTTTTTGTTTCTTTGTATGTTTTCCCCCCATGGTATAATCCCTGTCATCACCGTATTTGATTCCTGTGTCCTGCATCTTGTATATACATTTTTCTAATTTGAGGAAGAAAAGGGAAATAACAAAATGCTGAAATAAGGATTCAGGATGACCCATTGTAATGATGAGATGTACAAGACAGTATGTTGAAAACTAACTTTACAACTTTGGGGGGGGGAAGGGAAGATTTAGGGAAGGGAGGATTTGGCAGGGAAGGGAGGATTTGGGGAGGTGGGGAAGGAAGGGATGGCTGGGGAAAAACAAAGGAGGGTATAACAATGCACAATAGGAAATGGACTCATTACCTTGCTCATGTAACTATAACCCATCTGTACAGTATCTTTACAATAAAAATATATATTAAGAAAAAATATTTGGCATTAAATACAGCTATGAAAATATATATTATGCTAAAAAGTAGAAAGAGCAGACAGTGAAAGAAATATATAAAATAGGAAAATGTAAAAAGCCAAGAAAATGGGGATAATTACACCTATGCATATCAATAGACTATATGGTTTAATAACTAAGTAAAAAAACAAATAAAGGCTAAATATAAAAGACTTTACAATTCTCATTAGATTTACATATGAAAAACATCAAAACCATTAAAAATAGAAAAAAGATATAAGAAGAAAAGTCACACCCATTTGAACCAGAAGATAATGTATTGAGTCATATAAATTATTAAAAATAAACAAGAACTATAAAAAATGGTCAGTTGGTCCCTTCATTAAGGCAATATGCTCTGACTTTGCAGAACATGAATTTAAATTTATATGCACATGCATATTGTAGCTTATAAGTTATAGCATGAAATGAAGAAAGAGAGAGATTAACACTTACAACTCAGTAGTAATATAAAAGAAAGACATACAGGAAAGACGCAAAGACAGGGTATAAATAATTACCAGCAGAAATATATGACTGAAGGCACATTCATGATCACAAAATAAACTTCTGATTTTAATTAGCAAAAGTCTATAAAATTTATAATTGATTACTTACTATCAACTTTCTTATATAAATCATCTTTAAAAAGTCCTTCAAGTGTAGATTTGCTTTTGGTTTTACGGCTTTCCTTCTCAGGCAATAGATGTTCAGATGATACACTTTCCTTCTGGATCTTAACAGGAAGTGCTAAATAAAAAAAGAAACATACATATAAGAAACTTTGCATATATGAAACAAACTAGAAAATATATGTGTGTAGTTTTCATGAGTATGTGCATAGGCAGAATTCTTACTTTGCATTACTAACTAAACAAATGACTACCAGAAGCTATCAGTCCTATTTTTATTGTTTTCTACTTATTGTAGCTTATCTCAAGGCAATTAGTGAATCAAAGAAAATGGTCTTTCACTAGGCTTAATTTAAAAGAATTGAAAGTTGATAATAATTAATTTAGTCTTCCTTCTCCAGTCATCTTCCTTCTCCCATGCATCTGGGATTTTAAATTTTAATATTGATGTGCAGATATACTACTAAAAACTTAGTGAATGGATGCATTTAATTAATAATAATTAATTAATTAATTAATCTACTATGAAGTCTCTAGACTTCAAATTCAATGTGTATTGTATAATTTTCTCTTCTACAAAATTCCAAGTAAGTTACCATATACTATATCTGCCAAGAAAATGATAGAAAGCTATTTCAAAAAGTTCATTACTTTATAAATGTTGGCGGGGATCAAATCTATCAGAAATTTGCTTCTGAGATTCAAGTTATTTATATTTAATATATATTCATAGACAAAAGAAAATACATATAAAATGTTTATTCACTACAGCACTTTTTCAACTGCAAAATATCCTCAATCACCTAAATGTTAAAGTATAAGAGAGACTGATTGAATAAGTTATGTGTGTATGATGTATAAGATAGTATAAACTATTACATATAGTATTTAAGTGATGGCATATATTTATGTAAGAACAAAGAAAATTTATATAAACTGAGATTTTTGGAAGATAATGGTAAATTAAAAATATGTAAGGGCCAGATGCCAGTGGCTCATGCCTGTATAAAAATAATTAGAAAAATAGATATAGATGTATATTAACATTATCAAAATGAAATACCAGAAAGATAGGCGATGTACACAATGCTCTTAAGGTACGTGAATGCTCAAAGTACAGAGTATTGGGTTTAGGACTCTAAATTTATGTCGTTCAATAAATCTAGAGTATGGAAACTTATGGGATGAGATGTAGTCTCAACCTTTTTCCAGCAAAATATTAATGAGACTCCATTGCAAGCAATAAACAGTGTGGTGGCACATACCTGCTATCTCCTATGTGCAAGAAATATAGAGAGGAGAAACAAGGCTGACTCTAGCAACATTATGGCAAAATTGTGAGACCCTATTTTAAAAATGGAAGCAAAAAAGAAACATAGTTGTTTGGGAAAATCTCTGATGCAATCATTGAAACTTGAGTTGTTTAGATCCAGGAGAAGGAAACAGTGTCATTGAATTTAGAAAGTGAGCATAGCAATTTCAAGCATAGCAACACTACTTTAATAATAGCAAGCCATTTGGCTTAAGGAGGAAAAGGAAGATGGTTTTGAGATGGAGAAGTGCAAGTACCCAAGAATATTTTCACATGTGTCGATGTGTTGTCTGAGCTCAGAGATATTTGTTCCATACATGATAACTTTTGTGACATTGAATAACACACACAGACTGTCCTAGATAGATAGATAGATAGATAGATAGATAGATAGATAGATAGATAGATAGATAGATAGATAGATAGATAGATAGATAGATAGATACATACATACATACATACATACATACATACATACATACATACATACATACAGAGATACATAGATAGATACATAGATACATAGATACATAGATACATAGATAGGTAGATAGATAGATATAGAGATAAATTCCTTGTGAGTCAATCTGATGTTCTCTTAGGTACAATGAAAAGAGAGAATGGGGAATGAGGTGATTCAGGCTACTCCTACTGGTTACTGGTTCAATCAAATTTTTTCATAAGGGCATATTTACTGCCAAATACTTATGTTCGGGGAAAGTAACTGTTAAATAGATAGCAAAAAAAATACAAGAAATGGATATGTAAGACTATAATTAGTATCCTTTCATCTGGATCATCTGAATGAAGATTAAGAAAGATATTTCTGGGTCTGCTTACTCAAAAATTGGCTCCTAACCAGGGTATTGGTGGAATCTCTCACCAATGAACCATGGAACCCAACAAGCTGCTCTGCTATAATCTGTAAATATAATGACACTGATGGTATTGTCTCTTCTCTTTAGAGTGTATCTTAAACAAAACTGGAGAGATCTCAACATTTACCCTCAAATCTCAACTTGCAAAAATTAAAAAATGAGGTTATGCTACTGGATCTAATTCCCTTGTGCAGAATCATAACTCCAAATTAAGATATGGTAGTGCATTTCTTGAGTCTTTTGAGTACTGATGCAAATTAACCATGATCTTCAAAATCTTTGACACTATGTTGGCAACATTAGGGATTGAGTTATGTTCTCAAAAAAGATATGTTAAAGTCTTAATTCCAAGTATTTAATAATGTAACCTTGTAAAGAAAAGAGAAGACCTGTGTTAAAATGTTCAGTTATATGTTCAAGAGTTATCCTGAACATGAAGTTCAGAAATATAAATTTACAGGTGCTTCTGGTGAGATATCAACTGGAAATGAGAAACTGGAGAAATGTGAAACTGGAGAAAAGACAATACTCATCATAAACACTTAATTATACTCTAGTGGGTAGAAATCAGTATTTTAAACAAAGAATTGTGCAATTTATAAGCAACACATTTATTTCTTATTATAACATGAGGATGTAATTTGAAGATGCAATTTACACCACAAAGAACAAAACCCATTTTATAGAAGTGTACATAAATGCATTATCTAAAAGAGAAAAATGTCATTTACCTTTCAATTTTATCATTCTAGCATAGACCAATTACCCTATCTCTCATTTAAATAAATTTGGAGATTGTTTTGCCCCCTCCATTTTAACCAATACCATCACATATGAACCATATTACTTATCTTCTAGTCTTGTCTTTCAAATCTAGTCTTGTCTTTACTTTCCTATAGCCTCACCCCATTTATACTTTATTACGTATAAGTAAAATTCTTTACTTTCTTATCCTCTCTCCTACCTATGTATTTAACTGGAAACTATACTGACCAATAGAGAAAGGAACATAAAATAACAATTATTCATTTCTACTGGACATTCCAGGACAACAGCATTATAGAAAAACTCTATAGGACTGGCTATCAAACAATGGGATACAAAAAAGATTGATGAACTGTCCACTAAATGTTGAAGAGAGATAGTTAACACAGAAGCCAGTAAGGCTCATAAGGATAATATGATGATTCCTACAAGTGCTATTTCCTCTAACCTGCTCTATGAATGGTGAGGTTTAAGTTAGCCTTCCTTGATGAAACAAGTGAGTAATCTTATTAAAAGAGGTTCTTGTGAAGTTAGTATTATTTAAACATCCTAAGTTTACCCAGATCTGTTATCTTATAAATTAGAAGCAGTTAGGCCAAGTCTTTGCTTCCCTGGAAACCTGAGTATGTATCAAAGATCAAAGCTCAAGGCAAAGGCAGAGAAAAATTTCATATCCTAAGCCTTTCAGTTACTAGCAAACAATATATTATGATTCTTGCAATCTCCATCACAAGAACAAGAGGAGACATATTTTTCTTTCTAGTTTTTTTTCCCTCAGGGGCCATCACAAGTAGAACAATTTTCCATTCCAAAATATGGGTGGAACTCTTCAGGTCATTATAAATCCTAATAATTACTACATAACAGTCTGTGAGACTCTTATCTCCAATTAATTACCAAAAAGTTAGAAGTGAATCTGTGACTGAAGTGAGTGCTAGCCTTGAAAAACAATGGTCAAGGACAATGCCCAGGCCCCTGTGTACAAGCCTTAGGATGGGCATTAAAAAAAATTAAATGTTGACAACATGGATTTTCTGATCAATTTGCCTGACTTACTTTTGCCATTTCAATAATAGAAGTTAGCTACGCCTCTGTCTACTAATGGGAGCCTATCAGAGAAAAACACTGTTACAGACCAGAGGGACTTATGTATGCTAGAATAGCTAAAAGTACTCAAGATTTACAAGACAATTATTGTCATATCATTGGACTTGATGACTTCTGAAAGCCTCAGTGTGGTTCTGTAATAATATTATGGCAAAATTATATAAGAAGAAATACATGTCTGCGCTTCATTCTTGAAAGAGGTACTCAGATTTTGTGTGGAAATGTGTTTTCTATAAAAGAAATGCTCAAATATGAGCCAAAGAAAAACATTTTCCTGATAACCTTAACAATAATATAAAATAGCAATAATCATTATACTTACTACTAATTTTTTCCTCTCTTGATTTTTGTTTCTTTAATTCCTCTTGGGTATTCAATTGCAATTCTTTTTCATCTGCTTTTTCATCCTGATCTGAATTAAGAGAGAAATTCAAAAGCAATCTGAGACATTTGGGATTGAGAAAGTGACTAATGCTAAAGTTCATGCAGAATTCTATGTATCTTGACCTCTGGTTCTATAGAAAGAGTCTTTTGTTGGGTTATCATTCCTCTTAATCAAATGGATGCTCACCCATATAGTCTTCACTATAGTATTTGACCATTGTGAAATATCATTCTGTGGTGTAAAACAGAGCATTGGCAAAGCTGTATCTGGCTCTTGACAGTAAGTAAATCATATTAATTCAAAGCTTGAGTTTTATTTATTATATTAATAGATCAATAGATCAATTAAAAATTAATCTCTGTGTCTCTGAGTCTCTCTGTGCTGCTGTCTCTGTCTCTCTCTTTCTGTATCTCTTTCTCTGAAAAATTGTCTCCAACACTGAAATGATCAATCTCAGGTCAGACTTATACTTCAGCTACCTTGTGTATTGTGCTGCTTCTATCCCAGACCTGAAGTCACTCTACCACCCTGATAATGATTTTTTGGATCAATGTGCCCTGAATCTCCTTTCCAAAATTACCTTCCAGTCTTGGGTAGACTGGAGAAGTAGCCAAAGAAATTTTCAGTAACTTAAAGATCATTAGTGCTGGAGAGAACCCTGTGCTTTTCTGTAACATGCATACCACTAGCAAATTGGCAGCATGCAGGCAGGGTGGTTCCTACCCATGGCCAACTTTTGAGCAGCCTCCTGGCTAGGCACCTGTGTATCATTCATTAAATCTTCACCAAACCATTAGGACAAGAACTAGCCAATATAATCTGGATTTGCTCCACCCCCACCCTAAAGTGTCCCTAGAATGATCCAACTGCACTACCTCACTAAGCTTCTGTTGCTTTCTATGTTCATCAACTCCCAGTGATCCCCAAACTCCATCAGATAGAGAATCAATTGTTTAGAGGCAAAAATGATAGAGTGGTCAACAAAGAAAAAAGACTTTCTGGAAGAAACATTAGGAGATAGTTGTCAGTTTGCAAGATACTTTCGAGAGAAGGGAAGTAAGGGTGCTTCGTTAATAAGGGATAGATACACAAGACACTTTGTCATTAAGCAAGAATGTTCTAGCACCAAGAGGTTTTCAGGGGTGTTACGTTATTGTTGACATTAGCTTTTCAGTTCTTAGAGGAACAACAGCCCTTTTTTTTTTACATGATTCTCTTAACTAGATGCCAAAGAAACTAAATAAGAACTTCAACGCATAGGGTATAAGATGGTGGTAGAAGCAATTCTGTGCTGAGAGTATATAGTTCTATATTGATGGATTCAGAAACATTGGAGGTTTTGTACTCTGTTTCACCTTATGACCATTATTGGTGTTAAATAAGCGCCTTAAACTGATAGTTAATGAAGCACACACTTAATATAGGGTCCTGAAGATAGCTTTGCCCAGCAACAACAACACCTAAGAGCCTTGGGTTCTTTTCCTCTGCCAATAAATGATGTAGTTTTGTTTACCATACTAAAGTTAATTTTAAGGTTACTTTCTTTTTAAGTTTAAGCTCTTACTAAGTTGTAAGTTTAACATTTAAAGTTACCATCTAAATTAATTTTAACTTAATTTACTAAATTTAATATGGTGGGTCTTGTCAATATTAGAGACTCTTTACAGTGTCCATATTGCCCAAGAAGGTTGAGAATATGATCTGAAATCTATGAACCTTTTGAGACCCTCGTCTTCCTCAGAGTACTGTTTGTGCTGACATGCTACTCACCATGTGTTCCCTATCACTTGAATACTATTTGGGGGTCCTTTTCAGAGGCTCCCTTATCTGCTTGTTATTCTCCATGGTGGAATGATAACAACCATGTTAAGATCTGTAATTAGACTTAGGTTTCTAGTCTCTGTGACATTGTCTCGTTAGCTGGCTCAATTCAACCTCTCTATAAGGTGATTTCGTATGATTTGTGGCACACCACACATCCTCAACTAATTTCTAGGCATGAGCAAAGTGGTAATATTTTGTGTAGTAAGCAGAACAACTTGAAATTTGTGATTGCATACCAATTCCTAGATAATCTACCTAAGAATTTCTTCAAAACTTCTCTGATTCTGGTTAATGGCTTTTCAATCAAGACTCTCTAAGCTAGGTCATTTGTTATAATATGTAACACTACTGAAATACAAATTCTGATGACTATTACCTGTCATAAAACTGGTCTTGATGCTGCAACTTACATTGACAATGAAATGAATCAGAAACTTTCCACAACTTTTATTCATATTTCTCAGATTTCAAAAAATAAATAAAAATAAGGTAATAATCTTATGGCTCCAGTCTCAATCCAAGGTTAGAATTAAAAGAATGGAGAAGAAATTGCACCTTGAGACTAAGTAGATTCTGGCACAGAAGTTTCTGGGATCAAAACAACTTGTGACATTAGGGCCTAGAGGAAGGAGCTGATGATGATCTCTGGTTTTTTTTCTAAAGCACTTACCAAAATCAGCCCTGCTCAATTACTACTAAGAGTTCATCCTTTTGGGGTACTATAAAACTACTTTTATGAGCCTTCTATAGAATGTGCTATTGTGGTATAGATATTTTCTATATTTTCTTTGTTATTTTTCTATTGAAAAGAGCAACCTTCAATAATATCCATTACCAATATATGTATTTGATTATGGGGCCAATAGAAGAAGGGCACTGGACAGGTCAGAGACCAACTAGCATTTTAGATGCACAATATCTAGGATCCTCTGAAAAGTACATTACTTTAGGAAGACAATTATTCACCAAATCTTGGCCTTATAGGATACCACAGGGCCTGTAATGACAAAATAACCCTAAGGAAAAAAATTACCAACTGAGGTCTATCAATTCTTAATTAATCATGGGAGGAAATTCTCCTTTTAGTTAAGGGATTTCTCTAAACTACATGATCATACACAAAGTGAAAGGCCTCTGATTAGGTTAATTTAGAATGAAATTATGAAATGATTTTATACTTACATGTGACTTTTCCCTTTGAAATATCTTGTTGTTTCATTCTTATTTCTAATTTTGAGAATGATTCTTGAAGCTTAGCGATAATGCTTTCATATGGGTCTACTTCAGTATCTATATGAAGAGACATACTTAGTTTACTAAATGAATAAGAAATATGTTTGAAATTCTTAAGTTTCAAATTTGTGACAGATAAACAGCAATATTTTGTCTTACTTCATGAGTTTTTAAAAGAACCAGTCTTTCATTGCACTTCACCAAGGACTTGAGGAGATTACAGAAACTTGGGTAGTTTTCTTTGATTCTGAAGCATGTAATCTTTTTAAACGAATATATGATAGGGCCTACTTCTACCAGCCCTCCAAGAATACACTGTGATAGTCTCCTATAGGTCTAAGTGAGTATACCAGCTTTGTGGACTCACATGTAACAATACAACCATTAACATAGATGAGGTACAAGCTCCTTAAACACAAGTGAAATCCCTGAAGCAAACTGGGATTTTCAAATCAATTCCACAAGATAAAACTGCTGTATTTGCTGTTTTCACTTTAACACATAAAGAGGATAAGCAATCTGTACACCTATTCTGCAATGGGTACTCTCATTCTTCTTGCTACAATCCTGATTGCAGCCATCTATTAATTTACCAAAAAGTTCTTTAAATTGAGTGGGTCTGAACATACAAGCTTTCATAGAAGCAGGCCTCCTCAGCCTCCAATGCCTTCCTTTCCCCTATGATCTGCAGTTGACTGACAGTTCACTGTAATATTTTGGTTCATAAATAGTTTTTAAAAACTTTACTGGACAGGTCAGTGGTATTAATTATTCTTTTAAACCTATAACTTCCTGGACTAAGATTAAGGATGCACACCCTTCTAGATATTAACTACACAATAAAAATTGGGAAATACTCAATGATCAGAAAAAAAAACCTAAACAAAATGGGGTTACACCTGTAACTTCAGCATTTGCAAGGCAAAAGACAGGAAGCCCTTGAGCTGCAGGATAGTCTGGGCTACAAAGCAACGTACCAGAATACCATGTGATAAATATTATGACTATATTTCAAGAGAAAACAAAATTAAAATCATTTATGATTTTATACTTACCAATGAGTTTCTTCTCTCTCTTTACTGTCAATCTAGTTCTTGATACCAATTTTTGATATTTAGATGTGATAACCTTAAGTGTTACTTCTTTTTGAGCTGTATATAAAGAATTATTTATTCTGTTAGAGAATTATTTAGTCTACTAGATAAAAAATGT
Organism: Dipodomys merriami; assembly: GCF_024711535.1. NCBI lineage: Eukaryota > Metazoa > Chordata > Mammalia > Rodentia > Heteromyidae > Dipodomys > Dipodomys merriami. The sequence goes on from NW_027205603.1 coordinate 22,261,753, forward strand.
GTTATAAAAATCACTCTATTTCAAATTTAGAATAAATTACATCAATGTCATGCTAAATGTTTCCAGATATGATGAAATGAGTTTCTATGATTTTATGTTAAACTTTCTCATTTCATCAATACTTCTAGGAATATAAAGTTACTATGTATTTTTAATTTGTTTATACATTGAAGGTAATATAGAATTTATTCAGTAAGCAATAGAAAGGCACATAAAATGGTTATATGCTTGCATTTGCAAAACAATCAAAATTAAACCTTCAAGCATAGAAGCTACATAGTTAATGCATAAATTGCAAGCTATAGTATAGTGTAAATTCGGATACTTATGGAACAGATCGTTGTACAGAGTACAAAGAATTTTTTTAAAATATCTCTACAGGTTGAGTTGAAGGAATTTATTATCTTTAAGTAGTTGTACAAAAGTGATACCATCTAAGTACAATGCATCGTGACCAATATTACCCCTTTCATCATCAGTCTCCTCATCCCTCCCACTTTACAACTCCTTTCTCAATTTCCCTAGTTTCATAGGATATACATTTAATATTATGACTACATTTCCCCCTTCTCTCTATATTCATTAATTCCCCCTTCTCCTTGGCCTCCCACACACAATTCAAGTACCAAGATGCTTGTTTCGTTGGACTATGAGCTCATTTTTGTAAGTACACCTTTTAAATTCACCCCTGAATATACCATACTTCAGATAGCACATAGTGTACATTTGCCTAAGACACCATATGCATTTGATATCATATTTATAAATTACATATAGCTTCTATATATGAGGTAAAAGCTATTATTTTTGTCCCTATGGGCCTGAATTACTTAATGTAATTTTTCCAGGTCTATCCATTTCTTTGCCAAGAAATAAAACAGCATTCTTTTTAATGAGTAAAATCCCATTGCTATATATACCACATTTTCCTGATGCATTTGTTCATTGAAGGGCACTGATCATTGAACAATATTCAGTCTCCATGGGTTTGAATATTTCCTGTAAGTTGGGTTTTTTTTTTTGCCGCTGAGGTCCAATTTTATTCCATTATTATGTGACAAGATACAAAGGGTTATTTTAGTTATCTTACGTTTGCTGAGACTTATTTTATGGCCTATGGTATGGTTCATTTTGAAAAATGTTCTATGGGCTGCCAAGAGCATATGCATTGTGCAGGTGCTCAGTGAAATGTTCTGTAGAAAAGTTAGTTCTATTTGTTCTATTCAGTCTATTAACTGTGAAGTTTCTTTGCTGAGTTTTTGACTGGATTATCTATCTACCAGTGACAATGATGTGTTGAAATTTCTAAGAATCATTGTGAAGGACACAATTTTAAGTAGAAAAAAATGAGAGAATAAAACATTGATACTGCCTTTGGGGTAGGAGAAAAGAGGAAATAAACAATATAAAGAAGGTTAGAAAACTATCTATTTGAATATGAAGTTACCATCATAAATATGTGGTTGCCAGCAACATTAAAGGAAGAGTTTGAGGAAGTTCTTCTGTGAAGGAATTTTATTTATTTCTTTAGAAATAAAAATCATATTCTACTTAATTAAAAAATAAAGTTAAACACAACAGATAGGAAGTAAAACCAAAATGGGAGACAAGTTTAATAATGAAACTTCTTTTTTTGCTTAAATATGTGAACTTTATTTTTTAATAGCAATTTTTTTCATTGTGATTGATTACATAAATTTCACAAATTTCACAGTATTGTGAGATAGTGATAGTTAAAGTCACAAACACATTCTAATCTTCATGGAGCAAATTGCCTTTATCATGGTCTATAAAGTTTATGAGTTCTATGAGCTTTGACAATACAGTTATTTCTTCTACATCGAGTGATATGTACATTTGTTTCCTTTTGCTTAGTGTCAGCCATTCCCTCTTTCCTGCTCATTCCCTCTCGCTCATCACTGCCATTGAGTTGTTTAGTCTGTTTTAATCTATGACCAGTGCAGCCTAATGGGTCCCGCTCTTGTATATTTTCCCATTTCCCTCTGTTTCTGTGTCCTCCTCCTAGTTTCCCTTTGATGTATACATATATACTATATATGTGGTCAGCAGCATGGGGTCATTTAGTAATGATTTGACCAGGTGAGTGGAGGTCCTTTGTTTCTCCAGTCTTGTTTATTTTGTCATATCTCCTTACATTTGGATTTAACATCCACTTATCAGGGATACCATGTGTCTAACTTAACCTTAAAACAAATATACCAAAAAAAAGCAACATTCACCTTCAAAAAAGTTGGTTTAATCTATATATTTTTTAAAAAACTCTACTTGGTAAAAGAAAAAAATTTCAGGAAAAACAATATGTTCTAAGAATGTAAAATTATTACTAAATCTAGGTAGCTTCAAAGAACTGTTTTTATATGTATTGATCAGAATGTTCTAAAAATTAGAATTGACATTTTAATCAAGCATTTTAATTAAATATTAAGTTCAAATTTTAATTTCAAAATACAAATTTAAAAGGTACACAAAATATCAGCAAAAGAAAAGGACACAGAAAAGTATAAGGACATTAAAAAATATATAAGAATAGTTAAAGGTGTGAGAAAATGCAATCTTTTATTAAACCAAAATGTCTTCATCTTGTAACTAGTCACCATTCTGTTCTGATATTTCCTGGTATTGTTGTGTCCTGGAATTATGTGCTTCTTGACTTCAGTTGTAACTCTCATCTGTCTTGTTTGTATCCAACTAGCCATGTAGAAGGTATGAGTCCTTATCAACAGAGTTCAGGAATAGACACCCTCTGAGTGGGAATTTTCCACTGATTGTATCAACCTCCTCCAACTGTAAGCAGCAGCCACTCTATTCCCAGTCCCATTCCCAGCCAGGCCTGAAAAGAAGAATGTGCACCTCCTCCAAAAGAACAGCCTCCCTCCAGTAAGGACCTTTCACTGACAGTGCTTTTTAACTTCTTTGTATTACCCCATCAACCTGGTAACCAATTGAAAAGAAAATGTGAGCCTAAAATAAAATAAAAAGTAAACATAAAAATAAAAACTTAGAATAAAAACCTAGCAGATCTCGCCACTCAGTTTGTCTTTCAAGCTCTGAGCAGAGTGGCAGAGCGACCTTTGAGAAAATGTAGAATGTCTTCATGAGACCTCCTATATCCTTTGTGTATCTACTTATTTTTTGACACTGGAGGGTCATACGTTTCCAACAAAGGAATTTTTGGGGTTTTTCAGGGTAAAATTTTGTTCAAACTGGTTGTTCCAAAATAGAAGAACTAAGATGCACATTAGATTGTTTAAGAAATTAGCAGGAAAAAAAGAAAAAGAAATTAGTAGAGGGTGAGAGTATGTTTTGAATTTTCTATGACAGAGCTTACCAAACATTGGTATGTGGTTAGTTTAACTGTAAATTAAAAGATTATTTTATAAGTTTAAGATCAAGATTAACATGCTGAGATAAAACTAGTTATTAATTGCTGTCAAGATTTTAATATCAAACTTTTAATGATTTTTTTCTTTTTTATTGTGAAAATACTGTACAGAGGGGTTACAATTACATGGGCAAGATAATGAGTACATTTCTTATCAAGCATTGTAGCCTCCTCCTTTGTTTCCCCTTCCCATCCCTTTCCATCCTCCCCTTTTAATGATTTTTTTAAAAGTCTGAACTAAACTCATTTAAATATCTGTTTAATCTCAAATTCTTTTAATAGTCCCCTTGTAACTCTCTATATAAAACTGTATATTTCTACTTTACAATATGACAAATCTCACTTGTTTAAAAAGTTTTAGTCAACCTATAGCCTACCTAAATAAAAAAGAGGAAATACGGATATATCCTTTAGAGATCTCTTAGCAAAAATTCTACTTATTGAAATTTTTTAAAATTATAACCATGGTTTTACAGTGGCTAAAAGGTATTTTCAAGCCATTTCTTCCTTCACAAAACATATGTAGAGAAGAATGTATATTTCTGTCCTATTTCCTACAGAACCAGAGTGTCTATTTGTTCCCTGTGCCAAACTAATTGACCATACAATATCCCAAAAATCCAGCTCCCTGCATTCCTGAAAACTAGTTTTTACCTTATGCAGCCACTATTGATAATAATTCAACTTGTAGTCCTTGTTGCTACAGAGAATGCTAAATAGCCCTGCCAGATATCCATATGACAAGCTTTAAAGTATTCCAGGAAAAGATGCCTTCACACAAGTCACTGACTATTCCAAGAGTACCAATAGGCTCCATTTGAGAGACAGCAATGTCAATGTGATCACGGTTTTGAAAAATTATGTGTAACTTGTCTACCTTATAATTCTTTCCATCATGATTGGGAACTGGTGAAGAGACAACTTTGTTTGCCTTCTCTGATTCCTTCTACTAGGTTTTCTGATTCCATCGGGAACTAGAAAAGTAACATTCCCAATTGTTATCAGAACTGAAAGAGTTACAATGCTGAACTCACCAGTCTGTTGCAAAATAGGCTTAATTGGCTTAACCCTAAAACTTGGTTCTTCTCATATGGGGATTATTTGCTATGAGAATAGTTATTACTATTCAGTCTTCAAAGTAATACATGGTTCGATCCTCCAAATGGGCCACACCCAAATGAAGATGATCATCCAGCTTTCCTCACAACAGATGCCTGTTTTTAAAAAATAAAAATGAGCCAGGCACCAGTGGCTCACGCTTGTAATCCCACCTATTCAGGAGGCTGAGATTTTAGGATTGGTGTTTGAAGCCAGCCAAGGCTGGAAAGCCTACACAAGCATTATCCCCAATTAGCTCAAAAATAGTTTGTAGTGGAGTTGTGACTCAAGTAGCAGAGGATTAGCTTTGAGCACCAAAGCTCAGGGACAGCTCCCAAGCACTGAGTTCAAGCTATAAGATTGTTACTAACTAACTAACTAAAATAATAATAATAATGGGGGACTGCTTTTATGAATGAAAAAAAAACACTAGTGAAAAAAAACACTAGTGAAACCAGGTCTACTTCCTGTTAAAATTCTTCCCTATGACATCTAAACAAGTGAACAATTGCTTGTTACAGTCAAATAGGCTAACTGACCAACTCAAATATTATTTTGTCTTCTGTATAGAAATATGCATAGAAAGCAACACCAAAGAATGAGATGTTTCTAGAAAAAAAACCAAAAAACATTGTGGGTGGCTTTATTAAGACTGCTGGATTTGTACTGGCTCATTTGAAAAGCCTGAAACACACTGGGCACTTTAGCAGCAAAGCCACTGTTTCAGGAAGTACCAGAAGACCAGCCTATCCTAGTGGAATGTCCTTTTATTTTTTCCCTAAGTATTTCAGTTTTAAGTGGGAACAATGGCCCTTCTCTTTAGACTCATTTTCCACAGCTTGTGTCAGGACAAATTTTCAGCAGAAGCACTCTGATAAAGGTAGATAAGCAATCTATGAATACTGTTTATGGGCTACTGGCACTGGGACTTTTGTCAATGTGGATCAACATGCTAATCCATGACTATTGTTAGAGCCACACATTCCCTGAAACCGAATACAGCCCATAGTGCAGAGTTCTAGAGCATTGTGCTTTATTGAAAAAAAAAAAGTATAAAAGCCAAGGTGCTCAGCACTGACTTGTTAAAAATCCTAGCTGCCCAAAATGATGAGATCTGAGACTCACAGTTGGGAATCAGGTGTGACAGACAAATCCAAGAGACCCTTAGCTTACTTCAAATTCACTAATACAAAGCAAAAACTGCAGCCATGGTTCAATAGAGTGTCAACTGTGAGTGAAAATGTACAATGAGACAAAATGCCTGAGTTCAGTCCCAAGTACCAGCATTTTAAAAAAAATCATTCATGAGGATCGCTTCTCTGCCTACAAGTACAAGAGATTTAGGAGACCTGGGTAGTTTATATACAAATCAAAGTAAATAACTCATTAAACTTAATATAGTAAAGAGTCACGTTGCCAACTGGACACTATAGAATTCTTTTGGAAGCCTAGACAGTGGCCACACCATTCACAGTGATGTAAAAAAAGATGTGGATGTTAAAGGTGTAAGTGAAAAATTGTCCTTACTATGCAGGTTCTAAATTTGACTCACAATAATTTTCTATTACTGAGGAACATTTCTTAGAATATCTTTTTATTAGGGACAAAATCCCCTTGAGATATAATACATTCTAGAATTAACACAGATGAAGTAAAGACACTAGATAATGATACTTTTAACCATACTCAGGTTATTTCTAAATTCATTTCTGTCACCATTGCTAAATATCCAACTCAACTATACTTCTCTGGATGATCAGATTTTTAGCATGAAATAATCAGTTATATATGAAGCTATTGCCAATAATCAGTGACTAACTAGCAAGAACACAAAAACCTCTCATGTTTAATTATGGCAGTCCAAGCAAATAGCCTCAGGTGCATAAACTTATTCTATATGGCTTAGCATTATAGAATAGTCCTTCTCCACAAACACTTGATATTGTCACAGTCATCTGGGATATTGTTTTACATAAAGGAGTTTTATATCTAGCATCACATAATGAGTGCCTGCTTAAGCAACCTTTTATAATAGCTGATTAAAAAATAAAATAAGCTGCCATACAACCCTATACTTCCACAAGGCTACAAAAATCTAAATAGCAGTAATTAATGGAAAAATAAGCTGCCATACAAACCTCTACTTCCACAAGGCTATAAAAATCTCTAAATATCAGTAATTAATGGAAAAATAATTCAAAAGGCCCATTCTTAGAGGGAGTGTTAAACTTCTATTCTGCTGATGACATTGTAGTAGATTATATATACAGTTGACTCATACAACAATAATCCATTGGAAAATGACAGCACACAAAGCACAGTTGCCTGGTGAAATTTCTGGGCATGATAAGTAAGGACGTTATGTCTCGTTCCTGAATAAGATTGACCATCTATAATACAGCAAATAAAATGACAGCCTTTGGTGATATAATTCAAAAGTATTTCATCATAACAATGAGAAAGTTACATAACAATCTAGGTTTTGGGGAAAAAGATGAAAGGAATATTTTTCAGTTCATTATTCTCCGTTCAGTAATTGTGATCAACCTTCTTTTTTATCTTGAAACCCACAGTTGTCACCAGGTTTCCTTGTGGTCAGCCCAAGTGCTATGAGAGATAAATGAGTTCTTTGCAGATTTGCACAAAAAAGTTTTAATAGGGCTGGGCACCGTTGGCTCACACCTGCAATTCTAGCTACTCAGGAGGCTGAGATCTGAAGATCTTGGTTCAAAGTCAGCCTAGACAAGAAACCCCATGAGACCAAGTAACCACCAGAAAACTGGAAGTGGTGCTGTGGCTCAAATGGCAGAGTGCCAGCCTTGAGCTGAAGAGCTCAGGCCAAGAGTTCAAGCCCCACGACAGACATGCACACATGCACACACACACACACACACACACACACACACACACACACACACACACACACACACACACACACACACACACACACAGATTCTTAATAGGCATCCATTGAGCAGAACTTAAACACCCTAAAATTTCTTCTTTCCTTTCTTTTCTCCTTCCTTTCATTCTCTATCTTTCATTTTCTTTTCTTTCTCTTCTATCAACTGATATTGTAGACAGAACATAGATTTTTTTTTCCCCAAGGCCAGTGCTCTCCCACTTGAGATACACCTCTACTTCAGGCTTTTTTTTTTTTTTTTTTTTTTTTGCTGGTTAATTGGACCTAAGGGTCTCTTGAACTTTTTATCTGGACTGGCTTTTAAATATGATCCTCATATCTCAATGTCCCAGGTAACTAGGATGACAGTCTGAGTCGCTATGCCTTACTTTACTTCTGAAAGCCAGTTCAATTCCATTATCCAAAATGAAACAACTGTAATTTTTTTTCTTTTGCAGTTGATTTCCAGTTTTGCTAAAGTGTCGTCTGATACAATGAAGGAAGTAATTAGTTTTCTTATATTTGCTTAAGCTTTCTATATTTCATAGAATATGATCTATGTGGAAGGAAGGTCTATGGGTTACTGAAAAGAGTATGTATTTTATACCTGATGGATGAACTATTGTGTAAATGTCTGCTAAGTAAAATTGGACAATATTACTTTTTGTTGTTGGTGGTGGTGGTCATGGGGCTTGAACTCTGGGCTTGGGCCCTATCCCTTAGCTCTTCAGCTCAAGGCAAGCACTCTACCACTTTAGCCACAGCGCCACTTCTGGTGTTTTAGTAGTTTATTGGAGATAAGAGTCTCACTGACGTTCCTGCCCCAGCTGGCTTTGAACCACGATCCTCAAATCTCACCCTCCTGAGTAGCTAGGATCACATGCATGAGCCACCGGCACCTGGCTAAACAACATTACTTTTGTGAATGAAACTGACACATTAAATCTCACTGGAGGTTGGTAAATAACAGAGGATAGAAGGTTGGAAAAAGAAAGTGAAGACTAAAGCACAGTATATTCATGCTAAATAACACAATGAAATCTCTTTGGATAATTATTATAAATTGTATTTATTAATATATAAAAAGAATGCTGACAAAATAAAGTATATGCTTGATGGAATGTAGTTCTAGTGGGATGATGAACAGAGAGTAAGGGAATATATTTAACATATTCATATAAATATGTGAAAATGGAACAAGGAAATTGAGATTAGTTTGGAAATGAAGGAGGGGATGAAAGAGTGATAGAGGGTTTTATACATATATAAAATCTCAATTGAAATGCTTTTGTACAACTTAATTGATACTGCTAATATAAAAGTGAAAGCAATTCTAATACTTTCTCCAAAGACTTTCACAATTTTTGCTTATATTATTTTATAAACTTCTTGGAATATTTTTAATTTTCAAATTAGGAGCATAGCTTCAATTTCTTTCATAATAATTGAAAAACCATTTATTTGACACCATACATTGAATATACTATTTCATCACTTATTTAAGATTCTTCCTCATAATATGTTACACTTTTATTTAATTAAATTTCTTGGTAATTTAATCCAGATTAATATACAAATATGTAAAAATAAACCAACAAAAATAAGTGTCAATTAATGGCCTAATAGCAGGATACTTAATGTTTGTCTTATAGCCATAAAATAACTATGAAACCAGAAATAACAATGAAAGGTTTGATATACATTCACATTGTTTTCTAATTACTTTAAGGTACATTTTAGGTCTAGGTATATATTTCTATCAGGTTATATATTTTTATAGAAATATGTATATATATATATGAACAGAAATATACATATTTCTATAGAAACATATATTTAAATAAATATCCTTGAAAAAAGAAAAGATGTTCTAATGACATATTGAAAATACTTTTCTATTAACCTATAATTATATACTTACTTTGTAATACTTCCTCCTCTAATTCTTTGTCAGGATGCTCAAGAATAAGACCTTCATCTGATTTTTCAGGAGCTAATAAACAGATATATTTAATATACTAAGTAGAAAATTAGTTCTCTTGTAAAAAGGCCTTTCAAATTTATAACTAGAATACTTTGATCTATCTAATCAGAAAATGAACATGAGAGTTTTAGTGGGTATCAAAGTTGTTTCATAAATTTAAAAACATTTATTTCTTAAGTTAACTTTCTATATTCATCTCTAGTTTCAACGTTATATTTATACTTTAATTCAATGAAATGAACAATAGGCCAAAACAATGACAACATATATATATATATATACACATATATACATATATATAGATAGATAGCTATATAGATATATATGGTTATAACTACAGTATTGCTTGCAATTATATAATATTAAAAACCTTGTAAATGCTCAATTCTGGAGAGAAAGAATACACTTTGAAGAAGATGCATTTAAAGTTCTGGTAGATAATGAGTTAAGTGAAAATCTCAATAAACTGGCATAGAGGAATTCCTTGGAGAGTATGAAAAAATTGAAAATAGATAGTTTATGGATACTACTACCGTGGCTGCTTTGTTGTAAGCCTAAAAGCAGTGATAGATATATAAGCCCTCCTAAACATATTTAAACCGAAGATTCGTGGTATTATTGTTGTTTATGTTTTTGTTGTTTTTGGTTCTTGTTTTTCGCCAGTCCTGAGGCTTGAATTCAGGGGCCTGGGCACTGTCCCTGAGCTTCTTTTGCTCAAGGCTAGTACTCTACCACTTGAGCCACAGTGCCACTTCCAGTCTTTTCTGTTTATGTGGTACTGAGGAATGAAACCAAAGGCTTCATGCATGTTAGGCAAGCACTCTACCACTAAGCCACATTTTCAGCCCAAACTGAAGATTCCTAATAGGCATCCACTGATTATAAATTAAACATCCTTGAGGGTTTGGAAAGGAGGAGTGGAAATGAAGGAGTATGACAGAGGGGGTGATCCTAAGCAAGTACATTGAGTAGCTATATAGACATGTCAAATTGAATCCCATTTTTACAATCTAAATGAGGCTAAGTTTTAAAACAAGTAAAAATCAAATCTAATACATTTTCCTGTGAATTTGTATTGTGACATTGTACTGTTTTTCATATTCCTCTTTCTAATTGTCTTAGAATATTTTAATAGGCAATAGGCATAGATTTATTTTCTTCTATAATTATTGAAAAATCATTCATTTCTAATCATACATTTAGCATTCCATTTCCATTATTTAAGATAAAGCTTCATTGTATATTGTATTTATTTTTGAAATTAAGTTTATTGATAATTTAGCCCAGATTATAAATAGATAGATATATAAAGTGAACAATGAAAAGTAAGAATCAATTAATGCCTACAACAGAGCTTAGCTGGGCACTGAATGTCTTTTGGCCATGAAGTGATCATGAGACAAAATACTAATCAAAGGTTAAGAATACACTATTCTTTGGTTCCTAGTTATTTTAAATGTTATATTTTAAGTCAAGTATTAATTTTGTAAAACATATACTCAAATATTTTTATAGAAAAGAAAGATTGTTCTGATTATTTTAATTGAAAATATTTAATGCTACATGTAATTATTATGCTTACCAGGTAGTATCTCCACTTTAGGTAATTGTCCTCTCTTTTTTTCTGTTTCTGAGTTTATAAAAAAAGATATATTTAGTGTACTAAATCAAAAATTAAATATATTTTCAAAATACCTAGGCTTCAAATTTATAACTAGTGAATTGTAACATTTTATCCATACAAAGCTTTGAATTCCTAGACTGTGATCTGATGGGAAAATGATCATGAGAATTTCAGTGTGTAAGTAGATGTTATGTTCTTAATTTATAAATCATCATTCCTTAAATTAACTTTCTATATTAATCCTTAGTTTCATTTCTCTATGCTTTTAATACATGTGAATAGGCCAAACAATGCAAACACTTACGTAAGTGATTATAGCACCAGCATTGTTTACCATTACCAAATATTCAGAATACAAGAAGGTAACATGCACTTTAAATTTTGGTAAGTAATGGGTTAAATGAAGATCTCTATGAATCAAATAAAGGAATTGTTTCAGATCATATTAATAGGGAGAAAACTTTAAAATTGGTCATTTAAATGCTAACTCCTCACTAAGAAGTAAACGAAATAAACAATAGGAACAAAGATAGTTAGAAAGAGATAGAGATAGATAGAGGTAAGAAAAATGGGATGGGAAAGAGAGAAACTAATAGTAACAAAATCATCAAAAATGTAATTGGTTAGCTATAGACTTGCAAACCTACAATAATGAAGAGAAATTGCTGAAGAGGAGTAATGATCACCTCAGAAAATGAGAGTTTTTAAAAAGAGAAGTTCCTTTGTTCTGGCTGTTGTCATTCATTTTTTGAGCTAGGGAGCCTCACTGTGGAGCCCACACTCAATTGAGCTTGCTGGCCAGTCCAAGTTCTCACCTGGAAGTAATGACCCTCCAGCCTCATCTCCTTTAGTGAAATGATTACGAGTGCAGTAATTACTGGGCTGTTCAATCAGGACTTATGTTCATATGAATGTTTACAAAGTTTATACTTTTAGCAGCTTGTTTTTTGTGTGTTCCATGCATTACAATAATTTAATGAAATCAACAAGCAGAAAAGAAATCACATGTAAAAGAATCTTAAAGAAATGGACAAAAATAAAAATTATAGAAAATAATAAAAAAATCACTATTCTAAATAATTTATCAGTCATATTTGATATAAGCTGTCATACCTGGAAAATTATCACTAAACTTTTGTAGTAGCCTTATGTGACATATATTATCTAATTTTGAAATAAATTGTAAAAAGTTTTATAGGGATACACAAATGTATATGTGTTACCCAGTCATCTTCACACTGTGGAGCTAAATCAGAAGTATCTTAAGAAAACTAATGCAAAACTAGACAACAACTTATTCCTTTCGAGGATAAAAATTACAGGAGAACTATTACTAATATGCAGTAACACAAAGAATATTGGTAAATCCTAAATCTTTTTGAAAACGCTTGTAGAGAAATGCTTTTGCACAACCAGCATATAAAAAATATTAAATACCTGATACCACCAGAAACTAAAACTGAAATAAATAAAAGTTCAAGAAGAGAAGAATAGAATACATAACAGACATGATATGGAAATGTACAGAACAACTATTTAAATGATTTGAAGAGCAGCATGAGTAGCTAAATAGAGACACTAGCGCCATTCACCTCACCCTTCCTCCCCAAAAGAGGAAGAATCAAACCAAAATATAGTAGCACATTAAAATAAGTGAGAAAACTAGAAGCCAACACTGGAATACCCAGGAACCTAGGACAACATCCTTCACAAGAGAAATAAAATGTTTCTACATCTACAAGGAGTTTCCCTCCCAAATAGGTCAGGGTGAAAGAGTCCCAGCAAGCTATGTGAATATGGATCCTGAAAACTTTGGCTACCAGACTGTTTCTACCATCTTTATAGGTGTCAAAACATGTGACCAAAATCTGTATGGTAGTCTGGCTCTGAAAACAAGGGATTCACTTTATTTCCCATTGAACTCTAGGCTGTATAGCTAGTAGTTATTTTGAGGAAGAAAGTATTGTCTGAGTCTGGACAGCTCTTGTAGTATTCATAAAGTCCACAGATGCCCATCTCTGGGGCCCTACAGTAGACTTCCAGTTCACTGTCTCAGTCAATAACTTGATCAGCTAGATTTTACTCAGAGCTGTAACTCAGACACAGGCCCATTGAGAAGGCTATACTTCAGGAAATGATGCTGAGTAACACAGGCTTGAGAGGGGGTTGGTAAACTCAAAAAACAAGAAGTGATTTCTGGCCAGAAGGTATCAGTGTGTTTTATATGGATACCGGAGCTGAGTGAAATTGCCCACCTTCTTCCCATCTCTACTTTCTCCTTCCTCTTACATGGGCAACTGTCACTATCAAACTGGAGAAAGGACTCTATCTTCTTGATCGTCCATAGTAGTGGAAGCATAAGACTGGGACACATAAGACTTAGGAGGTATAAAAAGAAAACTGTTACTATCACTTGTGTTCTGTATTCTGTGATAATTCTACCTGTGTATTGTTCTTATCCTGTGAACACTTCATCTGAGAGGGATTTTTACCCAGAAGTGATCTATTTTCAGCAATTCCTGGTAGGCACAGCAAACTGCAGAACATGTGGATTGATTGAGAAAAGGCCTCATCAGGGATCTTGTTCACAAGTTTTACAGCCAGAGATGTCCTTATTTCCTATTATTGCATACAATGTAGCAGAGTAGCACAGTAGCAGAGGTGAGGATTAATACAACTTTTGCTGCCTCATCAGCTAGGTGGGTTTCCTGTGTTAGTTGCCCACATGATATGCAATGTTAAAAATACTACTTATGATGATTAGCTTGAATTCCTAGCTCAACTTCTCCCTGAAGTACTATGTTCATCCCAGCCTCTAATCAAAGGACAAATTCTTTGCATTCCTCACCACTACTGGCAAGTTAGTACTATAGAGCTATTTAAGTAAGAGAGGCAATAGAAGTAGTCTCTGAGTGAATCTCCATATCCTGATTAGGGACCACCATTATTACAGTATGAATAAACATAGAGTGCTTCCCACATAGTCTGATACCTACACTATACCTGCATTAACTGCTAAAGTAGTTATCTTTAAAATAAAATAAAATATTTTAGATATGAGACCCTTGTCCGTTGTATGGCTAGTAAAAATCTTCTCCCAATCGGTGGGCTTTCTATTGATCTTGCTAGCTATGTCATTTGCCCTGCAGAAGCTCTGCAACCTTATGCAATCCCATTTGTCCAACCTTTCTTTGATTTGTTGTGCTTCCGGGTCTCTATTCAGAAAATTTCGGCCTGAGCAAAGGAGACCTAGGGTTTCTCCTATTCCATCCTGTAATGTTTTCAGAGTGTCTGCTTTGAGTTCAAGGTCTTTGATCCATTTGGAGTTGATTCTGGTGCAGGGTGATATATAAGGATCTAGCTTTAGTTTTCTACATGTAGTTAACCAATTTTGCCAGCACCATTTACTGAAGAGGCTGTCTTTCTTCCATTCTATTGTTTTAGCTTCCTTATCGAAGATTAGATGGCTATAGGTCTGTAGGTTCATTTCTGGGTTTTCAATTCTATTCCATTGGTCCTGAGGTCTGTTCTTATAAAATAAAATTTTAGTACAAACTGTTACCTCAAGAAAGATCTTCATGAGAAATTCACCAAGAAAGTAATTTCATAGAAGGGGTAGAGAAATACACTCCTGATTGCATCTCTCAACATAGGAACACAAAAAGTTAAAAAAAAAAAAAACAGAACAAGGTAGTATGATACCACCTAAAGATCTAAACTCCAGAAACAGATTCCAATGTTAGGTAAGTGAATAAAATGTCTGATTTTTAAAAATCAAAGAATAATCTGAAATGAGATTCATGATTAGCTGTGAAATGAAGTAGGAAGATAATGTAGGATATGAATGAGTTTAGCAAAGAAATACAAACTCTGAAGAATCCAGTCAGATATCTTTGAAAACAAGAGCTCAATGTGTTGAGTAATAAAACTCATTTGAAACCTTCAAAATCACATTAGAACAAATGAGAGACAGCACATCCAAGGTTGAGAACAAGTCTTCCAAAGTATTATATTCAGACAAAAATGAAGCAAAGCATGTAAAGAACATTCAAGATCTTTGAGACTTTTTAAAGTGATCAACAAGAAGGGAAAAGGTGAAAATTAAGGACACTACTCAATAAAATAGTAACAGAAACATCCTTAATCTTGGGAAATACCTGTGCATAAAATGAGTTAGAAGCCTAAGAACCCACAAATAAATCACTTACAAAGAGCCATATGACAACATATTAGAGTAAAACTGTCAAAAGTACAGCAGTGATCATTCTCATCTTAACAATAGGCTTGTCAGTAGTTTTAGGCCATAAAAGTATAGGAAGATGAATTTCAAATCACGGAAGAAATGTTTGCTACCGAAAATTAGTATAGTAATTGTGTGTTCTTATTTGTGTAGACTCAAAGGATGAGGACTACAGAAATATCCAAGGACTATTTCCTACAGCAGACATTGGAACATAAGGAATTTGTAGGATTGTTTTACATGAAATTATATGGAGACACACTTAAAAATTAATCATTAATCACACAACTATCAAGCAAAATATGTTACCATTTTCATTTTATCTGGTTACGTTATAGAGATAATATTATATCAAAATGTAAAATTTCCTAATATTTCTTCAAATTTATTTTCATACCCTAGAGATTGAAGTGTTTCTGATAATTTTAACTTAAAATAATTTAAAATATCTAAATGATTACACGTACCTTTGGGGCCTTCTATCTTAGGGGCTGTACTTTTTGTTGTTTCTATCTTAGTTTCTGAAACTTCAGTTTGAATTACAGGACTTTCAAGTGACTCTTTAATGTGAGCTATAGTTAAAAAAAAAAGATTTAGTATATTAAACAGAAATCAAACTTCAATTTTAAAATACCAAGATTTAAATTTTCAAACAAGCTTACCACAGCATTTTCTTTCATTTTTACAATGTTACAAGTACATCACCATAATACTACATCTGACATGGAAATTGTGAGAATAATTTTAAAGTCTCCTTATTTATAAGGCATAATAAAAAGGGAAATATAACTGAAAAATACAATGTGCAGTAAGCTTCAATTGTCTAAGAATGAAAAAAGTAATAAAAGTAGAAATAGTTATTTACTGAAGAAAGATATGCCAGCAAAGCATTTACTTGTATACTTCACATGAAAGTGAGGAGAAGAGATAGGGAATTCAGTAGAAAGAGGTGCTGATGAAATGCAACATGTCAAAATATAACTTTTGCATATTTTTTGACTAAATCAGTGAAGGCCTTTCAAGTTTCATAATAGGATTATAATTTAGGATTATAACTACTTGGAAACTATAAGTGCAAGTAAATTAATTTACTGAAGCAAAAAAAACCCACAAATATTTATCCAAGTAACCAATAAAGTCAACTTAAGACATATTCTCAATCCTGGCCAAGAGAGTAGTGTATTAACAAAATTACAAAATCTTTGTAATGAGGTTAAATTTTTTCATGGCAAAGAATATACATGTTGTTAGTGTTCAACCAGTTTCAAGTGGCTGGAAAAAGGCATATACACACAAAGTGGAGGAAGATACATCTAAAGCAAGAAGATATAGAGTAGAATTAAATGAGTCCATAAGAACTCATCTTTTGGGCTGGGAAGGTGGCTCAGTGGTAGAGTGCTTGCCTTGCATGCATAGGGCCTTGGGTTCGATTCCTCAGCACCACATAAGCAGACAAAAAAAGCCAGAAGTGGCACTGTGGCTCAAGTGGTAGAGCGCTAGCCTTGAGCTGAAGAGCTGAGGGACAGCGCCCAGGCCCAGAGTTCAGGCCCAGGACTGGACCCCCCTCTACCCCCCCAAAACCTCATCTTTTCTAAATACACTTATAAATATTCCAGGCCATGGATAAAGCCTCCAAAATTTAACAGTATTCAATTTGGCTAAAGGATGAAATGACATATATAGTTAATAACAAAAGATTTAAAGACTTCAACAAACTGCAATAATGCATTCCTAAATGATCAATGAGTCAAAGAAAAACATCACTTGAAAAACTAGAAAATGTATTATAAAGAAAAGAAACTAAAATACAGCATGTCAAAACTCATAAGATGCAATTGAAATGAAAAAAGTCTGTATTGAAAGATTAAAAGAGAACACAATAAAAAAAAGAATTTCCATTTTAATATCCAAGAACAGAATTTAAGTAATAAAATGCAGTAAACAAGAGAAACTTAGACACATTGCAAACAAATACAACTTAAAATGCAGAAAAATAAATTAATGTATAGGAAAATAGTAAAAATATCAGAATCCCCAAAATGCCAAATTAGTTTAATGACAAAAACTAATCAATTATTCATTGTACTACATAGTTCAATAAAAGACCTTATGTTCCCTACCCTATCACAAAAACAAACAGAATATCCGTCTCAGCAGATGGAACAAAGAGATAAAATTCTTCACGAAAGAAAAGCATACAAAACACGAGGCACAGAAGATATTTAATCAACTTAATAAATTTTAATTTTAAAAGCCACAGATATCATCATACTTAATGAAAAAATGCCTACTGAGATAAATGTACTAAGTATTTGTAGTAAAGGAAGTTAGGCAAGAAAAATAAAAGCCTAAGAAAAAATACAACAATCTCAAATTAAGATATTATCTGTAGAAATCCTAAGATATATGCACACACATGCACAGAACACACACACACACACACACACACACACACACACACACACACACACACACACACCTATGCCTGAGCACACATGTAGGACAATTAGAATAAATGAATTTAGTCAAATATAGTGGCTGATTGAATGGTATTTCCTTCAAAGAATTTGAGCAACATTTTTAAACTGCCACAAATATGAGTCATAAAAATTTGCCTGAATATTGAGTATTATACAATCCAGAATTAAAGAATAGCATGTAATAATACCAATGCTTATAAGGACAAAATTTCCTTTTTTTCTTACTAACAAGTAAATCACTCTAATTTATTCACATTAATCCATTAGAAAACACAATTTATAAACAAAAATTTAAGAGATGTGTTATAGTTTGCATTCAAACTGAGATTTTATTACATAGTGCAGCATAAACAGATACATTCTGTTTTATTAATTAATATCTTAAATTCATGTAAGTCAATGCTAAAGCAAAGTATCAGGTGATTAGTTATTCAATAATTAAGTTTTGTTTGTAAGCCATGGGCTAAAAGGGAAGCTTTAGTTATTTGTTGGTTTACTTATTTATGACTCAATGTCTTACACTCCTGTTTGGCTTTTTTGCTCAAGGCTGTTTTACTGTCATTGTGTCACACCTGTAGTTTCAGCTTTTTAGCCATTAATTGGATATGAAATCTCAGATTTGTGCACCTGGTGTTTTTCTTTAAACCACATTCTCTGATTTTTTGAGTTCCTAGAATTACTGTCATGATCCACTGGCACCTGGCAAAAGGGTACATTTTAAACATCTATTTTAAGTAACATTCAGAGTGCATAATAGCATGGCAAAACTGTATAAAAATTTCATACTTTTCTCCCTGGCATACTTTAGAACATTACCATATCTTATTCTTCTTATGATTTTGGATGTAAATTCAAAATACATAACTGAGAATACCAACAACTTAAAACTGGTTAAAAATCAAAGCAATTGATGTAGCTAACATTACTTGTCTGTAACACAATATAAGAATATCCCATTCTCATTTAATGCTTCATTGATCTGTATATTTTTACCTCAACACATATTCTGAGTTTTTATTCTGAGGTTTGTGATAAAAATGTTTTTCATATTTATTATGATTTTAAACAAGTATCATTGGTACATTAAAGGATATGAACATTCTTATGTAATCTGGTGGACTTCTTAGGGATAGGCAAATAATTTGCTAAAAGTATTACAAATAATATAAAGCACTGAAGGTGTAGCTCATGATTGCCTTCGATGTGTGAAGCCCTGGTTTCCATCTCCAGCACCTCGAAATATTTAAGGTGAATATAATTTGTTAAATAGAACAATTATTAATGCTTAAAACTAGCACCTAAGCCACTATATTCATAGCAAGGCTATCATTAAACATCATCCTGTTCTTAATAACATTTGTAACAAAAAAAGAAACTGTCATGAAGCAAAGATTTTGTATTTATAGAGATTATTGTTTGTGGTTTTGACAGATTTATTAGACTTAACTCCTTAGAAAACTTAACCTTAACTGAATCATAGTTAATTTAAATATAATTCTATCTTCATCTTATAAATGAACACATTGTAAGTATGGTTAAGAAACAACTATTATTTTAAGTAATTCTAACACAGTCAGTGTGTATCTGTGACTATAAATTTGTAGAGCTGTGTGTCTGAAGTGTATCTAAATAGTTTGCAAGCATTTTCAAAGATAAAACAGTATGACTATAAAACATGTAGTGTGATCAGCTAATATGCTCTTTGGGCCAACTTGCATGACATCTGAAACCTCTGACATAAGAAAACAGTACACTTTTGGTATTTCTGTTGTATACAATCAGTACCACTTAAGTGAAAATAAAAATGTATGCTATTTCAGAAGATACATTGTTACATTAAATTAATTGAACATAATTGTCAGAAGAATTTAAAATGCTTGTCAGCATATGTCTAACCCAATTGATGACTATATATTTTTGGTTACTCAAAAATGTCTTCTTTCATTTAAATAAACCATGGTAATCAAAAAATCATGCAGATTTAATTTTATACAACAAAAAATGTTTTCACCTTCAATTTGTTCTTCTGTTAGGAAACTTTGGATTTCAGTCATTCTTGGAAAGCTTTCTGATTCATCACCCTTAATAACAAAAGTTGTAGTAAGTAACTACACATTACATATCACCGAACTCTTTCTTTATTTTAGAGAGAAAGCTAGCTTGTTACTTTCATATATAATCTCATTACAACATTTATTTACAATCTCCTGAATGTATTAAATAAAAATAAATATTTTAATGTACTGTATTTGAGAATGTGTTTGTGAACACTGAAGAGTACTCAGGGAGATCAATGAGTCTTATCACAAATAGTTCCCAAATAAATCATAGTAGATTTGTTTACATTTATATTTTGTCTGTTTCAACTTTAGACAAGCCAATGTATTATGAAGTTCTATGAAAACACAACTTGTATGATAAAAATACATAGTTTTTATATGCCGTAGAAATATAGCCTCTTTAAAAATTGTTTTTCTTTTTTTCAGTGCTTTGCCCAAAGAATTTACTAACAAGATATTGTTGTGGCTAAATAAATTCTTATGTTTATGAATTTTGTTTTAAGTACATAAAATTTTGATTTGAGCATATAAAACTATTTCAATATGATTCTGTTTTTAAAATCAAATTATGTAAACATTTTAGTATATGAGCCTAAAATTTAAAAAGTGCAATTTGTATTGTCTCAAGAATCATATATTTTTTATTTCATCATTGGATTATAATATAAATCAATTTTTTGCTAATATCAATGAGAGATTTTTATAACACTTAGATTTCAAATTATTACTTAGATAATAAGAAAATTAGAGGAAAACATTGATGAAATAAAAATATACTGTTTTAATTAACATTTATTCATGGTATTAAGAGTAGTAATTCAAATTAAGTAGCTTTCACTTTATTATACTGTATCACACCTGTGAACTTCCTTCAGCAACAGCAGGAAGTGAGGTTAATGATGTTATCTTTGCTGATTCCTGAGATGATGTTGCAGCAGGTAGTAAATCTGGACTTTCTTTTTTAAATAAGACTACTATATCTGTCTGTGATGAAGATGTTTGGAGTAGCTTTTTATCATCTGCATCAATATCTGAATTTTCACAAACAGGTGATACTTCTTGAGACTTGGATAACAGTGAAAGATCTGAAATAGCAGGGCTAGTCCTGATTTCCTCTGAGCTTTAGAATTACAAAATATTTGGTATTAGGTTACATGAAAATATTTTATTTGATTTTAAAATCATTTTCATAATTGGCAAAAATATTAACTAGTAATTGTAATTAGCCATTAATAATAGAAATAAAAATGTGAAATGGAAGTTGGACAACTAATTGAAGGCACTAAACAACTTCTGGGATTTACAATATACAAATAGTCACAATTACTTAAAATATGCCAACATAGTAGTTGTTAAAGGTTGTATCATGCCACAGAACAAATAATATTTGGTCAAATAGGAACACAGGTTGTGGTTTAGATTCATTCTTCCCAAAATTATTTTACCCAATTTCTTATCAAAATAAAACTTTTAAAATGGTTACATCATAGTTCTACTATTAAAATATTACTGTTGTTACAGGTTCTGAACTTTCTTTTTTGGCTTTATTTTGTGTAAAGATGCTGTACAGAGGGGTTACAGTTACATGAGTAACATAATAAATACTGATTATTGCAAATAAGGGAAACCATGGGACCGGTATTTCTTTGGGACTGTCTTACTTCACTTAATATGACTTTTTCCAAGTCTTTCCATTTCCTAACAAATGGGGCGGTGTCATTCTTTCTGATGGAAACAAAGAAAGGAGATATGCAGTTTCCACCAGCTGACAGAGGGTTAGTTTATCAGATGCCAGAACTAAAGTGACCATATGTCATGGTCCATCTACAGTTGGAGTTTATGCTTGTCCCAACGTTTTAGGGCTAGATGATAATTTAAATGGGTGAACTATTATGTTGTCTATAAAATTTAAAGAAACCCTTGCTCATCCTAATATTTATGTGCTTCATAAAGTATAAAAAAGAGCTGAGTGTTTCTACATCTTAATGAGTTAATGATCCAACTGATATAAATTATATAAGGCTGATGTCAGTTTCTAATTTTTTTTTCATTTTTGTCTCGCAAGAGCAAAATCTTTAAAGGTAAGTAGTGCCACACATTTTACATTTGTTAGTTTAGAATGAATTTCAAGTACTAGATTTTGGATTATGAAAAGAAGTGAAATGAAGGTATTCCTGAGAATAAAGGTGGTTACTGGTGCTCTCTCTCTCTCTCTCTCTCTCTCTCTCGCATATATATGCATATATATAGATATATATTTAATTGATGACAGACATTTGATGAAGCAGGTTTTAAGAGTAAACAGAATAGGGGAATTCTTTTCTCCTAAGTCATTAAGCATCATACCTCAGAGGAGAGAATTCAAGATAACTATGCTCTCACCACAGGTAATCCCACTTCGTGTCTCTGACCATACTAACATCTTGGGTCACAACACACACTTTACCTCAAGAGACCCACTCCAACCAAACTCTAAATATCTGAAGATTTTCTACTACAAAAGGAATATCCCAACAGGTAAACTAGGAAAGCAAAAAAGAGAAACAGTGAGCAGGACCCCTGCTGAGGCAGTACCGTGGCTCTTCACCCTGCTGAGACTTTGTGCAGATGTTAATCAGAGAAGCATCCACAAACTGAAGAAAGAGCTCAACACTAGACCCGTGGAAACGGGGGGAAGCTGGTGAAGACCCCCAGAGTGGGCAAGTGGAGCCCGGTTTCAACCCGCCTGCGGGGCAGCTATGGAGGAGTTGCAGACTCAGCAAACATCACCATTGCAACTTCCAGAAATCGGCACCACTGGTAAGCGCCCCAAAGTGGCAGCTGGAGCTAACGTAAGGTATAGTTCTCCAGCGCAGGCGGGATCCCCAAGGACTCCTACCACCTCCATACATGGTCCCCAGGGCACCACAGCCGCAGCCAATCCCTGGCCGACCACCCTGCCGACTGGGCGCTCTGCTGGGACCCGCTCCCTCCCTGCGGCCGCTGGGTGCAGACCCTGGACTCCCACAGTCACGGCTGCATCACTCTGTGGGTTCCCCTGGCCTGCGCCTTCATCACTGCTGCCAGCACAGTTCAGAGCTGCTGTGGACGGCACCAGCCTCTGAACTAGGTGGCCCTGCCAGCTGCTGACCAGCCGCTGGTCGCTGCCCCACCCACCCACCATCACCACTGAAGCCCAGCCAAATGGCCACCCACCTGGGCCTCTGTTCCAAGCTCCACCTGGTCCTCCCAGAGCCCGAACTCCCCACCCTGCAGAGCGAGACAATTCAGGTGCTGCAGATGCCAACGTCCCTCCCGCCCCCCAACCTGGTCCTGCCAATGCTCAGACTCTTCCACTGAGAACCCTCCAACACCATCCTGCCATCCTGGCTACCACAACACACTCTCTGTGTGGTCCAGCGTACCACCAGCCACAGATCTTGTAAGTAATCCAATTGGGTCCAATCTCTGGAGGTGGCAATTTTCTGTAGGGTCCCAAAGCCCTCTGACCCAAGCCCTCGCCCAAAAGGGAGGGTCATATCAGAAGAGAACACAGAACTAAACTCTGTTTCTAAACCTCCTGTGGTTACCTCGGAAAGCCTGGGAACACAGTTCCACGCCTATGATAGCAGATTAAAATCCAAATCTCCCCAACTCCCTTCCATCAGGCCTGAGAATTGGATTGTAGATAGAAGTCACCTTCCTTTGTCAAAAGGCCATCTGGAGCCGGGCGCTGGTGGCTCATGCCGGTAATCCTAGCTACTGGGGAGGCTGAGATCTGAGGATCACGGTTCAAAGCCAACCCGGGCAGGAAACTCCATGAGACTCTTATTTCCAATAAACCACTAGAAAACCAGAAGTGGCACTGTGGCTCAAGCGGTAGAGTTCTGGCCTTGAGCTGAAGAACACAGGGACAGCACCAAGACCAGAGTTCAAGCCCCACGACCGACCAAAAAAAAAAAAAAAAGGCCATCTGGATCCAATGAAACCACAAGGAAAGCAGACTACTGAAAGGCATACAAGGTTTTATCAGGAATCAGTTTAAAGGACTACGTGGAGACTAGCTCCCCTATACAAGCTGAAAATCTCATTCGTTGGATTTTTTTAAAGTTTTTAAAAATGTTTGTTGTTTCCTTTTTGTTTCTTTGTTATTTTGTTGTGTTTTATGATTTGCTATTTTACCTATATTGTCTATTTTTCACTATTTAGTTTTTTCTTCCACTTTTAATTTCCTAGTTTTAATTTTGTTTTCCTTTCACTCTTTCCTCTTCATTTCTCTCCACATTGCATTACTACTTTATCAGAGCTAACCTGTTTAGTCCTATACACAAAGTAAGGCCTTCTTGTATGTAAACACAATAATTACAGGAATTATCTTAGATTAATCAACTTTCCAATACTTTTCAATAAGATCAGCAATTCTTCCAAATAAACATATGTGTGTGTGTGTGTGTGTGTGTGTGTGTGTGTGTGTGTGTGTGTATATATATTTCTTTTCTTATTTTTGTCTAGATTTCTAAGCTATTCCTTACATAATATTTCTTCAAATTCTTTTCTACATCTTACAAGCTCTCTATTCTCTTCCTACTACACATAGCTCTCCTATAAGCTGTTCTTACCCCTCTACTATCATTATACCCAATTTTTCTTCTTAATTTAAATTTATATCTCTCCAATCCTAACCCTTCTCTTCTCCATTTTCAGTCCATTGATCCCTAATGGTTTATATCTGAGCCAACTTTGAAATTGTTAGATTTTGACTGAGTACAAGAGGCATATCTTGTTAACCCTAAGGTGCAGACTACTTAAAAACCAAACCCAGATTGTCTCACAAGTTACAACTATACATGTTCTCCACCCCAGAACCACAACATCCCTCTCCAAGCAAAGAAAAAGAGAGCTAAATAGTTAAATACCTAACCATAATTTTGAAATCCTAAGTTCTGTAGTGGGTTGGCTCTTGCCCTAAAAGACTATCTTACTGTCCTAGTGGCTCTTGTCTCCAAATGGGTAGAATTAACTGCAGAAACTCAAGAAACATGGCCAATCCACTAACCCCAACTTCATCTCCACATACACAAGCTATAGAGCAGTTCCAGAATGACCAAGAGGATAATGCTCAGGATTTTTAAAAGCATGGCTGGTAAATCTGCTCAATGAAAAGGCAGACACCCTGCATAGGGCGATAAGAGGATGTGATGAGGCTACCCAGAAATTGAGAAGCCTCCACAAATGAAAAGATAAAGGAACTCCAACAAAAGGAGAAAGAGTTCAATAAAGTTTGAGGAGTTGAAAGATAACTCTGAAAACCAACTCCAGGATGTAAGGCAAGCTATTCAAAACTTAACACTTCAATAAAGAGCTGCCCAACATTAAGGAAGACCAGCAAGAAGGAAGGGAAATAAATGGCAAAGTAAAAAGCCAAAAAAGCAGAATGGAGGAAACAGAAGACAGAGTCACTGAGGCAGAAGATAGTTTAGACTCCATAGAGAAAGAGAACACAGATATGCATAACAAAACCAAGAAGCATAGCAGATCACTGCAGGAGCTACAAGATACAATCATACTGTAATCCTAGCTACTCAAGAGGCTGAGATCTGCGGATCACAGTTCAAAGCCAGCCAGGGCAGGAAAGTCCATGAGACTTTTATCTCTAATAAACCATTAGAAAACTGGAAGTGGCACTGTGGCTCAAGTGGTAGAGCACTCGCCTTGAGCTGAAGAGCGCAAGGACAGCGCCCAAGCCCAGAGGTCAAGCCCCACGACCAAACCAAAAAAAAAAAAAAAAAAAAGATACAATCAGAAAGCCTAATTTAAGACTAATAGGCATAGACGAGGTCCTGGAAAGGGAAGCCAATGGATTAGGAAATATATTCAGCAGAATCCTAGCAGAGAACTTCCCAAATATATAAAAGGACAGGCCTACCCAGATATAAGAACCCCAAATAGACCAGACCAGGATAAGACATACCACCACCACATTAGAGACCATACAGGATCAGTAGAAACTAAGGGATGAGTTCTCAAAGCTGCGAGGGAGAAGAGAACAATCACCTATTAAGGTAAGCCAATCAGCATAACCTCAGTCTTCTCAGCAGAGACCATGAAAGCAAGGAGAGCATGTAATGAGGAATGCCATGTCCTAAAGAAAAATAACTACCAACCAAGAATAAGCTAAGCTCTCATTCATAGTGGAAGAACAAATAAAAACCTTCCACAACAAGGGAAACTAAAACAATATCATTACCAAACCAGCTTTACAAAAAACCTCGAAGACGTTCCACACATAGAAAACCAAGAATGAGATATTGGCAGTGCAATGGTCCACAGAGAACTATGTAATCACAGCAAGAACAGCCAAGACACACACACCCCCAAAAATGGATTAAAATTCAGGAACAAACACCTCTCAGTCCTAACTCTCAATATTATTGGTCTTAACTCTCCAATTAAGAAACATAGATTGTCTCTGATTTCCTACATCAACAAATTGGAGAGATCTGAAAGCAACAATTTAATGAGGCACCTAAAGCTTCTTGAAAAAGGGCAACAAGCTAAACCCCAATCCAATTAGAATTAAATGAATTAGACTCCAAAAAAACCATAGAAAGATTAACAAAACAAAGAGTTGGTTCTTGGGAAAAAAATTAACAAAATTGACAGACCCTTAGAAAACCTTATCAGAAAAAAAGAGAACAAACCCAAATAAACTAACTCATAGATGAGAATGGAAACATCACTACAGAAACAACCAAGATTTAGAACATTATAAGGGAATACTTCTCAAACCTTTATGCTAATAAGTTTGTGAATCTGGAATTTCTAGCAAATATTGATAAGCCCAAACTAAACCAAGATGATTTAAACCAACTTAACAGACCCATAAACATCAAAATAGAAGCAGCAATAAGAGACCTCTCACCCAAGAAAAGCCCCAGATTGGATGGATTTACAGAGGAATTCTACAAGGCAGAACTCACACCAATACTCCTCCAATGCTTCAATGAAATTAAAAGTGAAAGTTCATACCGAAGTCTTTCTATGAAGTCATTATATCCCACATCCTCAAACCAGGCAGGGACTCTTCAAAGAAAGAGAACTATAGACCCATTTCTTTAATGAACATCAATGCAATACTTCTCAATAAAATTCTGGACAATCAACTTCAACAACTCATCAAAAAAAAATCATACACATGATCAAACACGATTCATTTTAGGGATTAAAAGCTGGTTCAATATATGCAAATCAATTAACGCAATTCATCACATCAACAAGAGCAAGGATAAGAACCACATGGTTATTTCAATAAATGAAGAAAAAGCATTTGACAAAATCCAACACCCCTTTATGATGAAAGCTCTGGAAAAATTAGGAATTCATGGAACGTGGATGACAAACCTACAGCCAGCATTATACTTAATGGCAAAAAGCTAAAGCCATTTCATCTAAATTCAGGAATGAGACAACATGTCCACTCTCTCCACTTCTCTTCAATTTAGTATTAGAATGCCTAACTATAACAATAAGAAAAGAAGCAAACATAAAGGGGATCCAAATAGGGAAAGATGAAATAAAACTCCCTCTTTGCAGATGACATGATCTTGTATTTAAAGAATATCACTCCCAAGTTACTCAAGCTGATTCAAAATTTTGCCAAAGTAGAAGAATATAAAATTAACCCTAAAAAAATCAATGGCTTTCCTGAATGCCAATAATGAGAAGAGCATGGCTGAAATCAGGAAAGCAATAATTTTTTAATAGCCCCACAGAAAATAAAATACCTAGGAGTTAACTTAAAAGAAGTAAAGGACCTCTATGATGACAACTTTAAAAACCTGAAAATGGAAATTAAAGTAGAACTAAGGAAGTGGTAAACCCACCCATGCTCCTGGAATGGACAGAAAAACTGTCCATTCTCTCATTTCTTCTTGATTCAATGACTTCTTTCTCAACAACTTTTATTGATTCCATTCATTTTCAAATTTGTCAACACAAATACAATCTCACCCACACAATCCCCCTAGTTTTAAGAAAAAAACATTCTCACAATTATTGATGTGGTAATGTATGAAATAATTACTATTTATTTTTCAATAAAATAATTGATGATTGACTTTAATATTGTCAGTAATAATATATAAGATGTCTGAAGACATACCTATGAACAAGAAAAACAAAAAGATCTGGTATTCGAAGTGTCCATTACAGTAAAATCTAAGTAAAATGTTGTTAAAATAACTTTTATAAAATTTCAGTAGAGAACATGCAAAAGTCAAATCTATATGTAGTTAGAAAGTTTTAAAAGATTACAAACATTAATTATTAAAATCTTTAAAGTGACTACCTTAGGCTCCTCAATTAAAGATAGACTCAAAAAACTTGCAAAGGTTTAGGGTAAATTCAACAACCCTCAAAGACAGGAAACAGAAAATTAAAATAGTTGACATTATTTCACCTGGAGAAATACGTAACTAATTTTTTATGATGTTGAAGAAACTCAGGATGTATTGTTTGGTATTGGTGCACCCTCTCACTTGAGCCACACTCCAGTACTTTTTTAGTATTTTGTTCAGGTAGGGATTCTTGCCTTTGCCCAAATCTGCCTCAGACCACAATACTCCTGTCCTCCATCAGGAGATTTGTTAGACAAAACCAAAGCTATTCTGACACCAGATAAAACCCCCAAACATTTTTTCAGTAGACAAGATTGACCACATGGTGGTATGGCCATAGAATCATTATAGAATGGAATAATAATCATGTTTCCTCCTGAATGGTCTCAATTCTTATTTTCCCTCTTCACGTGGTTGCTTGGCAACCAAGGTTTTTTCATTAGCCCCTACAATAGTGAATGTGATCTTTCAGATGCAGTTTGTCAAGTAAAGCCATTTCTTTCTTTACAGTTCCAGCATTACCTATTTTTCCTGCTTACCCAAGTTCTCTATAAATTCATGAATTAGTATTTTCACAGAATCTTTCTTCTTCAGTACTGTTGATGCTCATCAGCTGCAACTAATACAAAAACACTTTATATATGTTGAGAATAAATTTTCTCAATCAATCTTCTTATGTATAGCCATCATATATGACTGAATTGAATATTACAACTTTAAAAAAATTGATATCTACTAAGATTGAAAATATCCTACTAGGATCCTTACACTAGATACAGTGCTGAGTTAGACAGGCCAATATATCGGTGACTATATGTATACAGTCATAAAAGCTCCAAAGGGGACCTGTAACTTGTTCAAAGCAGAACTAGAGATTAGGTAGTCACAGAGTAATAATTTTAGAGTAGGAAAAATGGTGACTTAGTATAAAGCACAGAAATTGAGAAATTTTTTGGAAATCTTATAGCAGATTTGTTATAAAAACCAATTTTTTAAAATTGTAAAGATGTTGTACAAAGGGGTTACAGTTACAGAGTAAGGTAATGAGTAGATTCTTTTTATCGAACATGTACCCACTCCTTTGTTTTTCTACAACTATCCCTTCCCTGCCCCATTCCTACCCCCTCTCCCAAAGTTGTAAAGTTCATTAACAACATAGTGTCCTGTGAGTATCATTATTGCAATGGGTCATCCTTTGTCCTTGTTTCAGCATTTTGTTATTCCCCTTCCCTTCCCCCAATCAGATTAATGTATGTACAAGAAGCAGGGCACCAGATCAAAGATAGTGATTGCCAGGGATAAACCAATGGAAAAATAAAAATGAAATAAAATAAGAGCTAGATACAGTACATTAGCAACAACATCAACAACCAAAAAAGAAAAAAAGATCATTGTTTCCATGTCTTGAAGTTCATTTTCATTTCAACTAGCATCATTTAGGCTACAGTAGGGCTCCTCTGCTCAGGTGGAAACTTCCTAAATAAAGATCCAGAAACAGAAAAATATCAAAGAAAGGCTGGATAAGTGGGATCATATTGAACTGCAGAGCTTCTGCATGGCAAAGGACATGACTAGCAAGATCAATAGAAAGTCCACAGATTGTGAGAGATCTTCACTAGCTATAGAACAGACAAGGATCTCATATCAAAAATATACCTAGAGCCAAAATATTAACCCTCCCCAATAACAAATCCCCAAAGAAACCAACCACTTCATTAATTAAGAGACTTCTCTGAAGAGGAAATAAGAATGTCCAATAGACACTTGAAGAAATCCTCAACATTGCTGGCCATAGAAGAAATGCAAGTCAAAACCATGTTGAAATTTCACCTCACCCCAGTTAGTATGGCCATTATTAAGAAAATAAATAATAACAGATGCTGGAAGAGCTGAGGCCAAAAGGGAATGCTACTGCACTGTGGGTGGGAGTGTAAGCCGGTTCAGCCAGGGAAGGCAGTATGGAGGTTCCTCAAAAGACTAAACATAGAGCTCCCCTATGATCCAGCAATCCCACTCCTGGGCATTTATCCAAATCATCATAAGCAAGGCCACAGTAAAGCTACGAGCACAACTATATTCAATGAAGCATTATTTACCATAGCTAAGATATGGAACCAACCCACATGCCCTGCAGTACATGAATGGATCAAGAAAATATACATTTTCTTGTGTTTGTGTGTGTGTATATATATGTATATATATATATATATATATCTGCAGATATATATACATATATGTATATATACATACATATATACACACACACACACACACACACAATGGAATTCTATGCTTCCATCAGAAAGAATGATACTGCCCCATTTGTTAGGAAATGGAAAGACTTGGAAAAAATTATATTAAGTGAAGTAAGCCAGGCCCAAAGAAACATAGGTTCCATAATTTCCCTTATTTGCAATAACTAGTATATGTCTAGGATAATCTTGCCAGACAAGTAGAAAAGGTCAAAAGCTATGTACATACGACCATATAAGGTAATGCTAAATGCTAAACAAAATGAACCCTAAGGTAGGGACACAAGAGGTTTTTTTTTGTTGCTGTTGTTATTAATGTACTTATAATGTACTATCTATTTTTTTTGTTCTTTTGTATGTTCTTCCCCCATGGTATAACCCCTGTTTTCACTGTATTTGATTCCAGTAACCTGCATCTTGTATATACCTTTTTCTAATTTGGGGAGGGAAAGGGAAATAATAAAACGCTGAAACAAGGATACAGGTTGACCCATTGTAACAATGAGATGTAAGACACAATATGTTGAAAACAAACTTTACAACTTCCTGGGAGTGGAGGAAGGAGTTGAGCAGGCTGGGAGGGAAGGGATGGTAGGGGGAAAACGTAAGGCGGGAGGGGGGTAACAATGCTCAATCTATGTTGAAAATGAACTTTACATCTTCAAGGGGTGAAGGGAGAAATTGGAGAGGTGGCTAGGAAAGGGTGGGTGGGGGGAAAACAAAGGAGGGCATAACAATGCTTAAAAGGAAATGTACTCATTACCTTAGTCATGTAACTATAACCCCTCTGTACAGTATCTTTATAATAAAAAATATTTTAAAAAGAAAATGAATGGCCAAGTACACTGTGAATAATTATCTGAACATGGCCATTAAATAATATAAGGATGCTTAAAAATAAATCACTCTCCCAAGAAAATGGAGTGTATTCATGAGTACTAAATGGGAAAGTCTGATTGATTCCATCACACTCCCAAGTATTTGACTTAACACAAACAATGGAAAAATTGCTACAATGAGAGATATATACAGCTATGAATGTAGCACTTTTACTAATCTAATGGGAATATCTGAATTATCATTTTCAATGAGTGGGACAACATTCTGTTGCTTAGATGGCATTGATAATTACTGAAAAGCAGTGCTTATATTCTATACACATTTGATTAATAATCATTTAAAATTCAAATATAACCCAGGTACTTGTCATTCAAATAAATTTGGACAAAGAAGATGTTAGAACATTTAGACACCATCGAGCAGATATATTCTATGTCTTTTTTTTTTTTTTTTTTGGCCAGTCGTGTGGCCTGAACTCTGGGCCTGGGCGCTCTCCCTCATCTCGTCAGCTCAAGGCTAGTGCTCTACCACTTGAACCACAGTGCCACTTCTAGCTTTTTCTGCTTATGTGGTGCTGAGGAATCAAACCCAGGAATCGAACTCATGCATGCAAGGCAAGCGCTCTACCACTGAGCCACCTTCTCAGCCCCTATTTTTTGTCTTTTAAAGGAAAAAGTCATTGGCTCTGCAGCTTAAAGGCAAAAGATGCTAGACAGTGCTTACATCACATCAAAACATCTATGTCAATGTAAGCACTTTAAATGAAAGCTTTTTTATTGTGAAAAATGAAAGCTTTTATATTAAGAATTCTAAAAGGACCTTAAGGCATCTTAACATCAAGTTTTACCTTTAAATGTGGCTTATCTATTAGAACCATAAATTAGAGGAACCTGAGAACACTTTTCTGCTGATCGAAGCTTTGGTTAACAATACTTGTAGTTATTGGTTAGCTTCCGTATCTTTTCATCAATTATTCTTACTGATAAGAGGCATATGCTCTTTGCTAATGACAATTCGTGATTGTTAGCCAAGCCTAATGCATAGGTTTTCTGGCTTTTCAACCCAGAGTTCTATTTATAAGAATTAAAATATTTTCTCTCAAAAGTGTTGCTTAATACAAATAGTTCTATTTTAAGGATGGTCACCATTTTCTAAAAATACCATACCACCTAGGTTCCAGGAAAAACTACAGATGTTTAAATTTTTTATATATCCTTTACTGAAATACTGTTGGAAACAATAACATTATTTCAGTTATATCACATCTCATTATGAAAACCGTGTTGTTTTCTTGAGACATCCCTGCTTTGATTCTAGGTTGATGGTTCAGAAAACCTTTTTGATGCTCTTCAAACTAGCTAATCATGCAAAATTGTGAATCTAAGTTCTTATAAATCGGAATGAGGTGCAATATATTAGGGATAAAACCTGCACAGATTTCTTACACAGTGTATCTGCATACTTGGCTTCCTGACAGTAATACATCCTACTGCAAAAGAAAAAATTTGTCTCGAGTTTCCCCAGAGTTGTCCTCATTTCTATACAATAACCGATATCCCAAGATACTTTCAATCATTTGAAGGCCCATCTGGGATCTTTCATGTCATCTAAGGGGGAGATCCTGAGAGACTCTCTTCCACCTTCCCCCTTGCAGTGCCTCTGGGCCAATATCAACCCATACTCCCTTCAGAGCTGACAACAGAACCAAAATAGACAGTTAATCTGCAAAATGGGGAGGTCCTAAATAAGTGCAGTAGTGACCAGGAAGTCTTTGCATAGACCTAATAAGGAACATATAATACTACTTTGGTGTAGGACATCCAGGGTGTTGTGAGAGTACAACTAAGACACATCTCAGACATGAAGAGAAATTCGATTCCTGATCTGCAGTTCCAGTAACCACCAAGAAAGTCTGTTGGATACAAAGGAAGTGCTTTCTGTAGAGTGTGAAAACCTTCTAATGGGATTCACCTGAAGCTTATATCACACTATTTACAGGGCAGGTAATAAAATTCCAAAAATGGAGACTCCTCGTAAAATAGCTGCATCTCCTAAGATCCTTCCTGATAATCTTTTGGGCCTTATGTTGGAATATCAGTTATATAGTCCTAGAGTTAAGTACAAAAAGAGAGAAAATGGACAAGTATTATTATTTCATATGTTCATAAGAGACAATCTTGAGACCTTTGGTATTCTGGACAAAATTGGGTTCTGAAGAAGACTGGATTTGCCAGCTCTTCATAAAATATGTCATTGATAAAAGCATAATAAGTCAAGAGGAAATAAGTTATGCCTTCTGCTCATGGAGGGGTCCTGTGACTTTATTTTTGTTTAAAGTATCTAAAGAGAAAAATAAGTTTCCAGAAGAGAAAGGGAAAAATTGGGATTCCCTCAACTGTCTCCCTTCCCCTGATGGGCCTGAAAGTCCATTCTATGAGCCTCCTGGATCCATAGGGAACTAAAACCAGATTCTTTTAAGGGAGAAGAGAAAATAGAAGGGGGGAGAAGAGATGAAGCTGCAGCTACCTCAGCCCTTCTCCTGACAAGACACTTCCTTCCCAGAGATGAAAAGTGATTAAGAGCAATGTCAAAGATATGACCATAATTCTCCTGCCATACTTCCAGTTTGGACTGGCCCTAGGCCCTATACTCCTCCAGAAAGTTCCTTTAGGAGGAGGGGGAATTAGTCTAGAGAATTAGTCTAAAGAATTAGTGTCTAGTTCAGTGGTGACAAACCTAAAGATGAAGCTAAGATCTCTACTAGAAGATCCACTGGGGTTAACTATGAGATTGACCAATTTCTAGGTCCACAAATATAATCCTGGGCCAAATTAATGTCCATTCTGACCATTCAATTCTCTGGAGAAGAGAAAAGAATAACCAGACAGGTGGCTATGACGATTTGGAAAAGTAAACCCCCTTCACGCCCCAGTGTTCACTCTGAAAACTGGAAGTCTCCTAGTCAGGAGCCCCACTGGAATAACACTGATGTTGGAGATGGGCATTATATGCAAGATATCACATATTTAAGATTAAAGTGTATCAGGAAATCTGACATCAATCTCAAAATATAGCCAAAGCTTTGATGTCCAACCAGGAGAAGAGAAAGGACTTTCTGAATTTTAAACAGAATAGAAGAAAGAAAGAAAATACTCAAAACAAATATAGAGAGTCTTCACTTTGTGACTGATTGCTTGCTTCCCTCACATAGCAAGAAAATTGTAACTAGAAAATGAGAAGCGTAGAAACCTAAAGGAATTATTAAAAGAAGCATAAAAATTTATGTACAAAAAACATTATGAGGAAAGCCAGAAACTGAAAGCAAAAACAATGTTGTCTAGTATATAGAGAAAGTGACACATGGAAAAGTGTGTTTCCAGGCTCCTTGACATTGGTCCCCTAAAAAATAATGTCTTAATGGAAAACAACCTAATGTGCAACCAGGAGAAAAATAAGGAAATAAATGTCATAAATATGTCTTGATAGAAAATATCCAACTTGGAATAAGGAAGAACAAGTAATCCCTCTTTATATTCATGAGCAAAAAATAAGAATATCAAGAGCTCTTTTGTTTTAGCAGCCCCTACCACGTGTTATAGATAAATCTAGAGATAGGATCAAACTTAAGTGAAATAAGCTTAATTAGCTTGGTGGAAGTCACTTAACATTTCATCTCCCAGCCATACAGCTGTCATATGACAATCCAGTAGTCTCTCGAATGAAAGAGAAAACATTTAATGTCATGTTTAACAAAACCCAATATGATATAAAGGTGCAGACAAAATGTTTTTTTTCCTTCATTCCTGAAGCAAAGATCAATTTAGTAGACTGAGATTTAATGTCAGAAATAGTGATCAGATTAAAGAAACAACATAAAGAGATTAAGAGTTCCCTTAACCTGGTATCTCTAGAGGAGAACAATGTGTTCTTCCACTAGTCTATACAGAAGCTGGAGACAAGATTTCCCTGTTTCATATTGCACTAAAAAATAATGAAGGAGAAGCTGTCAAGAGGAAACAGTACCCAATTTTCTAGACGAGAAACTATGACTACAACCTATTATCACAAGACTACCCAGGAATTTCCTCCTTGAACCCCATATGTCTCTTTACAACATCCAGATTCTCCTGTCAGAAAGTCTAGTGGTTCCTACAGGTTAGTCCAAGACCTAAGGGCTAACAGCCAAATTGTTCAAAGTAGACATTCTGTGCTTCCAAATCCTTATAGTCTACTCATTAAGATGCCTCATTAAGGTCACTATTGGCTTCGTGTTATTTCGGGGGCCTGTTCTCTGGCAGGGGAAGGCAAAGAAATCTCTTTCTTTGAATAAAGAATCCCAAATGGGAAGAAAAAAAATAAATGGATGGTTCTGCCTCAAGGACTCATAGAATCCTCTATTTTTTTTGGAGAAGTCCTTGGAAAGATGGTAGAGGCCTTCAAAACCATGCAACCAGCTTATTCTCCCCAATATGTAGATGACATGCTGTTTTCAGATATCAAAAAAAAAAAAAGGAAAACAGGGAAAAAAAAGAAGTAACATGCAACCATTAACTTGTTGAATATTCTAGAACCAAAGGAGATGAGAGTGTCAAAAATAAAAGACATATTTTGTAGATAGAGAAATACTTTGGGACATATAGTTAATAACGGTGGAAATGAAAACTAAACCCAAAATAAATCGCAGGAATAACTAATATGACAACACCAACTACCAAAAGAAACTTAAAAGAACTTTTGGACTCAACTGGAAACTACAAACTGGACAGATTTATATGCTCTTAAAACAAAGTAACTGTATCTGTATACAGGTAATATAGTATAAGCCATCTATCATATTTAGTGGAAACCTTAATCACTTCAAAAATAACACAAATAGAATGGTAACATTGTATGGATCTTGTTTTGGGGGGGGCAGACACACACATTTGCACAAAATAATATACCTTTAAATATAAAGTAACTATACGAATTATTTGCACTTCAAAATAGAAATACCTTGCCTTTAAATAATTTTCAAAAATTGCTATTTCCTTCATTAATACATTGATCATTAATGTTATATTCAAGGCCAACAAGCAATGAGTATAAATAAATTTCATATATACATCATCAAAAAAGGAAAGATTCATCTTCTTAGTCACATATAACACTATTTCAAAAAAAAACCCAAAAAGTGACTATATCTCCAACTTGTTCTTAGACATGCAATTTTGGTCCTGCACTCTTTATAAAAGCTATTTCACCTATTAGTATCTGTTGATAAGGGGATATCTCTAGGTGTCTTGACATAGGAAGGAGAAAATGACTTTTCTTTTGTATTGCAGGTATTGAACAGACATTTCAGATCAGTCTTCTTGGACTATCTAAGATGGAGTTCTTGAGGAGTTCTTTAGTTCTTTATTAGGATATTGGTTCTCCACCTTGACAATTCTACTTGGTGACCTAATGTCTTTAATTCTCCCAGGCAATGCCAGGCAAATTAGATTACAGCCTGAGATCCAAGGCAAAACAAGGGATGATGGAGAGGAAAAAATGGTCATTTCTGTGTCCCCAGGAGAAAAGGAAAGATGATAGAGAAAAGAATTTTAATTTCTGGATAGCCCAGGAGCTCTGTCTTTCCTCCTTCATTGCCTTGTGAGAGCTGTCTTACCATTGATGTTCCTCAGGGAAATTATTTACATTAATACCAGTAGGCATGCAAAATATCTATTTCTTACTTTTACTTTGAACAATTTTATTTCATAACAATTACTTTTTAGAGAAATAATTCCAATCTTGAAAACACTCTATTTTTTCCTCATTATGAATAGGTATTTTTATTATTTTCAATTATTACTTTGTAGAATTATTATGTTCATTTGTTTTCTTTATTGCTTCTCTCTCTTGTTAAAATGTAAGTGCACAAAAGAATGAAACTTTTCTTCCTTAGTTTCTCAATGCAACATATAGCTGGCAGTGGAACTGACTACAGGAACCAGTAATTTATCTGAAATATTTGTTGAAGAATAACTTTGGCACATAAATGAAAGAGTAACCTTTAAAAATAATATAATAAGTGGATATGAACAAATGATAAATGGATAGGAATGTTATACATTTCTGTGTGTTATGATAAAACTAAGTGGAATGAGGAGAAGCCAAGGTCCTACCAAAGATTTACAAAGAAGTGGGATTGTAACTTTCAAAAACAAAACATGAAGCCATTTGCATTGTTTTTTTTTAAGTGTAAATTTCAATGATGTGAAACATTTAAGAAAAGCCAAAAAGTCATAAGATGTGAAACAATAAATTACTAAAACGTATTTGGAACTACTTTATTCTCTAAGATGAAATAAATTGTTAAGTGCTTCAAGATGCAAAATAATGCAGTTTTTTAAAGAAATACCATATATCTCCTCAGGTTGGCTCTCCTTACTTTACTATCATTCACCATTTTAACAATGTTAAAATGTTTAAAAATGTTCAACAAGAAATGTACTATTACATTTTTCTCAGTTACATATGTAGCAGTAATCCCTCTGTACATCACTTTGACAATAAAATTAATTTTTTAAAAAAGTAAAAAAAAAAAAAAAAGACTGAAATACTCCCGAAGCATTTCAAAAATTCTACAGGATAGAAGAAGCAATTCCCAGTGAAACTTGGTGAGTAATATAGTTCCATGTGCTTAACCATTTAAATGTGAAACATTAACTGAAATGTCCTTTTTTATTCTATATTTCACATTCCTGTCCTTAGCTTAGATTCCAAATAAAATACACTATAAGCCTTTCTCTGGGAACACTTGTACAATTTCTAAACACATTCCTTTTGGCTTCAACAAAGTTCTATCAACTTAGAAATTCTTCCTTATAGACTCTTGTAGTACAATGTAATTGTGCTTAAACTAATTTTTATAGGTTATCCTTTCTTTTATGCAAATTCTGGACCTTGAACTCTGGTCCTCACATTCTCACGCAGCATTCTTGCTTACTTTTGCCCCTATATCACTTGGGTCATGTCTCCAGTACAGCATTTTGCTGGTTAATTGGAGGAAGAATGGCACAAATTTTCCTGTCCAGGCTAGCTTTGTACGTGGATCCTCCAAGTCTGACTCCTGGGTAGCTAGGATTAGAGGTAGGAGTCACTATTGACAGAAAATTCCTCCTTTTTGAAATAGTCTCTTAGTTAATCCTAACACAATGTACTTTTGCTTTATATTCTGCTTATTCTGTGCATATTATCTGTCTTACTAGGTGAGTAATGCATGGAGGATAATTGCTGGAAATTTGTCACCCTTTTATTACTCATAAAACCTAGCAGGGTGTCTTGAATAGCATGGACAGTCATATCCTTCATTAGAACTAAAATTAGTTCAACTAACTTAAAATTGTCTTTCTGAAGTCAGAAAGTATTACATAAATCAATATTTCTATAGAGAAAAGACAACCAGAAACAACTATTGATCATCATGCTGTATTTTCCCAAATCTTAGTTTTATATAATCCCTATAACCCTCAGCTTGTTTTCCTTTATTGAACTCTTTTTCAAAGTTGCTTATGAGACTGATCAATACTGTAGCATGGTAGCTGACAGGAATAGTAGCCCACAGTTGCAGTATCAAAATCTCTCTTAAGATTTTTCTGAAGGGTTTTGGTAACTAACCAAGACTGTTGTTTTTCATATTTGTCAAGACTAAAGAGTTTTTTTAAAAAAATATTTCAATATTTCTCTTTTATGAAATAAATTGAAATAGTCTTTCAATTTTATAAATAGTAACTAAATGTTCAATATATCAGAAGTACCATTTTATTTTTCCCATTATTTTCAACATTTTCAATGCCTATACTTTGCTGTGAAAACACAGTAAAGTATATAGAATTATATATAATAACAATATATTAACAATCAATTGAAACAATATTAAGCAAACAGACTCTAACCATAAATTTATTTGGGTAAATCAATGTGTTCAATCATTTATATACATTCATTTGCATGTATGTCTGAAGTGTTTTAAGTTCTTTAGTCATCTAGGTCCTGTATCATGATGGTAAATGAATGCAAACTAAAGGTCAGTTCCTTAGTATCTGGAAATGTATTTGTGTGTGTTAGAAAATAAACACTAAGCATGATTTGTATTTTAGCAATGGTTCGTATTTAAAATAAGTTATTTTTATACTTTTTATATTTTGACTATGCCTTATTTATAACATTTTCTATTTAAAATGAGTTTCATGCCTTGTGTGAGAACTTATGCCTATAATTCAGCTATCTACAAGGTAATTAGTCAAGGCTTTCAGACCAGCCTAGGCAAAAAATTGATAAGATCCAATCTTAACAAATATCTGTAAGTGGTTGTACATTTCTGATTCCAGCTATACAAGAGGCTGTAGATAGGAGGATCACAGTCTGATGTTCACTCGGTAAAAACTATAACTACCTGAAAAATATCTACAATCAAAAGTGGCTGCGGCAGAGATCATGTGTAGAGTGTCTTCCTACCATGCATAAAGTTCTGTGTTCCCATCCCCAAATCACCAGAATGAATAAATTATGCTTTCAATGATAAAAAAAAATGCAATACTGTAGCCAGGCACTGCTGCTCATGCCTATAATCCTAGCTATTCAGAAAGCTCAGATTCAGAAGATTGTGGGTCTAATTAAATGGGCAGAAAAGTCTGCCACATCCCCTCTTGAATATGATTACCATAAAGTAGGGCTGGAGACTTGACTCAAGGGATAAGAGCACAAAAAGCACACAGAGTAAGCAAACTCAAAGGTGCTCAAGCCCTACAAATAACAAACTAAAAAAGTCTAAATATTGCAAACAATGGTATAAATAAAATAATTTTAGACACTTGATTAATTTACTATGTTTGTCACTGAAATATAAGAACTGATGAAATTATAAAATAATTTAAAAAATTAAAAGAGGTCTTACCTTTTTTTTATTGGTACTTCACTTGGAACAACTGATACCTGCATTTAAGATCATTTTAAATATAAGTATATAATATATGTAAGAATATAATAAAAGCTTTAGAAAACATTCAAAATAGTCTTTACAATATATAAAAATTGTAAGAATAAGGAATTAAAAACCTAAGAAATTATGTTTTGACATTAAAAGAAATGCATTAAAAGAACAGATTGCAAAATTATAATTCATATTTCTCATTTCTGCACACAGTAGTTTATTATTTTAGATAATAAAAAGTATTTTAAACTTAACTATTATTTATCTAATTCCTATAAATATTCTTTTTGAAGAGATTATATTTATACACATAATTTCCTAATTACTGCTTTTAAACTTCATTACAATTTTAAAAGTATATTGAGAATGTATTCTTAAATACATTTATTAAACTGTATGATAAAAATGTTATGATGCCTGTGACCTTAAAATTAATAGTTTTCTGAACAGTAACATATTTTTCTATAGTACAAATGTTGATTCTTGGTTTGACACTCATCATGAAATTCAACTTTGTTTTATGCAGACATAAACTGGCTTGTATTTACTCACCAACAATAAAGATTTCTGGATATTCGCCTGACTGATATTTTTCCCCTAGGTACATTGCTTGTCTGCATTTCAAAGTTCTCTTCTGGGGCTAAATGTTACCAACAGAACATAATGTGTGCACCATTTTTCAGCCTAACAAACGAAAATTGTTCAATTCTTCCCTCAATTTTTTTCTAACAGCAATATGAGTAGGATCCCTGTGGCACAGTAGTTCACATGTATGATGGCAAATATTTCATATGCCAGAGTGACTTCATGATTTTTTCTCTCTACCTTGAATTTCCTGAAACTATTAGCATGAGGAAAGGAAAAATTGTCACACAAATTGTATGTGTGTATTGTGAGTCTCAGCTATGTACTAATGTGACCTAGTCTATGGAGACAAATTTAACCCAGAACTAAAAGCCAAGTACTATATCCTTACTGACTAAATACAAAAACTGGTTTCAAATAGCTCATGTTATCTTCACTATATTCTTATGAATAATTATAATTCACTACTAATTAAGAGTTTGTAGATGATTCTGTTCAGTTACTAACAAAAATAATTTTCCCCTCCCTGTATTTTAGTTCTTTGAAATGAAACCTTGAAAATGAACTATTTTTTCCAAAACATCAAGATAAATATGACAGATATTTTACATCCTGTTATAGAGATCTAAATATTTTTCTGTTACTCCTTTTAGATTTCATATTTCTATATCCAGTTGCTCTGCATGATAATCTGATAACTGGTGAAGCCCAGATCTGAAAGCTCAAAAACACATTAATAATAAGATGAGCTTTATAGCCAGCTAAGGTTACTATAACAACTGGAATTGTTACAATAGAAAAGAAAACATCAAATCAAGTTATATTTATCATATGCAAAAGTCTTTTGAACTAGAGGATGGATAAGATAGTATAATCCATCTACCTTAGTAATATGCAATTATTTTATTTAAAAATATAGATCTTATGTATTATTCCTCCTTTGTCCAAAATCTTCCAGTGTTCCTTCATTTTCTGAATATTGAAGAACAAACAACTTTATTTGTTTGTTTGTTTGTTTGTTTGTTTATTTGTTTATTTGTTTGTTGGTCGTGGGGCCTGAACTCGACCTGGTTACTGTCCCTCAGCTATTCAGCTCAAGGTTAGCGCTTTACCACTTGAGCCACAGCGCTACTTCCAGCTTCTTCTGCTGATGTGGTGCTGAGGAATCGAACCCAGGGTCTCATGCATGCAAGGCAAGCACTCTACCACTGAACCACCTTCCCAGCCTCAAACAACTTTATTTAGCACAAAACTCAGAAGCTTTTTATAAACTTTTACAAATCTACTTGTGTTAGACAGCCTAGGAAAATGGTTCCCAGAAACATATCCAGTGTGGTCTTGCACTAAAGAATACTTCTATTATAAGAAGATACGAATCTTGAAGATGTGAAAAACATTCAGCCACTAGGCCATATAAAGCCCCCCAAATTGTTTGGTACTTGATGAGAGAACTCTTCGTACTGCTCTTGTCAGTTGCTACAGTCCCTATGCCTATTGTGATAATTTTGTGTGTTCTGAAAATGATCCTAGAAATATCCTAGTGGCCCTTCATACAGAAAGCTTCTCCATCTCTGATAGGATATGAAAAAAGTAATGAGATGTCATTTCCTTTTTGTTTTAAGTTGTGAGGCTGGAACTTGGAGCCTGGGTTCTGTCCTTGAGCTTCTTTGTGCTCAAGGCTAGCGCTCTACCACTTGGGCCACAGCACCAGCTTTTTCTGAGTAGCTTATTGGAGTCTCTTATATACTTTCCTAGCCTGGCAGACTTCTAACCAGGATCTTCAGATCTCAGCCTTCTGAGTAGCTAGGATTACAGGTGTGAGCTACCTGTGCCCAGCTATGAGATGTCATTTCTAAGATTAGTTGTTTCCATCTCTGTCTCTTATACCTTCTCAGTCCTTGCTTTTAAATTAATGTTCAGTCATTTCAGCTTCTTCTCTTTAAGAAAGTACGTGTCAAGCATTGTTTTCTGTGACATTTGCCTGCCAGAAGTATAAATATCTTCATATATTTATGTTTTATGACCATATTAATTCTCAATTTTTACTTACTAGTTGGAGGAAACTAAGGAAAGTCCTTGGTGTAATCAATAATTCAAATGGTAATGATATTAATAATATATTCCATGGATTTAGAAAAGCTAAGTGTACCAAGAACATATAGATATCTATGAGTGTACATGCATGCATACATATGTGCATGCCTGTGTGTATATGTTTGTGTAATGTACATATTTATTTGTCTTAGAAACAAATTAAACAAAGAGCTTAAACTTTAGGAAAGCATTAAATCTCACAAAGCCTGAACATAGTTGAAGAAAATCTTTGGTAAAAATAGAAATCTTTTGAAACTACTGTGCAACAAAACAAAATAAAATATTTTAACTATTTTTCATATGGTTTGTCATTTATATTTAATTTTTTCCAGAATATTTTTAGTCTTTGAAATTCCAATTTCTCTAGCTTTCAAATCTTAGATATTTAAATCATCATTCAAAATTAATATATAAGGCTGGGCTCTGGTGGCTGATGCCTGTAATCCCAGCCTCTTGGAAGACAAATCTGAGGACTGAGGTTGAAAGACAACCCAAGCATCAAGGATCATGAGACTCTTACATCCAACTAACCAGCAAAAAGCCAGACGTGGAGGTGTTTGTGTAAAAATAAAACACAAGTAAATGTTGTAGTACAGAGTCTCTTCTATGCTAGTTACTACTACCGTACTCAGATTGTTTGAGGAACTGATCATTTGTCATTTTCTAAATTAAGGTGAAATGAATGCTGTCTTTGAGTCTCTCCTAAACGTTGTGTCACCTCTAAATTTTCTTTTCCTAGCATCCATTCTGACTGATACCTTGCTCTTTGATTCACTTAGAAGATACCCCATCCGCTGTAGTGCAACACGTTCAAGATCTTTCTTATTCTTCTCAAGCTCCTATTTTTAAGAGAACAGTGTGTCAATCATTTTTGGTGACATCTTATTGCCAATACTACAACCTTCAGAAATCTGATGTATTTATTCCCATATTTCCTCTCAACTTTTATTTTTTCTAATTTGAGGAAGCTAAAGAAAGTCATGGGTATAATTGTTTAACGGCTTTCCACTTAACATTAAAAGGTGTGCAAAAGTAATTCATTTTAGGATTTATAATACTCAAGATTTCAATCAGTTATTACAATGAATGGCACGACTAGAAATGATTGTAAATATCTACAATATAAAAAATGAAAAAAAGTAGAACATAATTCTACTAAAATTAAAGATTTTTTTGGATTGTCAATTTTGTAAGAAAATATATTAAGAAAACCTACACTATAACCCCTGCTTTCACTATATTTGATGTCAGTATAACTTGTGGAGGAGATGGGGAAAAACCAGTTGTTTAAGGATACAGGTGGACCTGTTGCAACAATGAGAAGTACAAGTGGTCATGTCCAAAACGAGCTTTACAACGTTGGTGCGGGGGGGGGGGGGGGGGGGGAGGGGGGGAAGAAGAAGGATTGGGATTGGGGGGGAGGGGGGAGGCTGGGAAGGGATGTGAAGGGTAAACAAAGGAGGAGGCTGCAATGCTTGGTAAGAAATGTAAGCATTATCCTGCCCATGAAATTGTAACTCCTCTGTACAATATGTTCACAAATAAAATTAAATTAAATTAAAAAAAAGAAAACCTACACTATAACCAAATGCAGAAGTAGAATGATTAACATTTTATTTTGACCTCTTTAATTATTTGTAAATATAGCTAGTATATATTTTTAAATTATCTATATTGAGTCATGATATACAGACATCATGAACATTGCTATGACAAAAATAAATACCTGACAGAATATGTCACAGACTTAAGTTTACTAATATACTGGCAATTACCTAGCAAAATGGAGATTAAGACTATTTCAAAAATGTTACTATTCAAATGTCACATTGTATATATTAATAAAACATGTACAATCTTTCTTCTTTATGATGAGGTTTTAGAAATGCACTTGTTAAATGAAATGGCTATATTTTTCTGAGATTTTAATATTTTCTTTTAGAAAAGTACAATAATAATAATACCACCAGTATGTGCAAGATTGTTAACTTCATCACACATTCACAAATATTCAATACATATGCTCCTTAAATTTCTATCAAAACAAGTATTTAAACTATCAATTCCACTGT
This sequence comes from Dipodomys merriami, assembly GCF_024711535.1. Lineage (NCBI taxonomy): Eukaryota > Metazoa > Chordata > Mammalia > Rodentia > Heteromyidae > Dipodomys > Dipodomys merriami. Next base: position 22,306,721 of record NW_027205603.1, read on the forward strand.
AATTTTAAATTGTTTGTATTTGATCATTAGTGAGGGTGGATGTCTACATTTATTGGCCATATGCTTTTCTGAGTCAGGACTTTCCTATGTATACCATGTGTGTGTTTCAGGGGAAAGCTCTTCATGTTTCTTATAAGTTTGTGAAATAGTATGATATACAAATTGTATAAATTATCTCTACTTTATAACATTATTTATTTAGGATAAAAGGTCAAAAATTTTTTTAAGTTTTAAAATAAAATAGATTCTGATTCATTAACAAATACCTTTGCTGTATTGTTTACAAAGTATTGCTTTGGCCAAGATCACTTAGTTGTTACCCATTGTTTATCTTTGTATTATCAACATTTAGTTATTATTTTAGGATCTAAAATACATATGCCACTATTTGGTTCATGTTATGAAAGGGAAATCTGAATGTTTTCCCCATAATTTACTTAGTTTGAATATCTTATAATTCATGAAACTTTTTGAAAGTTAAACTTTTATAAAACACTAAATTATTATATTCATTTGAATGTTTCCCTTCATTACCAGAACCAAAATTTTAGCACTTTAATTAGTAAACTTTTACACAGAGTTGTTTAATTAAATACATCAGTTTTACTTATTTTTACTTAATTATCAGATCCCTTTCTCTGTATAAGGATTTCATTATGCTCAAAACTAATTTTTTAAATAAACAAGTAAGGCAAAGTTTTTACATTAATTTGAAACTATGATAAGTTGAAATACTGTTATTATTCATGTTTGAAGACCATTTTTATAATTCATTATTTCTTTATTAATAAAAAATCTGATTTTCTGTTATATGTACTGAAGTACCTTATAGTATTTTTTCTGAATTCAATAATTGAATAATCACTTATAAATGATTATTTTCATGAAATGAAAAGTATTTATAATTATTTATTTCTGTACTGATGTTGAGGATTGAACTCAGGCCTCAAAATTTCCCTAGGGATTTTCATTCATGACTGGTGCTATACAACTTGTGCCATGCTTCAAGCCCTGCCTTGCTGCTATTTATTTGGAGATAAATCTAGGAGATTTTTTCTGCTGAACAATGAGCTTCAGATCTTAACCCACTGGATGTGTAGCAGGTATTATGGGTGTGAGCCATTGGCACCCAGATATATTTACCTACTTTTTATTCTATACTAAAACATATTGTTGTATCTCAAATAGCAAGCAATCTTATATTCTTTAGTTATCAATTTTATATTCTTTAGAAAACATAAATTATATGATAATAGTACTAATTTTTGTGTCTATAAGAATAACTTTACAACTATTACTTTTTTAGGTAAAAATTGAAAAAGCAGTAATAGCTAATCTCATTTAACGCATCTTAATTGGGAGATAACATATTTTACTTTCAACTATATTGTGTATCTTTTGAAACAGGATGTATTACTTAAATATGAAAATTCACTTTTCTTTCCAGATCACCTTTTTATATAAATGAATACTCCATTATATTCCTATAACAGTTTGAGTAAAGTGAAAATACTTTAAAACTCACAATTTGTAATTAATATACATATTAATTTATAAGACTAGATTGCTCACTGAAATATTTATGAATATTTTATTCATTTATAAGAATTTTGAAGAAATATGGTACACTTTACCAATAAAGCATTTTTCAGTTGCTCCTTAAGGTTTATGTTCTCCACTTTCAGATCATTTGCTTCTGTCTAGGAAGTAATGAAAAGGGGGAGGAAGTGCATTTGTTTTGAGGTATTTAAGAATTTACTTTTATTGTTATAATTTTTCCAAAACCTGTAAGTGGCCATAATGATGATTTGAACATACGTATTTACTTACATACTCCTCAAATGAAATTGTGGATATTGGTTAAAGTTACAGCTTTCCACTGCTTTCCCAAATGGAAATAAGACTCCAATCTTACTCAGTGAAATAGACTATTGCTATAAATCATCTTAGTTGACCTACTACTAGTTTATCCAAACCTCCTGTTATGACTAAACAATGAATTTTCTGAAATAGACTTTATTTCATGTCTGTCCTCATATTGTTACTTTTATATTAAAATCCATGCTGTTTTCTAACTCCACATTCTTAGTTACTACAAGATACTTTTCTTTTATGTCTACTACATTGAAAATAATTGAGCTCAGTATGTGTCCAAAGAAAGATAACATATTTCAGTTTATAAATATTTTAGCAGCCTTAAATTATGAAAAAACAATTCTATGCAAATTGTATTACATTATAATAGGATATAAGAAATGTATACCACTGACTCTACAGAATGCAATTACTATTGCTGTTTATATTTTCATTACAGGTCTTCACAGCTGGAGGATAATAAACAATTTTAACTAAAAGTATCCTTAAAAAGCATTATGCCTAGAAAAACAAAATAAAGGTACAGGCACTTTAGAATAATGGGTCTTGAAAAAAATAGCAAATGGGAAAAATCGTATTTGAGTTTATATTTTAATTATTTTAGTCCCATCAATAAAAAGAAAAGTTCAGTGGACTATCTTTGCCAATCAGTATTTCAATATTTCATAACTTGGTAAGTGTGGCTCACTTTTTCCATACTTCTAAAGTTTCTATTCGAAGCATAGAATCATAATAAAAATTATATCTAGGAACACCAATAGGTATACATGCTGAAACATATGGGATGCTAAAATAAATACTTACATTTTTAAAAATTTGATGTAATAAAAATTTTCTTTTTTTGCTGGGTGCCATGGCTCATGCCTGTAATCCTAGCTACTCATGAGGTTGAGGTGTGAGGATCGTGGTTCAAATCCAACCAAGACAGGAAAGTCCATGAGACCCTTATCTCCAATTACTCACCAGAAAACCAGAAGTGGCTCTCTGGCTTAAGTGGTAGAGCGTTGTTCTTGAGCTGAAGAGCTCAAGGACAGTGCCCAAGTCCAGAGTTCAAGCCCCATGACCGACAAAAAAAATATTATGTCCAGATGATGAAATTGCAGATGCTAAGTAAATGCTTACTTTGAGTTGATACACTTCATTTCTATTACATAAAATCTGAAAATTATATTAAATAGGAGACTAGATTAGCCAAGATTGACATGCCATCTTGGCACTTTCCCAATACTAACAATGGCAGCTTTGGCAACTGACTGTAGATGACCAGGAGACTGAGTAGAAGTGCACCAGGTTCCTGGTCTTGGGAAAGAAATACCTCAGGAATAAGTAAACAGAAGTGTGCTAAGATTTATTTGCAGCAAAAAGTAAAAATCCAGCCCTGTAGATGTGTATGAGAGTTCAGCATGACCAAGCCGTCTTGTCTATTGAGGTATACTTACCTAGATTGCAATTTCCAGTTTCTGCCAGTTTGCAATTGAAATAGCAAGATATATCTTCTTAGTAAGTTGACTGACTAATATAACACACTAAAATTTAATATTGGAGAAAGATTTGGAGAAATCTAGAGATTCTGTGCTGCTTCATAAGAGAAATTCAGGGAAGAGGTAGTGTGGACCCCTAACACCTATGAGTCACCTGCTTGCCATCCTCCATGAGTTCATTGAGAAGTATGATCTTGCAGGCATGAGTTGGTGGGTGAGGAAACAGGAATAAGGGACAAAGAACTGCATTCCAATCCCAGAAAGCTGCCCAGGCCACAATGGCAGATAAGAGATCAGCTTTCAGCTAAGCTTCAAGTCAGCTAGCACGTGGACTGAAGGTATGCACCCCAATGCAGAGACCTGCCCAAAGCAGCAAGCAATAGACCAGCTTTCCAGAAAGGCTTCCAGAAAGTAAGGGTAGGTGCTAAAGAGCTAGATACTACATGACAGGTGGTATAAGAAATCGAGGAAATACAATACCCCTTAAACAATAACCTTTCAATAAAAGATTCAAAGGTTAGTGATCTAGGGGAAACATCACATATTGAACTCAAAGATTTGCTAATAAAAATGCTTGATGAAAAGATAGAAAATATCCACAAGGAATTTCATGAATGTAGTGGGAGAAATCAAAGACTAATGAAAAAATTCATGGAGAACACACAAAAAAAGATAATTCCAAGAGATTGCAAAAGAGTCCAATGGAGAAAAACAGCCACACAGTTAAAATAAATGAAAGCACAAATAAGTCAATGCAGTAAAAAAAATTAATGCAAGACCTGAAAAAGACTTTAATAAAGAGATATAAATCCAGAAAAAAATTATCAAAACACAAGGCAGATAATTTTTTTTTTAAAATATGGAAAGCTTCTGGAACAGAATAAATGACATGGAAGACAGCCTTGAGATTTTAAGACACAGTAGATGCAATAATGAGAAGGTAGGCATTCAAAAAAAAATCTAAGAAGTAAAACAGTTTGCAAGACCTTCAGGACTCTTTTAAGACTCTGATAGGTATTGTGGGAAGAGAGTAACAGAGAGCTAAGGATATAGAAAACAGGTATGACAGAATTATAATGAAAATCTTCCAAATATTAAAAAATAAAAGTCCATTTACTTACAAAAGGCATTCAGAACACCCAACAGAGCAGAAAAGAAGCTCCCAATAAGAGGTGATCAAAACTAGCACTCACACAAGAAATACTAATTACTCAAAACAATGAGTATCTGAATAATAGCAGACTTCTCAGCAGAAACTTTAAAAGCAAGGAGGGTTTGGCATAATGTATTTGAAGCACTGGATGCAGTGAGGCTTTCATTCATAATTCCATGATTAACAAAAATTATAACAATGTATCACCACTAAGCCAGCATTAGAGAAGATATTAAAAATGTCCTGCAAACAGAAGATTAACATGAACACAAAAGAGGCAGAGAAAACAGACCCTAACATTGGAATCACAGAAAAGATAAAAATCCCCAAATGGGTAACATGACAAGATCTAGCACCAATTTCTCAGTTCTTACATTAAATATTAATGGCCTCAAATCTCCCATCAAATAACACTGACTAACTAGATGACTCTAAAGCCAATACCCACTATCTGCTATTTACAAGAGACATACCTAATTGACAACTATCTACTAAAGAAGAAAGACTGTAACAAAATCTTTCAAGCAAACAGCCCTCCTACACAGGTTGGAGTAGCTATATTAACTTTTTGTAAAGGAGAATTTAAATAAAAATTATCTAGATATTTCATATTATTAATAAAAGGAACCCTCTATCGGAAAAACATAACAAATCTTAACATCTATGAACCAAATATTAGTGCTCCCAACTTTGTCAAACACTAGTTGGCCTAAAAAAATCACGTAGATCCAAACATATTTATCATTGGAGATTTCAACATGATTGGATAGATCCTCTAGGAAAAAAAATGCAGAAAAGAAACCTGAGTTAACTGGAGTTAGCCGGATCAAGTGAACCTAGCAGACATCTGTGTAATATTCCACCCAGTAGAGGCAAACATACATTTTTCTTGGCAAACAATGGAACAGTTTTCAAAATAAATCACATCCTTAGAAAAAAATCTCTACAAATTTAAGAAAATTGAAATTACCCATTTGTATCCTGTCAAACCAAAAAGAGAATAAAATTAGACCTCAATAGAACAGGCCAACACAGAAATATTCAAATTGATAAAACTGAGCAACATATAGATGATCAATGGGTTATTAAAGAGACCATTAAGAAAATCCAAAAATTCCTAGAATACAATGTAAATTAACATATCAGAATATTTGGCATACAGCTAAATATTATTAAGAGCCAAGTTTATAACTGTGATTGCCTATATTAATTAAGTGGAGAAATCACAAATTAAAATTCTCAAGCTCCTAAAAAAACAGCAACAAGGAAAACTTAACCAGTAGATGGAAATAAATAATGAAAATCATGCAAGAAAGAAATGAATTAGAAACTAAAAATATACAAAGATTCAACAAAAGAAATTTTAAATTCATCAAAAAATTAACAAAATTGACAAGACCTTTGCTTGAAAATAAGAAAATCATCCAAATAAATAAAATCAGAGATGACAATGATAACATCACAACAAATTCACAGCATTGTAAGAGAATAATTCACAAACTTTTATAGCAACAAACTGATACTTTTGTCAAAAAAGGATGCATTCCTAAATGATACCAAAAATTAACCAATAAGATATAAACCACTTAAAAATCCACAAAAAGATATAAACATATATATAGATATATATATATGTGTATATAGATATATTTCAACAAAGCAAAAGCAGAGTGCTTAATGTTTCTCAACTAAATTCTATAAGGCATATAACTCAGAACTAACACCAATACTCTTTAAACTCTTCCATGAAATAGAAAGGGAAGGACTACACAAACTCAATCTATGAAGACAACATTACACTTATTCCAGAACCAGAGACCTAACAAATAAAAGGGGGCTATAGACTTACCTCTTTGATGAACATAAATGCAAAAGTTTTCAATAACATACTGGCCTACTAAACTAGACAACTAATTAAAAACTCTCCCGCCTTGCAGATGATATGCTATTATATTTAAAGAATCCCATCGACTCCACTCCCAAATTACTCAAGCTGATTCAAAACTTTGACAAAGTAGCAGGGCATAAAATTAACCCAAAAATCAATGGCTATTCTGTATGTCAACAATGAGAAGAGCACGGCTGAAATCAGAAGAGCAACTCCATTTGTAATAATCACACAAAAAATAAAATACCTAGGAATTAACTTAACCAAAGAAGTAAAGGACCTCTATGATGAAAACTTTAAAAACCTCAAAAAGGAAATCAAAGCAGAATTTAGGAAGTGGAAAAATCTCCCATGCTCCTGGATTGGAAGGATCAACATCGTGAAAATGGCAATACTTCCCAAGGCTATCTACAAACTCAATGCAATACCTATCAAAATTCCAACCTCATTCTTCAAAGAAATAGAAGAGGCAATCCAAAACTTCATATGGAACAATAAAAGACCCTGAATAGCAAAAACGATCCTCAACTGAAAGAACACTGCTGGAGGAATATCAATACCAAATTTCAAACTCTACTACAAAGCCATAGTAATCAAAACAGCTTGGTACTGGCACAAGAAGAGACATCAGAACCAATGGAATAGAATTGAAAATCCAGAAATGAACCCACAGACCTATAGCTATCTAATCTTCCATAAGGGAGCTAAAAAAATAGAATGGAAGAAAGACAGCCTCTTCAGTAAATGGTACTGGCAAAATTGGTTAATCACTTGTAGAAAACTATACCTTGATCTTTATATATCACCCTGAACCAGAATCAACTCCAAATGGATCAAAGCCTCACAGTCAAAGCAAACACCCTGAAAACATTACAGGATGGATAGGAGAAATCCTAGGTCTCCTTGGCAGAAGCCAAAATTTTCTTAATAGAGACCCAGAAAAAGAGAGAATCTCAGGATGATAGGGGCTTGGCAGAAGTGTGACAAAGAGCAGAATTTAATTCTGTGTAGATCTGCTGCAGTAAATTTCATTAATGTGTGTAATTCATATATATTAAAAACTATAGCTATAAGAAAGAAGTGAAGAGGAAAAGGAGGGGACAAAAATGAGAAAATAATAGAGAAAAAGTGAGATTCAAAGTATATTTTACTTGAAGTTGCAGAAAATCTTCAGGAGCTATCTTCCTGTAAGTAAAAACATTTAAAATGTATTACAATATTTGAAAATATGTAACCAATCTGTTTCTTGAAGAGGATTTTAAACTCTTATAAAAATAAAAATAAAGCTTTTGAAGAAATTATTTTAAATCAATTAATTCTGTGTTATTTAAATAATAGACAACTTAATACTTTTTCATGAGATAAATTTTCATTGGCATAATGAAATATAAATTGACTGAGATTTTTTTTAATGGTCAACAAACTTTATTAAAAAACAGAAAATATCACAAAGTATATGATGATACAAAGTCATACTGGATGTATTTTATTATGTGCTAGTTGTCTTGACTGAGATTTTTAAACTACAATGATCACCTTTTCTTTCTGACCATTTTCCTTTTTTAAAATCAAAGATTAAATCATATATTCAATTAATTTCTTTCTAGAATTTATATTAATGTATAAAGATTGTACTAACAGCTTTCTTTTAAATTCATATTTTATGTTAAAATTTATTCAGATCAATTCCAAATGCAAAACTTATTTTAAATCACTTAATAAAATCTTATATGACACAAAATTAAAAATAAAAATACTGATTTTATAAAAAATATTTACAATTAAGAACTAGGAGTAAAACCTTTCTCTGGATATTTTATTGTAAACCACTCAGCTCACATTAAATTTACTAGGTGATTGAGGAACTAAAGTAAATCATTTATCCAATAATTATTCAGAGACTTATTTAAGTATACCTATTCAAATGCTTATTGCTGCTAATTCTTCTCTAATATTTTATCCTGTTTAGTTATTTCCCATAATTACATCCTGTTTTCTTATAAAACTAAATATTTTACAATTTTATGTTTATAAAACATCTTCAAATAAGGTAAGTTTACATCACCACGTTATTTTTAAAGAATACAATTATCAGTTATCAAGGAAAAATCTTATCATACATCTTTATATCTTACCAAATGGAGGACTGAGATTTGCTTTTGTCTTTTTTCTTCTCTGCTTTCTTTACTTGGCTATCTTTGTGCATCTTTTTTTTCTGTGTAATCATGTCATGCATTTGCCAGAAAGAAATGGATAATGATACAATAAATTAGAGTAAAATATATGAAAATATACATTGTTAAGATTTCCATATTTTACTTTGAAATTTACTCTGCTATCTCAAATAAAATTATCTGCCTAGATGCAAGGCAAAACAAATGATACAGATTGAATGTTTTGTATCTGTGCAATATTGAATGTAAAGTGTGTGTATGCAAATATATTCTAAGTGACAAAATTTCTTTAATAAATTATAGTCACTTCTTCTGTAATGAGCAAAATTGCTTCCTGAAATTTACCTCAGTGTGCAAACACATGAAGGAAAGCTGACGGTGTATATGGGAACGGGTTAAGTGCACAAAATATCATCGTTAAATACACTTAATAGAATAGAAAAGTTAATATGCAGCTGTGCATAGTTAAGTGATTTAGAATATGTAAATATTTGACAAAATATACCCATACTTTTAAAAAAGAATTTCTGAATTTTTATTTCTGGAAGTGACCAAAGATAGGCTGCAGCTTGTGATTTACTGTACATTGAAAGGAGGATTATTAGCAATTAAGTCAATTGTAATCATTCCAGATGTGCACTGATGTGGTATCAATAGACTCAGTATCAAAGTAATACATAGAGTTACTTATTAATATTTTTCATTACTGAGAAACTAAATTTAAAGTATTCTCAAATTGTGAAACACTTTTGCACATAACTTGCATTTCAAAACAAATATTTCAGGTGAACTGAACACATATTTTAATAGTCTTTGAGACAGAATCTCTCTGTGTAGATACATCTGATCTCACACACATAATCATTTTGCCTCTGCCTAACAAATGCTGGATATACATCACTATGTCCACCTAATTAATTGGGTTTATTTTCTACTGAAAAGTAGAGTAAATTAAAAATTAGATTATATTTCATGTGAGCATAATAATAGATAGCTATGAGCATATTATTTTCCATTTTAGATGAAAATTTACAACTTATGATAATCCTGCTAGAATGGCAAACTCATGACAAATTAAACAATTTAAACATAATCCCTCAGAAAATATTTCAATTAAAAATAATAAATTTTAATAAAATTGTTATTCATAAAAGTAGTCGAACTTAAAATTAAGCTCTGTTTCCTAAAAAAGTAATATATAATGACATCCAAGGGGAAAAACTGGGAGAAAATGATGTAGGGGGGGTAACACTGTTCAAAGGAAATGTACTCATTACTTGACTTATGCAACTGTAATCCCTCTGTATATCACATTTACAATAAAAATTTAATTTAAAAAATGACCCATAAATATAAAAATAATGTGAGGAGAAAAGAATAAAATATGAAGAGTATGTCATTATGAGTTGTAGAATGATTTTGAATGGACTAATATGCTTATAATCATACTATGTGATTGAAAGAAAAGTAGAAAAATAAATATTTGAAGAAATGTGGCAGAGAATTTTTCTGAAATTTGATAAAATTCCTGTTGCCTCTTCTTTTCTTTGTTTTTTAAAGAATACCAGTTATAACTTCATTGAATTTAGTAAGAGAATCAAAGAAATTATGAGCACTTTATTAGCTAGTCACTTAAAATATATACTTAGAATCACTTTTTATTCTCAGCTGGACTTAGGCCTGAATATATTCTCAATCTGCATAAAATGTTCAGCTTTCAGACTACTTATTACAATAAAATATTTCTCTACTATTTCCAACATACAAGTATTATTATTGAGATCAGAGGTTTTGTGTGTGTGTGTGTGTTCTGTGTTTTGGAATATGGTATTTTCCATATTTTTATTACTATCAATTGGTTGTATAAGAGATTTCATTTTGAGGCCAGGCACTAGTGACTCATGCCTGTAATCCTAGCTACTCAGGATGCTGAGATGTGAGGATCACAATTCAAAGCCAGCCTCAGCAGGAAAGTCTATAAGACTCTTATTTCCAATAAACTACTCAGGAAAGCAGAAGTGGCACTGTGGCTCAAGTGGTAGAGTAGTAGCCTTGAGCTGAAGAGCTCAGGGACAGTGCCCAGGCCCAGAGTGTAATCCCCACAACTGACCAAAAAAAATTCATTTTGACATGTTCATATATGCATTTTCATTTTGACATGTTCATATATGCATACAACATACGTTGATCAGACTCACCTGCTCTTCCACTTGGCCTCATACCTGTTGTTTCTAGTTGACCACATACAACCTTCATTCATCTCCGTTTGCCCTTCCCTTTTATAAACATGCCACAGAAATGACCTGCTTCACATTCCTTTCATTTGTTATTTTAGTTCATGCTAATTGTTTAAACCTGTTTCCAAATCTATAATGATATAAGTAGAACTACCTCAAGATACAAACTAATCAATTAATTTAAAGTCTTGGAGAAAAATCTTAAAAGTAGACTGTTTATAAAAGCACATTATATACAAGATTAAATAAGAAAGAAGATGATTTGTCACACAAAGTACATTCTAGAAGGCGAAGTAGAAAGATCTATAAAGTACTAGAGTAATCATTCAAGACTAATTGAAACATCTTTCAAAACTGAATGATATGGCTTGGAGGTGTGCCTCAGTTGGTAGAACACTACCAAATGATAGAAAGCATCAGTTACTGAGTTTGAGTCCCAGTCTCAGGCCAAAATAAAAGAAACTAAATAATGAATATTTTGACAAAAAATGTTTAAATATAAATCTGTCCAAATTCAGAAACATGGAAATTATTCCCTGCATTCTCTCAGACCACAAGGGAATAAAATTAGAACACCAAAAGCCACCAAAGAATATCCTGTAACATATGGAGACTGAACAACACACTGTTGAACCACCCGTGGGTCATGGAAGAGATTAGAAAGGAAATTCAAATGTTTATGACAAAAATGATAATACAAATTACCAGCCGCTCAGGGACACAGCAAAGGCAATAACCAGAGGAAAATTTATAGCTCTGAGTTCCTAGATCAACAAATTGCAGATATCTGAAAACAACAATTTAATGAAGCATCTGAGGCTCCTAGAAAAAGAGCAACAAGCCAAACCCAAATCCAGTAGATAGAAACAAATAATTAAAATTAAATCAGAATTAAATTCCCCCAAAACCATAGAAAGAGTCACCAAAACAAGGAGATCATTCTGTGAAAAAATTAACAAAATTGGCGGACCCATAGCAAATCATACCAACAAAAGAGAACACATCCAAATAAACAAACTCAGAGATGAGAATGGAAACATCACCACACAAACAACCTGGATTCAGAACATTATAAGGGACTACTTCTCAAACCTTTACTCTAACAAATTTGAGAATTTGGAAGAAATGCAAGAATTTCTAGCAATTATTGATATGTCCAAACTAAACCAAGAAGATTTAAAACAGCTAAAAAGACACATATCAAGCATCAAAATAGAAACAGCAATAAGAATCCTCCCATTGCCGATGGATTCACATCTGAATTCTACCAGGCCTTCAAAGAAGAACTCACACCAATACTCCTCCAACTCTTCAATGAAATTGAAAGTGAAAGTTCACTACCAAACTCTTTCTATGAAGCCATCATAATCATCATCCCAAAACCAGGCAGGGACTCATCAAAGAAAGAGGACTATAGACCCATTTCTCTGGTGAACATCAATGCAAAACTCCTCAACAAAATTCTGTCCAATGGACTTGAACAACTCATCAAAAAAAATCATACACCATAATCAAACAGGATTCATTTCAGGGATGCAAAGCTGGTTCAGGGTACACAAGCTGGTTCAGGGTACACAAGCCAATTGATGTAATTCATCACATCAACAAGAACAAGGATAAGAACAACATGATCATACCAATAGAACACTGAAAAAGCATTTGACAAGATCCAACATCCCTTTATGATGAAAACTCTGGAAAAATTAGAAATCCATGGAACATTCTTCAATATAATAAAGGCTGTATATGACAAACCTACAGCTAACAGCATAATTAACAGAGAAAAGCCAAAGCCATTTCCTCTAAATTCAGGAATGAGACAAGGATGTCTGCTCTCTCCACCCCTCTTCAATTTAGTAGTAGAATGCCTAGCTACAGCAATAAGTCAATATAAAAACAGAAAGGGTATCCAAACAGGGAAAGATAAAGTAAAACTCTCCCATTTTGCAGATGACATTATCTTGTATTTAATGAACCCCATGGACTCCACTCCCGAGTTACTCAAGCTAATTCGAAATTTTGGCAAGTAGCAGGGTATAAAATTAACCCTCAAAAATCAATGGCTTTCCTGTATGCCAATAATCAGAAGAGCGTGGCTGAAATCAGGAAAGCAACTCCCTTTGTAATAGTCCCCCAAAAAGTAAAATACCTAGGAATTAACTTAACCAAAGAAGTAAAGGACCTCTATGATAAAAACTTTTAACACCTGGAAAAGGAAATTAAAGCAGACTTAAGGAAGTGGGAAAACCTCCCATGCTCCTGGATTGGGAGGATTAACATTGTGAAAACAGCAATACTGCCAAAGGTTATCTACGAATTCAATGCAATACCCATCAATATCCTAATTTCATTCTTCAAGGAAATAGAAGAAGCAATCCAAAAATTCATATGGAATAATAAAAGACCCCAAATAGCAAAAACAATCCTTAGCAGAAAGAACAGTGCTGGAGGAATATAACCCTTGCTCTCACTGTATTTGATGTTCATATAATTTGTGGAGGTGAAGGGCAAAAACAAATCGTTTAAATAGGGATACAAGTGGACCCATTGCAACAATGAGATGTACAAGTCATTCTGTCAAAAAATGAACATTACAGCTTTGGAGGGGGGAGATGGGAAGGGAAGGGGAAACAAAGGAGGAAGCAACAATGCTTGATAAGAAATGTACTCATTACCTTGCCCATGTAATTGTAACCCCTCTGTATGGTATTTTCACAATTAAAAAAAAGACAATTTATATAGCAAACTTGTAGCAAATAGCAAAGCACCTAACAAAAGTGACAAGCATTCTGAAAAAAATGGAAGTATTTTTATTATGTAAATAAAAACATATATGTGAAGCTATCCAACGTTTACTAACAAAAAGAATGTTTAATATATCAAATCTTTCTACAATCTAACCATTAGCATAAGATTGCATAAAATGATGTTTATTGAGATGAACTCCAAGAAATGGAAACAAGAGGTTTTTATTTGCCTTTTTGTGGTTTTGTTTTTCTTTTTTTTTTCTTTCTCTTCTGTTTTTCCCCTTTTGTCATTGTTTTTAATTTCTATACCTTTGTCTTGTTTATAACTTTATCTGATTTGTGTAGAGAAAAGGGAAAGCACAGAAATGGTGGGACAAACAGTGATATTCACTAGACACTATGTTAAAAATGAACTGTACAACTTGTGGGGGAAGGAGATCCGAAGGGAAAACACTAGGAGAAAATAAGGGAAGGGTAACGCATTGCTCAAGAAGAAATGCACTCAATCCTGACTTAAGTAACTAACTCTGCAGTACATCACCTTTACAATAATTTTTTTTAAAGAGTATTTCTGTTTAGTCATAAATCTTAGTTAGTTTTACAGTGATTAATATAAATCAATTTCCATTTACAAAATAGACAAAAGTCTAGAAAAAAGTAGAGAGAGCATCAAACAAATGTCCTTTATGCTGATTATATCTATGTACTTTCCTTACTACAAAAAAATCTAGGAAACACACATAACTTGACTACAGAGACTAACATAAAATGAATTTTAAATTTATGTAAATTTTATATTCTACTAATAACTTAAGTTCAATAATTGGCCTACAAAAAATGATTTAGTATGTGTAAATTGATTGGAATTTTTGGAATTTCCATTCCCTGGGTTTTGATAACTAACATGTAAATGTAGAAGATATAATAATTTTAGATTTTTACATTTTTAGATTATTGACATCATAACTGTTTATTCCTATTGTAGTATAATAAGTCTTAGTCTAAACTATATATCCTTTCAGACATTAAACTTTTCAGATATTAAAACTTTACTAACCTCAGTTTTCAAGGTTTGTAATTCATTTTGCAGCACGAACTTCTCCAGTGCTAACGCTTCTAAATTTGTTTCCATGTCTTTACATTTCTAAAAGCAAGTGTTATATTTTAAGTAATAATGATGGTTTAAAAATCTCAATATTTAGATAACAATTAAGATAATCTCACTAACAATAGAGGAATGAAACATTGGTATTAATTGTAAAAACATTGTCTAGTGAAGCTATTATTGGACTAGAATAAAACTGGTAAACATTAGAACTACTCAGAAGACTATATGCATTGTGGGATATGTAAGAAGTAAAGTATCTATTAGTAATAATAATGCCAAGAAAATTCATTCTGATTTTCACATTTGTTGACCTTTCTTGAAGAAAATATATCAACCATTGGATATCTACTTAAGATGGTGTTAAATGGCAAGAATTTCTTAGGTCTCAAGTACAAAGTTGAGTTCAACTTTGGAGGGTAAATACAGTCCTACTTAGAATATGCAATATCCTATCATAAGAAGGGTTGGATTGACAGGGATGTAGAAGAATGATGAAAAGAATAAACATTGATCAGGATGTATTAAACTCATAAACTGATTTATCAAATGGTAACTATGTTCTACAGCTACTTAGTAGCATTAAAAATATAATTTTTAAAGGCTAAATTTCATCCAAGTGCCGGTGGCTCACGGCTATAGTCCTAGCAACTCAGGAGTCTGAGATCTGAGAATCACAGTTCAAAGCCAACCTGGGATGGGAAGTCTCTGAGACTCTTATCTCCAAATAGCCACCAGAAAACAAGAAATGGGGTGGTGGTTCAAAGTGGTAGAGCTCTAGCCTAGAGTGAAAAAGTTCAGGGACAGTGCCCAGACACAGTTCAAGCCCCATGACTGACAAAATAAAAAAGTTCAGTTTCAAATTGAGAGCTTTATACTTACATCTTCTAATGAATTTTGATCCTGTAGAACTCTGAAAAACACACCATATTTACATACACATAAATTTAAATTATATAAATATTAGTGTACATTTTAAATACCATGTCAAAATATACCCCTAATTCTCCCAAAAGATACTACCAGATTGTTTTTATTTTTCCAATACGTATCAGGTGCAAGTACATACTATTGCATGGAAACATTTGAATCTGTAAGTTTTATTAGTAGGTTGGGTTTGTTTTGTTTCTTTTTTCATATAAATGAAATCACTCTCTTTCTCCAAATTTCCTCACCATATAAACTATTTCTCATTTCTTTATAATGTCATTTATTATTCATTGAAAGAGTTGGCTAATAACACTGTAAAAAATCAAATAGCAAATACTTTAACTTCTGAAAACATGATTGTTTCTGTCATTGTGACTCAACTCTTCAAGAGAAGGGGTGTAGAGTAGTTGTAAATATTGGCATATTCCAATAAAATTTCATTATGAAAGCAAACTACAGCTGAGAAGGTGGCTCAGTGGTAGAGCGCTTGCCTTGCATGCCTGAGGCCCTGGGTTCAATTCCTCAGCACCACATAAGCGAAAAAAATAAAAAAGAAAAAGAAAGCAAACTACAGGCCAATTTTCTCTCATGAATTACAGTTTGCCAAAACTTTTACCATGGTATAGATAATTCAAAGTTTTAGTTGAGAAATGAGTTCCTTGTTAATTAATAAGAGTTTATAATTGACTTTATAGACATGATTATTATTATATTCAATTTGTTTATTTATAAAGCATAATTAAGTGGTCTTTAAAATAGCCACTCAAGTGAATAATCATCACCATCACCATTATCTAAATTTGGAATGTTTTTATTTCTAACAGAAAAACTTACCTCAAATTAATCACTCCTTATTCCCCCCCATGGATTTGGAAAGACCTGTACAACAATAATCTATTTTGCTATACTAATTTTCATATTCTGATTACTTCAGTATAAATAGGCCACATAAAATGTTATATTTTGAAACTAGATAATAACATAATGTTTCTGAGATTAATCTGTGATGCTGCATGCATGCATTTATACTATGTTCTTTTATCCTGTTAAATAACATTTGAGAACAGATAGTATAGATTGATAAAGCTATGTAGTACCTTGCTCATGTAATTGTAACCCCTCTGTATGTTACTTTCGCAATAAAAAACTTATTAATTAAAAAAGTTAATAATGTAAGTTTAAAAAAGAATGTAGATATCTAGCATATATGTTACATGTCCATATAAGTATATCTACCATGTTCTATTGATTCAATTTTAGATATTTGAATTTTTCTGCTTTTGGCTTTATCAATAATGTTATTATATTTATGTACAAGTGTTTGTGAAGATATGTGTCTTAATTTCTCACATGTACAAAGTTAGGTATAGAATTCATGAGCCATATGTTAAGTATACATTTAGCTTCATGAAGAAATTACTGTTTTCAAAAAAAGAATATATATATATATATATATATATATATATATCACTTAATTTCCACTAGTCAGAACTGAGAGTTATCTTTAAGGTGATAAAACACAAGCCAGAGGGGGGGAAAAAGTCAAGGAAGAGCACTAGACTCTGATTGAAGCTACCGAACCTGCACAAAATAATTTAAAAATAAATAAATTTACAGTGATTCAAGGATGACTTAATTTTACCATATTCTTGCTAAGAATTGTCAAAATACCTTGAATAATAAATGCAAATCTGAGGAAAATAGCCAATGCTGTTATATCACAAACTTTATTATTGACCTCAAACTTCATTACAAACTTATAACAAAAACAGCTTGGGACTGACACAAAAACAGGTCTGAAGACCAGTCGAACAGACTACACAATCCAGAAATCAACCCATATACTTACAGACATTTGATATTTGACAAAGAAGCCAAATACACATGTTGAAAAAGATAGCCTCTTCAGTAAATGGTGTTGGAAAACTGGACATCCAGATATAGAAGACTGACATTGTTACTTGTCTGTCACCTAGTACTAATATTAACTCAAAATGGAACAAAGACTCAATATCCTATCTAAACCTTTAAATTACTGCAAGAAAGAAGAGGAGAAGCATTGTCATAAGCATTAATTTTCTGAAGAGGGTTTCAGGAGCTTTGCAAATCAGAAAGAAGTCAATAAATGGGACTGCATCAAACTAAAAGGTTTCTGCACAACTAAGATATGCTTACTAAGCAGAAAAGTTAGACTACAGAATAGATCTTTACCAGCTAGACATCTGACAAGAGACTACTACCCAGAATATACAGGTATTTAAGAAAATACCTCTGGAATCACTAAATAAATAGCTTCTCAGAAGAAGAAGCAAGAGTGGCCAATAAATACATGAGGAGATGTTCAACCTTTCCTGGCCAAAAAAGAAATGCAAATCAAAACAACATTGAGATTCCATCTCATCCCAGTAAGATTGGCCATCATCACGAATATGAGCAACAACAAATGTTGTTGGGGGTGTGGGGGAAAATGGAAACCTATTACGTTGGTGAAAATACAAAACAGAGAAACCATGCTGGAAAGTGTTTTGGAGATTCCTTAAAAATCTAAACATAGAATTAACCTATGATCAGGCAGTAACACTTTTGGACATCTATCCAGAATATTACAGAGGAAAAAGGATTATGATCCAAACCAACATAAAAGTATCAAAACCATTTAACAAAAATATATGTTGGCCATTGTAACAGTGAGATGTACAAGACACTGTTGAAAATGAACTTTGCAACTTGAGGGGTGGGGAGGGAGGAGTTGGGAAGGTGAGGAGGGAAGGTATGGTAGGGGAAAAACAGAGGAGGTGATAATAATGCTCCATAGGAAATGTACTCATTACCTTAAAACACACACACACACACACACACACACACACACACACACACACACACATATACACTGGCACATCTGTGTTCATTGCTGCATTATTCACAATAGGGAAAACAAGGAAACAGCCCGGATACCATACAACAGATGATTGGATTGAGAAAATGTGATTGATAGCTTTATTAACTTTACTCCTCTACTAAAAAGGATAGCATGTCATTTGCAGGGAAATAGATGGACCTAGAAAATTTTGTTAAATGAAGTAAGTCAGGCTCAGGGAGACACGCAGCAGATGTTTTCTTCATATGTGGATTTTAATATAAAATAATAATATACACATGATTATTTTATACAAATACAAACAAGCAAATTGTAAAAGCAGTGTATGTAGAAGAATCCAACAGTGTCACTCCTTTGAACAAGAAAGGAACTGTTTAACAAAATGAATACATGTTATAGACAGGAGGTAATAAGAAGGGGGCACATTGGTGGAGGGAGTAAGGGTGAGCAAAAGCCATCATTATACTCAATGAACATTGTGTCAAAAATGAACTGTATATCTTGATGGGAAGGATGGGATGAGGAAAGATGGGAGAGTTATGAAAGGAGTGACTTTAAGGCATTGTATTTGTAACATGAACTCTGGAATTGAAACCCTTTTCTACAGCTACTTAATAAAAGTACTTTTGAAGTACTTTTACACAGCATTACGTTAATATTTAAGTTTGATATTAGAAAAATATAGTATGCTACTAGGCAAAAATGTTATCATTTTATTTGCATGTCAATGACTATAAATAATAATAAACATGTAAGAAATGTTTACTGGCCAATTTCTTTTGGTTAATGACTTTTTTATATTGCACTTTTCCAAACTGATTTTTTACTTTTCACAGAGGTTTAAAATAATCTCACTTTTTATGGCTGAGTAATATTTCAAGGCGTGGTGTGTGGTGTGTGGTGTAGTGTGGAGTGTACTCACACTTGCATGAGTATGTGTGTGTATGTATTAGTGTGAGTACATTTTATGTATTTAGTACTTGTTGGAAATGTTAACTGATTTCATAGTTGTGAATATTCAATAAACTTTGATATGCAGGAATATTAAGGAATCTCTCTTGTATATGAATTACATTCCTTCAGAAATATGCCCAAATTTGATAAGATATAATCCCAAAGTAGATCTACTTTTAGGGTTTTGAGAAATAAATACTGATTTTTACAGTAGTTTAAATCATTTATATTCCCTCCAATCATGTCTGAAGTTTCTTTTTCCCCCAAATCCTAGCCCACATCTTTTTTGTGTTTCCTTGATGATTTACTATTGTGACCAGGATGATATGAAATCATAGTGTAGTTTTGAATTGCATTTCATTTAAGGTTGGGGAAACTGAGCATTTCTTCGTGTGTCTAGTTGCCCTTTACAATTCTTCTTCTGGATACTATTCTCCTAACTTACACATTTATTAGATAGATTGTTCTGTGGTCATTTATTTTTCTGAGATCTTTGTACATCAGTGCTCTTAATGATGAATAGCTGGTAAGGCTCCCCCTCCCCAATTTTCTATGTTCTATTGTCACTAGTAATTGCTTATTTTTGATTTGCAGGTTTTTTCTCATTTGATATAATCCCATATGTCAATTCTTGCTCTTATTTCCTAGATAACTATTAAAATTAATTCTAGCCGGGTGCCTGTGGCTCACGCCTGTAATCCTAGCTACTCAGGAGGCTGAGATCTGAGGATCACGGTTCAAAGCCAACCTGGGCAGGAAAGTCTGTGAAACTCTATCATCTCCAATAAACCACCAGAAAACCAGAAATGGTGCTGTAGCTCCAGTGGTAGAGTGTTATCCTTGAGCTGAAGAGCTGAGGGACAGAGCTCAGGCCCAGAGTTCAAGCCCCACAACTGACAAAAAAAAAAAAAAAAAAAAGAAGAAGAAAGAAAGAAAGAAATTAATTCTATGTGCCAATATCTTCCAGAGTTTTTTCATTGCAGCATAAAAATTTCAAGTTTTGTATTAAAACTTTTGACCAATTTTGGGATTTTTAACAAGATGAGAGCTATATGTCAGTATTTCTAATACCCTTTGTTAATGACAGCTTTTCTCCAGTTTTCCTTGTTTCCCTGTTTGGTAACTTTTTTCAAAGAACAAGGACCGTAATTGTGTGCATTTATTCCTAGGACAAATGTCCTCTTTTATTCTGTTTTGTGACAGTTCAATGCTGTTTTTATCAATATGGCTCAATAGTATAAATTGCAATATGGTTTGTGATACCTCCAGCATTGGTACTTTTGCTCAGGATTTCTATTTGACATCTTTCATGCATGTTTACAAAATATATTTTAGAGCTGACTTTTACTTTTCCACAACTATTGTCAATGTGATTAGCATGAGCATTGCATTGATACTTCAGTTTACTTTGGGTAGTATGGCTATTTTCATGATACTAATTATGCAAATGAAGTAGCAAGGGAAGTCATTTATAGTCTCAAGTCTTATTCAAATACTTTTCTCAAGATTTTATAGTTTTTTTTTAAGATTTTATAGTTTTTACTGGAAAGTCCTTTGAACTCCTGGGTTGATTTACACATAGTTGTAGGGTTATATTTTTCTTTTTAGGATATTGTGAATGAAATTACTTTCCTGATTTTGTTATCAATCTCTTCATTGTTGATATATGGAAATGCTACATATTTGTGCTGCTGAAAAGAATTATTCAACTTAGGATTTGGGGAATTATTTTTTAATATTTTTCTTATTTTAAATGTATGGAATCCAGTCATCTGCAGGTAGGAATCATTTAAATTCTTCCATATTTGAGGGGGTTTTTTTTTGGGGGGGGAGGTGGTCCGGTCATGGGGCCTGAACCCTGGGCCTGAGCACTGTCCCTCAGCTCTTCAGCTCAAGGCTAGCACTCTACCACTTGAGCCACAGCGCCACTTCTGGCTTTTTGCTTTTTGCTTATGTGGTGCTGAGGAATCGAACCCAGGGCCTCATGCATGCAAGGCAAGCGTTCTACCACTGAGCCACCTTCCCAGCCTATATTTGAGTTTTTAATTACTATATTTATCTTTAAATAGCTGTAAAAGGGGCTTAGCATTCAGCAAATCAGTTTATAAGTATAGAGCATTTTGACCTGAGTATAGAGCATTTTGACCCTTTCATCATTCTTTGCCATGCTTCCCAAATCCACTGCTCCCCACAATTTCCTAGTTTCATAGGATATGTATTGAATGTTATGATTATATTCTCACTCCTTTCTTTTCTTCATTTGTCTATGTCCCCCTCACACATCTCGATTCCCAGCTTTGTGGTATTCATTTTGTTGGACTTTTAGTTCATTTTCTAAGAAATTACACCATTTGAAATTTCCCTGTGTATATTTCTGTTCATATGTTTGTAAATATTTGCATACAAATGCATATATATTTATACTACATTTATAAATTATATCTAGTTTCCACACCTGAGAGAAAACATGCAACTTTTGACTTTCTGGGCCTGATTTATTCCACTTAACTGTCCTATGATCCAGTAATATTACTCTTGAGTGTGTATCCAAAAGATTACAAATGAAGATAGAGTAAAGCCACTTTAACAACCATATTCATTGTTGAGCTATTAATCATAAGCCAAGTTATACAGTCCAGGTGCCCTTCAATGGATGACTGGATCAAGAAAATGCAGATATACACAATGGAATTTTACTCATTCATTAGGAAGAATGATATTACATCATTTGCAAACAAATGGAAGGAACTTGAATTGTTCTTTTTTTCCTCCTTTCACGTTATATTGTCTTTCTAGAAATTCCAGTACCATACAGAATAAGGGTGAAAATAGTGGACATTATTTTCTTGTTCTTAACTTCAGAGGGAGTGGTTTCAGTGTTTATTTATTGAGTATGATGTTGACTATAGATTTGTCACATATTTGTCACATCCTTTATGATGTGAAATTACATTACTTCTATTTTGACATACTTCAAGGACTTTTTTAAGATTATGTGTTTTTATTTTCTGTTTTGTAGATGTCAACTTTTGTGATTCTCTGTACATCTAATACTGTGTGAGTTATACATAAACTTTATGCATTTGTACATATTTAAAATACTTAAAGTTACATACATTATAAAATTTGTTTTTTGTGTGTTTTAATGAGGCATTTGAAAAATTCATATAACTTTTATTGTTAAGTATGTTATCATATTTGTTGGATAACGTGAATATTGCTATCAGTGATGGTTTGTTCCTTTCCTTACCTTTAGAATTCCTACAGGTAATTTCAGCACAGAAATTATTTCCTGAAATTTACAATATTAAAGTACAGATGTTTTCTTTTTCCTCTCTTATCAACATCTTCAACCCACTGATTCTCTCTGAAGATAGAAAGTTTCCTGAATAATTATGAAAGATTTATATGTGTGTCTGTTTGCATACACATATGCACACAGAATAGGAGAGGACAATATGAGTGGATCTCACTTATTCAGAACTGTGGAAAATGCATTAGCATTGAAACATTCCATGAGTTTTTCTTCTCCCAAATTATTAAAATGCATGGTCACAAATACAATTTTATATATTTAAGGTGTGAGAATATAATGGTTAGAGAAGTATGCATTGTGAAATGATTACCATACTGCAAATAAAGAACAAATTTATCACTCAGTTTCCATTACAAAAAATGTATCTAGACTTTGCATTCAGTAGAAGATTATTCTGATTCATGCAAACGATTAAAAAGACTAAATTCAGATATTGTATGTCTAATATTACACCAAACAATGCTGACATCGCAGTTTCTTTATTCCTTATGAAAATAATTCCTTCCAGAAATACTTATTTAGAAAGCTTGTAGGCTTCTGTGATATAAAGATTTTTAATAAAGGCTTACATATCACTTTTTATGTCTATGTATTTGTCTCTTTTTTACTTAATTACTATTGGTTGCTTGTTTATATATCTACTGATATAAATTTATCTCATTATGGCAAGGAATCTCTTTTTGGTGAAATGCTAAATATCAAATTATACATTTTCTCTCATAAATAGTTGTTAAAATATATTGCTTGCAATGAAATTTTTATTGAAATGGATGCACAATTTTGTCAAATATTGTTCTATACTGAGATTATCATTTGTTTATTTCTTGATTTTATTTATATTCTATTACATTGTTTTATATATTATAAAACATCCTTTTGAAACCAAATTGACCCACATTTAATGATTTTTTAATGTCTTTGAATTTGGTTTGCAAGTGTTTGGGAACATTTCTTTTGATATTTATTAAAAGTATTGGTCTATGTTTTTCTTTTGTTGTATCCTTATCCAGTTTTGGAATGACTGGCTTAATCATGTGAGCTTAGTAGTATTTCTTCTCAATCTATTTCATGGAAAACCTTGAAGGGTTGATACTTTTTAAATGCCTGATCGAATTTGTCAATGATTCCATCAGGTCCTGGGCTCTACTTTGCTGTGAGATTCATTATTGCTACTTTAATCTCATTTATTATTATTGAAGGTCTATTGAAGTGATTTATAGCTTTTGGTTCAATTTTGGCACTTCAAATGCATCTAGAAATTTATCAACATTTTTAGATTTTCCAGTTCCATTGAATAAAGATTTTCAAAATATTATGTTATTTTCCTCTATATTTCATTGTTATTTGTTGGTTCTAATTTTATTAATTTGGGTCATTACCTTTTTGGTCTAGTCTAGACTTTACCATGGTTATCTTTTCAAAGCATTTTTTGTTTTATTTATTGCTTTGCAGAATGCAACTATCTATTCATTAATTTCTACCTGATTTGGACTTTCCACATGCTAAGTTTGGATTTTCTTTTTATATGTTTTCCTAAGAATTTGAAGTGTATACATAGGCTGTTTATTTGAGATGTCTCTGGGTGTTTTGTTTGTTTGTGTCAGTCATAGGACTCCAGATCAGGGCCTGGGCACTGTCTCTGAGCTCTTTTTGCTCAAGAATAGCCTTCCACCACTTTGAGCCATAGCTCCACTTCTGGCTTTCTGGTAGTTAATAGGAGATAAAACTCTCACAGACTTTCCTGCCCTGGCTGGCTTTGGACTCAATCCTCAGACCTCAGGCTCCTGAGTAGTTAAGATTATAGTTGTGAGTCATCAGTGCCCCCTCCTGATACCTCTGTTTGTATTCTGTAGACATTATAACTATTATCTTTCCTCTTGAATTACGTTTACTTGTTCAAAAAAGCCTAGTATGTTATGTTCTCATTTTCATTACTTTTAATTTATCATCATATTCAATAACATATTAATGTCTCAACAAGGTGGTTTTTCAGTCTCTATTTTGCTATTTTCTGTGATTTTTGTTGCTGTTGAATTCTAGCTTTATTTCATTATGATCCAATAGAATATAAGGAGCTATGTTAATGTTATTGCTTGATAACAGTTTGTGTCCTAAAATATCAAAGCATTACATAATATGCCACAAATATACATAATCTGGGAAGGAAAACTGGGAAAATAGTAGGAGTGATGAGGAAAAGTAATAGAAGAAGTGAATATAGCCAAGGTATATTATATGTAAGGTATGAAGCTTCCATGACAAAAAGAATTTTATGTAGTAAGCTACATAAAATTTAATACACAAATGAAAAATGAAAGCGGAACACTTATTTTAGAAAAGAATCTATATAAAATTATATGTGTAAATATTAACAATCTACATTTATGATCATTTTAATATTTGTTTGTCAAAATATGATAAAATGCATATGAAATTCACCATCTTTGACATTATAGAGTGTTAACAATATGTATATTGTATTATAACCAAAACCTAGAACTTTCTAATCATCTAATACTGAAAATTTGGTATGTATTAAACTGCACCTCCACTCTCCAGAGCCTTTCACTTTTGGGAGCCATTATTAGGTTTTCTGTCTTTATGAATTTTTACTGGATATCTAATATGAAGAAAATCATATTTGTCCTTTTGTGATTGGCTTAGGGAATTTACTTTGAGGTCCTCAAGTTTTATTTAGAAAACAACATATATCTGAATTTTTTTAAGACTAACCAATAATGGATTGTTCATATATATTAGATATGAATATATGAAATATTTGAAAACACATGATAAATAATGTATATGTTTATATGATATTTATGAATGCATATAACATAACAATGTGTCATAGAGATATGAATATATATTATACATATATAATAATGTGTTTATAATACATATTATATGTATACATATATACATACTTTATTTTGTTTTTCCACTTACCCATTTTGACCTTTTAGATTTTTTATATCATTTGCAGTATGCAGTAAAATGGGCATAAAAAATCTTTTGAAGCCCGTTTTCAACATTTTTTGATGTAAATATGTACAGAACAGTATCTGGATGATGTAATATTTGGCTTTTAATTTATTAGGGAACAACATACCATTTTTCAGAAGCAGACAGTTTGTTTCTATTTCACATGCTATATAGTTGTAACTTTTAATTAAAAATTATGTGTGCTACATAAAACATTAAGTATGCTAAGATATATATTAATGGATCTATTCATATATTGGTATAAGAATATTAAATAGTTGATAAGTATTTTCTTCTATGTCCAATATTTCTATGGTAAATATATACTAAATTTGATCACTGAAAATATTTGTTTTAAAATCTTACCTCTCTAGTTTCTTTGACTGCATCTTAAACATATTAATCATCACCTTCAATTGATTAGAAGCTGAATGAGCAGATTCTGCTATGAAAATAAATAAACATAAAATTGTTAAAATGGCTGAGGTTATAGTTCTACCCTCATATAGCTCACAGTTAGAGATGTGAATGCTAAGCCTCCCTAGCCATAAAAGAAATGCAAATCAAAACAACATTGAGATATCACCTCAACCCAGTTACAATGGCTAAAATCAAGAACTCTAATAACAACAGATGCTGGAGGGGATGTGGACAGAAGGGAATCCTACTGCATTGTTGGTGGGAGTGTAAACTTGTTCAACCACTTTGGAAAGTAGTATGGAGGTTCTTCAAAAACTCCACATAAAGCTCCCCTATGACCCAGCAATCCCACTTTTGGGCATTTACCCAAATTATCACAAACAAGACCATACTACCAGTACAAAACTATGCTTACTGCAGCATTATTTACCATAACAAAGATATGGAACCAACCCAGATGCCCCTCAGTAGATGAATGGATCAAGAAAATGTGGTATATATACACAATGGAATTCTATGCCTCCATCAGGAAGAATGACATTGCCCCATTTGTTAGGGAATGGGAAGACTTGGGGAAAAAATTCTATTAAGTAAAGTAAGGTAGGCCCAAGAAACATAGGTCCCATGGTTTCCCTTATTTGCAATAACTAGTATATGTCTGAGACAAGCAGAAATGGTAAGATAAGTTGATGTTAGGCAAAATGAACTCCAAGATAGGACTCAAATGTTTTTTTTTTCTTCTTATTGTTTCTAACATATTTATAAGATGATTTCTTTGTTGTTTTGTATGTCCCTCCGCCACAGTATAACCCCTGTTTTCACTGTATTTGATGTCGGTACAATTTGTAGAGGGGAAGGGGAAAAACAAATTGTTTAAATAGGGATAGAGGTGGACCCATTTCAACAAGGAGATGTACAAGACGTTATGTCAAAAAATGAACTTTACAACTTTGGCACGGGGAAAAGGGGGCAGATGGGAAGGGATGGTAGGGGAAACAAAGGAGGAGGCAACAATGCCTGATAAGAAATGTACTCATCACCGTGCTAATGTAATTGTAACCCCTCTGTACGGCATTTTCACACACACAAAAAAAGAAATAGGCATAGAGAGGACTGGAGGGCCACATTACTAAAGAACAAAATACTTCTGAATGATAAGTATTGGTATCTTATTAAACAAGTATATGCAAGGCTCTGTGTTATTTGAATCTTTGTAATTCTTAAAATAACTCACAAAAGAAGATATACTTGCCATTTTGAAATGAAGGCATTCAGCCACAGAGACCCAATATAAACGATTGAAAACTATACAGCTGGCAAGTGACCAATGATATTATATTCCAGTGTGTAAAAGAATAAAAATACACTTAGGTGATGGTAATTCTAATGGGGTGAAGAGGCATCCCAATGTTGGTTTTATTTACATTTCCTTTATAGCCAGAAATGTTGAACTTTTCTTCACGTGTCTATTGGCCATTTGCACTTCTTCTGAGAAGACCCTCTTTAGCTTATCAGCCCATTTATTAATTGGGTTGTTGGTTTTCTAAGGATTTAATTTTTTAAACCCACTACTTTGCCAAAGTTTTTTTTGTTTTTCATTTAGTGGTATATTTTATTCAATAATAAATAAGTGATCAGGTATTTTACATCCTTATATTTGCACATATCTTTTTAAAATTTTATTTTTATTATGAAGGTGATGTACAAACTGGTTAAAACTACATAAGTTAGGTGAAGAGTACTTTTTATAAATAATGTCATCCCTTCCCTCACTCTTTCAGTTTTCCATTCCAGGTATACTATTACTCATTTGTTCACTTTTTTGTCCCTGCACATCTGTACCTTTCCCTTACCCTCACAAAGTTAGATAAATGAATAAACAAGACAAAAAGAAAACAAAACCAAAACAGCAACAACGAAAAACATCTTATTTCAATTTCCTGGAGTTCATTCTGATAAATATTTTATATGATCAGATGCACATAGGTATTGCGCCTTTTCATTCATTTCCCAAGAATATCCTCCTGTGAGACTTTGGAGAAGATGACAGAAAGAGAATAGTGAATGAACTAAGCTATCCCCAAAGAAGCAGAATTTGGGGGTCCCATCAGGCTTTCCATGCCTAGAGAGTCACACCAAGTAAGCTATGGTTATACAGAGATATACTCCAATGAGAAAAGTTTATAAGCTGCCTGCATATAAAGACAGAATTAAGGAGAGTAAAAGTCTCCCTCGTTGCAGATGACATGATCCTGTATTTAAAGAACCCGATACATTCTTCTCCCAAGTTACTTAATCTGATGGAAAACTTTTGCAAAGTAGCAAGGTATAAAATTAACCCAGAAAAATAAGTAGTTTTTTCTGTATGCCAACTGTAGGAAGAGATGTGAAGGAACCAAAGATGTGAAGGAACTCTATGATGAAAACTGTAAAAACCTGAAAAAGGAGATTAAAGCAGATTTAAGGAAATGAAAAACCTCCCAAGTTCCTGGATTGGAAGATTAACATCCTGAAAATTCCAATACTGCAAAGCTATTTACAAATGCAATGAACTACCCATTACAATCCCAGAGCATTCTTCAATGATATAGAGAAAGCAATCCAAAAATTCATATAGAATAATAGAAGACCCTGAATAGCAAAACTAATTATCAGCAGGAAGAATAGTGGTGGAGCATTATCAATGCCAAATTTCAAACTCTTATTGTAGAGATAGTAATAAAAACAACTTGATGCTGGCACAAGAATAAGCCAGAGAACCAAAGGAATAGAATAGAAGATCCAAAAATGAACCCACAAACCTATCGCCACCTAATATTTGATAAGGAAAACAAAAACACAGAATGGAAGAAAGACAGCCTCTTCAACAAATGGTGCTAGCAGAATTGGCTATCCATGTGCAGAAAACAGGCTAGATCTTTATATATCATCATACACCAGAATCAATTCCAAATGAATCAAAACCTCAATATAATAGCAGAGACACAAAATATTATAGGAAGGGATAGGGGAAACATTCAGGTTCCTTGGCATGGGTCAAAACAAGATCCAGACTCACTACAAATCAAAGAAAGACTGGATAAATGGGATTGCATCAAGTTGAAGAGTTTCTGCATGGCAAAGGGCATAGCTAGCAAGATAAATAGAAAGCCCACAGAATGCAATTCAGTATAAGCTATGCATCAGACAAGGGCCTAATATCTAAAAATATTTAGAACTCAAAAAATTACCCCCCAAAAAAACAAACTCTCAAAGAAACAAAAACCCCATTAATAAATGGGCTAAAGACGTAAAGAGAAATTCCTTAGGGGAAGAAGAATGGCCATTAGAGAGGTGTTCAACATTTCTAGTCATAAAAGAAATGTAAATCAAAACAACATTGAGATTCCACATCACCCCAGTTGGAATGGTCATTATCAAGAAAACTAACTATAAGAAATGCTAGGGCCGGGTGCTGGTGGCTCACTCCTGTAATCCTAGCTATTCAGGAGACTGAGATCTGAGGATCACGGTTCAAAGCCAGCCCCGGCAGGAAAGTCCGTGAGACTCTGATCTCCAATAAACCACTAGAAAACTGAAAGTGGCACTGTGGCAAGTGGTAGAGGGCTAGCCTTGTGAAGAGCTGAGGGATAGTGCCCAAGCCCAGAGTTCAAGCCCCATGTCCAACAACAACAACAACAACAAAAAGAAATGCTAGGACTGGGAAGATGGCTCACTAGTAGAGTGCTGCCTTGCATACACGAGGCCCTGAGTTTGATTCCTCAGCACCACATAAGCAGAAAAAACTGGAAGTGGTGCTGTGGCTCAAGTGGTAGAGCACTATCCTGAGCTGAATAGCTGAGGGACAGTGCCCAGACCCAGATTTCAGGCCCATGACCTACAAAAAAAAAAAGAAAGAAAGAAAATCTTAGCAAGGGTGAAGCCAAAAGGTAATGCTATTCCACTGTTGGTGGGAATGTAAGCTTGTTTAACCACTGTGGAAAACAGTATGAAGGTCCCTCAAAAGACTAAATATAGAGTTTCCATATCACCAAGCAATCCCACTCCTGGGCATTTATGCATTTGGCTAGTATCAAGAAAATGTAGTATATTTACAAAATGGAATTCTATGGTTCCATTAGAAACAATGAAATTGCCCCATATGTAAAGAAATGGAAAGACCTGGAGAAAAATTATATTAAGCAAAATAAGCATAGGTTCAATAGGTTAAATAGGTTCATCTGTAATAATTAAAATATGCATACAAATCTACAAGTAGATATAATCGATAGTAAAAGACAAACAATTACACTTGGAAATTACTAATTAAATAGCACTCTAAACATTCACACAATGAGAACAAAGGAGGATATTCTTAGGAGAGGATCACAAGGGCTCAATAGTTATGTGAATATGATCATATAAAATGATGCTTGTTGAAATGAACTCCAAGAAATGGAAACAATAGCTTTCCGTTATACTGTTTTCCTTTTTTTTCTACCACCTTCCCTTCAGTTTATTCCCTTTTGTCACTGTTTTTTATTTCTGTACCTTTTGTCTTACATATAAGTTTATCTGATTTGGGGAGGCAGAAATGGAAGCACAAAACTGATGGAACAAAGTGTGAACCAATTTAGCAGTGATACTCACTAGACACTATGTTGAAAATGAACTATACAACTTGGGAGGGATGGGTATCAGCAGGGGAAAATGAGGGAAACGTTTCAAAAGAAAGGTAGTCATTACCTGATTTGGATAACTGCAACCCCTCTGTACATCACCTTTACAATAAAATTTAAATGAGAAGAAAATACCAAACACACACACACACACACACACACACACACACACACACACACACTCAACTCACTCACAGAAAAACAATACCCCCAGTGGTCTGGCTGTGTGTGAATACATAGAATCTCATATAATTTATCATGTCCCAGTATATTATTCTTTTACCGTCCACATGTTTACTTGTAGTTTTCTAGGCAAATTCCAGTTTCCACAAATGAGGGAAACTACACAACCTTTGTTTCTCTGGGTCTGGCTTACTTCACATAATAATTTTTCCCAAATCTTTCCATTTTGTTAGGAATGGTAATATATCCTTTCTGGTGGATGAGTATATTTCCATTGTGTGTGTGTGTGTGTGTGTGTGTGTGTGTGTGTGTGTGTGTGTGTGTGTGTGTGTGTGTGTGTGTGTATAGATGATAGATAGATAGATAGATAGATAGATAGATAGATAGATAGATAGATAGATAGATAGATAGATAGATATAAAAAATTTTTCTTGCTCTAGTCATCCACTGAGGAGCATTTGGGCTGATTCCAAGTCTCAGCTATGGTAAATAACATTGCAATGAACATGGTTGTGCTGATAGGTTTACTTTGGCCTTTTTTGTGTTCTATTGGATAAATGCCCAAAAATGAAGACCATATGAATAGAATTGTATCCAACTCAAAATTTTATTCATTGTAAAGTACATAGCTAACAAGATAAATAAAAATACCACAGAATGGAAGAATTTTACCAGTGATGCCTAATATCCAAGGGCCTAATATCCAAAATATACTTCTAGCTAAAAAAATTAAACTTCCCCAAAAATAAACCATCAAAGAAACAACAACCCAATTAATAAATGGCTAGCAATTTAAAGAGAGCATTCTCAGGAGAACTAAGGATGGCCCATAAACACAAAGAAGTGCTCACCATCTCTTGGCTATAAAAGAAATGCAAATGAGATTTCAGGTCCCCCACAGTTACAATGTCCAATATCAAGAAAATTAACAATAACAAATGCTGACATGAATGTGGCCAAAAGGGAACTCCATCACATTTTTGGTGGGAATGTAAACCTGTTCAACCATTCTGGAAAGCTTTATGGAGGTTCTTCAAAAGACTAAACAGAGCTACCCTTTGACACTGAGCTCTAGGATCTTGGACATGGAAATACTTGGTTTATTTAAACATAGGGTATATCATGTATAAATAGGAATAGTTTTATTTCTTCCACCCCTATTTGGTTCCCTTTATGTCTTTCTCTGGCCTTATTACTCTGGCTAAGAATTTCAGTATTATATTGAAAAGGAGTGTCTTCATTTTGTTCTTGATTTTATAAGAAATGATTTTAGATTTTCACCATCAAGTATAATGTTAGCTCTAGGTTTGTGGTAAAAGCCTTCATTATTCCCAGCTTCTCCAGGGATTTTATCACAAATGGATGTTAGATCTTGTCAAGAGCTTATTTTTCTGTCTATTGAAATAATTAAATATATGATTTTTTTGTTTTTGTTCTGTTAAGTATTGAATTACATTTATCAAATTACATATAATGTCCCAGACTTACATGTCTTGGACAAAATCTGATTGATCATAATACATGGTTTTTTTAATTAATTTGTTGATTGGCAAGTATTTTCTTAAGAAGTTTTGAATCTTTCTTCATAAAAATGATTGATCTATAGTTCTTTTTGTTATTGAATCTTTGTCTGTTTGGGGGATTCGTATGAGGCTGGCTTCATAGAATAAATTTGGTTATGATCTCTCTTTTTCTATTTCAGAGAAAATGGATGAGTACTTGTGTTAGTCCTGCCTTATAGTTCTTATAGAATTCAGTTGTGAATTCATTGGGGCCTGAACTTTGCTTTGTTGATATGTTATTTTTATTGTCACTTCAATTCATTACATGTTATGGATCTGTTTAAGTGGTTTATAACTTATTGGCTCAGTTTTATTACATTGATTTTTATCTATGAATGCATCCATTTCTGTCATATATTCCAGTTTGCTGGCATAAAGATTTGCAAACTCTTCCCTTGAAACATTTTGAATTTTACACATGCCTGTTGTTTTGTCCCTTTCCTCATATCTGATTTTATTTATTGGGTGACTTCTCTTCTTCCTTTGATCAGGTTTGCTAAGGGCTTATCAGTTTTGTTATTTTTTCCAAAGAACCTACTCTGTTTTGTTCATTTATGGTATAGTTGTTTTAATCTCTCATTTATTTCTGATTTGGTCATTAGTATTCATTTTTATATGCTGGCATGTGATTGACTTGCTCTTGATTTCCTACAGTCCTGATGTTAGACATCAGGGTACTAATTTGATATTTCTCTAGTTTGTTAATATAGGTGCTCATAGCTCTAAACATTCATGGAGCAATGTTTTGTTTAATTTCCATTAGTTTGAGTATTTTATCTGGTGACTTTGGCTGTCAAGTTCTAATTTTATTCTGTTTTGTTCTGGCAGGATATAAATGGAAATTTCAATTCATTTAAATTTTCTCATACATGCTTTATGAACTAGCATATGGTCTATTTTGGAGAATATTCCATGGACTGCCATAAGGAATTTGTATTATATAACCCACAAATTTCTTTTATTTACATGAATTAAAAATTGTGTCATAAAAAATGCTAAAAATTCTTATATCCGAAACAAGTACACACTAGTCAAATCATCAGTGTATTTAAGATGATATATTGTTCTTAGTATTAAACCCTATAAAACATCTCCTGCATTTATCATTATGCCATTATAGAGGCCTGATGTCATAATCACATTTGAAAATCTCTATCCCAAGTCTGGTTTGCATATCACCATTCAAAAATGAGTCATTTGGGCATTATGGATCCTTATCTAGGAATTTCAATTACTTGACAGCCAGATCAATGGTATTGCTTCTAATTCCAGGATATATCTATTGTTATAATAACTTGTTTCTTTAAATTATAGCAATAAGTGAGCTAAACAGAGGTTATCAACACAATGATATAAAAATTACACTTACCTTTTTCAATATCTGAAGTAGTTTTGGATGATTCATCTGAGTGACATTTTACAAATTCTAAAATAATTAAAATATCTGTTACTATAAAATTCAAATGGCATTTAAATATTCTAATTGAGTTTAAATGGCTTAGTTCTCTTTGATATTTGCATACATTGATTTTACAAAAAGGTTTCATGGTGGTATTTCCATTCATGCACATAATCAAATTTCTCCCCTCTACTACTCTTTCTTATTCTCCCTCTTCTGTTTTTGAAACATTATAGTTTGTATTTCAATAATCTGATAAGAGAAATTTAAAAACATAACCAATTCTAGATCCTTCCAATCAGACAACTAAATAGTAATATCTCAAGTATGAAATCATCGCCTTTTCATCAAAGTGATCATAATCCTTTTTTGTGTAATACTGGGGGTCAAATCCAGGAATTTGTATATTCTAGATAAGGTTTTTAAAACAGAACTAAACTATAGTCCCTGCTTCCCTCTTTTATTGATTTGTCTTTTTGATAGTATTATCAATTTCATTTTACTTTTTTTCTTTTCTTTTATTTTTTTTTATTTTATTTTATTTTTTGGTCATGGTGTTTGAACTCTGGGCACTGTCCCTCAGCTCTTCAGCTGAAGGCTAACACTCTACCACTGGAGCCACAGCTCTACTTCTGGTTTTCTGAGTGTTTTATTGGAGATAGAGTCTCAAGGCTTTTCCTGCCCAGACAGGCTTTGAACCATGATCTTCAGATCTCAACCTCCTGCATAGCTAGGATTATAGGCGTGAGCCACCAGTACTTGGCTTTCATTTTCTTTTTTTTCATTTTTCTTTTTTCTTTTTTTTGGTGGGGTCCGGTTGTGGGGCCTGAACTCTGGGCCTGGCTGATGTCCCTCAGCTCTTCAGCTCAAGGTTAGCGCTCTACCACTTGAGCCACAGCACCACGTCCAGCTTTTTTGTTCTGCATATGTGGTGCTGAGAAATTGAACTCAGGGCCTCGTGCGTGAAAGGCAAGCTCTTTACCACTGAGCCACCTTCCCAGCCCCCATTTTCTTTTATATTCAATGACTAACTAAATTTTACTAATCACAGCAAGTAAATATTGACAAATATTTCCTGTTTTTTTCTCTTGTATTAGTGTTCTATCATTGGTATTTACCACCTACCAATGAAAAAATAAAATTCTCTATTTCTGACTTTCTACCCAAATTTAGCCCTTATAAATTGATCAAAATTATTTTAAATAAATCTGTCCTTTCTGATAAAGAAATGTTTTAGTGCTTCCTTGTGAAAAGTGAAATATCCAATATTTTTATAGAAAGATCCTCCCCTACTTTCACCCTTCTAATAAGCACTTTATAATATACCAATTTATTTGTAAATGTGTATCCATCCAGTTTGTTTGTGCTATTATGAATCTTTCCAAAGTAACAAATAATTTTGTCTCAGACATATACTAGTTATTTCAAATAGGGGAAACCATGGGACCTATGTTTCTTTGGGCCTGGCTTACTTCACTTAATAGAATTTTTCCAAGTCTTTCCATTTCCTTACAAATGGGGCAATGTCATTCTTTCTGATGGAGGCATAGAATTTCATTGTGTATATATACCACATTTTCTTGATCCATTCATCTACTGAGGGGCATCTGGGTTGGTTCCATCTCTTAGCTATGGTAAATAATGCTGCAATAAACATAGTTGTACTGGTGGCTTTAGTATGGTCTTGTTTGTGATCATTAGGGTACATGCCCAAAAGTAGGATGGCTGGGTCACAGGGGAGCTCTATGTGGAAACAGTCAGATAAGTTGATGTTAGGCAAAATGAACCCCAAGATAAGGACTCAAATGGTTTTTCTTCCTTGCTATTGTTTCTAACATATTTATGAGATGACTTTTTTGTTGCTTCCTATGCTCCTCTCCCACGGTATAACCCCTGTTTTCACTGTATTTGATGTTGGTATAATTTGTGGACGGGAAAGGAAAAAAACAAATTGTTTAAATAGGGATACAGGTGGACCCATTGTAACAATGAGATGTACAAGATGCTATGTCGAAAAACAAACTTTACAACTTTTGTGGGAAGGGAGGGGCAAGCAGGAAGGTGGGGGGATAGATGGGAGGGCAAAGATGGTAAGGGGAAACAAAGGAAGAGGCAACAATGCTTGATAAGAAATGTACTCACTACCTTGCTCATGTAATTGTAACCCCTCTGTATGGTATTTTCATAATTTAAAAAAATATTATTTAAAAAAATTAAAAATATAAAATAAAAAAACAAACAATTTTTGTCCTTCACTTGACTACACAAAAGAATCCTAACTGTCTCAGTTTGAATAAATTCCATCTTTACATGAACTCACTGAAAAGCACACATAACTTTATCATGCCTTATACCACAATTAAATGAGTGATATGCTTGTATCCTTTTTTCAACTTGAATTTACAGAGTCTGGAATATAATTCAATGTATAGGAATATCAAACTCATTACCAAATGTTTCCTGTGTATTATTGTATAATTTTGTAACTCTAAACATTAAAACCATAAGCCCCAAGTGTTAAAATATTTAGGCAATCCCATGAATGTAAAACAAATTTATAAAACTTTAATATTCACCTTGAATTTGTTGTTGTAAAATCTCATAACTTTTCTTCTTTGCTAACAAATTTTCATATTCCCTGTCAAAGCATTAATAAACATGTTTTAATATATCAAAAATAAGAGTTTAAATCATACATCATGAAAATTGAAGGAATGACACAGATCAAGATGCAACGTACATAAAAACTTCTTTGTTAAATGGCAAAAAAATTCAATACATCATCTAAAATTTAATGAAAGTGATGGAAGAAGTGTGTTGGGAGGGGTGAGTGAGAATGTTGAAAGGGGCAACATTGTTCAAGATGTACTGTTTTCATACACTGCTTTGGTGAATGGCAACTCCTTTGTACAACTACTCAAAGATAATAAAATATTTTTCAAAACACAAAATGCATGCAAAAGCACCATCACTTTAAAAAAAGATGATAAAACTAGTCAAAAAACTAATAAAATGCATAAGATTCTTTAATCAAGTAAAACGTATAAGTAGAATTAGGCTAGACTTTTAAGTTCCTGAAATGAAATAAGTTTTTTTTTAATTTTACTCATAGTTATCATTGGAATGCACTAATAATACTCATTAGCATAATTCTATGGATTCTGTGTATATCATGAATATAATTAGTCACATTCACAACAATAATAGCAAATATAATGAAAAATAAATTGGCAGAAACAAGAGATTTATTTTTGCTAATGTGAAGCTGCCAGCATTGTTATAATTAACCTCTCTGACTTAACCTCTCTAAACTTCAATTTCCTCATCTATTGAAATACATGTAAAATGTTATCATACTTATGAGGAAGCAGTTGTAAATATAACAGGAGAGTTTACATGTAAAGTTTGTAGAAAAATACCTAGCAACCACCCAACAGTAAAATATCAAGTATGAATATATAGCTCACTTGAATTTACCTCTGAATTCAAGATTTAGTTATTCAAGTCACATGATAGTCATCTCATAGATACATAAGAGATATCAGTAAACTATTTTTGCCAACTGCCTGTGGCTTATGCCTATAATCTTAGCAACTAAGGGTTTGAGACTTGAAGGACCTGGGCTCAAAGCCTGACTAGGTGTAAAGGTCCATGAGACTTCAACTCCAATGAAGAATCAAAATGCCAGAATGGAGATGTGGCTTAAATGGTAGAACATCAGCTATGAGCAATAAAGCAGAGTGAGAATGTGAATCTGTGAATTCAAAATAAAATATTCTCAAAATAAATTATGAAATTAAACTAAGTAACAAAAAAGTAGTATCTTACTAAAAAGCAGCCCCTCAAACTCTGGGCTTTTTGCTTTAATAGTATGAAACATTGTGTATAATATTATGTATACATTATGTATTTGTTAGTTCATAACAATGTGTAAAATGATTATTTGTAAATGAAAATTTTAAGTTGGTTATATAATTAGATAGATATTCATGTTTAAGTGAATATTTCATTAGGCCTTATTTTCCTATTTATTATGAACAACACATTTATTAAATTGAGATCCTATAAGCTATCTATTTTAAAGCTAGTTGAGTTGAATAAAATTCTTATTAATAAAAGTACAGCTACTAAGGATTTGGAAAATTATTAATGGAAACAAAAAGTTCATTCCAATTGAACTGAATTGAAAATTAAAAACTCTGGGTAATGGGTACTCCACTGTATACTGACATCTATATTCTTAAAATTATCAAACAAAACTGAGTAAATATTCTAACTTTGTTTAGAAGCTCTATATATAATAGTAATATCCAAACCACAGTCTTTCATTTTATTCTTACTATTTGTCCCCTGTTATATTTTATTTAATTATTCATCAACTTACATGGATTTCTGGAGGTATTTAGGTGCGTGTTTAACGTAATTTCTTAGTTGTTCTAGTTTTCCTATTAGCTTTCCTAATTGTGAATAGGCCAAAGCAGGTCTTTCATCAAGTGTAAAATCATCTGCAAAATTTTGATCTTTACTTATCTAAGACAGTAAAATTAACAAGTTAGTTAGAAAATATCCATTTTTATATCATACCTCAAAGACATTTTATTATTTTCCTTAACAAATATGATTAGCTTTTAAGTATTATTGCTATTTCTAGATGTAATCAAAGCTGGTGTCACATTTTCTGTATATATTTCTATGGGTACTTATCAATAGCACTAAAACTAAATGAGGCTTCACATCAAATATTCAGTTTACTATTTTGATACATAGAATTTTAAAGAAGCTCAACTCAAAATAACTAGAAAAATTCTAAAGTAGTTGCTTCAGTTAAATTCTATTATCCACATTATCATAATTATAGAATACAATTGTTTTTTCTAAAAAGCCTATAATGTTCAACTACTAAATCCAAGAAGTTAATATGTATCTATGGAGCTGCCGATCTTTGGTCTGTACTGGTAAACCTGGGTCCTTTTGTTTATCAGAAGAAACTAGTGGTGAGGAGAATTAGTATGATTCATAGAGCAAAATGATACATCATGATTAATAGTTTAGATCATAAGTTCACTAGAAAAAACATTTGATCATTTTTGTTGTGGATTTATACATTGAAAAAGTTGTGATGCAAAATTAGAAGTATACTTGTTTATTAAGTATTTCCTCTGGAAATTAACATTATTTGGGAATTTCAGCATAATAAAGATGATGCTAATGAATACTAACTGTATATAAAATGAGAAAAGCAATTTGTGGTTGGGTTGTTCATTACACAAAACCAATAAAATTGCTTCTCCTTTATCTAATTGGAGAAGTGATACTACCATTCACCAAGATAGGAAACATTGAAAAAGGATTAACCTTGGTACAAGTTTTGCCCCATTGAATTTGAGATAGAATAAATATGGAATTCAAAGTTCTATTTTGAGCTAGAAGAGTTTGCTTATAAATCACTAGCACAAAGTTAATAATTCATGAACTAGAAAATTGGATGAAGTTACTCATGTGTAATGTTTGGAGGAAAAAATGGGTAGCCATAAAATGAGATCTTGAGGCATGCCAATATTTACTGGTTTGGTAAAGGAGATAACTTTGGAAAAGATTGATCCAAAAAGTCTAAGCAATAGCCACAAGAGTGTAAATTGCAGAAAATAAAAGATTGGAGTTTTCAAAATGAGAAATTGATCAATAATCACTAGGAATGTGGTCAAAAACAAAGTCTACTGAATTCATTAACAAAACTGTTCAAGAACAATATGGAAATTATTTTATTTTGAAGACAGAATTCAAATATGTGTAGGTTGAAATGTACTTTGGAATTAAGAACACATTATACTAAATTAATATAGAAATTAATTCAGCTATACACCTATTATAAGAGCATGATAGCTGACCTCTAATTGTAAGTATCCATAAACAACTAAAATGCTATCTTTTGATACACTTGTAGGCTCTTACTAAGGACACAATTCCCAGATTATCATTTTCTATGCTGCCACTATCAACTGAATAAAAATTTTAAATAAAACCAATTGCTTTACTGCCAAACTATTACCTACTATTTCTCTCCACTCACTTATAAATCTGGAGTTTTGTTTATACCCAACTATAATCCAATGTCTCTTTCCCTAATATGAGTAAATTTACATGCAAATTTTTAAAAATTAGATAATAAAAATTGCAGTTACAGATATAGGCTTGAAATAGAGAAGAACATATCATAAACAAGAGAAAAATATAAAATTTAAAGCTAAAGGGGCCAGGCACTTGTGGCTCCTGCCTAGAAACTTGGGAGGCTGAGATCTGAGGATCACAGTTTGAAGCCAGCCCAGGGAGGAAAGTCCAAGAGACACTTATCTCCAATAAACTACTCAGAAAAAGCAGGAAGTGGCACATTGGCTCAAGTTATAGAGCACTAGCCTTGAGCACAGGGAGGCTCAGGAACAGAGCCCAGGCCCGGAGTTCAAACCCCAGGGAAAAAGAAAACTAAAAGGAAGGATACATATGATTTAGACACAATTAATATACAAGGGAGAATCAAAACAAGAGAAGAACCAATTAAATAAGCCAATATCCTACAACAAGATATAGGAAGCTATCAAAAGTCTTCCAACA
Source organism: Dipodomys merriami (assembly GCF_024711535.1). NCBI lineage: Eukaryota > Metazoa > Chordata > Mammalia > Rodentia > Heteromyidae > Dipodomys > Dipodomys merriami. The sequence goes on from NW_027205603.1 coordinate 22,347,275, forward strand.
AAAAAAAAAAAGCCTAGGACCAGATGGATTCACAGCAGAATTCTATAAGACCTTTAAAGAAGAAATAATACCCACACTCCTCAAGCTCTTCAGAGAAACAGAGAAGGAGGGAGCTATCCCAAACTCATTCTATGAAGCCAATATCACACTCATCCCCAAACCAGGCAAAGACCCAACCAAAAAAGAGAATTACAGGCCAATTTCCTTGATGAACACAGATGCAAAGATCCTTAACAAGATTCTAGCTAACAGAATCCAGAAACACATAAGAACAAGAGAAGAAAAGTCCATTACAAAATGAAAGAAAATTTTAAGTATAAAGTGAATACAAGAGGGAGGGGGGACCAAGATGGTCACAAGAGAGTAGGGAAACACCACAGCTCTCTCCAACCAACAAGAGAGTTCAAGTTCTGATGCTTAATTTCCCCAAGAGACTGACAACAAAAATATGAACACCCAGAGAAAAACAGGAGGCAGAAAAAAAAAAAAGAAAGGAAGAAAAGGAAGAATTTCAGAATGGAAAAGCACGAAGATCCTTTCCCTAAGCCTTGCTGGTGCAGCAATGCCAAACGGCAGCCAGCCCAGCCCGGCAGGGTCTGCTGGAGCCCTCAAAGACAAAGGGGGTCATTTGTAGATCACCTGCACAGAAGATACCTGAGGTACCAGTGCTGGCCCGGCTGATTGCAGAGAACAGAGAAACCTTGGAGCTGGGAAACTGCACAAAGACCCCTCTCCCACCCCTCCCCCGTGGAGCTGAGTGTCTCCGTCCTGCCAAAGCCACTTGGCCCCATGGCCCCACAGGGGGATCCCCAAAACTACAGGTGTCTGCCTGCACAACACCAGTGCAGAACACCCTCAAGGTACTGGTGCTGATCCAGAGAGCGCAAACAGAGACAAACCTCAGCGCTCAGAACCTGCACCGAGATTCCCTTCCCCACCCCTCAGCCAGAGGCCAGCACAGCCAGCTCAGCTGACCCAGACAGCAGCAACAGAGGACTAGATGGCAGAAATACTGACACAGAGCTGTTGACACAGAGCTGTCACTGCCCAGCCCAGCCCATAAGCACCTCAACCAAATGCAGAGTGCAGAAGCAACCAGCGGCCTACATCACACAGCAACAACAGCTGGAGAATTCCCAACTAGCTCCAGGGTGAGTACCCTGTAGGGGACAACATATCCCCTCTCAAGGGAGACCAGAGCTGGCGGGAACCCCCAGATCTTGAACCAGACCCCTGCCCCAACACCTGGACTACAGGGCCCACTAAAACTGGGAAGTCTTCAAGAGCTCCACCAGCCTGTGGAGCACAGCCAGCCAGCCAGGCAAGATCAAGAGTGCCCCTGGAAGGGAGCTTAAACACCCAAGCTAGGAACAGTGCCTGTGGGTCACAACAACCAACAGTGGAAGAAACCCAAACTCTGTACTCCAGGCTGTGTAACCCAGGCAGATACCCAGCAGCAGAAGTCCCCGGCAGGGGACCGGAAGCCAGGACCAGGCCTGAGGATCAGGTGCCTGAGCAACACAAACAACTCCTCCTGATTGAAGTCAGAAGTTGAGCACACACCTCATCAGATGGGGGAAAGAAGAGAAACGCACCCCCTGGGAATTGCACCCATGACAGCAAAAGTCCTGTGTGTCCAGTGAAGGAAAAGAAGAAGCCCAAACCCCACCAAAACTTTACCTATACATCCCAGGCTAGGGATTGGACAACTCTGACCTCCAGCACCTAATAATAGTCAGGATCTCAAGCTGATAAGCTGGCTCAGCGGTAGAATGCTTGCCTTGCATGCATGATGCCCTGGGTCTGACTCCTCAGCACCACATAAGCAGAAAGGGCCAGAAGTGGCAATGTGGCTCAAATGGTAGGACTATATCCTTGAGCTGTAGAGCTGAAGGACAGTGCCCAGGCCCAGAGTACAGGCACACGACTGACCAAAAAGAATAAATGAATTAAAAAAATCAGGAGCTCATAGCAGACTCCAGCAACTGGGAGAGTACATCCAGCACACCCAATCTTGCCAAGAGCACCTGTAAGAGTAAACAGGAGCAGTCTAGGCAGCTCAATCCTTCTAAAGGCAGGAACTGACAGTGATCTACAGACAGCCTAGAGCCCTACATGGGTCAGACTAGCAGCTGGAATTGGGCCTTTCCCCCAACAGAACAGAGACCAGGTATAGATTCTTTCAGCCAACCCAGGGCTAAGAACAAGCTTCATTAATTGATCCAGGAACCAACCCAGAACCAAGTAAGGACAGCCACCTGTTGACCAAAGCAGTCAACCAAGTTTTTCACCCTAAAACGACACAGTACACGTTCTTCTCAGCAGCTCATGGAACTTTCTCCAAAATAGACCATATCATAGTTCATGCAAGGAACTTAAGCAAATACACAGGGATTGACATAATCCCCTGTATCCTGTTTGACCACAGTGGAATCAAGCTAGTTCTCAAAAACAAAGCATACAGCAGCAATTACTCAAATACATGGAAATTGAACAGCACACTTCTGAGCAACACCTGGGAAACAAGAAATTAAAGAAGAAATAAAAAGTTCCTTCAATACAATTAAAATGAATATACATCACAAAGAAACCTGTGGGACACAGCAAACGCAGTCCTGAGGGGGAAATTTATCACCTTCAGTGCCCACATCAAGAAAATAGAGAAAGACCAAGTAAATAATCTTATGTTGCAATTAAAACTGCTAGAAAAACATGAAAAAATGGAACATAAAGTTACTAAATGAAGCCAGATAACCAAATTAAGAGCTGAAATTAACAAGATAGAGAATAGGAAAACTATAAATAAAATTAATAAAACAAAAAAACTGGTTTTTTGAAAAAATAAATAAAATTGATGGACTTTTGGCAAGACTAATTAAGAAGGGAGGAAACTCAAATCAACAAGATTAGGGATGCCACAGGAAAAATCACAACAAATACCCAAGACATCCAAACAATTATAAAGAACTAGTTTCAAAAGTTATACTCACTGAAGAAAAGAAACCTAGCAGAAATGGATGCATTCTTAGAGAAATACAAGTTGCCCAAACTGAACAAAGAAGAAATAAATCAATTAATAAGCCAATATCTTACATTGAGATACAGGAAGCAATCAGAAGTCTTTCAACAAGGAAAAGCCCAGGACCAGATGGATTCACAACTGAATTCTATAAGACCTTTAAAGAAGAACTAATACCCATACACCTCAAGCTCTTCGGAGAAGCAGAGAAGGAGGGAGCTATCCCAAACTACAATGCCAATATCACACTCATCCCTAAACCAGGCAAAGACCCAATAATAAAAGAGAACTACAGACCAGTCTCTTTGATGAATACAGATGCAAAGATCCTTAACAAAATTCTAGCTAACAGAATCCTGAAACACATTAAAAAAATCATACACTATGACCAAGTAGGCTTCATCCCAGAGATGCAGGGATGGTTTAACATACGTAAATACAACACATCATCAGATATAAGGTCAAGAACCACATGATTATCTCCATTGATGCAGAAAAGGCTTTTGATAAGACACAACATTCATTCATGTTAAAAGCTCTGGAGAAAAACAAGAACAGAAGGAACATTCCTTAAAACAATAAAAGCCATATATGACAGACCAATAGCCAATATTATACTTAATGGGGAAAAACTACAACTAATTCTCCTAAAATCAGTAACAAGGCAAGGATGCCCACTGTCTCCACTCCTCTTCAACTGGAACTCTTAGCCAGGGCAATAAGGCAAGAAAAAGACATTAGGGGGATCCAGATAGGGAAGGAAGAGGTTAAACTATCCCTTTTCACAGATGACATGATACCATACCTCCATCCCAAAAACTCCAGCCCCAAACTCTTAGAACTTATAAACCAGTTGGGCAAAGTAGCAGGATACAAAATCAACCCACAAAAATCAGTCGCCTTCCAGTACACCAACAATTTACAAGCAGAAAGGGAAATAAAGGAAACAACCCCATTCACAATAACCCCCCAAAATAAAATATATAAGAATTAACCTAACCAAAGATGTAAAGAACTATTTAATGAAAACTATAAAACCATAAAGAAAGAAATACAGAGGACACCAGGAAATGGAAAGACTTCCATGCTCTTGGATAGGCAGACAATATAGTGAAAATGGCCATACTGCCAAAATTAATATACAAATTCAATGCAATTCCTATTAAATCTGAATGATGTACATTACTGAAATACAGAAAATAGTCCAAAAATTCATATGGAACAACAAAAGATCTAGAATAGCCAAAACAAATCTAGGCAAAAAAAGACAACATGGGAGGGATCTTGATACCGGACTTCAAACTCTACCATAGAGCCATAATAACTAAGACAGCCTGGTACTGGCACAAAAACAGCCCCAAAGACCAATGGAATAGAATAGAAGATCCAGAAATAAAACCACACACCTACAGTCAGCTGATATTTGACAAAGGAGCCAAAGACATGCAGTAGAAGTACAGCCTTTTCAACTACTTGTGCTGGGAAAACTGGGCGGCCACATGCAGAACACTAAAAGTGGACCCAGCCTGTCACCATGCACTAACATCAACTCAAAATGGATTAAAGACCTTAACATCAAACCTGAATCTCTGAAACTACTGCAGGACAGAGTAGGAGAGACACTTGAATTTATAGGCACAGGCAAAAACTTCCTGAACAGAGTCAATGGGACTACCTTAAAATAAAAAGTTTCTGCACAGCTAAAGACATAGCAACCAAACTAGAAAGAAAGCCAGCTAGGAAAAAATATTTATAAGCAATGTATCAGACAAGGGGTTAATATCCAGTATATACAGGGAACTCAAACTAATCCCTCCCAAACCCAACAAACCAATTACTAAATGGACAAGGGAACTAAAGAGAGACTTCTCAGAAGAAGAGATAAAAATGGCAAAGAAATACATGAGGAGATGTTCACCATCCCTGGTTGTAAATGAAATGCAAATCAAGACAACCCTGAGATACCACCTTAACCCAGTCAGAATGGCCCACATTCTAATGTCAACCAATGACAAATGCTGGAGGGGATGCAGAGAAAGAGGAACCCTATTACACTGCAGGTGAGAATGTACACTTATACAACCACTTTGGAAAGCAGTATGGAGGGCCCTCAGAAAGCTAAATATTGACCTCCCCTATGACCCAACCATACCATTCCTAGGCATCTATCCTGAACAACAGGAACTTGGATTCAAGGACACATGCACCTCCATGTTTATTGCAATATCCAGAATATGGAAACAACCCAGATGCCCCACCATAGATGAATGGATCCAAAAATTGTGGTATCTATACACAATAGAATATTATGCCACCATTAGAAAGGACAAAATAATGGCATTTGCAGGGAAACGGATGGAACTAGAAGAAATCATGTAGAGTGAAGTAAGCCAAGAGCAAAGAGACAAATGGCACATGTTTTCCCTGATAAGTGGATGTTAAATCCAAAACATAAGGTGATACAACAAAGTTAACAAGACTTGAGAAAAAAAGGACCTCCACTCATCTGGTTGAATCACTACTAAATAACGCCATGCTGCTGATCACATATATGGTATATATGTGCACACTAGAGGAAAACAAGGAGGAGGTCACAGAACTAGAAGGAATCAGGGAAAAACATACAACAGTGGGACCCATCAGCTGCACTGGACATTGATCAAAATGAACTAAGCAACTCAGTGGCAGTGATGGGAGGGAGGGAACAAGTGGGAAAGAGGTAACAGCTGAAGCTAACTAAGCAAAAAGAAAGGAATATACATATCACTTGATGTGGAACAAATAACTATATTGTCAAAGCTCATAGAACTCATAAACTTTATAGATCATGGTAGACAATTTGTCCCATGAAAGAATGTTTGTGAATTTAACTAAGCATCACTATTCCACAATACTGTGAAATTTGTGAAATTATGTAATCACTTAATCACAATAAAGAATTTGCAAAAAAAAAACAGAGCAAGAAAAAGTAATTTGCCAGGTAGTATTTGGAGAAATTATATGTAACCAATTATATAATTTTCTTTAGGAACGTTTCACAACTGAATAATAGGGTTAGATTTTCTTATAAAGGAGTAACAAACAGTTGGAAAAATTAGAAGTTAACCAATTTACTATAATCAAGTGTATAATCGAGAAAATTTAGCAAAGAGAATATAAAACCTGAAGAAATAAATACATTGTATCTCTTTTGCATATGAGCTTGTGCTGGGACTTGTATTTAGTGTCTCTCACACTAATAGATTGTTTTTTTTAATCAAGGCTGACCCTCTATCACTTGATCTACAAGTCCACTTCCAGCTTTTCCTGGTTAATCAGAAATAAGATTTCACCAACTTTTCTGAGTAGACAGACACAAAACCATGTCTATATACCTTAGTGTCCTGAGTAGCTAGGACTCCAAGTATGAGTCACTACTCTCAGGCTGAATGAGGTCAGAATAACTGGAGCAGTATTTAAAGTATTTCAATTATTTATCTCATATATAGTGTCATTTCAACCAATGACCCACCACTTGTATAGTGGTGGTTCAAGTGTCATCATGCCTATTTGTTCCTGCAAGTATACGTATTGATGTTCACACAATAACATTTACTATAATGTATGGAACTGTTATCAACTGTAACTTGAGTGATAAAATTGTACAGTTTAATAAATGATTGCCTAAAGAAGCGATAGTTTGAAAGAAAGAAAGAAAGAAGGAAGGAAGGAAGGAAGGAAGGAAGGAAGGAAGGAAGGAAGGAAGGAAGGAAGGAAAAGAAAGAAAGAAAGAAAGAAAGAAAGAAAGAAAGAAAGAAAGAAAGAAAGAAAGAAAGAAAGAAAGAAAGAAAGAAAGAAAGAAAGATCCAGAATGACTGAAAGTACAAGCCAAAGGAGGAAAATTTCAAAGAACTGAAAGGCAAGATTTGGTATAGACCATGTACACAACAGAAAAATAAGTGTAAGAGGAAGAGAGGTAGACACAATCATGAAGAAAACAGAGTTCAGAAAAAAGTCTCTAAATTTAAAATATAAGAAAGTAGAAGACAAACTGAATTTCTTTGTAATTATAAAGAATAGTGTTTACAAGAGTACAGAAAATTCTTCCCTGAATCCTACTTCTCTGCAAAGACACTAACCAGTATGGCACATTAAAAAAAACACACACACACATCTTCCCAGTATCAGCTATACGTGTTCTAAAGTAAAGTGCCTGTATATCATGAAGCTCTTCCACTCTGGAGCCAGATATAAGGTAATAAGACTCACCATTTATTTCTTACTTTTCTATTTATATTCAAAATAAACGAGTTTCATTTCTTTAATAAGCCAGGGCTTTTAAAGTGTGTTTAATTGGAATAAATGAGAAAAAAAGTTCTATAGAATAATTCTATAAATCACTAAAGCTAACTTGAAAATTGCCTTTTATGTTAGAAGGATATACAAAGCCTTTTCTAAAATAGAATAAGTCAGAAACCAGTAGTTTTCAAACTGGTATTAAAGTACTTGAAACTCACAAATACATGGCAAATTTAGAAAAATATATACAATTTGGACTTGTGCTTATGATTTTAAATATAGGAGAAATTTGGAAGTTAATAAATCCTTGTCACTTTTTATGCAAATTAGGAAATATGGCTAAATATTTGATATTCAATTTTAAGAGAAAGAATGTGTCAGTTAAGCTAAGAATATACAAAATTTATGTGGGAATATAGCATTTAAATCATTGAGAAATACATTGTTCCATCCACTAATTACTTCTCTTACACAGTAAAAAATTACTTTATATCTGGCAGTTATTAATTAAAAAATAATTTACATATACTGCAAATTAGTTTTGAAATGAATGGAAAAACAATTAATGATCAAGAAACAAATATTTACCTCCTCCATGTGATTGACTTGTTGTTGAAACCACTTTTTAAAAAATAAAGAATAAAAAGAGTTACTTACAAGTAATAAATGACAAGCTAAACTTTTTCATTGAAATGAATATGTATATACAATTCTCTGTGCTCCATAATTTGTCAAGGATCAGTCCCTTTTCAAGCAACACTTAGGGCTCAGAACAGGGATAATGCAACATACAACTGGATATTTAAAAAATTTATAAAGCAGCAAATGTGCAAATTCTGTCATTGCCTCAAAATGGGAAACTTTGCTTTGTTAATTTGTATTAACCTATTAACTTTTAATAAGATTATTCTACAATACATAGAACATACCTTGAAAAGAGCACGCAAAATCTGAAAAATAAAGTTTTAATTAGTATATTTAAAAATAATTCTTTGTAATATATTTCAATGTTTAATTTATCTTATAACTTTCAGCCATAAAACTACTCATTGTTAATAAGGGAAACCATGGGACCTATGTTTCTTTGGGCCTGACTTACTTCACTTAATCTAATTTTTTTCCAAGCCTTTCCAGTATATGTCTGAGTCAAGCAGAAAAGGTCAGATAAGGTGATGTTAGGGAAATGAACCCTAACATATGTATTCAAATGTTTTTTTTTTTTGCTTTCATGCGATTGTTTTTAATACATTTATAAGATTATTTCTTTGTTGTTTTGTATGTCCCTCCCCCACAAATAACCCTGCTTTCACTATTTGATGTGGTATAATTTGTGGAGGGGAATGGGAAAAACAAGTCGTTTAAATGGGGATACAGGTGGACCTATTGCAACAATGAGAAGTACAAGTCTTTATGATGAAAACGAACTTTACAACTTTGGGGGGGCACGGGAAGGATTGGGTGGGAGGGCGAGGGGAGGATGGGAAGGGATGGGAAGGGGAAACAAAGGAGGAGGCTACAATGCTTGATAAGAAATGTACTCCTTATCTGGCCCATGTAATTGTAACCCCTCTGTACAGTATTTTCACAATAAAAAAAACTTAAAAAAAACTACTCATTACTAAACTATATTATATTTCTATTTATTTGTATTTAAAAACTGTCTTATTTCACCTTACATAGGCAACCTAAAACCTTAGAATAAAAAATAATTTTCTATCTTATATGCATCTCTACTAAGAGGCCCCAAAAGAATTTACAAATATCATGTTCTATTTTTCCAACCATAAATAATAAATAAAATTTAAATACATTTTTCAAAGAGCATTTTATTCTATTTTAAATATTAAGTTTAATAGGAAACAAATTACCTTTACATTTTCAATATAATTTTATTCATGCTAAAGAGATTAACATATCAAGATATTAAATATTATATTACTACTTGACAGTAATTAAGTGTTTTATCACCTTATATTTCCATCAAAAATTAATGAAAGCTGGGCACCAGTGCTCACACATGAAATCCTAGCAATTCCGGAAGCTGAGATCTGAGGATTGACTTTCAAAGCCAGCCTCGGCAGGAAAGTCCATGAGATTATTATCTCCAATAAACCATCAGAAAACTGGAAGTGGCACTGTAAGTGTTTGCCTTGAGCTGAATTGCTGAGGGACAGTGCAAGGCCCAGAGTTCAAGCCCCACAACCGACAAGAAAAAAAAAAGAGGAAACAAAAATTAATGAAAATTCTTGTTCGATGTACAGGACTAGTATTTATCATCAAGGATTTGATTTTGGCCATTTTATTAGGTGAGTAGTGGTATCTTACTACTCCTTAATTTTCTTTATAATGTGGTGCATATTTTTAGAAACTGTATACATTATTTCGTGAGGTATCTGTCCAGGATTTTTATTATTTTTTAATGTTTTACTTTTAACTGACACGTGTACATATTTACGGTGTTCATGTTGATAACTTGATACAGTGATACTTGGTAAAATGATGCAATAGGTGATATTTAAAGAAATTTGCAAGAAGATTAAAGAGTAGAGGTAGAGACAAGGGAGTAATAAGTAATATAAGTAATAAGGCATATAATAAAATTACATATGTGCATATAAAGAAATATCACAGTAGAACTGTTCATGTGTTCAATTTTTAGCTATACTAAAAATTAAAAATAGTGCACAGTAATGGCTATGTGTTTAATCCTGGGTTTTATTACCAGGCAGAGATATAAGAATTTTAGATTGTTGTTTAATGCCAACTTAGTAAATTAGTGAGATTTTATCTCAAAACCCAAGCCAGAAGTGGGGGCCAGGCCTATAATGCCATGTAGGCAGGAAGCAAAGACAGAAGGAGCATGGTTTGAGATCTATCAATCCTCAAAAATACATAACATTTCATCTGAAAAAATACTAAAATAAACAATGATGGTTGTGGCTCAAGTGATGCATTCATTGCCAGATAGTCCAAATTCAAGACTTGAAATCCAAGTTTTGCAACACAAAAGTGTACTCATAACCAGACATATGAAATTGTAACTTCTTTGTGCAGCCACTAAATAATAGAAAAGTACTGCCCCCCACATAAGGAGCCTGGACTGCCATATTCCTACACCCTCCCCCACTGCACTGCAGATAGCCAAAGTCCTTGGGGACTCAAGTGGCTTACCAAGACTTTGTGGGGCAGAAAATTTACACAATGCTGTAGTTATTAATTTACTATAGCATAAAAGTAATGATTATAATATTGAGACCAAATGTGGACGTTTAAAATAATAAACACATTTTAAAAAGTCAAATTTTACAAGTTGGCAAATACAACCATCAGTACAAAATATATTATCAAAGGAATGTATTGTTCCTGTGCATTCGTGGCTCAGACCAATAATGCTCACTACCTAGAAAGCTGAAATCAAGAGGATCATGGATCAAAAGCTGTCTCGTGAGACTCCCTCTCCGAAATAACCAGCAAAAGGGAAGACTGGATTGGGGCTGGGAAGGTGGCTCAGTGGTAGAGCGCCTGAGACCCTGGGTTCGATTCCTCAGCACCATATAAGCAAAAAAGAAAAAAGCTGGAAGTGGCGCTGTGGCTCAAGTGGTAGAGTGCTAGCCTTGAGCTGAAGAGCTGAGGGACAGCGCCCAGGCCCAGAGTTCAGGCCCCACAACCGGACCCTCCCCCCCCCCAAAAAAAGGGAACACTGGAGGCATATCTCAAATCATAGACCACCATCCCAACAAGCAAATGGAGAAAGATCAAGGCATAAAGTTCAGGTTAGAAAAGAACACATTGGTTGGTGAATTTAAATAAATTTATTTCTTATTAAAAGGAAAGAACATATTGTGGAAAGCCCTCCCAAACAAAATTAATAAAACATGTAAACATGTATAGCAGCAAAGCAACACCCAAGATAAAACAAAAACAGAGCTTAATTATGAAGATAAAATGATCAGAAAAAATTGAGAGTGATTGACACTACATAATTAAAGAACAAAGAAGATAAAGATCAGCTAAGGCCAATATAAATTAGTGAATCTTTGTCAGGGATTTTTTTTTTTTTTTGTCAGTTGTGGGGCCTGAACTCTGGGCCTGGGTGCTGTCCCTCAGCTCTTCATCTCAAGGCTAGCACTCACCACTTGAGGCATAGCTCCACTGCTGGCTTGTTCTGCTTATGTGGTGCTCAGGAATCGGACCCAGGGCCTCATGCATGCAATGCAAGCACTCTACCACTGAGCCACCTTCCCAGCCCTGTCAGGGATTTTTATAAGTAAATACACACATATGTTGTTGATAAAACAATAGTATAAAGGAATGTTAAATCTTATTTGGAAATAATGTATTTTTCTAGCAAAATTTCAAAACTTAGTAATAACATTAGCTTCAACCAGTCCATTAAGGAAACACAAATTTTCAAAAGGAAATGAGATCATGGTCTGTATTTCAAATCAGAGTTAATTACAAGATATTTAATAGTAGTTATATACTTTGGAAATAGTACTCTACTGATTTTTATACCCTTTTGTCTACTTTTATTTTAATGTCAACTGTCATTAATTAAAACATCTTTATAATATAAAATCTCTTATTTTCTGTTTTGCTAGTCCTGGGGCTTGAACTCAGGACCTGGGTGCTGTCCCTGAGCTTCTTTTGCTCAGAACAAGGTATATACCACTTTTGAGCCACAGCTTCACTTTTGCCATTGTTGGTAATTTATTGGAGATAAGAGTCTCACAGATTTTCTTGACCAGGTTGGCTTTGAACTGCAATCCTCAAATCTCAGCTCCACTTACAGCTAGAATTACAGGTATGAGCCATCAGCATCCAGATATAAATACATTTTTAAAAACCAAAATAAAGCAATAATTTTTCAGCTGAAAGTACATGTTACCATCAATGCTATGAAAAATTCAAAGATCTAAATGACTATGTGAAGGCTAACTTAAAAAAATTATACTTTAAATATTTTGTGATTATTTAAATGTTTGAATACAGGCTAATATTGATTGACATGACATTAAATTTTCAGTAACAAATACAAGTTTTAATAGTTTGCTCTTAGCATTTTATACAGAATACATACAGAACGCTCTTCTTTACATGATTGTTCTAGCTGAGTTGCAAGTTCTGAACAATATGTCATGAATGATTTCAAATTTCCAACCTTTCAAAAAATAACAAAATAGAAAAGTAAGTTTAATTTCAAAACATGTGAATATTAGTCTGTTGCATATTTCTTGGTTACATTTCTCTAAATTTTCAAAACATTTTGGTTTGTTGTGTAGTTCATATCCCTTCAAACATTTGAGGGAGGAAATCATGATTGAAATGCTATACTAGTAAATATACTATATAAGAAAAAAAGCAGACAAAAATACATTTTGAGAGTGGCTTATTAATGACATATACCCAGTTAAATCTCTTTTCTGCTTTTCCCCTTACAGTAAATCAAGCATCTAGCCTTTTTTTCTGAAATTTTGACTGGCCTGATGAATGCACCCACAATATGTATTCAGCATGGCTAGCAGTACAGTTAACTAGTAGAATCTTCAGTCTGTTATGAGAGAGGCTGTGGGCTTGATCCCAGCAATATAACAAAGAAAGAAAAGAAGAAAGGAAAGAGACTGTGATATAGAAAGATTGTGAATAACTTTAAATGTAAGTTATTTGCCCAAAGCCAAAAACTACTATTTTCACTTAGTGAGCAATTAAAGAAAACCTAGTTAAACATGAACCCTACAAAATGATTAAGTTATTTCTAATAGGGAAGTGATTTGTAAATCAGTGAAGTGATCCATGATGAACAAAATGTAGATGCTCATATCAGTTAAGATTCTGATAGTTTGTCATGTAGCTTATGTTCCCTTAATACTTTTTGACATACTCCTAGGAAAATTCTAACCATTGAGAGATTGGGAAAATGAATGGACTGGAGCTACCAAGCATAAATATAAAGCAAAGCCATTAGTGTACTTGAAACTTCCCCAAACTCTAATTCAGCTATGAAAATATAGAGTATATGTATATTAATTTGACAAACTTTTCATTTTAACCATATAAAACAAAGAGATAAGATGGAGTGAAAAAAGTTGAAAAATATGGAAAGGAATGATAATAAAAACAGGAAATCATGAAATTTAAGGTAAGAAGTTTAAAGGAAGATTTGGGGCACTAAAATCAGTAGGACCCAAAATAGCAAATTATAATGAGCTCATATATATTCTCTGGAGTCCTAATATCAGACTGAGTAGGAAAGTTGGAGGATTGGGCCAGAGATTCAAATTATGTAACAGTTACTAGATGCGATGATCAAAGGATGTCAACTTGTCAATTAGTGATTGAGGTGAAGTAGAAGATGATTACTTTTAAAAATTCAGTTATTTGAAAATGTTTACTATATGGATATAATTCAGATGATAAAGGCTTACGCATGTAATTCTAGCTTCTCATAATGATGATTATTAGAGAATTGTAGTCTGAAGTCAGAAAAGTTCAGGGGACTTCATCTCCAATTAACCAGCTAACAGGAAGTATGGAGGTGTAGCACAACTAGTAGTGCACTTGGTTGTAAACAAGAAAGTCAAGCAAGTACAATTCCCTGAGTTAAAGATTGAGGTGGTTGGGGGGGAGTAGATTCAAGACACAGGTATGCCTTATTAAAATTTTAGAATAGGGATTGGCCTAGTAGGTTAAATTAATACACTAATATCACATTTCCCAAAAGATCATTTACATGGACAAGGGATTATCTATGAAAAAAGCCTATGGATTCCAAAAGCAAATATTAACTCTTTCTAATGTTAATCACTGTTTCATATATACTTACAGAGTTATATAAGTCTTCCTGCACAGAGTCAGCTTTTTTACTCTTTATATTGTCAAAACTAAATCCATAAGTTTCTTCCAACCCTGAAACCACCTATAAAAATGCAAAGCAAATTAATTGCATCAGTAGTTTAAAATTAGCCACGAAATGTAAATATAAAACCAATTGTGCCAGTATTAGCTTTCCTAGTGAGAGGTTGGAATTTTGTATGTGCAAGGCAGAGGTTACCTCCTGACTATCTCACAAGTAAATTCTAGGCAGTAGGGTATTAATTTCCTCTGATAAACATTTTACTTATGTTGTCAAGATTTGTTGGCAGAGGAAGCAAGCATGTTGTCTGGTACTCAAAGGAAGAAACCTCTTATAACTTCAGAGTTGGATTTTTCCAGACTTCCATCCACATGCCTTCTATAATAAATCTTGTCATTTTTATGTGTTGAATATTGTGTTACCCGCTAGTAGATCATCAAACATGGAGACCATTGTGGCAACACCTACCAATATCAGACTAGAAAATTTCTTACCACGATGAGGTGTTTGATAATTTCTTTGATCTTTTCATCTCCTGCTATTAATCTCTTTGTCTGAATGGATGGAATGGGCAGAGCATACCGCATAATGTTTTCTCCTGTTGGTGGTGATTTTATGACCATTGGTTCAGCTTTATGATGTACTAATTTTGCACCATGTTTTTCCCTTACTTTAGGTGACAATGATAAATTGAGTAGTTGTTTCCTATAAGGCACTTCTGGAGCACTTGCCAAAGCGTGACTAGGAGTTGAAATGTGTTTTGTCGGCTTCATTTTGTTATCCAGGTAGCTTATAAATTCCACATAAAAATTCCTCCCTGTGGATAAACATTGATTTAGAGAAAATCTTCCACTATTTACATAACAAAAATTTAAAGCATTCTAATTAAATTTATATCTTGTTTTTATTACCGTAACCGTTTACTAGGGATACATTGTTATTGATGAATACAGTTTATCCTCCAGAGGCACTTAGTTTCTTGCTGGGGAAATGCAGAGAGGAGAATGACTACAGATTTGATATGTCCGTGCATAGCTAATGGGTTTTTAACTTATGCCTTTCTGGTAATTGACTTGTGAATATCTCTCCATCTTCTTTATTACCTTTCATAGGATTAATGAATCCTTCACTTCCCAAAATTCTGTCATTCAACAAGATTTCCCCTGAAATATTTTTCACTAAATACCACGAAATATCTCACTTAATGTTTTCTTTTGCCAAAGTAAATAAAAATATTTGGTGCTTAATCATTCCCACTTCTAAATTGTGTAGTATGGTTTAATATGTTACAAGTATTATTGTACTCTACCTTCCTTAAATTTTTATGACCTAGGATTTTTATTCCTACTTTACAAATAGAAAATCTGAGAGTGCAAAGTGGTTGCTCAGTTATAAGTACCAGAGCAAACACTGAATTCTAGACAAATTGGTTTTCAAAGCCTTCCCTAAGTAGCCTAAAATAGCATGACCACATCAGCAGAAGTATATACATTATACATTGCTCAATATGAAGTCTCGTCATTATAGATACTTTTTGGATCAAATCAATGTCACCTATGTGCAGTCAACCAAATCCAAAGGAGGTAGACTTGAAGCTACTTGGTGAATATGTTTCTATTGACAAAATTGTTCTTCAAGATTTTTTGAATTTATTCATAAGCTATATGAAACTGATGGTATTAGATGTTTGAGTAGTCAGCTTCTTTTTTCTCAAAATATATCTTGGTTGATATTTCACAGCAAAAACCCTAGTAAAGATCGCTTTTACATTTGCATCATATGTGGTCATATGTCCGTAGCTTGTGACCTTTTCTGCTTGTTCTAGACATATACTAGTTATTACAAATAAAAGAAACCATGGGACCTATGTTTCCTTGGGCCTGGCTTACTTCACTTAATATAATCTTTTCCAAGTCTTTCCATTGCCTAACAAATGGGGCAATGTCATTCTTACTGATGGAGGCATAGAATTCCATTATATATGTATATATATATATATATGTATATATAATGGAATATATAATATATATAAATCACCTTTTCTTGATAGAATTCCATGATATATATAATGGAATATATAATATTATATATATATATATATATATATATCACCTTTTCTTGATCCATTCATCTACTGAGGGGCATCTGGTTTGGTTCCATATCTTAGCTATGGTAAATAATGATGTGATAAACATAGTTGTGCTGGCAGCTTTAGTATAGCCTTGTTTGGGTAAATGCCCAAAAGAGGGATTGCTGGGTAGGGGAGCTCTAGGTGGAGTCTTTTGAGGAACCGCCATACTGCTTTCCAAAGTGGTTGAACAAGTTCACAATCCCACCAACAATATAGTAGGGCATTAAAGGGACCATTAACCACTGAGTTAGTTCATAAGCCCAACTACAGACATCATTCTTTCTAAGATAGTAATAATGTTTCTTAATTATGAAGGAATATATTAACCAATTCTTTCACATTTTTATTAAAATTTGTTTAAATACTAAAGTGTTCAAAGATATAATAATATCCTCCTAATACAGTTATGAACTTAATTGTGAATAACCTAGCAAATATCCTCTGATATCACTGAAAACTTTTACTTCATCCGAGAACTGTTCAATTGTCTTCTTTGTTTCAAAGGAACACTGTAAAACTAGTTGAAAGCATTAGTTTTAAATCATAGTATAAGAAAAGTTTTTTAAAAAGATAATTTGGTGCTAATATTATTAAAATTTCATCTTAAGGCAGAATAAAATTCTCTTTTGAAAACTTTATTATAATAGTAAGTGTATGCATTACAAAACTTAAAGATGGTTATAGTGTTTCACACCTTCAATTTTAACACTCTTATACCCAGGCAAGAGGATCTCAGATAGTAACTCAATATAAGCTCCTGATATAGTCAGATCCTATCTTCTCAGTCATCCACAGAAAAAAAACAATTTATGCCTAATTCCCCTCTGAAAATTTATTTTTTCTTATTGTAATTGTAACTAGATGTTTTAAGTTAATAAGAAAATAATGCAGATACTCAGATGAAATTAACAAAACAAAGCATCAGAAAAATGTTGAAGAGATTATATTGTCAAAAAATTTCATTAAATATACCAAGAAACAAGACTTCCATGAGTAGCTCATGGCACAAAATTAGAGACAAGAGTAGACATACAGAAAGCAAAATGAAGACAGGATCACAGAAGATTGACAGGAGAACTGTGACAAATATTATGTAAGGTAGCAGGAGAATGAAGCACTGACAGCTGGGTTTAGTAACATTGAAGCTGGGCATCTGTGATCTGCAAGACTGGAATAGTTTTATCAACGGTATTAGAGGTGAATGCCTACCTGACATAATTCAGAAGAGAACTGGCAGAGTAAAAGTGGAAACAGTAAGTATGAATATAGAAATACTCCAGATATTTTACTACAAAAGGCAGTAAGTACACAATGTATTGCTGGGGAAAGGATATATGAGCAAGAGGAAAATTTTCCCATATGGAAACTACTAAGTTTGTCTACTAATGACTTGTTACCTATCTCAAAATATATTCAATTCTAAACCTACCACCTGTGAATGTAACCATGTTGGAATAGGGTCTTGGTAAATGTTATTAAATTAAGGTGAGTTTAGAAAAAATTAGAAGGTCCATACTCCAGTGACATTCTCTTCTTTTTATTTGAGGACTGGGTGTGGCTCAGTGGTATGGCATTTGGCCAGCATCTCCAACCGAACAAATGAGAACAAGTATTTCCTACATGAAGAATACAAACCATGTATTTCAATATAGGTTGCACAACTAATGTATGCTAATAAAACAATTTTGAAACTAGAAACATTAGAGAGATTATTCATCAGCCATCTGTCAATGGCTTTCTAATTCAAAGCAAAACCAGACATGAACAGCACATGAAAACAAGCAGTTACTGTAATAAAGAGTCTCTAAGCCAAGAACACCAAAGATTGTGACTACCCACCAGAAGCTGAGAGGGAAGTTCCATATTCTCCCTAAGGGACTTTTGGAAGAGCTAATCCTGCCAACACCATGATTTTTGGATTCATGGTCACTGGAACCATGGAAACCATAGATTTGTATCTCAAACCACTGAATTTCTCTACTTGGTTATTGCAGACTAATTTACTCATAGGTAAATGGATGGAAATGGAAAGCAAGATATGTACCTGGTACTGATTTTGCTGGGATAATATCCCCAAGTAAACAAGAAAAGCTGTTTAAAACATGACAACTTGCTTCAGATAGGTATAAAAGATTGACTCAGCCATTTGTTCATTTTGTTTTGTTTAATAGTAACAGAAAGGAAAAGCAGACATTAGACTATTTTAAAACTGAAATAATACTGTATTCCTTGAGAAAACCCTTTCTCCACTACAAAAGGGCCAAACAAATGGATTCACAAAGTAAACTGATACATAAATATGAATATAATAGTTCCATGCAAGGAATACGTGTGCAAATAAGAAAATCACGAATGATTATACACATTTACTACATTTACATCGTATACAACCATATTGTATCATCATCAGTTTGTGCAAGTTTTTCACTGACATTATGACAAGTAGTTTGTAGTTTTAAACTTCAGTGTTGTTATTTATTTCAAACCTTTTTATGAGAAATTATAGAAAAGCAGAGAAGTCAACTGTGGTGATTGAGTCAGAAATATAATTTTCTTTATATCCTGCACAGAAAATAGAAAGCTGCTAAGGTGCAGTCAGTATCAGGGAATGCAAAAGCGAGATGCCTCTCTCTTATGAAAGAACCAAATGAACTCGCCCCCACCATTTTCACTCCTAGTGGCTGTACCTGAAGAGATTGTTGGAAATTTGTAATCTTGGTCATTTGGCTTTTTGGAGCGAGGCGTGCTCTTAGGCGAGGAATTATGTGTCTGGAAACGTTAGAAATTATGAGTCTCCTAGCTTTTCTTCAAAGAAGAAGCCAGGAAACTCTTCAGAAGCCAGTCCGCATAGTCTACAAATTGGCATTTGCGCTGACAGAATGAGGGCCAGCTCGCCTGGCCCCCTGCTCCAGCTGGATGTTTTCTGAACCTACCGGGGCTGCAACGATCTTAGGGCTCGTGCCACCGGTCCCATTCTGAACCCTTTGTGCCCAGGGGCCTCCGTTGCAACAACTGACTGCAGGGCACGCGCCTCTGATCATTGATGCTCTGACCAGCTATGCCTGCACTACAGAAAACAAAACACAACGAAATCAGCGAATGGGGCGTGAGAAATACAGCAAGCCAAAAATCAGCAGTTATGTCCCTGTGGGAGAAACGAGGAAACCGTGCTTACGACATTGTTGGAGATAAAGAAAACAAACAAATCAATAATTTTTAAAAACTAAAAAAATTGGGCTATCTCGAAGGAGAGCACTATGCCTTAAGCAGATTTGTACCACTGATTGTATTCTTACAATTTGATTGCACGACGTGCTCAAAAATGTCAGGGGTACCAATTCATTAATTAGAATTCTGGGGGCACAAGGAGAAGTTGTTCACATGTGATAGAAAAGTGAACTATCACACATTATGACTTGTCCGTGATATGCATTATCTGCTGAATACACAGGAGTCAGTAGCTGAATGCATGAAGGATTCCTGTCAAGGAGTTTCTTTACAAAAATCAATCACTTCTGCAAGTAGGATTTCAAAACCAGGTAAGTATAAAGTCTTTATTTTTAAAGTATTGTAGATTTTGAAATTATTATTTGCTGTTATATCACTTAAAATTACTTGCAGATAAATATTTCCACCACATTTGGTGAATCACATGTTGTGGAGCTAGGAATTTTGTGTTTAAATTCTGGGTCTGCCACTGAGCAGATACATTATCTTGGGCAATTTACATAGCTATGCTCTGCCCCAGTCTTTGTTTTATAAAATAACTAAGATATTTCTAACTTCACAGAATTCTGAGGATTAAAATGAATTAAATATATACACAATGCCTAGAATAATACATATTATTTACATATTAGCTTTTGAGAACACTAATTCAAATACTTGTTAAAACAAGATTTCCCTTACCTAAGGACTTAGTAATAATTCTCAAAATATTTTGTGCCCTAAAATATTTGAAAATAACAAAAAATGTAGTATATTATTTTCTATCAAACAAAGTAATATATTTTTCCTTTTGCTTGACTAGCAGTTTGATTTAAAGTTAATTCGTTGTTGTGATATTAGTAGTGGTATACTCTGTATCTTAAAGTTATTTCTATTTATATTTGAATCCAAGTTGCAGAAAATTTTCATTTTTGAATAGCTTCACTTTGTAAACTTGGTAAACTTTATAATTAGGAGAAATAACTTAAAACTTCAGCGATTTTACATAAAGATATTAGTTGTGACTCTTAACTAATCTCCTTTTTAATTTTTGTGTACTTGCTGTGTGCATTCTTTCTTTCTTTTTTTTTTTTGGGGGGGGGGGGGAGTCCGGTTGTGGGACCTGAACTCTGGGCCTGGGCGCTGTCCCTCAGCTCTTCAGCTCAAGGCTACCGCTCTACCACTTGAGCCACAGCGCCACTTCCGGCTTTTTTCTTTTTTCTTATGTGGTGCTGAGGAATGGAACCCAGGGCCTCAGGCATGCAAGGCAAGCTCTCCACCACTGAGCCACCTTCCCAGCCCCGCTTTTTTTTTTTAACATTTACTTTTGCCTCCTGCTTCACAGGAGGAGGGTGGAGTCTTTTGATGGCTTGAAGTAGTCACACTCAGGTTATCTCTGCTGCTCTAACATTGGTGACTTTTGGTAAGCCTCAGAATCCATGCACCTGCAGTCCAAAAACTGCCCTACCAACATGCATTTGTGACTTCAATCAAATTCATATTTTAAAAGTTCTAATTGCCAAGAGACACTGTGCTTAAAGTTGTGATTTTAGTTAAAATAAAGTCACTACAATGGACTCACCCCCAAAAAGAGACATTAATTGTAGATTTTCTTTCATTTTAAATATATAATATTTGCTTGAAAGAGTTTCATGAAATTTTTTGGACGAACATCTAATGAAGGCAAAAGGTATGAACTTACAGTTTCTGAATTTACAGTTTAAGAAACAAATAACTTACAGTTTAAGAAATGTAATACCAGAAAACAGAAACATACTTTGCCAGGGGGTAGGGCTAAAGGGAAAAGGGATAGACAAATGGACAGTGGAAACATGGGAAAATACAGTCAAAATATTCATTATATATATATATATATATATATATATATATGAAAATGGAATGAAACAACTTAAAGAAATGGGTAGGATTGAGATAGGAGGGGGAGAATAATGGAAGGTGTGACTTTTGATCAAGGTACACTATACTCATAAATTGACAAGCTGAATTGAAACCCTATTGAACAACTAATTAAAGATAATCTAAAGAACAAATGGTAATAAGAAGGCATGATAGAAAGCAAATAGATGCATTATAAAATATAAAGAAAAATATTTACAATAAGCAAAGAGAGAAAATTTTGCTTATGTAAAGATATTTATTTGCAAAAGGAATTTAGAAATGATAGTTATAACCAGGCATACTAGTGGCTGATGCTTGTAGTTATAGCTACACAGAAGTCTGAGATATGAGGATTTTGGTTCATAGCCAGCCTGGGAAGGAAACTCCATGAGACTCTTATTTCCAACTAACTCTGGTAAAACCAGAGCTGTAGAATGCCAGCTATGGGCACAAAAGTTCAAGAACAGTGCTTATTCCTTTAGTTCAAGTCCCAGAACTGACAAAAAGAAAAGAAAAGAAAAGAATAGTTATGAACAATGTTATCTATAGATGTTTTTGGGTTTTGTTTATTTTAATAATTATAGAGTTTGAACTCAGGGCCTGACCAGAACTTGTACTTGCTTGGCTTGTGTCTATAACTTGGGCTATGCAACCAGCCAAGGTTTTTGCTAACTATGTGGAGATAGAAGCTCAAGGAATTTTTCTTCCCAGGTTGGCTTTTAATTGAAATCCTTTTAGATCTTAGCTCCTGAGTAACTAGGATTATAAGTGTCAGTCATTTGACCAAAATCTTTTTTGTTTCATCTGTGCTTCTGCTTATATTTTTAAAAGTGGATAATTGCCATTTTTGAACATTTAGAATGTGATATAAATGTTGTAGGGAAACGTTGAAATTACATCATATATTTATTTTATAGGTAAAAAGGGAAATAAATTTGTTACTAATTGTTGCTGTAGGTGCGTACTACATACTGATTTGGGGGGTTGTACATATTTTTGTTTCTACTGGAAAAATACTATGAGTGAACTTGTTAGGTATTGCTGCAATTATGCTTAAACTTTGAAAGAGCTCAGTGTTTTCCAAAATGTTTGCATAATTTTGCATTGAGTCAAAATTGAGGGTCATTGTTTCTCCATAGGCTTGCCAACAAGTTCTGCACTCTTTAATGGAAAAAGTTACCATCCTAGTAATATGAATTAAGACATGATTTTTTCCTTTGAACTTTCTAATGATAAATGAGATCGTATAGAGAGTATATATCTCTCTTCATGAACTTTGACCAAGTTCTATATCACTAATTACCCATTTTTATCTTTAATCTCTCAATATTTAAATTTAATTTTCACTTAAATTTTATCTATAAAAATCTCCTTTCCATCCTATATTCAATTAAAAAATATGTGGTTTTTAAATATTTTCTGATACAGTGGGTTGCCTTTTTTCCTTCCTTTAGGAAGACTTCAGCACAATGGTATTTGACTTTTATGTAAACTATTTTACCTTTTATGCCTTTGGTGTACTGGCATAGAAACTATCACCAAATTTGATAGGAAGATTTATTCTGATGGTTTCTCAGAGTTTTAATTTTTTATTCATTTTGCTGCTATATTTTGGATTGATTTCACAGAGAGCATTTATAGAGAACATTTTATACAAAGCTATATATTATCATAGTCTAACTTTTGCATGTAGATATCTAAATGTCTTACCACAATGTCTTGATTTAAAAAAGATCTACTTTTTCCATATATTTGTTTTTGGAAAACATCTTAGAAATCACTTTGCAATTAATATGTGGGTTTGTTTTTGAATTATCATTTCTAATATAAAGATCTAGACCTCTTTCGCTAATCCAGTACCAAATCCAATTGAATTATTAAATGAGAAAATGCTGTCAGGTTTCTTTATTGCACAAACAACTTGTTGTCATCTTAAATTCACAACTAGTTCCTCTTGTGACCCAGTATCAAATTCTTTGTGTAATATTGAAGTTGATCCTTTTCATGGCACAGATTCTACATTCTCAGAAATTAAATTTGCCTGTACTCACCTATATTTAACATAATCAGACAGAGATAAAAAAATATAGCAGTAAGTTTAATTGTATTTTATAGGACAATATATGATGCACACAAAAAAACAGTTTATTCCATGGAAAAAAATATTCAGGATTACAAAATCAGAAGTGTTCAGGAAATGTATCAATGATAAATTGATAAAATAACTGAAATAACTGGAATTCCAAACCATATCACATATAAAAACATTGTCCATAGATGGTCTTCAACATGCAAACAAATGTGAAATAAAAGCAATAATTTTCTCCAATTTCTAATTCTTTTTGCATTTAATTTCTTAATATCTAAGAGACATTTGTAGTCTAAAAATGTTTCCATAGTGTTCTTATGTGGAAAGGAATTTGAAGATATGATGGAGATTTGTTAATAAGTACAGCTGCTTCCTAGTGTAAAATCAAAGAATTGAAATCAATAAAACAATTGGTTTTAATAATTAAATAAAACTGTTATTCATTTGTTATCAACCATTATACTCATACCTGATTACTTCACATACTTCTGTACACCTACTTTTAGATAAGCTTATAAAAGACAAAATTGCCTAGTTGTAGCAATTTACAACCAAGTAAAGACTAATGTCTTGTCTTCCTCGGTAATTCAAATATCTTTCTTGTAGTTGTCACTGTTTAATACATTAATTCAATAACTCACTGCACTTCTCCTTAGAGAAGACTAATTTCTACTGTGGTAATCCCTGTTTCTTACTGTCTTTTTAAAAGACCATTTTCATATCACTTTACCTTAATAATTAACCATGGATAGTTATGAAAACAATTTTCTTCCTGAATCTGTGGTTTGAGTAAAGCTTTGTGAGAACAACTAATCTTTTTCCTCTCAGCTGCAGTTCAACTGCTTAAGGGCTGGTGTGCTAGAATTATTCAAAACGTTTATGGCCAGGAATGATTGGTACGCTTATTGGTACTGGTCACTGGCTAAAGGTTTAATTGGGGCAGAGAGCTGGAACACCTGCACTGAAAGGCTAGGGTATATTTCTGGCCTAAGTCTCCTCACAACATAGTCTCTCAATTTCAAAGGCAAGAAATCTGAGACAGGCTAATTTTTTTTCTAACTCAGAATTGGAAACAGCATACCATCTCTTTCATTATACTCTATTCATTAAAATTTAAGTCAAAAGTTTATTATATTGCATTTCTTTTATGTTCTGGTCCTGGGCTTGAACTCAGGGCCTAGGTGCTGTCCCTGAGTTTCTATTGCTCAAGGCTAGTGCTCTACAACTAGAGCCACAACTCCACTTCTGGCTTTTTCTGACTTTCCTACCAGGCTGGTTTGAACCGTGATCTCAGATCTCAGATTTCAGCCTCCTGAGTAACTAGCGACAAGCACCAGCCACCAGTGCCTGGCTATATTGTATTTTTTAGGCTACAAATAATAGTGACTTCTTCAAAATGTTGCCCAATTATACACCTGGCCTCAAGATTTAGTTGCCTAAATTATAGCATCAAGCTTATGCTTGTAGTGTAGAATTACTATCATTATCAGATCCAAATGACACTTGAATATAGCCTCTTGTCTTTTTTTTTTTAATTGTGAGAATACCATACAGAGGAATTACAATTACATGGGCAAGATAATCTTGTTTTGTTGTTGTTGTTGGTGGTGGTGGTGGTAGTGGGAACTGAACTCTAGGCCTGAACACTGTCCCTCAGTTCTTCAGCTCAAGGCTAGAGCTCTAGAACTTGAGCCATAGCACCACTTCTGGCTTTTTCTGCTTGTGTGGTGCTGAGGAATTGAACCCAGTGCCTCATGCATGCAAGGCAAGCACTCCACCACTGAGCCATCTTCCCAGCCCGAATATAGCCTCTTAAACACCATTCTTCTCCATATCAAGAAAAAAGAGATAAGTTTGAGACCACACATACACCCAATATTCTGCTAAACTACTACAAGCCTCCCACCCCTCAGAAGTACAACAGAGGAACTCAAGATGGCACTGATGAATTCTGACATTTTGCTGATTAGGAATTAGTATTGAAAGTAGGAATCATTCTCCCTGACTCTTTTGCCATATCCATTTGGATTACTTGTTTTGTTTGCAAAAGAAATAAACAGTATATGAAGCTAAGTAACTTTTTCCAGGCTGCTTCTTTCTGTACAATTTCAAATGTCCCGTGAGCCTTCTCATTTTCAGTGTCTCACTCCTTTTGACTTTAAGGTATCATGTAATGCTTTTGCTACCCCACTTCTCAAGAGAGAACTATTACTTAGAAATATATATATATATATATATATACATATATATACTTCTTGGAAATATATATGTATACACATATATACTGAATTCAATAATTCCTGTTTCCTTTCTATTAGTTGTTCTTACTTTAGCTAATGCTTCAAGACACTTCTAACTCAGTTGCTTTGCCTCGAGTGCCAATCCTTCCCTGGATTCAGTGTCACTTTCTTCACTGAGAGAGGAAAAAAAAACTGGTTAAAGTCCCCATGCTCCCATGATTGTTCATTCTTCTCCTTGGCTTTGAACAGCTTAGCATGTAGACTCTAGGCTTCTACCATGAACCATTGTCCCAGAAGACTTGGATATGAACAGAGGACTGATTACCCCCCAGAGATATGCCACCAAATGGGAACACAGTCAACAGGTCTAAACAACACGAAGATCATGTATATTGCTTCTAATTAGATCTGGAGAATGCTGTGGCCAGATCTCTAGTCATGTAGTTTCCTCCTAGAGAGACACGGTACTACCTCGAGAGCAGAGCAGTGTTTTCCCAGAAGGTCGCCTCCTTTGGATCTCCCCTCCCCTAGCAGAAGGTCTGTTTATCTTCAGTAAACTCCTGCCATTTTGCTTTTCCCTCTCTGCAGACTCATTCTTTGAAACCAAGGCGACAAAAAATCTGTCCTAGATGTTACTGTTTTTCATACCAACTGGCCTTAAAGCCTTTCCGATCAATCTCCCAATGGCCCAATAACAGTAGGTGTAAAACTCATTTTGACTTTTTCTTTTCTAGGTCCTTTCTGCGTCTACCTACAAATGCATCTTAGCGTCTTAAGTGTTTTTCCTTAATAACAAAAATCTTTTATTTAATATCAGTATCTGTTCTAGTTGTTAATATATAATTCAATGTCTCAAAGCGCCATTCATTTTGATCCATTTGAGCAAAGTCTAAGACTAAGGCATATATTTTCTGGGCAGTGAGGACTAATTGCATAGAGATATATTATGCTGGGGTTTCTCTGGTGAGAACAGACAACGGATTGTATATATTTGCTACATTTAATCCCTTCCCGGAGACCATACAAGGAACTCTAGGGTCAACTGTCCCAGTGAGTTAAAAGGCAAAACCGCAGAAACCGCAGAAACCGCCAGTGGGGCGTGGTTTGTGGTACAGTTTGTAGAACAGGAATAGCTTTCTCAGAGTGGACAAGGTAAGAAAACAGTGGCTAAGAAAAGAAAATCGGTTTCAACATAGTGTTTTGTATGTCTTGTTGCAATGGGTCATCCTGTATGCTTATTTCAGCATTTTAATATTTCCCTTCTCCTCCCCAAATTACAAAAATGTATATGCAAGATGCGGGGCACCGGAATCAAATACAGGGGTTATACTATGGGGGAAAGAATATACAAAAGAAACAACAAAAGAAAAACATATAGTACATTATAAGTACATTAAAAAAACAACAGCAAGAAAGGTAAAACCTCTTCTTGAAAATGTACTTTATAACTTTGGTGGGCGGGGTGGGGGGGTAGTTGGGGATGTGGGGACCAAAGAGGTGGTAGGGGAAAAACAAAGAAAGGGGTAAAAATGCTCGATAGGAAATGGACTCATTACCCTACTTGTGTAACTATAACCCCTCTGTGCAGTATCTTTACAACAAAAAATATATTTAAAAAGAAAGAAAATCGGGCTGGTATTAAAGTTCGGCTGGAAATCTTAAAGGAGAATGGAGCACCTTAGCGATTCTATTATCAATGCGTGCATCCTCATGACTATGACTTTGAAAGGTGCTTAAAAACATAAGGTGCAGCTGGGCGCCAGTGGCTCAGGCCTGTAATCTTAGCTACTCAAGGAAGCCGAGACCTGAGAATCACGGTTCAAAGCCAGCCCAGGCAGGAAAGTCCGTGACATTGTTATCAATGGCTCAAGTGGTAGAGCGCTAGTCTTGAACTGAAGAGCTGAGGGACAGCGCCCAGGTCCAGAGTTCAAGCTCCTGGACCAACAACAACAACAACAACAACAACAACAAAGTATATCAATCAGACTTTAAGGACATAAAGAGGATTTTGTCTGTAATGAAATATCGATAATCTAACACAAATCTTTACATTTGAATTTTAAGGTCTAGAGTGCTTTACTGTTATTGACTAGCATTGTTGGCTTAACAAGAATTTGTTTCATGAATACACAACTGATTGCCTGAATGATGCCTATTGAGAAATTCTTTTACAAAAATTATTATTGAAATGGCTAAGTATAAAGTATTTTTATTGTTAAAGTATTGCAAGACTAAGACTTTTTATTAGTAATTATAACCACACCTGTAATGATCACATAAAAATACGTGAAGATAAATCTTATTTTTGTGTTACATGGAATGGAGAAGAATTTAAGGGTTTAAAATTGGGTCTACCACTGACCAGGTGTGCAAGCTTGGGTAAATTACCTGGCCTTTCTCTGTTGTCCATTTTGAAATACTTAATGGTATTTCTAAACCTACAGAATTGTTGAGAGGATTAAAACTGTATGAGACACATACACATTGCATAGAATAATAGGCAGTACATGCATAGGATGTTCTAAGAAAACTAATTCCAAATCTTATTAAAACTAAGGGTCTCTCTCATCTGAGGAATTAGGCAGTATTTCTAAGGGTTAAATGTCCTTCAATATTTATTTTAATTTAGAATGAAAACAACAAAAGTCTTTATAATGCTAATAACATATTTTTGCTTTGTCAGGTGGGAAGTTTGACCTGAATTAAATAGTAGTGTGATTTTTGTTCCTTAATGTCACTCCTGTTTATAGGTGAATTATATTTGTAAAAAATGGTATTTTAAGTAGACTGGGTATTAATGAATGAACTTTACCTATTCATAAGACCTTATGAATAAGAAAATAAATTATAAATTCAGAAAATTTTGTATGAAAAACAATAGCTACACATAATTCTTCAAATTTTTCATAGTCCATACCTGAAAAATAAATTCTTTTTGCTGGTCCTAAGACTTGAATTCAGGGTCTGGGTTCTGTCCTTGAGCTTTTTTGCTGAAGGTTAGTGATCTACCACTTGAGCCACAGCTCCAATTCTGACTTTTATTTATTTTGGGGGGTAGTTTATTGGGGATAAGAGTGTCATAGAGTTTCCTGCCTGGGATGACTTTGAATTGCAACCTTCAGATCTTAACTCCTGAGTAGCTAAGATTACAGGTGTGAAAAAAAAGTGCATGTTTTTGGAGAGTTGGTGGCTCAAAAAGAAAAAAAAATAAGACAAAGGAAGATAAAAAATAATAATCAAAAGTAATGTTTGTTAGGAAAAGTGTTATGCAGCATTTGGCACAAATCACTTTTTTCTGTATTACCTATCTTCTGCTTATCTAAAAAGATGGAAAAATACCACTTTGTACATTTAATATATGATAAAAATGAATATGTGATAAAAATAAAAAACTGAATTAGTATTATTTATTTTACAGGTTAAAAATGAGATAAATACAATGAACGAGTGTGATGACTTTTCTCTGTCATCTGAAATCAGCTCCGAATGCTGTGAGGTGTCTGATCCGAACTATGATGACATTTTGGTGTTACTCGAGCAACTTAGAATTAAGTATAATGGTAAGATGTTTGCATACATATGATCTTTGACAGTAATACATGAGCAATGTTCAGTACTGCACCATAGAACACTGTGGTGTTCACATGAGCAATGTACATTATATTAAAAATGGATAAAACGGCTGCAGATGTAGTCAGAGGCAGCATTTGGTTAGCATGTGCAAGGTCCTGTATTTGATCCCCTTTATTGCAAACAAAAAAAAATAATGAACGCATTCAGGCTTTTGGTTGACTCTTGTTTCTCCCTTTTCCTTGAATATTAACACATTATTAGATCAGTTACCATCATCTCTGCATTGACTGCTGTAGTAACCTTATAAATGTTATGTCTGTTATGACTTTTCCAAAAATCATGATCTAATCAGCAACTATAATTACATATTTTTAAAATTTCAGACATAGTCATGTGCACTCATTTCTTAAATACAAGCTATGATTTTGTATTGCTAATAAAAAGATAATTATCTTATTCCTCTAGCTTTTTGTAAGATACAAGTACATTTTAATAAAGGAAACATCAACATTGAAGGCTCAGACATTGTTGGGGTACTTGAAAATTTCCCACTTCTTCCTCCCACCTTGCTAGCATCTTTGTAGGGGAAAACGGTGACAAGGCTTCTTCAGAAAGTAGAGCAAGCAGGAGACTTTCTTTTCTAGGGCTGCCTCGCTGTCAGGTGGTGTTTTTGTGTGCCTCTTGCCTACCTTCTGCACCCCTGCCAGAGTGCCCTGTGGAGTTCAGGGATGGTGCTGTACAGGGGGCAGAGGGCACAACAGCTGGTGGAGACAAAAGATGGAGGCAGGAGTGAAATGGAGTGCAGGGTGAGCCAGCCATAGGTGGAGAGGAGGAGGGAAAAGAAGGAAGAGAGGTCAAAGAAAACCAAAGAACCATGGTATGGCACCACAGTCTAATAGCTAACTCTTGTCTGAGCATGAGTCCCTGTGCACTTCATTTTTCTTCATACTAGCTAGATATTCCTGCTGAGACACT
This sequence comes from Dipodomys merriami, assembly GCF_024711535.1. Lineage (NCBI taxonomy): Eukaryota > Metazoa > Chordata > Mammalia > Rodentia > Heteromyidae > Dipodomys > Dipodomys merriami. The sequence goes on from NW_027205603.1 coordinate 22,377,539, forward strand.
GCCAGCACAGACACTAGGATCTCATCATCATCCCAATAACTCAGACCAAAGACAGAGGCCATTGAGGAACAGGAACAGAATCCTATTTGCAGTGGCTGAGCGATCAAGCCAAAACAGGCCTGCCAGGTCCTAGGCATCAGCCAGACTCCTCTAGCTTCATCCTGCATCTTTATGTCCCAGCTATACTGCCTTGTATATGTTTCTGCAACAGGTACTTTTTGTTCAAGGAGCTTTACTGACCTCTAGCTGATGTATAACCAACTGCACATGATGTATAACATGTGCCACTTGACAAGCTTTGACTTACCCATTAAACATATCCAATCACTATAAAGAAGATTGTTTAAATCCACCATTCACAAAATGTCTTCATATTCTTTCATCTTCCCCCATTAAGAGACTGAAAATTGTTTTACAGTTCTCTATTCCTTTTACCATTATAATGTTCATATAATATTGTCATAATATTGTTCATAGAATATTTTCAGTATTTTTAATATTGACGTTAATGTGTATAATGTAATTAAGATGTTTTTCATTTTCATTGCACTAATGACTTGAGCATGTTATCATTATATTTTTCAGTTATATAAGCTGGTAAAATCTTTTAAAGTCTTCTGCCAGTTAAAAATTTAGATCATGATTTGTTAGTTTATAAGAGTTATTTGTAAATAGAAAGACTTGAAAATTTATATTAAATGAAGTAAGCCAAGCCCAAAGAAACATAGGTCCCATGGTTTCTCTTATCTGCAATAACTAGTATATGTCTAGGACAAGCACAAAAGTTCAAAGCTATGTATGTACATATGACCACATAAGATGATGCTAAATGAAATGAACCCCAAGATAGAGACACAAAGGGTTTTTTTATTTTTATTGTGTTGTTTTTAATATAGTTATAATGTACCATCTGATTTTTTGTTTCTTTTGTATGTTTTTGCCCATGGTATGTTTTCACTATATTTGATTCCAGTGCCCTACATATTGTATATACATTTTTCTAATTTGGGGAGGGGAAGGGAAATTACAAAATGCTGAAATAAGGATACAGGCTGACCCATTGTAACAATCAGATGTACAAGACACTATGTTGAAAATGAACTTTACAACTTCGGGGCGGAGGGAAGAGGGGAGGGATTGTAGGGGAAAAACACAGGAAGGGGTAACAATACTAGACAGGAAATGTACTCATTACCTTGCTCATCTAACTACAATCCCTCTGTACAGTATCTTTACAATAAAATATATATTAAAAAAGTTATTTGTAGAATCTACATATGATTAATAGCAATGTTATTTTTTGCGATTTTTTTCCCAGTTTGTGGATTGACTATATATCTCCTTAATAAATATCTTGTAAAAGCATTATTGTGGTTTTCCAGTATAGGATCTTACGTATGGTAGGCAAGCTCTCTATGTTTGTGTTACAACCCCAGTTACTATTTACTACTATAATTTGAAGAAAAAAAGTTTTAAATTTTGAAGTCCAATTTATTCACTTGAGCAAATATGAATTCTAAACATACTATAGTAGTGCAGTTACATAATTTCACAACTTCATGACTGTTTACTGTCTCCTCACTTAAAACTAACAGTCTGTATTGAAAATTATGTTTTGATTCATTCTAATATTTTATTGTAAATTTGTTCTTATGGTGACAAATTATATAATAATTTTTTTTAATTTTGTATCTCCAGGGTACATGGTTTATGTGAAAATTATCTAAAAGTGTAAAAAATCTTTAAAACAATTCAAATGCTTGAAAACTCTCTCAGTTCAAATTTCAACTGTAGGTAGAACTGTCTGTCATCATTCAGTTTGATTTCTCTCAGTTTGTATCAGATCTACAAGCTCAACCTGTTGTTTAATTATATTTAATGCCTATGTTTCTATTTTTGAACTTCAATTTGGTATATAGTTGAATTTCATATAAACAGCTTGACCTCTCTGTAATTATTTCACATTTTCCTTCCCATAATATCAGGTAGTTTTCAGTCACACATTTGTTCTTACTGCCTGATAATTGTTAAAGGAGGTCCTTGCAAATCTATAGGGTTCTTTACCTGCACTGCTCTGTCCTCTACAGGGTTCTATCCTGTGATCTTTATCTCAGGGATTCAACTGACTGCCTTGGTTTCAACTAGCTCTCAGCTTTTACCCCACAGCTCAAGTAATCTAGTATAGACTATTTCAGTTCCTTCTCTCCATGTAATATCATGGGAAGTACTTTAGAGCAAGGAGTTAGGACATGGAACAGTCTACTTTATTTGCTTCCTATCAGATATCATGAACTAAAATCTATTTTTTTCTGAAAAGTGCTTTAGATATTTGGTACGTTAATTGCTTCAGAAACAAAATTCATACCTATGAGTCCATGGTGGCCAGAAGCAGATACAAAAGATCCTCAGCACTTCCTCTAGGTTGGCCAGAATGTTCCCTTTCCTCCTCTGCCTATCTGCTTCCTGCTCATCCTTCTTTTCTCAGTTCAATTTACATATAATTCACTTGGCTGATTACATTACTCTTTTGTCTTATATAATCTGTTCTAAGGAATTGTGGTCATTTTTGTCTTTCATCTGCGCTAGACTTAGAACTTGAGCATGCTTTTATCTGTTTTATCTGCAGAACTTAGTATAATGTGTTCTACATTGTATTCTACAGTGGTTAGTGTATAAATATGACAGACTTTGTATTTGACAAGTTATATATATTTCATGTGTATCTTGTCTTCTCCCTCATATAGATCCCGGTAGGATATTGAAAATCCAAGATACATTTCATTCATATAAAAGATTATTAAAACTTAAATGTAGCCACTACGAAGCACTGAAAGGAAAGACTGAACAAATGAAAGAGAATATTAGTACACTACAAAAGGAGCTGTCAGAAGAAGAGCATGCAAAAGCAGAACAGGAGCAGGAGCTCCGCAATTTGAGGTAAGATACAGGTAAGATGTCTTTGCTTGGACATGAGAAATTAAACAGGACTCTAACATTCACACAATGAGACCAAAGTGGGTTATTCTTAGGATATGATCACAAAGGCTCAATAGTTGTGTGCATACAATCATATAAAATGATGTTTATCAAAATGCCAAGAAGTGAGAACAAGAGGATTTTTTTATTGTTTTACTTTTTGTGTTTTTGCTCCCTTTGTTGACGTTTTATACTTCTGCACTTTTTTGTATTGGTATGTAAGTTGGTTTGTTTTGGAGAGGGGAAGGGGAAGCACAGAAATGGTGGGACGAGGTGAACTAATGCAATAGTGATTGTATTTGGTTGAGATTTCATTGTATTTCTAGTTAATTTATAAACTCATTTGTAGGCAATAAATATAGAAAATTCATTTAAACTATGCTTTTATTGAGGCATAAGTATGGCTAAATAAAAATAAGTTTTACATTTGTCGATATACTGAATAATTTCATAATCGCTTTTCCATAATATTTGTAAGAGATAAAAATGAAATTTACAGATTAGCAGAATATTGTTTCACTATAACCTTTCAAGTTTATGTGTCCTTTGGAAGAGGTTGATGAGAGAATTTTTAAATATGAGAACTAAAATAAAATGTTCAAAAGCATAGAAATTTTATTAAGATAACAGATGAACAGTCAGACTATAAATTGCATTTTTCTACCAAAATGAATTTTAAGATAGGTACATTTAATTGCAGGTTTGCCTTAAAACAAGAAGAAGAAAAGAGAAGAAATATTGATGGGCTTTATGAAAAAATTAAAGTACAGTTAAGAGATAAAGAAGAGCAATATAAAAATGTAGTTAAAAGGAGACAAAAACTTGATATTTCTGTTAGGACACTGGGTATGGAACTGAAAACTGTAAAAAATGACTTGAGTCAGGTAATGAATATTGGGTAAAATTCAAATTTCTCATTTTATTTCACAGATAGTTATGCTTTTGATTCAAGATGTATATTGTCATATGTTGCTTAATAATAAAAATCCAATCTGAGAAATATTTGGTAATTTTATAACTGTGCAAACATCCCTCATGTACATTTATATGAGCTTAAGACATCGACCACATCACAAGCCATGTAACCTATGGTCAAACCATATGGCCAGAGTATATGTAGTTGCTGCTGATTGAAACCCTGATATGTGTAATGTAAATATATTTAGATTTAAAACAAATTATCACCTCTACTTAAAGAAACTAGGAGGATCATAACTAAAATTATTTATTGTAAATCTTGGCATCTAATAGATGATCATGATATATTTTATGAATGAAGATTGGAATCTAATCATTAGTAGTAATGTAACTTAGGCATATTTATGTTAATATACACTGAGTTTAAAAGTACTGTAAAACAAGTTGCACATTTTTAAAGTAATCTTAATGCATAATACAATATCTGTATTTACAAAGTTTCTGTTTTTAAGCAATTTAAATACCATTTTGCAGTGAAATTTTGATTAACTAATGTGAGTGAAAAGTTCTTGTATTTTAAGAGTTTCATCTTTCAAAGGTTTGGTTAATGTTCTTCCCTTAACTAAGACTTTAGACACCCAAATGATGTGAGACTAAAAACTTAATTAAATGGTTTTTTTTCTAGGCTATACAGGAACGAAATGATATCCGGAGAAAACTTTCTGAAGAACAAAGTGCCAGAATATTACAAGATGAAATTGTGGAAAATAACCTTTCCAAGCAAAAGGAAATGGAGATGTCTAAAGAGAAAATGAGTGCTGAGGTATATTCTCTAGTCTTTCTAAATCTGTGTGTATACATTCTGCTGAGTGCAGAATATGATAATATGCTAGATCCATAAGACAGCATGTTAGAATTTAAAACCCTATGTGTAATAGAGTTAATATTTGAGGGATATGCTGTTCTAGTCCCACTGGATAAGTAATATTCTTTTTTTGGGGGGGGTCGTGGGGCCTGAACTCTGGGCCTTGGCGCTGTCCCTCAGCTCTTCAGCTCACGACTAGCACTCTACAACTTGAGCCACAGCGCCATTTCCGGCTTTTTTTTCCCCTGCTTATGTGGTGCTGAGGAAGCGAACCCAGGGCCTCAAGCATGCAAGGCAAGCACTCTACCACTGAGCCACCTTACCAGCCCTGGATAAGTAATATTCTTAAATCAACTTCATTTGCCTCCAGAAACCATGTAGGAAACATATAGCATGATTTCATATAATGAAATAGACCTTACTATTTTCCATAGGAATTGATTTTTTTCATGATCAAATAATCTTTGCTACTATGATACATATTATAATTTGGGGCAAGAGAGGGGGAAGATACAGACAGAGAGGGAGAGGGAGAAAGAGAAGAAAAGAAAAAAAGAAAGAGAGGAAGAAAAAGGAAAGAGAAAGAAAGAAAGAAAGAAAGAAAGAAAGAAAGAAAGAAAGAAAGAAAGAAAGAAAGAAAGAAAGAAAGAAAGAAAGAAAGAAAAAAGAGAGAAAGGAGAATATTGTAAGAGCACAATTATTATTATTGTTGTTATTGTTATTATTATTCCATAATCCACATCTGCTCAGATGTACTGTTTAATTTTATCTCCCAATACTACAGAGAGGAAGTTGATATTATTCCCACTTAATGATGACAAAATTAAGACATAACAAAATTAACTTGCTCAACCTCAATGATGAGCAGGAAGTCAGATCTGACATTCAGGCCACTTTGTACAAACTGCCTGTTATACTGATTTATAACATGTTTATTTTTCACTTAAAGGACTGCATTGATTATTAACATATGCAGTATAGTTGTGATCATTTATCTCCTTGAGGTTTGCAAATCATCCTTGATGAAATGGTGCTAAGAATATAAAATATAAATTCTTACTATATGGGATTGTCACTTTCCCTCATTTCATCAATATTGTCAATATGAATGTCTGGAAAAAACATAATTTTAAATGAAAAATAATATGTTGCAGTTCTGTAGCCTAGAGAGAGAGAGAGAGAGAGCACACCATGGTCAATATATTTATTTAAAGTGTTAATTTAGACTATGTGTTAAATTTCTAATGTAATAGCTCAGTTAATCTGTGGCTATATAGCACAAATTTGTCATAATAATATATGAAATTTCTGTATTTTAATGAAATTTTACCTCAGAACTGCCTATTTTTCCAATTATTACTAAAATATTTTTCTTTGTTTCAGTTGCAAGAATTACAAGATCTACACAAAAGCAATGAACAATATGCAGAGATGATGCAAAAACTCACACAAAAGTATAAATACCTTGAGCATTTACAAATCAAATAAGAATGAGAATCATAACTTATGACAACAAATGCATTTATATAAAGGCTATAGAAATTTTCACCCTGAAATATGAATTTAGGGCTAGGAGTATACCCCAGGTGTACAGTTCATACATTGTCATAAATTCAATCCAGCACTGCAAAACTAAGAAAGAAAGAATGAAAGAAACAAGAACAACAAATTATATTGGCTCTAAAGTTGTACATCATTCACAAAAGATAGGTAGAATTTGATGCATTTATCAGTTGACAAATTTTTATGAATTCAAGTTGTTTCCCATTTTTATTTATTTTATTTTAAAAAATATTTTCTTATCTTTAAGTAGTTGTTCAAAGGAGTTGTCACTGAGAAAAGCACTCCATGAGTTCAATGTGTCTTGATCAATGTCACCTATCCTTCCCAAAACACCCCTTTCCCTCACTTTTCTTAAATTTTGTAGGCTATACATTGAAGTTTTGACTGAATTTACATGATTTTTTTCAAAATTATTTGACATTTTAAAGCTTTATATGAGGATAATTATATCAAAATGTACATTTTAGGCTTGAACTTAAAATTCTCACGTTAAAAAGTACAGTAAAGGAAGGAAAAGAGCAAATTGAACAGATGAAAAAAGTTTCTGCAAATGAAAACTTGGTAAGTCTTTCCATATTAATTTCTATTATACTGAAAAGGAAGTTTTCTTTCTCTAATATTATAGTATTAGTAAATAGAAATATTTTACTTGGTAAAATATCACTGATAAAACAGTCATTGTGTTCATGCTGACACTAGTTGCTAGATGTATGGCAGCTCCTATCTATGGAACAATTTACTGAGTTCATGAAGTTAATGACTCAATAAAATAATAAGCCAGACACAGGTGGCTATGCCTATAATCTTATGTAGTTCAGAGGCTGAGATCTAAGGAACATGGATCTAACAAAACCAGGTGTAAGAAAGTCCATGAGACTCATACTCTAATTAACAAACAGAAAAGCCAGAAGTGGAGCTGTGGCCCAAGTGATTAGAGTGCAAGCCTGGAACACAAACCCTCAGGGACAGCATCCAGGCCCTGAGTTCAAGCCTGTACCAGAGTGCATGTGAGTGCATGTGTGTGCACACAAACACACATGCACACATACACATGCATATACACACACATAAAATTAACCAACTAGTTCTGATGATAAATCCCATGTTTACATATGATATTTTAGCCTGTTCTTCTATGGAAGGCAATGTGGGTTTTTTTTAACCTTTTGGCTATTTTGAATAATGTCAATGCACTGCAAGTTGATTTACAACTTTGAATTCCTGCTAATTATAATAATTTAAATATTATAATAAATTCAAGGATTTTCCTTAGAATTCTATTTCTTGTAGTCCAAGTGAATTTTAAGAATTATTTGTGATTTTCTCAGCAAGAATTATTAGTAGGCTATTATGAAGAAATCTTTTGTCAAATAAATTATTTTCTCTTTGGATAAAATAAAATTGACAGTGAAAAAGGAAGAAATAGCATCTTGCTTAAGTAAGATCTTATAGGTTAAGCTAGAATTCTAGGTTCAGAAACTTTTTTTTCCACTTCACCTTTGCTCACTATTATTTTAAGTACATAGAACTCCAATCTCAGAAAATACCTGTGCATTTTTCAGGATGTCAATATGGTGACATAAACAATATTTACCATATATTTACAAAACAAAATTGAATTTCCCTGTCATTCATGCTCCCTTTATAGGAATTAACATCAGAATGCTTAATGGAAAAACTTAATTTGGAACAATTAATTAATTGTTCCACCTACCTTGTTTTCTCAAGTCACAATAGTAAGATTTACAATTTTATTACTGAAAGACACAGATCAGGGCCACAGAAAGCCAAAGATTAGGGGTGCCAAAACATTTGAAGTGACTGAAGAAGAATTGAATGACTCAAGAAGAATTGAAAAATAATTTTCCCTAGATTTCATATAAACTAGTCTCACATTACCATAGATGTCATGCAAATAATGAGACAACATGATGACAAGTTTATAATAGTGCCTAAATCTTATTAAACTTATTTAAAATCAATGAGATATTTTCACCAGAAAAATACCTTCTAAAGAAACAAATTCACAGCCAGATGTGAGTGGCTCGTGCCTATGATTGTAGCTACTCATAAGGCTGTAATCTGAAGACCAGAAAGAAATGTTTATAGGACTCCATCTCTAATTGCCTAGCAAACAGCTAGAATGAAAATATGACCCAAGTGATCAAGTGCAAATCATGAGTAAGCCAGCTGAGTGAGTTTAAGGCCCTGAGTTCATGTCTTGGTAGTGGCAAAAAAATAAAAAATAAATGGGAAGAAACAAAGAGGGAGAGATGGGGGGAGGGAGAGATGGGGGGAGAGAGATGGGGTAAGAGAGGAGGAAGATACAGACAGAGAGGGAGAGGAAGAAAGAGAAGGAAAGAAAAAAGAGAAAGAGAGGAGGAAAAGGAAAAAGAAAGAAAGAAAGAAAGAAAGAAAGAAAGAAAGAAAGAAAGAAAGAAAGAAAGAAAGAAAGAAAGAAAGAAAGAAAGAAAGAAAGAAAGAAATTCAGAAAAAAAGAGAAAGGAGAACTAGAAAAGAGGAGGTAGGGGGAGGAATGAAGAAGAAAGAAAGAGAAGGAAGGAAGGAAGGAAGGAAGGAAGGAAGGAAGGAAGGAAGGAAGGAAGGAAGGAAGGAAGGAAGGAAATAAGAAAGAGGAGGAAAAGAAAGGAGAGAAGAGGGAAGAGGAAGGAGAGGGAAGGGGAAGGGAAAAGAAAAGAGAAAACAGAGGGGCTGGGAAGGTGGCGGCTCAGTGGTAAAGGGCTTGCCTGGCATGCCTGAGGCCCTGGGTTCAAAGATAGAGAGAGAGAGAGAGAGGGGGAGAGAGAGAGAGAGAGAGAGAGAGAGAGAGAGAGAGAAAGAGAGAGAGAGAGAGGAAGAGAGAGGAGAGAGGAGAGAGAGAGAGAGAGGAGAGAGAGAGAGAGAGGGAGAGAGAGAGAGGGAGGGGGAGAGAGGGAGAGAGGGAGAGAGGGAGAGAGGGAGAGAGAGGAGAGAGAGAGAGAGAGAGAGAGAGAGAGAGAGAGAGAGAGAGAGAACAGAACAGAGAACATGACATAGGAAGATTCGCTATGAAGTCTATTGTGGGAATAAAATTTTATTAAGACAGTTTTTCACCAACATCAATTTCAGCGGAATCCCCTAACTTCTCCAGAAGTTTTGTATATCATGAGTCCTTGCACCAGCAGCAACTATCTGAGTTTGTATATTGGTTATACACAACTTTTTGTTGTAGAGTCCAGGTTAGGACTCTAACACGCTCTAGTTGATTGAATTCTCCAAACAATATGATTGAGTGTTCAGAAAAAATCTTCCTTAAGCTCAGTCTGTATAACAAAAGAAAAAAAACCTACATGATAGTAAAGAAAAACAATTGTTAAATTAATTATATTGAATTCTATTAAATTACATTGGAATAAAGGGCAAAAATGCCGGACAAATCCCAATGAGGAAATGTCCTGCTCCTCAAATGAGAAAATCACCACAATCAAAGTAACATTAACCAGAATCAACATCAAATTGGTGAAATTATCTGTCTATAGAACTGATATGCACTAAATGATAGACTGTGAGAAGAAAACTAGAAGGAAGAAAGGCAGTCTAGACTATGTAAAAAAAGCCAGGGGTAGGGGCTGGGAAGGTGGCTCAGTGGTAGAGCACCTGCCTTGCATGCATGAGGCCCTGGGTTCAATTCCTCAGCACCACATAAGCAAAAAGAAAAAAGCCGGAGTTGGCACTGTGACTCAAGTGGTAGAACACTAGCCTTGAGCTGAAGAGCTGAGGGACAGTGCCCAGACCCAGAGTTCAGGCCCCATGACCAACCCTCACCCTACCCCCAAAAAAGCCAGGGCTAAAATTGTGGATTAGGCAAACAGAATTAAATTTTAAAGGAGAAAGAATTTGTAAAGAGCATGAGATTAAACACAGTGGCTTTTAACATTAAAAATAAAATGTGACTGGAGAGCAGAGGGAAGGCATAGTTGTTATTAGCACTTGCTACTGAGAAGTAAAGCACAATAAGGAAGTTATAAAGCCCTGATGATCTTCCAATTTTTATTGGAAGTGTAGAATTTAATCTCAGGTTTTATAAAAAAAAAAAAGAAAGAAAGAAAAACCTTCACTATTGAAAAGGTTCATTTGTAAGGAGACCATGCATTAAAAATATTAAAGTCAAACTGGGACATGACAACTGCAGGCAGTTGCTGGCCTTTTACCTACCTCCCCAGCTCCTCCCTCCCCTGCCCCCCGAAGTTGTAAAGTTCATTTTCAACATAATGTCTTCTATATCTCATTGTTACAATGGGTCAGCCTGTATCCTTATTTCAGCATTTTGTTATTTCCCTTCCCCTCCCCAGATCAGAAAAATGTATATACAAGATGTAAGGCACCGGAATCAAATACAGTGACAACAGGGGTTGTACCATAGGGGAAGCACTTACAAAGAAACAAAAAAAAAAACTCACATAGTACATTATAAGTACATTAAAAAGAACAATAAAGATAAAATCTCGTGTTCATTTCACTTAGCAAAGAAACAATCACCTGATTAATAAGTGGGCTAAAGACTTAAAGAGAGACTTTGCTGAAGAGGAAATAAGAATGGCCAATAGACCCATGAAGAAATGCTCAACTTCTCCAGCCATAAAAGAAATGCAAATCAAAACAACATTGAGATTCCACCTCACCCAGTTAGAATGGCTAGAATCAAGAACTCTAATAACAACAGATGCTGGAGGGGATGTGGCAGAAAGGGAACCCTACTGTATTGTTGGTGGGAGTGTAAACTTGTTCAACCACTTTAGAAAGCAGTATGGAGGTTCCTCAAAAGACTCCACATAGAGCTTCCCTAGGTCGCAGCAATCCCACTTTTTAGGCATTTATCCAAACGCTCATAAACTAGGCCATACTAAAGCTATCAGCACAACTATATTTAGCCCAGCATTATTCATCATAGCTAAGATATGGAACCAACCCAGATGCCCCTCAGTAGATGAATGGATCAAGAAAATACAGTATATGTATAGACAGACAGACAGACAGACAGATAATGATATATATGAATTCTATGCCTCCATCAGAAAGAATGACACCACCCCATTTGTTAGGAAATGGAAAGACTTGGAAAAAATTATATTAAGTAAAGTAAGCCAGACTCAAAGAAACATAGGTCCCATGGTTTCCCTTATCTGCAATAATAATATATGTCTAGGACAAGCAGAAGAGGTCAAAAGCTATGTACATATGACCGAGGTTTTTTTTAGTATTTAATTTGAAATAAGAGTTTCATAGATTTTGTTACCCAGATGGTTTCAAATCCTCAAACCTCAGTCTTCTTAGTAGCTAAGATTATAGGCAAGACCTACTGGAACTTGGATAAGCTACTGGGGTTTATACATTGATCTTGTTTCCCATTACATTGTCAATGATATTTATCAGATGTAGCAATTTTGGGGTAGAAATACCACAGTTTAGGGATAGGATTATGCCATCTTAAAATTTGGGATGTTTTCCTTCTTAATATTGGAATTCCTTTCGTTTCTTTCTCTTGAGTTACTATTCTGGCTAGGAATTTCAGTACTATTTTGAAAAGAAGTGGAGAAAGTTGATGATGTTGACTGTATGCACCCTTCTATTACATTAAGGTACACACTGTATGTTTATTCATTTATGCATGTTAAATTAATCTTGCATGTCTCAAATGAAATCAATTTGCTGATGTTCTTCAATTTGTAATGGAATTTGTGTCAAAGTTTGTGATAATCTTATTAGACAATTCTTAATCCAAAAATTCTTTTTTTGTTGTTTGTTTGTTGGTCATGGAGCTTGAATTCAGGGCCTGCACACTGTCCCTGAACTTTTTTGCTCAAGGTTAGTGCTGTTCCACTTTGAGCCACAGCACCACTTCCATTTTTCTGGTAGTTAATTGGAGATAGGAGTCTCACAGACTTTCCTTCCCAGGCTAACTTTGAACTATGATCCTTAAATCTCTGCCATCTGAGTAGCTAAATTACAGGTGTGAGCCACCAGTGCCCAATGTAAAAATTCTTTTTACCAAAGTATAGTTTTCTATTCACACAGAATACTGGTCTTGTAGAAAAAATGGAAATTGAATCTTTAAAATATGGACATTTGCATCAAGAAAATGAATTTCTTCGGCGTGAGTTGCTTTCTATGACCAGTGTCCAAAAGAAATGTAAAACACTTCAGAAGGATAAAAAGAAGTTAGAAGAAGAAATTGTAAACCTCAAAAGTCATATGGAAAAGAATATGGTAGATCTTGATCAAATGGAAAAGTACAAGCAGACGATTAAAGATGAAACTAAACAGGAATTAGAAGAAAAACTGATGCAAGTCAATCTGTTTTTACAGGTTAATTTATAATATATTTGATATTTTTAGTCCAAATTATGTTTTAGGTTTGTATGTACTTCATCTATTTCCCTATGCAATTTGTTTTGCAGATGTCTGAAAAGAATATAACATTCATCTTTCCATGTAAAAATTTCAGTTTCCACAATTATAATTACATTGATCTTGCATAATATTTTTCATAGAGAATCATTTGGCATAAAATAAATTATTTGGAGGAAAAGAAAAATGGTGATGTTGAAGCAATACAATATTTTGAATACTGTTCTTCCAAGGCATTGCTCAATTTTCCATTGATTTTATAGTTTTTTTCTTTACCAGATGACATCAATAGTAACATTAGAATGACTCAGACCTAGGGGTGTAGCTCAGTGGTAGAGCATATTCTTAAAAAATATGAGTCCTTGACTTTATTTCTAAGCATAGCTAAAGAAAAGTGATTTAAATATTTTGTAAGTCAGGTTTAATGCAGTTAATATTAAGTACTTTAACCATTGCATCTCTTTTCAAATATTTGAAATCACTCTCTGAAACAATCATTCAAAATAAAAAGAGAAAATCACAAGAATTGTTTGGGCTATAATTGTTCTTAAACTATATCTTTTTACTCTGTTGCAGAAACAAGCAGCATGTCAGGAAAAGATAGAACAGTTAAGAGATGCCTCTTCAAGAAATCATACTGAGGTCAGAATTAATGAACTGGAAACTGAACTCTCCAAATTGAGATGTCAAGTAAATGCTAGTAAAACAGAGAGTGCACACTATAAGCAACTCTATCTAAAAGAAATCAAAATTAGAAAATCATTGTCAAATCAACTAAGCAAGTAAGTCAGATTCAAATCATACAGCATAACTAAACTCAACAATTTGTCTCTAGAGAAATCTTTTTGTATGCTTTTTATTGTAAAAATATTGTACAGAGGGGTTACAGTCACATGAGCAAGGTAATGAGTACATTTCTTATCTAGCATTGTTGCCGCCTCCTTTGTTTTTCCCCTGCCATCCCTTCCCTCCCACCTCCACAACTACTACCCTCCCTCCAATGCTGTAAAGTTCATTTTCAACATAGTGTCTTGTATATCTCATTGTTACAATGGGTCAACCTGTATCCCTATTTAAGAATTTTGTTTTTTTCCTTCCCCTCCCCAAATTAGAGAAGTGTATATACAAGATGCAGGGCACCGGAATCAAGAAGAACAGTGAAAACAGGGGTTATACCATGAGGGAAGAACATACAAAGAAACAAAAAAAAAAATCACATAGTACATTATAAATATGTTAGACAAAATAGCAAGAAGGAAAAAATATCTTTGTCCCTATCTTGGGATTCATTTCACTTAACATCATCTTATATGGTCATATGTACATAGCTTTTGACCTTTTCTGCTTGTCCTAGACATGTACTAGTTATTGCAGATAGGGGAAACCATGGGACCTATGTTTCTTTGGGCTTGGCTTACCTCACTTAATATAATTTTTTCCAAGTCTTTCCATTTACTAACAAATGGGGCAATGTCATTCTTTCTGATGGAGGCATAGAATTCCATTGTGTATGTATACCACATTTTCTTGATCCATTCATCTATTGAGGGGCATCTGGGTTGGTTCCATACCTTAACTACGGTAAATAAGGCTGCAATAAACATAATTGTGCTGATAGCCTTAGTATGGCCTTGTTTGTGATCGTTTGGGTAAATGCCCAAAAGTCATAGAGGGGCTCTATGTGGAGTCTTTTGAGGAACTTCCATACTGTAAAGTAATATTTTCAATGAAACAGTGTCAGGAAATTAATGATATCTAACAGTGAACCGGAAATATAGTTTTGTAAAATAATGTTAGTAAATGAACATGCCTTTAATGCTTCATCCAAAATATTTTGTATTTTCCCCTTTTTTAGTTTCTATATAGCTTTTATTTCTCCCTTTTCAGTGTTCACATGTATTTAGGATGGTCTATTACCATGTTGCCTAAGTGTATTTTTTTTATTTTGGGTGGTTGTTTTGTTATTGAATAGGTGATGAGCTGGGGGTTACAGTTACATAGGTAAGGCAATAAGTACTTTTTTTAAAATCATTGTTACCCCATCCCTCTTTATCTCCCATTTATCCCCCCTACTCCCCACCCCCAAGTTGTGATGTTCATATCCCATATAGTGTCAAGTGAGTATCAATGTTGCTGTGGTTCATCCGTTGTTCTGCTGTTTCTGTGATTCCCTTTCCTTTCCACATACTGCATTGTCTATTATGCAAAACATGAAGTACATAACAACGAAAGAAATAGGTACCTCACATTTTGCCTAAGTGTTTTGAAGCTTTATTTTTAAAAAGACTATTATAGCCAGGTGCTCGTGGCTCACACATGTAATCCTAGCTACTCAGGAGGCTGAGATCTGATCGCCGTTCAAAGCCAGCCTGGTTAGGAACATCCAAGAGACTCTTATCTCCACTTAACCACCAGAAAACCAGAAGTGGCACTGTGGCTCACATGGTAGAGCACTGGCCTGGAGCTGAAGAGCTGAGGGACAGCACCCAGGCTCAGAGTTCAATCCCCATGACTGACAAAAAAAAAACTAGTAAGAATTCTCTAAAACAGAAATTTTAACAAGTTCAGCTATCTTTTGGAAGATTGTAACTTAAATCCAAAAGTCAAATGCTACCATTCTTCCTTTGGACATTCTGTCATTTGGTAAATTAGCTTTCTTTCCTTATTGTCTTTGCTATTACCACCAGAGAGTGCCTAAGAACAAGTGATTGTATTATAGTCTGCATAAAGGATAGCTTGTGACAAAAGAAATGATTAACCTAGCTATGCAAAAATGGTAAGAAATAATTTCTCAGTAAGTGTGAAGATATTGAAGAAGACAGAAATAGTACCAGATGTGGTAACTAATGTAGTGAGCTAATCACCTAAGGAGATGCTCTTGTTGATTTTAGTCAATTCCACAATCTCTTCCTCACTGGATGTTATTAGTCTGAATTATTCCTCAGTGCTAAAAGTTTAACAGCTCCTACATCATTTATTGGTAGGTGCAGATATTTTTTAATTTTCTCCTTAACAGGCTTATCAAAATATTTCTTATTTAGTCTTGTTTTTAAATTGTATATAACCTAAAGGAGCATAATGTGAAGTTTCAATGCACTTATCCATAGGAAATGATTACTATAGTTAAGCAAACAGTTACCCTTTAAACATAAGCATTTCTAATTGCAGCTAACATATTATTTAAGACATTGCTTAATGGAAAGTTTAATTTATTGTTCTAGCATTTTTTTATGTAAGTCATTTAAGATTCATACAGGAGCAATGACCAGTTATTTTCCTTTTTCAATGTTCACAGAACTAATGACAAGCTTGCAGAGGCTAAGACCAAACTACTTCTGGAGAAACAGTATTACAAATTTTCCCAACCTAGCAGCAAGCATACAGGACTTGTTCTAGAGTCCACTTTTGTTGGAAGTGCTAATAATAAATTTTAATCCCAAGAAGTTTTTCCCAACATTTTCCAACAGAAAACTTAACAGTTCCAAACCTCAAATCCACAGCCTCCAGTGGAGATCATGCAGAACTACAAGACCTGCCTTAGTTCCTGTTTCTCTAGGGTTTCAGATTTCTGACATCCTTCTTGGTGACTTACTGAATCAGCTAGATGACTTAAACATACTAAAGGTTATAATAATCTGTTTTAATAAAGAAAGAAAACAAAATACAATTATTAAAACTTTGCACTGCTTTCATTTCAATTCAGCAACTGTAACTTAAATAATACATACATAACTTCTTTAAAAGCTCTGAGCATGAGTGCTTATAACTGAAGAACCAGTTTAAGACACTTTGGAATAACTTTTAAATGAATTTGGTTTAATTGTTTTCTATAGAACTTTGAACTTCTCCTGCACAATCCTGTTTTTCACCATCATAAACAAATGATTAACATCCAAACATGCAACCTCAAATGGATGCTTGAAAATTAAAAGAATCTGAAATTGATATTTTTAATAAACTTGTAACAATAAAAGTATTTCTATTTTAAAGATTAAAAGTCATGATTTTCTGAAGTAAAAATACATAATTAGTGCTAATTTACTTACATAATCTTTATTGCATGCTTTGTAAAGCATGTTTACTGCTGAACATAGTTTATTGCTATCCTAATCATTATTTGTTGAATTAGTTAAATAGTATATTTACATTAATTATTATTATAATATGTATATTAGTACATGTGAATTATAAAAATTATGGGATTTAGTTTGATATTTCTTTTCATAGATATGCTACCCAAATACTCTTCTCACTCCTCCAAATACTTCCTTAATTTGCTCCTGTCCCCTCCCTTTGCAGTTCCCATATGTAGTGACCACTGCTTCATTCTTTCTTTGTAAAAGTTAGTTTAACTGAGTTCTGACTCATTTCAACATTATGTTCTCCACTTGAACCTATATAGCTACAAATTCCAGGACTTTACTTTTTATGGCTGTATCATGTGTGACTGGGCCATATTTTATTTATCAACTTATCCCTTGAAAGACATCTTAATTAATTTCATATTTTGGTTAATTATTTAAATTTGAAGTATATAGAGATATACACATACACATACATATGATATAAAGTTTTCATCTGCTTTTCATATGCTATAATGGAATTAATGAGTCATGGCAGTTCTAATTATATTATTCTTATTACTCTTCATACAGCTTTACATAGTGATGGCCAATAGTTTTTGAAATAGTTAAATTAATAAAGAAAATCTTTCATTTTCAAAATGAACTTCACTTATGGTTTTCTCTTTCCTTTGAGTGATGAATAACCAAACACTAAAAACCGTAATCAATTCTAATCTTCCTATCCAAAATGTTGTATAAAATTATACTCCATCCTTATATTTCCTGAAGATTTAATAAGAAGCTTCAAACACAATCATGTGACTTTAAACATAGCAAGAATTCATATGTTGAGATTTTTAAATGGTCCCAACAATGACAAGTCATATCCATCTTAGAATTAGTAAGAAAACTTGTTCAACAATGCTTTACAAACTTTCATATTTTTCCCATGTCAGAAGATACCAAATAATTGACAAATATTTAAAACTATACAAAATATTTTAACATAAATATCACTTTGTTTTCATTGCACATCATTTTAAAGAAAATATCCACTTTAATATATGCATATTTATTGCTTTATAAATTTTCAAATATTATTTAAGTAATTGTAATTTGGTTTGAACATATGACTTTATAAATACAATGCATCATTTATTGCTTAGATGGGGTTGTGTGATCTTTTCTTTCTCTTTAGTGGTACTAAGGGTTTAATTCAAGGCCTTGCTTGAATGATGTCCTTGTTCTTTGTCTTTTAGTTTCTTTTTTTCTTCAGGTGTTTACTTGTGCTGACTTTGTCACTTCTGGCTTTATATGGTTATCTTCCTGTGTACATTTCCCAAGTAGCTGGAATTACAAGCGAACACGCATCACTATGTCAGCATAATACAGAAAAAAGTAAATAAGCCTGTATTATTAAATGAGGCTTCAACCTTATTTTCTGCCTTGTCTTTAGGTTCTGACAAAATTATTTTTAATTATTTTTAAAGCTGTTTTAGATGAACTGCAATCAAATAACTAAAAAAGCATCAAACTAAATGATTGTTTAAGACCCTACCTAGCTGAGCTTTGCATCATTTTATTAGCTTAGCTTTGGGATCAGTCATTGGTTGGAAGTTTCAATTAAATAATTTTAAGTGCTCCAAGGAAACAGTGAAGCTCCCTTTGTTTTGCAAACTATTTTCAACAATCAAACATTTTCTTGGTGGCAATGCCTGCAGCATTTTCAGATTCTACTTCATTTTATATGGAGTTTGTATATAAAGACTGTTTTTCTGCTGGGCCTCAGTGGCTCACACCTGTAAATCCTAGTTACTCAGGAGGCTGAGATCTAAGGATTGTGGTTCAAAGACAACCAGGGCAGAAAGTCTGTGAAATTCTTGTCTCCAATAAACCACCAGAAAACCAGAAGTGGCGCTGTAGCTCAAGTGGTAGAGAGCTAGCTTTGAGCTGAAGAGCTGAGGGAAAGCACTCAAGCTGAGGGTTCAAGCTCATGACTGACAAAAAAAAAAAAAAAAAAAAAAAAAAAGACTTTTTCTGCAGGCACCTGTCCTGATGAAATTGAATAAAGATGTGCTAAAAAAGTAAAATTTGACAGGCTAGGCTCTACACATCCACACCAATCACTTTTGACTGTAGTGTGTCACTTCTGTTAAAGAAGCATGCACATGAGCTGAAGCACATTGTGACCCTCTTATTTGTTAGTTACTAAAGCCAAAAACAGTTCAAATCAGTGATTTTCATTTACATGTGTAACCTAACATATTTAACTTCTATATATATTTTTTAACCATACATTAATGTAAATCAACTTAACATGATACAGATATACAATTGAACAAAATCTTAACATTCATAAACATTCAAATTTCATGAGATGCTTCAAAGTTCTTCAGCAGCAGGTAAAAAAGAATTATATGCTATATTTTGAATATGTCACAGTTAACATGAGTTAGTAAAAAAATAAGAACTTTCTCTTTGTTAAGAATGTGTAACACTTCCATACAACATAGATTTAACTATAATTTACCCATACTTTGACACCAATTATCATGTTCTAGTGCCAAAGCCTCAGGTTTTCCTATAATTATTTACTCAACAATTATGTGTTAGGGTGCACTGACAAGGACTAGAATGACAGAATGAAGATGATAGTCAATTCCTCAACAATTATATCCTATAACTCCCAATATGATTAAAGGCAATGTCCACAGAGAGACATACATTCTGATAAGTCAAACAAGGGGCACCGAGTGAACACAAAAATAGGGACATTCATGCCAGTGTAAGGTTGTTGTTTTTTTGTTGTTGTATTTTTAGCTTCTGTGCTGGAGGTGATATGTTAACTGAGGAATAAGATAAAAGTACACCACAGACATGAAAGCAGTGAATACCAACATCTAACATAAGTAATCCAAGTCAGCTAAGCTAGGACAAATAGACAGAGACATGATATAAAATTAAATGACTTGAAAGTAATCAGCTTGATTTTGTACATTTAGTCCATGTTAAGGTCTTTTTAAATTTTTCTGTGGAAATGGGATATATTAAATGGGATACATTAAAGAAAATTTTAAAATAACATTTGTCAAGGATCCATTTTGAATGGCACTTGCTTACCTACATATTGTTAAAAGACATGAGATTTTGTCATCATCTTAGCAGAGGCAATGATGATGCCTTACATTCTATGAGTAGTTTAGAGTACAAGTGGACAGTTGCATAGAATTATGAGTGAATTAAAAAGTGCATCAAACTCGACTAAAACTCAACAGAGAAACCACAGATCTAAACAACTGCATAGATCAACTAGATTTAACAGACATCTACTGAATATTTCACCCAGCAGCATCAGAATACACTTTTTACTCAGCAGCACATGGAACATTTTCCAAAATAGACCACATTTTAGGTCACAAAGCAAACTTGTCCAAATTCAGAAACATTGAAGTTATACCTTGCATTCTCTCAGACCACAAGGGAATAAAAGTAGAACTCAACACCAAAAGCCACCAAAGAGAGTTCTGCAACATATGGAGGCTGAACAACATATTGCTGAATCACGAGTGGGTCATGGAAGAGATTAGAAATGAAATTCAAATGGTCATGATATTCAACAAAAATTATATTCAACACAAATTACCAGCTCCTCTGGGGCATAGAAAAAGCAGTACTCACAGGCAAGTTTACGGTGCTGAGTTCCTACATCAACAAATTAGAGAGATCTGAAACCAACAATTTAATGAGACATCTGAGCCTCCTTGAAAAAGAGCAGCAAGATAAACCCCAATCAAATAGATGGAAAGAAATAATTAAAATTAAATCAGAATTAAATGAATGAGAATCCAAAAATAACATAGAAAGAATCAACAAAACAAAGAGTTGCTTCTTCGAAAAAATTAATAAAATTGACAGACTATTAGCAAATCTTATCAGAAAAAGAAGAGAACACACCCAAATAAATAAACTCAGAGGTAAGAATGGAAACATCACCACAGAAACAACCAAGATTCAGAACATTATAAGGGAATACTTCTCAAACCTTTACACTAATAAGTTTGAGGACTTGGCAGAAATGGACCTTTTCCTAGCAAATATTGACATGCCAAAACAAAACCAAGATGAGTAAAACTAGCTTAACAGGCCCATATCAAGAATTGAAATAGAAACAGCAATAAGAGACCTCCCATCTACGAAAAGCCCAGGACCAGATGGTTTTACAGCAGAATTCTACAAGGCCTTCAAAGCAAAGCTCACACCAATATTCCTCCAACTCTTCAATGAAACTGAAAGAGAAAGTTCACTACCGAACACATTCTATGAAGCCATCATAACCCTCATCCCAAAACCAGGCAGGGACTCATCAAAGAAAGAGAAATATAGACCCATTTCTTTGATGAACATCGATGCAAAACTTCTCAACAAAATTTTGGCCAATTGACTTCAACAATTCATCCAAAAAATCATACACCACGATCAAAATAGGATTCATTTCAGGGATGCAAAACTGGTTCAATATATGCAAATCAATTAATATAATTCATCACATCAACAAGAACAAGGATAAAAACCACATGGTTATCTCAATAGATGCAGAAAAAGCATTTGACAAGATCCAACATCCCTTTAGGATGAAAGTTCTGGAAAAATTAGGAATCCATGGAACATTCTTCAATACAATAAAGGATGTATATGACAAACCTACAGTCAGCATTATACTCAATGGTGAAAAACCATTTCCTCTTAACTCAGGAATGAGACAAGGATGTCCACTCTCTCCACTTCTCTTTAATCTAGTATTAGAATGCCTAGCTACAGCAATAAGACAAGACGCAAACATAAAGGGGATCTAAATAAGGAAAGATGAAATGAAACACTCCCTCTTTGCAGATGACATGATCTTGTATTTAAAGAATCCCACGAACTCTGCTCTCAAATTACGCAAGCTGATTCAAAACTTTGGCAAGGTAGCAGGGTATAAAATTAACCCTCAAAAATCAATGGCTTTTCCGCATACCAACAATGAGAAAAGTGTGGCTCAAATTAGGAAAGCAACTCCATTCGTAATAGCCCCCAAAAAAATAAAATACCTAGGAATTAACCAAAGAAGTGAAGGACCTCTATGATGAAAACTTTAAAAACTTGAAAAAGGAAATCAAAACAGAATTTAGAAAGTGGCAAAAACTCCCATGCTCCTGGATTGGAAAGATCAACATCATGAAAATGGCAATACTTCCCAAGGTTATCTAAAAATTCAATGCAATACCCATCAAAATTCCAACCTCATTCTTCAAGGAAATAGAAGAGGCAATCCAAAAATTCATATGGAACAATAAAAGACTCTGAATAGAAAAACAATCCTCAACAGAAAGAACAGTGCTGGAGGAATATCAATACCAAATTTCAAACTCTACTACAAAGCCATAGCAATCAAAACAGCTTGGTACTGGCACAAGAACAGACCTCAGGACCAATGGAATAGAATTGAAAACCCAGAAATGAACCTACAGACCTATAGCCATCTAATCTTCAATAAGGGAGCTAAAAAAAAAAATAGAATGGAAGAAAGACAGCTTCTTCAGTAAATGGTGCTGGAAAATTGGTTAACTACTTGGAAAAAAACTAAAGCTAGATCCTTATATATTATCCTGCATCAAAATCAACTACAAATGGATCAAAGACCTCGGAGTCAAAGCAGACACTCTGAAAACATTACAGGATGGAATAGGAGAAACCCTAAGTCTCCTTAACACAGGCCAAAATTTTCTTAATAGAGACCCAGAAACACAACAAATCAAAGAAAGGTTAGACAAATGGGATTGCATGAAAATGCAGGGCTTCTGCATGGCAAAGGACATAGCTAGCAAGATCAATAGAAAGTCCACGGATTGGGAGAAGATCTTCACTAGCCATACAACGGACAAGGGTCTCATATCTAAAATATACCTTGAACTCAAAAAATTAAATCCCTCAACAACAAATCTTCAAAGAAATAACTGCCCAATAAATAAGTGGGCTAAAGACTTAAAGAGAAACTTCTCTGAAGAAGAAAGAAGGATGGCCAATAAACACATGAGGAAATGCTCAACCTCTCTAGCCATAAAAGAAATGCAGATCAAAACATTGAGATACCACCTCACCCCAGTTAGAATGGCTATAATCAAGAACTCTAATAACAACAGATGCTTGAGGGGATGTGGACAGAAGGGAACTTTACTGCATTGTTGGTGGGAGTGTAAACTGGTTCAACCACTTTGGAAAACAGTATGGAGGTTCCTCAAAAGACTCCACATAGAACTCCCCTATGACTCAGCAATCCCACTTTTGGACATTTACCCAAATGATCACAAACAAGATCACACTAAAGCTACCAGCACGACTATGTTTATTGCAGCATTATTTACTATAGCTAAGATATGGAACCAACCCAGATGCCCCTCAGTAGATGAATGGATCAAGAAAATGTGGTATATATACACAATGGAATTCTATGCCTCCATCAGAAAGAATGACATTGCCCCATTTGTTAGTAAATGGAAAGACTTAGAAAAAATAATATTAAGTGAAGTAAGCCAGGTCCAAAGAAACCTAGGTCCGATGGTTTCCCTTATTTCCAATAACTAGTATATGTCTGAGTCAAGCAGAAAAGGTCAGATAAGTTGATATTAGGGAAATGAACCCTAAGATCTGTATTCAAATGTTTTTTTTAATCTTTCATGGGATTGTTTCTACCATATTTATAAGATTATTTCTTAGTCGGGCACTGGTGGCTCACGCCTGTAATCCTAGCTACTCAGGAGGCTGAGATCTGAGGATCACAGTTCAAAGCCAGCCCGGGCAGGAAAGACCGTGAGACTCCTATCTCCAATAAACCACCAGAAAACCGGAAGTGGCGCTGTAGCTCCAGTGGTAGAGCGCTCACCTTGAGCTAAAGAGCTGAGAGACAGCGCCCAGGCCCAGAGTTCAAGCCCCTCGACCGACCAAAAAAAAAAAGGATCATTTCTTTGTTGCTTTGTATGTCCCTCCCCCATGGTATAACCCCTGCTTTCACTGTATTTGATGTTATCATTTGTGGAGGGGAAGGGAAAAAACAAATCATTTAAATAAGGTTACAGGTGGACCCTTGCAACGAGATGTACAAGTGGTTATGTTGAAAAATGAACTTTACAACTTTGGTGAGGAGGGAAGGAACATCCGGTGGGGGGACAGGGGAAGGATGGGAATGGATGGGAAGGGGAAATAAAGGAGGAAGCTACAATGCTTGATAAGAAATGTACTCATTATTTTGCCCATGTAATTGTAACCCCTCTGTACAGTATTTTCACAATAAAAAAAAGTGCATCATTAAAAACTGATAGCATATTGGGAATTTTGATACTGTAGAATATGTTCAAATGAAAATTAAATTTAGAAATGCCTACATTCCTACTGAAGGAAGATGGTGGCGCTCGCACAGGTAGTCCTACTACGTGTCTCTGACCAAAAGAAGATCTAGAGGCATGGCCACACTCTACCTCAATAGATCCAAAAAAAAGAAGCACATGTGAGCCTCTCAAAAACAGTTCATACCTTTTCTTCATATTTTTTTCCTCTATATTTTTATAGCCATTATGATTTTTATTGAGGTATAAGTTGTGTGTAATAAAACTGAATAATTTTAAGTGTAAAAAAAAAGAGAGAGATCCACTCCAATCAAACTCTAAATTCCTAAAGATTTTCCCTATTACAACAGGAAGATGCTAGCGGGCAAATAAAGAAAGTGAAAATAGAAAGAGTGAACGGGACCCCTACAGAGCAGCTGCACCACAAGGCTCCGTGCAAGCATCCAGACTTACTGCAGACGTTAATGAGAGGAGCACCCAAAAAGTGAAGAAAGAGCTCAACGCCTGATCTGCAGAAAGTTAGGAAGGAAACTGGTGAAGACCTCCAAATTGCTGAATGGCCCCCCGCTCCAACCTGGCCCCTGCAATCAGGGAGGCTGTGGGGAAGGAGCGAATTCTGCAATCCCGCCATTACAATCGTCAGAAATAGGCAACACCAGGGAAGCCCCCAATCCAGCCCGTACCCACAGCGGGATCCCCCATGAGCTTCCACCAACCCCTGCACTCAGCGCTCAGGAACCACAGCCACAGCCAATCCCTCTCTCCAAGGGCCAACTGCTCTGCAGCCTCAGTGCAGCTGCTGGGCCCTGCTCCCTCCCTGCCGCCACCGGGTGCAGACCCCTAGCTCTCACAGCCACTGCAGCATCACACTGCTGCAGACACATGCTGCTGACACAGCTTGCTAGCAGCCGCAGACAGCCAACACCTCACGCCCCAGGCTACTCACCACCTCCCACAGCCTCTGCTGCACCAGCATGATCCTGGCTGCCCACACCAGCCTGCTGAACCCAGCTCCACCCGGTCCTCCCAGCGCCAGGACTCCCCATGCCACAGACGAGACCCTTCAACTACAGCAGAGCACCCCCTCACCTGGACTTGCCAACACCCAGACTCTCCGACTGAGAACCCGCCAACTCCATACTGGCCACCTCAGCACAGGCTCTGTGGTCCAGCGTACCACCAGCTACAGAGTAACCCAAAGAGGTCCACTTCCTGGGGGTGGGATCCTAAAGCCCTCCAACCCAAATCCCCTTCCTAAAGGGAGGGATCACATCAGAGCAGAACACTGACATAAGCTCTGTTCCTAAGGCACTTGTGGCTACCTGGGAAGGCTTGGGAACACAGCTCCAGGCCAACGATAGCAGTCTAAAATCCTGAAACCCCCAAAACGCCCTGCCACCAGGCCTGAGGTGGGACTCTAGATAGCAGGCACCCTCCCCCATCAAAAGGCCATCTGCTCCCAACCAAGCCACAAGGAAAGTGGACTACAACAAGGCATACAAGGTTCTATCAGGAATCAGCTTTGAGGACTACACGGAGACTCAGGCTCCCAGAAACAATCCAAAAACCCGCTCCTTTAGGGTTCTTTTTGTTTTCGTTTTGTTTTGTTTTTAAGACTGATCATTTGTTGTTTGTTTTTATTGCTGTGTGTTACTTTTGTATATTTTGTCTTAGGATTTGCTATCTCACTTGAATCTTCTAGTTATCATTATTTGTTTTTTTCTCCCACGTTCTAATTTCTTAATTTGTAATTTTTTTCTTTCCCTCTCAATCTCCCCTTCTAGTTTCTCTCCACATCATACTACCACTCCATCAGAGCTATCCTATCTAGTTCTAGACACAAAGTAAGGCCTCCTTCGATGTGTGTAAACAATACAGGAGCTATCTTAGCTTAAGTGACTTTCCAATAGTATCTGAATAAAAGTTTTTCTAATCTCAACAAGTCTTCCAAATACACTTAACTACAACTTCTTTTCTTATCTTCATCTAGATCTCTAAGCTTTTCCCTACATAATCTTTCTTCGAATTTTCTACCTCTTACACTCGAAAACAGTCTCTATTCTCCTCCTACTACATATTCCCCTCCCCTATGCTGTTCTTACCCCTCTACTATCATTATACCCAACTTTTCTTCTGAACTTAAATTTGTATCTCTCTAATCCTAACCCTTCTATTCTCCATCTGCTCCAGTTTATCGATCCCTAAAGGTTTATATCTGACCCAACTTACAATTGGTTTTATTTTGACTACAAAATTGGTTCTGTTTGACTATTTGGAGTACAAGTGACCCATCCTGTTAATTCTAAGGAGCATACTTATCAGCCAAACCTAGATTGTCTCAAAAGTTACAACTATACGTAATCCAACCCCAGAGCCACAACATCCCTCTCCAAGCAAAGAAAAAGAGAGCTAAATATGGAAACACCTACCCATAACTCTGAAACCCTAAAATCTATACATCTACATGACACCGTGTGGGCTTCGGTCCTAAAAGACTGTCCTGCTGTTGTGGTTCTTATCTCCAAATGGGTAGAACTAATCACAAAAACACAATCAACTAACACCAACACTATCTCCACATAAACAAGCTACAGAGCAGTCCCAGAATAACCTAGAGGATAAATTTCAAGATAGTTTAAAAGCATGGCTGGTAAATCTACTGAATGAAAAATTGGACACCCTGCATAGAGTTATAAGAGAACATGACAAGGCCAACCAGAAGCTAATAGATGACTGCATGGCCTCTACAAATAAAAGGATAATGGAACTCCAGCAGAGGGAGAAAGAATCTAACAAAAGGATAGAAACCCAGACAAGGGAGTGGAAAGAGAAGTCTGATAACCAACTCCAGGAGGTAAGGCAATCTATTCAAAATTTAAATGATAACCTTAATAAAGAGCTGGCCACCATTAAGAAAGACCATCAGGAAGGCAAGGAGATAAACAGCAAAGTAAAAAGCCTTGAAAGTAGAATGGAGGAAGTGGATGAGAGAATATCAGAGGCAGAAGACAGTTTAGACTCTGTAAAGAAAGAGCACACAGATATTCATAACAAAACAAAAAAGCATGAGAGATCACTGCAGGAAATACCAGATACATTCAGAAAGCCTATTTTAGATTTTAGGTATACAAGAGGGCCTAGAGAGGGAAGCCAATGGATTAGGAAATATATTCAGCAGGATACTAGCAGAGAACTTCCCAAATATACAAAAGGACAGGCCCAGATACAAGAAGCTTTTAGAACCCCAAATAGACCAGACCAGAACAGGTCATCCCACCGCCATATTATAATCTGTACTGGATCAATAGTCACTAAGGAAAGAATTCTTAAAGCTGCCAGGGAGAAAGTAACCCAATCAGAATCACCTCAGACTTCTCAGCAGACACTATAAAAGCAAGGATGGCCTAGAAGGAGGTATGCCATGCCCAAAAGTCAAATAACTACCAATCAAGAATAATCTACCCAGCTAAACTCTCATTCATAGCAGAAGGACAAATAAAAACCTTCCACAGCAAGGAAAGTCTGAAGTAATATATCACTACCAAACCAGCTCTTCAAAAAATCCTCAAAGATATTCTACATATAGAAAACCAACACAAACAGAATATAGGCAATGAAGCAGTCCACAGAGAACTAATGTAATCACAACAACAAAAGCCAAGGCAGAGTCACCCCCCCAAAAAAAATGGATAAAATGTAGGGACAAACACCTCTCAGTCCTAACTCACAATATTAATGGACTTAACTCTCTAATTAAGCAACATAGATTCTCTAGTTGGATCAAAAAGTGAGATCCTTCTATCTGCTGTCTTCAAGAGACATGCCTTGCCCACAAAAATAAACATATTCTGAAAGTGAAAGGCTGGAATAAAATCTACCAAGAAAATGGCCCCAATAAACAGGCGGGAGTTGCAATCCTAATATCAGATAAAATAGATTTCAAATTAAAATCACTGAGAAGAGATAAAGACCAGTACTACATACTAATTAAGGGATCTCTCCTTCAAGAGGATATTACTATCCTCAATACATACTCACTAAATAACAGAGCACCTGAATTTATCCAAGAAACACTACTTTCTCTCAAATCACACAAAGATCCAAAAACAATAATTGTTGGAGACTTTAACACACCACTATCCCTGCTGGATAGATCAACCAAGCAAAAACTCAATAGAGAAACCTCAGATCATAATTTGTGGAGGAGATGGGGAAAACAAGTCGTTTAGATACAGGTGGACCCATTGCAACTATGAGAAGTACAAGTTGTCATGTCGAAAACGAACTTTACAACTTTGGTGTGGGGGGGGGCGGGGGAGGCTGGGAAGGGATGTGAAGGGTAAACAAAGGAGGAGGCTGCAATGCTTGATAAGAAATGTACTCATTATCTTGTCCATGTAATTGTAACCCCTCTGTACAGTATGTTCACAAAAAATTAAAATTAAAATTAAAAAAAGAAATGTACTTATTACCTGATTTATGTAACTCTAGCCCCTCTGTACATCATCTTTACAATAAAAATTTAAAAATCTAAAAGAAAGAAAGAAACCGAAAAAAAAAAAAAGAAACCTTGGATCTTAACATCTGCATAGATTAACTAGACATAACAGACATTTACCAAATATTTCACCCAGCAGCATCATATTATACCTTCTTTTCAGCAGCACATGGACCATTCTTCAAAATAGACCACATACTAGGCCACAATGCAAATTTGTCTAAATTCAGAAGCATTGACATTATGCCCTGCATTCTCTCAGACCACAAGGGAATAAAATTAGAATTCAACATAAGAGACCCTGAATAGCAAAAACAATCCTTAGTAGAAAGAACAGCACTGTAAGAATATCAATTCCAAATTTCAAACTCTACTACAAAGCCACAGTAATAAAAACAGCTTGGTACTGCCACAAGAACAGACCTGAACCAATGGAATAGAATTGAAGACCCAGAAATGAACCCACAGACCTATAGCCACCTAATCTTTGACAAGGGAACTAAACAAATAGAATGGAAGAAAGACAGCCTTTTCAGTAAATGGTATTGGAAAAATTGGTTAAGCACTTGTAGAAAACTAAAACTAGATCTGTATGTATCATCCTGCACCAGAATCAACTCCAAATGGATCAGAGACCTCGAAGTCAAAGCAGGCACTCAGAAAACATTACAGGAATAGGAGAAACTCTAGCGCTCCTTGGCACAGGCTGAAATTTTCTTAATAATAGCCAGAAGAACAACAAAACAAAGAAAGGTTGGACAAATGGGATTGCATGAAATTGCAGAGCTTCTGCAAGGCAAAGGACATAGCTAGCAAGATCAAAAGAAAGCCCCAGACTAGGAGAAGATCTTCACTAGCCATATAACAGACAAGGGTCTCATATCTAAAATATACCTGGAACTTAAAAAATTAAATCCCCCAACAACAAATCCTCAAAGAAACAATTCTCCGATTAACAAATGGGCTAAAGTCGTAAAGAGTCTTCTCTGGAGAGGAAATAAGAATGGCCAATAGACACATGGAGAAACGCTCAACTTCTCTAGCCATAAAAGAAATGCAAATCAAGACAACATTGACATTCTACCTCACCCCATTCAGAATGGTTCCTCCCCAAAGGTATAACCTCTGTTTTCACTGTATTTGATTCCGGTGCCCTGCATCTTGTATATATGCTTCTCTAATTCAGGGAGGGGAAGGGAAAAAACAAAATGCTTAATTAAGGATACTGGTTGACCCATTGTAACAATGAGATATGCAAAACACTATGTTGAAAATGAACTTTACAACTTCAGTGGGGGTGAGGAGGGTGAGGTTGTTGTGGAGGTGGGAAGAAAGGGATGGTGGGGGGGTAAAACAAAGGAAGATGCAACAATCTTCTTTAGGAAATGTGCTCATTACCTTGCTCATGTAACTGTAACCCCTCTGCACATCATTTTTACAATAAAAATGTGCGAAAGAAAGAAAGAAAGAAAGAAAGAAAGAAAGAAAGAAAGAAAGAAAGAAAGAAAGAAAGAAAGAAAGAAAGAAAGGAAGGAAGGAAGGAAGGAAGGAAGGAAGAAAGAAAGAAAGAAAGAAAGAAAGAAAGAAAGAAAGAAAGAAAGAAAGAAAGAAAGAAAGAAAGAAAGAAAGAAAGAAATCTAGTAACAACAGATGCTGGAGGGGATGTGGCCAAAAGGGAACCCTACTGCATTGTTGATGGGAGTGTAAACTTGTTCAACCACTTTGGAAAGCAATATGGAGGTTCCTGAAAAAACTCCACATACACCCAGCAATCCCACTTTGGGGCATTTACCCAAACGATAACAAACATGGTCATACCAAAGCTACTAGCACAACTATATTTATCGCAGCATTATTCACCATAGCTAAGATATGGAACCGACCCAGATGCCCCTCAGTAGATGAATGGATCAAGAAAATGTTTTTTATATATATATATATATATATATATATATATATATATATATATATATATATATATAGGAACTCAGAAAGAATGACATTGCCCCATTTGTTAGGAAAGGAAAGACTTGGAAAAAATTCTATTGAGTGAAGTAAGCCAGGCCCAAAGAAACATAGGTCCCATGGTTTCCCTTATTTGCAATGTCTAGTACATGTTTACGATAAACAGAGAAGGTCAAAGGCTATGTATATATGACCATATGAGATAATGTTAAGCAAAATATCCCCCAAGACAGGAACACAAGGAGTTTTTCTTTCTTGCTATTTTTTTTTAATGTACTTATAAAGCACTAAGTGATTCTTTTGTTTCTTTTGTAAGTTCTTCCCCTATGGCATAACCCCTGTTTTCACTGTATTTGATTCTGGTGTTCTGCATCTTGTATATACATTTTTGTAATTTGAGGAGGGAAAAGGGTATAGCAGAATGCTTAAATGGGGATGCAGGTTGACCCATTGTGACAATGAGATGTACAGGATACTATGTTGAAAACGAACTTTACAATGTGGGGGTGGGAAGAAGTTGGGGAGGTGGGGAGGGAAGTGATGGTGATGGGAAAGTCAAAGGAAGAGGTAGCAATGCTCGATAGGAAATGGACTCATTAACCTACTCATGTAACAGTAACCCCTCTGTACAGTATCTTTACAATAAAAAAGAGAAAGAAATTTTAAAAAGAAATGCCTACATTCTTCATCTTTTATTTCTTCTCTACTTATCAAAATATTTCAAGTATAATCTATTAACCATCCACTACTTATACTTGATTTCATAAATCAATCTACCATTGATACATATATTTGATAACATACCTTCTACTGTTCAGTCAGCTTTGCTAATTTTCTCTGGCTCTGAAATAAATCAAATACGTTTAATAGTTTCAAGTTTAAAAAGATACATTTTCATTTAGATGACAGATTAATAGGAAAAGTGGCCCTAAGTAACACTTGAGAACTGATTCGTTATAAATTGAATATTACTTCAAAAATTATTTTAGTTTTTATGAAGATAAATATGTTATTTAATATAACAGACAATATTTATAAATTATTATTTCAGTGTGGTGTTATATTTTATTAAACAAAGTTTAATAATCAACAAATATAACAAATCCATTACATTGTGATTCCTGACATAACTGCTGCTTTTACATTTTTAATCAGTTTTAATGGATTTTTCATTAAATGACTTTCCATTCTCTACCTTCAGAAAGTTAAAAATTTGAGCACAGTGTGATGGTATAGGCTTGTAATAATAACTACTTGGCAGGCAGGGGAAAGAGGATTATGATCCAAAGCCAACATCAAAGTATCCAAACCATTTAACAAGGATACAGGTTGACCCATTTCAACAATGAGATGTACAAGACACTATGTTGAAAATGAACTTTACAACTTGGGGGTGGGGGAGGTGAGAAGGGATCAGAATCACAGGGGAAAAACAAAGGAGGGTAACAATGCTCCATAGGAAATGTACTCGTTACCTTACTTATGTAACTGTAACCCTTCTGTACAGTATCTTTACAATAATATATATGTAAGTCCATTTGCTGCAAAAATAAAAAAGATATCAAAACCAAAATGCTATCAAAACCAAACTAAAGCAAAAAGGTTGGAGCATGCAATTCGAATAGTAGGGCATTTGCCTAGTAAATGATGAGCCCTGAGTCTTTAGTGAAGCAGAACAATAAAAATTAAGCACATGGTTACACTTTTATAACAGAATCTTAAATATATAAATGAAGCAATTGCTATTGTCATAATGGTATATGAAATCACTACTAACAAAAAATTTTAAATATTATGCTATCTAGAGCCTACCTGTAAAAAAAATTTTTGGACACAAAGATTGGCTGTAATTACAATTGACTTAGGGCATTTAAAAATTGGAACAAAGTGGCACTGTGGCTCAAGTGGCAGAGCGCTTCCCTTGAGCTGAAGAGCACAGGGACAGCGACCAAGCCCAGAGTTCAAGCCCCAGGACTGACCAAAATCTAAAAATAAAAAAGAATTGGAACAAGGGGGGAAATGTGTAACTGTTCATAAGTTGTATATCTTCTGAATAAATAAAAAGGACCTTTTTAAATAATTTACTAAATATATTTTGCTCACAGGTAAAATGTATGAAAACATTTCAGATTACTGCACCTATATCTATATGTCCCTAACTAAAATGTGATTAATTATATTATTTTTCTTTGTTGGTGCTGGTAGTGATGCTTGAACTCTTGCTTAACTTTTTCATTAAAGCTGGTGCTCTTTCACTTGAGCCAGTTCTCTATTCTTGGTTTTTCACTGTTTAATTGACAATAAGAGTATTGTGTGCTTTTATGATAAGTAGGGTTGCTATCACTTAAATATTTTACACATGCCACAAACAGGGTCTAAAATAGTATATTGAATATTTCCAGCAATTTTGGTGATAATGACTGCATTATGCAAAGTCTCAAATTTTAAGTAGAAAATAAAATTTAATTTGCTGACAGATTTCTCATTAACTTGATAAATTTTCCCTGAAAACAGCATTACATACAAATCTCATAATGATAATTCAATACCAGATCAAAGATCTTCTTGAAAGAAACTTGTAATATCATTAATAAAAACTATGCCACATTTTATGCAATTTGAATTGAGTATTTACAAATGTACTGTTATTAACTTTTATAAATATTTGATTCAAATTTTACACATGAACCATATGGAGGTCATAGATGCATAAACCTACTAATCAACACAAGCCTCCAAAATAAAATTAAGAAGGTATCAGAAATTCGAAACCCCAAAGAAAAAAATAATATAACTAACCTTGTAGAGATGCTTTCTCAGATCCTCACAGTCAAGCCTCATACTAGAAAAATTTAAGTTTTCTCTTGGAATAAAACCAAAGTTCAGGTCTGAACTATCACAATTTGAAATACAAGGACCTTCTAGGACAGACCTTGTACTATCAATTCTATGCAAAGATTGCTTCTGCTCTTTCTTCAGCAAACATTTCCTATTGACAGGCTCTAGTTCCTCAGCAGTACTGTGAAGGTTGCAAAGACAAATATTTAGCAGCTCATTATTACTCGGTTGCCTCCTAAATAACATTATCTTTATAAATGCAAGTCCAAACAGAATTGAAGATTAAATAATGCCTTAAACATGGAAATATGTCAAAGAATACCTAGTCTGAGAAGTTATTGATTTAAAATTACTGTGAAGAATTGTATCTATTTTCAAACGGATTTTAAACTAACAAGACTTCCAAACCAAGCAGGAGGGACAAATGAGGGATATGTTAGCACATGTGCTATCAGAAAGTACTTGAACTTCTAGAGAGGCTCAAATTGTAAATTTCCTGGGGTTGCTGGTGAAAACAATTGTATAGAAAGGGTAAAACTATTTGAGGTGATGCATATCCTTAACTATAAATATTCTTAACTATAATTGACATTTCACTATACATTGATATATTAAAACATCATATTGTGATGCACACACATATATCATATTGTGATGCACACATATGGAGAGAGATAGAGATGGATGTATAGATATTTATAACTGAGGATATAAACTAGAGGTGCTCGTATTTACTAGAACAAACATCCTCTAATAACATTTACACATGCTTATTTTCACCAGTGGTTCATTCTACCTATATTTTGTGATAAACATTTAGTGCTCAGGAATACTTCAGAACCTCAATTCATAGGGAAAAAGAAGAAAGCATATTTGCAGTCAATAAAAATCCTAAGACAGATTATTACCTCATTGCTAAGGCATCAATGGTGAAACACACCTTTTTTTTTACACACTTCCCCACACTGATTAAAGTGATAGTAGTAGTAGTAGTAGTAGTAGTAGTAGTAATTTTTTATATATCATTATCATTACTTTCAGTACTAGTGTTTAAGCTAGGGTCTTCACACTTGCTAGCAAGGGACAACACCACTGAAGCATGGCTAGGGCCATGTTTTATACTCCTTCCTTTTACATAAGGTCTTACTTCCTGCCACAGCACAAGCCTGAGATCACATATTTTTAGTCTTCCTGTGATTGGGGTCACAGGTGCACATTACTCCATCAAGCTTCCCTCCACTGAGACAGAGTCTCATGAACTTTTCTTCCTGGCCTGATCTCATACTGGGATTCTCCCCATTTCAGCCTACAATGTAGATTGTAGTGACTGGTACATCCATTGCATCTGGTTATGAATAGATGAGTAATCTCATCCACTTTTCTGCCAACATTGACCTCAATCTCTGAATCTCCTGTTCTCAATTATCAACAGTTACAAGTATGATCTACTAGTCCCCCGCCAATTAGGAATTATATATTTTGATACTTACTCATTTAGCTCACTTAACAGTGATTTTATACATTTTACATCTTCCATCTGAAGTTTTTTACATCTATCCTCTTTTATTTTTCTGGACTCATTTTCAGCTTCCATTTTATATATTTCAGTTTTCATAGATTTAAGTCTGAGTTCTATCTGACTTAATATTGACTCATTATTACTGTCCCTTAGGTGCTTTAAATTGTCTTGGTCTTCTATCTTTTCCTAAAACAAGTTAAAAGGACATATTTTAAACAAAATTCACTACTTCATACAATTACCAATGTTAAAAATTTAAGAAAAATATTTACATTGACTCATAGAATAATGTATAATATGGGAAATAAAATGCTGCAGGTTAAAATATTCATCTGCATAAAATATTGTATTTATTTTTGGCCTTTCTGTGTGGCTTGAATTTTAATCCCCTCTCTCATAGATGTACTTCAAGTACTCTTCCACTGAGTTATAATCTCAGGTCTGAGTCAACTTAGTCTATTCCTCATCTCATTGGTAAATCCACAGAATAATAGTACTTTTTTTTGTAAAATTTGTACAATGAAACTTATAAACTACCATATACTTATAACCTACCATATGCTCCTGTATGAGATTTTTGAAGATTAGAAATTTCTCTTCTAAGTCCTCATGATTTTTCTCTAGGTGTTCCCATTTCTTTGGGATACCTTTTATTGACAACATATCCTGCTCAAGACATTGAATATGTTCTTTCAGATGAGTATATTTGCTAGATGTAGTTTCCAATTTTTGTTTCACATCACTGATCTGCATGAATATAATAATATAGCTTAGTAATAAAAGATATGGACTGAAAATTGTCTAAAAGCATGGGGAAAGTCTAAGTACACTTGCAATAAGTAATTTATAATGGATTCTTCAAATGTACTGTATTGAATTACCTTGAAACTCAAAAATTAAAACATTGGCAATTATAAATTTATAGTATTTACAATTGACATCCTTGTCACAAAGCATCCGCACTTGCCAACCAAGTTCCATTTTTCTTCATTGCTTCATGTTGTATTTTGTAAAATGGATTTTTTGCTACCTCTTAGTAGAATGCCTTTTACCACTTCCTCCAATATTCAAGCTTCACAACTTAAATTTCAGGGATGTAGGTTTCAGTTATTTACACCTGCATCAACAAATGCCTAACAGGAAAAGTCTTTGAAATTAAGGATTTTCACTAATCTTATAAGTATTTATTATAAAATCATTATTTTGACTTGAGAAATATTAATTTTCTTTAGATTCATGAATTTAGTATCAGAATTACTTCTGAAAGAAGCAATGACTCTCACTGTAAATGTTTAGTGACTATGACCTATACATTTTTTAAAGGATTTAATTCAAGAGTGTTGTTGCCTCACATCTGCATTCCTATCTATTCCTGAGGCTGCAATCTGAACATTGAGCTAAAAACCAGCATGAACAGAAAAATCTGTGAGACTCTTATCTCCAATTAATCTGCAAAATGCTGAAAGTAGAGGTGTAACTCAAGTGGTAGCACACCAGCCTTGAGTAAAAAAAACAAGCCAGAGCTCAAGATAACTTAAATTTTTTTAAGTTAGTAAGAATTTAAAATTGTTCAACTCTAGAAAGTAGTGTGGAGGTTCCTCAAAAAAATTAAACATAAATTATGCTATGATACAGCAATTCTACTCTTGGGCATTTATCCAATAGATGACAAGCCAGGACACAAGTAAAGTCACCAGCACAATTGTGTTTACTGAAGTACTAGTTACCATAGCCAAGCTATAGAATCAGCACAGATGCCCCTCAGTGGATGAAAGGCTCAAGAAAATGTGGTATATATACACAGTGGAATTTTACTCATCCATTTGAAATGATATTGTACCATTCATAAAGAAATGGAAAAACTTGGAAAAATTATGCTAACTGAAGTAAGGCCTAAAGAGACAAAAAAATGTGTTTTCCCTTCTATGCAGAAGCTAGATTTAGCCTACAAACTTATAAGTAAATATGTTGGGTGGTATGCAAATATAAACAAATATATTAACTGAAATATGGTAGATTCAAAGAAGTTCTCAAATGGTGTATTTCCTTAGAAAGCCAAACACAAAGTTCAGCAAAATAAAACACCAGAATCAGTTTTTCTAAAAGGGTAGGATGGGGTTAAAGGGGAAAAGATGGACAAATAAAGAGGAGAAAAAGGGGGAAATGTGGACACGAATCCAAAGTATATCTTACAAAAGTAAGAAAAGTGAGGGGAGGTGTGGGGAAGGGAGGGATGGGTGACATGGAACAAGATATATTGTGTTCATAAACTGCTTTAATGGCAATTCTTTTTGTACAACTACTTTAAAATAATTTAAAAAGAGCATTATCTTAGACTTCAGGAATGAAGGAATATATTAAGCAAGAAAAATATCATACTTTGTAAAGACACGGTGTTGAAAATGATCTTTACAACTTTGTGGGGGGGAGTTGGAGAAGAGAAGGAAGGGATGATAGGGGGAAAACAAAGGAGGGGGTAACAATGCTCCTTAGGATATGTACTCATTACCTTACTCATGTAACTGTAATCCCTCTGTATAGCATCTTTACAATAAAAAATATATTAAAAAAGCAAAAGTCTGCTATAAATCTCAAAAAATCATACTTTTGTGTAGATTTCACTGGTACTGAGTTGATGTGAATGGTTTTCCTTTTAAACAGTTTTGTCCTTAGTAGTGTAAAACATGTCTATAGACTATTTGATATTTTTCATGAAATTTACACTCCTGCAAATAAACGAGCCTTATCAACTGGTTTCTAATTAACAGCAAGTGAGGACATACTGTATGACTTCTAAGGCTGAACTAGAAAATAGTTTCCATATAAAATTTTCCTAGGGAAACTTACTCTTAAAACACAATATTGTGAATAATTCTAACCTTGCTGTATTTAGGGCTGTAGAACTAGTGGGAACCTAAACAACCCATGGGGTACAAAACTCATTGTGGTGATCATTAGCTCAAAGAAGGGATGCTTCTAATGGGAATGCAGCCATGAAGCCTCCACCTTTGAACCAAATACAGCACCAACCTGTGCATTAAGAACTACACAAAATCCCACCTATTTTATTCTCTCTGCATGTTCTTGGGATTGAGGCCATTGCCTTGGGCATGTGGCCAAATACTTAGGCAGTGAGATACAATTCTAATTCAATAGCGAGAAATAAAACCTTAACTTTATGCGGTACAGCCTGAACATAGAATATAGTGCAACTGAAAGAATATAGTGACTATGTCCTCTGAAAAATGACTTGGTATCATATATATGAAAATCAAAATTCAGCATTATGTTGAAAACAAACTTTATAATTGGGGGGGGGGGGAGTTGGGGAAGTGGGGAAGGAAGGGATGGTAGGGGGGAAACAAAGGAGGAGGTAACAATGCTCCATAGGAATGTACTCATCACCTTACTCATGTAACTGTAACCCCTCTGCACAGTATTTTTACAATAAAAACATTTAAAAAATCTAAACTCAGAGACATCAAAAATATGAGAAAAAAAAGAAAACAAGGGATAGTGGGAGAACAACAGGGGAGGGAGTAACAACGCTTGACAAGAAATGTACTCATTGCCTTACTCATGTAACTGTAACCCCTCTGTACAGAATTTTTACAATAAAATAAAATAAGGAAACCTGATTCCTTCAAATGACACTATGGCAGTGAATTGGACAGCATCCAAGACAAAGAATTGCTATTGTTGATTATAATTGTCATCTGTGAATTTACGTAAGACAGAACTAACACCTTAATGTATTTGGATCCTCAGTCTTATCATCTGATAAACACTTCAGAAAAGTAGGCAATTGCCTCTTCTGGTATAGAATTCAGATATCAGGAGCTTCTAGAAAGATTGGTCTTAGAAACAAGTATGGACCAAGGCTGGCCTAAAGACTGAGCCAAGCCTGGGGTGGTAGGGATAGATTATGTCTGAGTTGGGCTGTGGGCCTGGATCTGGTGGCCTGACTATTTGAGAAGAGACAAACTAACTGCAATCCTTCCACTACACAGTCTTTCCTGAACATTGTGAACATTTTGACTTCAGGGTGACAAGTGATACAAATGTCCAACGTACAAGTGCATTTCAGATATGTAAATCACAAGACAAATATGAAAAAAAGATACTATAAGCCCTCCAAAAAGCATCAGTCCCATATCAGTTCATGCTGAGCATACAAAAGGGGAAAAATCACAAAGAACTCATAAGAATGATAAAAAGTGATCATCCAAATGAAAAAGGGCACATATAAATAACTGAATGAATTCAAAGAGCATACATGTAAATAAGCAGTTACAGACACCCAAAAAGAATACAAATAAATACTGGAATGATTTAATGAAGATAATGCAAGATTAGAAATAAAATTTTAATAAAAAAGGCAGACATCCTAAAACTGAAAAAAAGTGAAATTCAGGAAAATAAAAGCTCAATAAAGAAGGTAAAACTATGGCAATTTTTTCTAGTGATGTTGATTAACTGAGGACAGAATGTCAGCATTCCAGGATAACACAGATATAGAAGTATAGCCAAATTAAGAATTAGGAAATATTAAAGAAATATAAGTCAAACAGGCAAAACCTCTGGGAAATTATGAAAAAATCAGACTGAAATATTTTCTTTTTTATTTCTGAAATATTTTCTAAATTTAGAAAAGATAATAGTGGTCTGTGTTCTTACCACTGTACTTAGTATGGTACTATTTTTCCTAGCCAGAACAATAAGGCAATAGAAATTAATTAAAGTGGCACAAATAGGAAAGAAAGAAGGATTTTTTCCTATTTGAGGCTGGGAAGGTGGCTCAGTGGTGGAGTGCTTGCCTCGCATGCATGAGGCCCTGGGTTCGATTCCTCAGCACCACATAAGCAGAAAAAGCCAGAAGTGGTGCTGTGGCTCAAGTGGTAGAATGCTCACCTTAAGCTGAAGAGCTGAGGGACAGCGCCCAGGCCCAGAGTTCAGCCCCATGACCAACAACAACAACAACAAAAAATAGACATAAAAATGGAAATATAACAACAAATACCAACAAAATCCAGAAGATTATGAAGGAACACTTAGAGAAACTATATTCATATTACTGGAAAATGTGGAGAAAATAGATACCTTTCTAAAAGCACTTGACCTACGAAAAATTGAATCAAAAGGATTTAAACCACATAATTTAATCTATAACACACAATGAGATTGTAGGAATAAGTCTCCTAATGAAAGAAAAGTTCACTACCTAACAGATTCACTGCTCAATTGCATTAGACTCTTGCAGAAGAACTAATACCAAAAGTCCTCAATTTTTTCATGAGACAAAAAGGGAAGGAATACTGTGAAATTCATTCATGAAGTCAGAATTCCACACAGCCCAGAATCAAACAAAGGCACACAAAGAATTATAGACCAATCTTTTGGATATGCTAACTCTCAAAAATTAATTTTTGAGAACCTGAATACACCTCCTCCTCAAGTAAACATGTGACATGATCAAGGTGGTCATATTCCAGATATGCAAAGTTCAGTCATCATTTGAAAATGAATACACAGAACATAACACATAAAGGGATCAAAAACAAGAATCACGGGACTGGGAAGGTGGCTTGGTGGTAGAGCGCTTGCCTTGCATGTATGAGGCCCTGGGTTCGATTCCTCAGCACCATATAAGCAGAAAAAAAAAAAAAAGCTGGAAGTGGCGCTGTGGCTCAAGCAGTAGAGTGCTAGTCTTGAGCTGAAGAGCTGAGGGACAGCGCCTAGGCCCAGAGTTCAGGCCCCACAACCAGCCCC
The DNA here is from genome assembly GCF_024711535.1 of Dipodomys merriami. Taxonomy (NCBI): domain Eukaryota; kingdom Metazoa; phylum Chordata; class Mammalia; order Rodentia; family Heteromyidae; genus Dipodomys; species Dipodomys merriami. The sequence continues at coordinate 22,418,283 of NW_027205603.1, forward strand.
CCCCCCGAAAAAACAAGAATCACATGATTAGATCAATTGTTTCAGAGAAATCCTTTGGTAAAATTCAACAAACTGTCATGAAAAAAAGCCCTCAAGAATCTAGGAATAGAAGAAATATACCTCAACATAGTAAAGGAAATATATAACAAACTTAAAGCTAAATAGGGATGAAGTGAACTCATTTCCCCTAAAGTCAGGAAGAAGGCAAACTGTTCACTTTCTATATTTCTATTCAACATAGTACTGAAATTCCTAGCAAAAGCAAGACAGTAAAAGAAAGAAAAGACATGAAGAAAGCCAGAAGTCAAATTATATCTATTTCCAGAACATAGGATCCTAGATCTAAAAAGATTAAGGATTCCACCCTAAATTGACCTCATATAGATTAACTTTTTAATATAATCCAGCAGTACCAGTTTTGATATATACCAAAAATAATCAAATTCAGTTTACTACAGATTTACTAGTATATTCCTGTTTATTGTGACATTATTCAGTTAATGAATTAGACAATCAATCTCAGTGATCATAAATGAATAAATAAATTACAAAAATATCTTATACATACTTAACAGATTTACTCAGCTATTAACAAATCATAGCATTGGACCACTTTGGAAAGCAGTATGGAGGTTTCCTCAAAAGACTCCACATAGAGCTCCTCTATGATCCAGCAATCCCACTTTGGGGCATTTATCCAAAGGATCACAAACAAGGTCATACCAAAGCTACCAGCACAACTATGTTTATCACAGCATTATTCACCATAACTAAGCTATGGAACCAACCCAGATGCCCCTCAGTAGATGAATGGATCAAGAAAATGTAACATATATATATATATATATATATATATATATATATATATATACAAACACACACACACACACACGTGTGTGTGTGTGTGTGTGTGTGTGTGTGTGTGTGTGTGTGTGTGTGTATAAATTCTATGCCTCCATCAGAAAGAATGACACTATCCCACTTGTTAGGAAATGGAAAGATTTGGAAAAAAATTATATTAAATGAAGTAAGCCAGACTCAAAGAAACATAGGTCCCATAGTTTCCCATATCTGCAACAACTAGTATATGTCTAGGACAAGCAACAAAGCTCAAAAGCTATATTCATATGACCATATAAGATGATGCCAAGCAAAATGAACCCCAAGACTGGGACACAAGATGGTTTATCTTTCTCACTGTTGTTTTTAATGTACTTATAATGTGCTGTGTGATTTTTTTGTTTCTTTTGTATGTTCTTCCCCCATGGTATAACCTCTGTTTCACTGTATGTGATTCCAGTGCCCTGCATCTTGTATATACATTTTTCTAATTTGGGGAGGGAAGGGAAATAACAAAATGCTGAAACAAGGATACAGGTTGACCTATTGTAACAATAAGATGTACAAGACACTGTGTTGAAAACAAACTTTACAACTTGGGGGGAAGGAGTTTGGGAGGTAGGGAGTGAAGGGTTGGTAGGAGAAAAACAAAGGAGGAGGTAACAATGCTTGATAGGAACTGTATTCATTACCCTACTCATGTAACTGTAACTCCTCTGTACAGTATTTTTACAATAAAAAAATATACATGGGAAAAAAAGAAATCATGGCAGTGGAAGAAAATAAATGGAAGTAGAAAACATATTCAGTGAAAGAAGCCAGTCCATGGGGCAAATAGCATATGATTTATCTCATCTTTTGTTAGAAGATTAAAACAAAATGCTATGAGGGGGCTGGGAAGGTGGCTCAGTGGTAGAGTGCTTGCCTTGCATGCATGAGGCCCTGGGTTCAATTCCTCAGCACCACATAAGCAGAAAAAGCTGGAAGTGGTGCTGTGGCTCAAGTGGTAGGGTGCTAGCCTTGAACTAAAGAGCTGAGGGACAGCATCCAGGCCTAGAGTTCAGGCCCCACGACCAACAAAAAAAATGCTATGAGGGTAAATTGGATACTATTAGGGAAGTAGAAAACATAACAAAAACAGAGAGGAAGAAATGAAGACAAGAAAGAGTAACAGTGGGTGAGTATAAACAAAAAACAAATGCATGCATGAAGCTGCAATGATTAAAAACCAGTAACCATGTAAAATTTAGTATACAACAATTAAGAAGCAAATTTGTCTACCACAGACTCCTTGCTCTTGAAACCCAGCATCCATATTTGAGGAAACTTAGGCTACAGAGAGCAAGGTGCTTCCCCAACTGAAGCTTTAACCAGGGAGAGCAATGACAACAACATCATCCAGATGTGGGATGTGGGACTGAATGCTTTTGGGGATGACTCATCTCTCTAGCCTATAAGCGTTCCTCACTAAACCTGAGCCTGAGCAAGGTAATCTGTCCTCAGCAATCTTTATTCATAACCATCAGTCCAGGAGGAAAATTAATGATTTAAACCACTAAAGTTTGGGATTTTAATTGTCATTTTTCTAAAATAATACAGGAAGAAACATATAAGAATTAATCCTTAAATTAGTATCTAATTATATTGAGAGTAATTTATCAGTAACAAACATTGCCAATAAGAATCAGAAGACACTTAGATAAAAGACACCAGAAATTTGGAGGGGTAAGAATTTTCAACTATTCCATTCAAATGAAAATTCTTACTATGAGGTGGATATGCCTACCTAGAATTTTTTCTCAAATTATGTGTTATGGAAGAATGGAAAGCATGAACCATAGTATAATAGTTGATACAAGTGAAGACTATAATGATGTCTATTCTTTGCTTCTGATGAATTTCCTCATCCATTATCTCAGTCAGCATTATTATTACCTTATCATTATTATTATCTTTAGGTAGCTGTACAATGGAGTTGACATTTGATAAAGCAGTTTATACTTATCACTCCTGTCAACATTCTTACCCGTCTCTTCCCTTCCTTCTCCTTCCCTCGCTCTTCCTCATTTGTAGTACATACACTGGATTTTTGCCCCCCATCCCCACTTCTCCTCTTCATTTGTACACTCCTTACCACTTGATTCCACCCCTTTTGAGTATTTGCTTCCTGGTATTTTATCTTGCTAAAGTCTGATTTTGGCTTTCTAATGATTTGCACCATTTGAGTTCTCCCTTGAATCTACTATATTGCAGTTAATACCTTTGTATATACCTGTGTACCATCCAATCTATTTACTTATGAGTTTGTAAGCTGAATCTAGCTTCCACATTTAAGGAAAACGTATTTTTTGTCTCTCTGGTCCTGAGTTGTTTTACTTAACATAATTTTTCAAGTCTCCATCTATTATTTTTCATTTTTAAATGGTTATTGTAAAATTGATGTACAGAGGTGTTAATAACTCAGGTAAGAGCACATTTCTTTTTGAACAGTGTCAGCACCTTCCCTCTCTTTTGTCCAGCTTTTCCTTCCTGATCACCTCCCACAAGTTGTATAGTTCATTTTCACAGTGTCTAGTGAGTATCACTGCATTATTTGTTCGCCCTTTGTCCATCCTTTACAAATAGTACAATAACATTCTAATGGATAAGTAAAATTCTATTGTGAATATGTCAAATTTCTTTAAATTGTTTCCTTGGCTAAGTTAAACTATTTACTCAATGCAGCTTGCATTGAACTCTAAAATACAGCTATACGTATCTATTTGCCTAATGAAAAGAGGTGAACCTAAGCAATTATAGTTTCTTTTTATTAATTTTACATTTTTATTGTAAAAATGTTGTACAGAGGGGTTACAGTTACATGAGTATGGTAATGAGTACATTTCATAGCAAGCTTACTACCTCTTCATTTTCCCCCATCATCACTTCCCTCCCTGCCTCCCCAACTCATCCCGCCCCCCCCCCACATTGTAATGTTCATTTTCAATATAGTGTCCTGTACATCTCATCATCACAATGGGTCAGCCTGATCGCTTTTTAGGCATTCTGCAACATCCCTTCCCCTCCCCAAATTACAAAAATGTATATACAAGATGCAGAACACCGGCATCAAATCCAGTGAAAACAGAGATTATACCATGGAGGAAGAACCTACCATAAGAAAAAAAAAAAGAATCACATAGTGTATTGTAAATGCATTAAAAACACCAGAAAGAAAAAAAAAACTTGTGTCCCTGTCTTGGGGTACATTTTGCTTAACATTATCTCGTGTTGTTGTATGTACATGGCCTTTGACCTTCTCTGCTTGTCCTAGACATGTACTAGTCACTGCAAACAAGGGAAACCACGGGACCTATGTTTCTTTGGGCCTAGCTTACTTCATTTAATATATTCTTTCCAAGTTTTTCCATTTCCTAACAGAAGAGGCAATGTCATTCTTCCTGATGGAGGCATAGAATTCCATTGTGTGTGTGTGTGTGTGTGTGTGTGTGTGTGTGTGTGTGTGTGTGAGTATACACATACATATATATGTGTGTGTGTGTGTACATATATATATATATATATATATATATATATATCACATTTTCTTGATCCATTCATCTACTGATGAGCATCTGAGTTGGGTCCATATGTTAGCTATGGTAAATAATGCTGTGATAAACATAGTCATGCTGGTAGCTTTGGTATGACCTTGTTTGTGATCATTCAGGTAAATGCCCAAAAATGGGATTGCTGGGTCATAAGGGAGACTTTTGAGGAACCTCCATACTGCTTTCCAGAGTGGTTGAACAAGTTTACACTCCCAACAACAATGCAGTAGGGTTCCCTTTTGGCCACATCCCCTCCAGTATCTGTGTTACTAGATTTCTTGATTATATCCATTCTAGCTGGGGTAAGGTGGAATCTCAGCATTGTCTTGATTTGCATTTCTTTTATGAGTAGAGAGGTCGATCATTTCTTCATGTATCTATGTGTCTATTGGCCATTCTTCTCTCTTCTTCAGAGAAGTCTCTCTGTGAGTCTTTAGCCCATTTATTAATCAGGCAGTTGTTTCTTTGATGATTTGTTGTTGGAGGATTTAGTTTTTTGATTTCTAAGTATATTTTAGCTATGAGATCCTTGTTCGTTGTTTGGGTGAAGATCTTCTCCCAGTCCGAGGGCTTTCTATTGATCTTTCTAGCTATGTCCTTTGCCTTGCAGAAGTTCTGCAGTTGCATGCAATCCCATCTGTGCAACCTTTCTTTGATTTGTTGTGCTTCTGGGTCTCTATTAAGAAAAGTTCAGCCTGTGCCAAGGATCCTTTGTGTTTCTCCTATCCTTTCTGTAATATTTTCAGGGTTTCTGCTTTTACCTCGAGGTCTTTGATCCATTTGGAATTGATTCTGGTGCAGGGTGATATATAAGGATTTAGTTTTCTACAGGTGTTTAACCAATCAGCAGAAAATATTTTAAACCAATGTATCTGATAAAAGATTTTAGTTGGGATATACAGAAGACTATTAAAAGTTAAAATTAAAAATAATACAATTTGAAAGGAACTTAGAGAGGTTTCTCAAAAAAATCTATACAGTTGATTTATTAGCACATGAAAAGCATGTGCTCAACCTCATCTGGATTGTGCAGACAAAAACCTCTATGGTATAATACTTCAAATAGTGGGATGCCAGTGAAATGGACAACGGTATGGACAATTTGGAAAACACATCAACACTGGCATTTCCTCAAAGCTTCACAGATATATTACTCAATCACTCCACTTACATGTCCACAGCAGTATTAGTAGCAAAATCCCGAAGTAGAAAATAACAAAAAGATCCATCAGCTGATGAATATAAAAATACATAAATATATAGTATATGCTTGCAATGCGTTATGACTCAGCCTTAAGAAATTAAGTAGATATACTTCCTACTACCAACATTATCATTGTAAACATTTTTCCAAGTAAATAAAGTCCAAAAAAAGCTAGATCACAGATTGAGTGATCCATTTAGATGAATTTCCAAACTATGCATAGAGAGCAAGGAGAGTGGTAGCCTCCAAAGCTGACCAAGAAAAGGACTAGCTGATAGTTAAAAGATTCTGGACTTCATTTTAGGACAATAAAAATATTTTTAGATTAAAGTGATAACCATATAACTCAGAAAATCCTAAAAACTGATGTGCTGTATTCTGATTATGTTCATGCTTTCACTTATACCTTAAGGGTGTTACCCAATAAAAACTGATTTTGTCATAATAATTTTAGATCATCTCGTGGTGCATGGCTTAGTTGTATCATTTGCTAGAATGTAAGACAAGAAAAAAAGTTTTCCCTTGTCGGAGAAATGGTATACTTTTTACACTGAAATCAGGTTCATAAAATATTAAATCCTTATTTCACTGCTCATAGAAGTTATATTTCCTTCATTTAAAGATTTTTGTTCCAAAAGAGATTATAACTACCTCATGTATCAGCATGTTAACTGAAAGATCTTTTTCCAGTTTACTTTCTTTTAGATGTTCATCGATATTACACTCTCCATTTTTATTTTGATTTTCCTTCACCTTCTCTTTGGCCATTTTAGGGTGTTCCTTAAACCTGCAGAGTTATAGAATCAGTATGTAATGTTTGATAAAGAGTAAATATTTACTAATTTTAAACAGATATTATATTTTGTCACAAACAATTTCAATTTTTTCAATTGTAAATTATTACTACATACTTTAACATTATTACAAAATTATGTAAACAATGTTGAAATTTTTATGATATATATGATATGTATGTATGACATATATGATATGGTATGTATGACAGAAAATTTTATGTTATATATGACAGAGAAAGAGTACATAGTACAACTATATAAAGAATCATTTTAACTATTATGTCCATTTGCTATGTTAACATGAAACATTTCCTTATTAAAGATTGGCTATAATCTAAGGATTAATACTTTAAGTGAATAAGTATGGTATACTTATAAGTAAATAAGGATGATATGCATATTTAAGTGTGGTTATAAGATCCTAAAATGCACTTTGCGACTGGTTCACTTTTATACCAGCTACTCACACACAAGATGGGATTCAGGAAGTACATTATCTAGGGCCAGTCTGGGAAGAAAGTTAATGACACCTAATCCAAGCTAGATGTGGGTTTCTCATCTATAATCCCAGCTATGTAGAAAGCATCAATAGGAGATCACAGAAAATGGGATACAAAAAATTCCTACAAACAGAAATGGCTGGAAGTATGGCTGAAGTGTTAGAGCATTTGTCCAGCAAATGTGAATCCTTCTAGTCCAGCCTCTAACTTAAATCAACTTGCAGCTTTGCCTCCCACATAGATTACAGTCATGTGGCATCACAGCCAGCACTATAGTTTTTAACATCATAAAAGAGAAAACAGTATACTGTGGCATTAAAAAAAAAAAAGAACTGTAATTCTGTCATGAGTTTCTGATCTAAATTCTAAAATAGAATTAACTATTGGTTATAAAATGACTTTATATTTAGCACTTCGTAAAACTACTATTCAATATTTAAACTACTATTAATACTTAAGATATTAAATATTAAGATCTTACTCTTTTTCTAATTCTTCCATTTTCTTCTTTTTTTGAATCAAAGCAATTTCCAGTTTCTGTACTGACTCAATAAGTTTCTTTACTAGTTCATCTTCAGTCTTTGAAAGAGTATAAATATAAATTTCCAAAAGTTATAGACAATCACTTTCCTTCTTAGAAATATAATTTATGAGTTTGGGTAACATATATTAAGAAAAGTTAACAAGATGGTTATTTGACATCAATACTCAAATGAGCTCAAACTGACTTACACACTCATAAACATTACCTTTTATGGAATTTTAGTTGCAGAAAAGTGTTTACCCTTTTCTTTATTTAATGTATAGGTAATAAACTCATCATGCATGATTCTACAGATAACTGATTTCAGACTTTTAGTGTGGATTCTGATTGTTGTCATTTTTACAGTATTAGAATGCTGACCAATATGTTTTGTCTTTTTCACAAGCATCAGATTATGTATTTTGCTCCTTTCTTTTTCTTAAACTAATTTTCTAGGAAGATATAACATCTAAAAAGTGATATGCGGGGTTGGGAAGGTGGCTCAGTAGTAGAGTGCTTCCTTCGCATGCATGAGGCCCTGGATTCAATTCCTCAGCACCACAGAAAAACCCAGAAGTGGCACTGTGGCTCCTGGCATTGTCATTTATAGAACACTATCAACAAATGCTCATGTTATATATTTGCAAAGTTTGGTAATAAAACAGGAATGATTTATAAATATATGTATATAAAAATCAGTTTCTTGCTATTTTATCCATGACCAAACAGTCCAAACAAATATTCAAATTCCCCTAATAAGTATGTATATTTTATGTAAAATGAAATTACATTACTGTAGCTATTGTGTCATAAAGAAATTAGGTAATGAAAGCATGGTTCTAGTAATTGAGCACCAAGCATGAGTAAAATCCATGCCAAGCTAGAGCACAAGTTCCTATCTTCAAGCCCCAGTACTGGAAGAAAATCAACAACAGAAAATCAAATAGGAGTAACACTACTTCATTAACTCAATATAATGTTCACAAAGCAAATTTATGATACCTATTACCACAAAAGAAAATATGAATAGTAGAGAAATAGCTTTGTTTGGTAAATAATAGCATAGTAGCCATTGTACATTCAATAAATTGGCATCCTGAATTCTAGTGCAATCTCCTCTGAGTTTGGAATGTGTATGTCTTGAAAAAAAAAAGAGCCTGCAATTCTAAGAGCACTAAATACTCCTGAAGGTCTTTTCAAACAAGCACCATTTCCACATACTTACTGGTAACTATTTCTTTTATATATCCATTTTGGGGAATGTTTAAATATTGCCTAAATATTCAGTCGATGAAGAATATGAAGTAATTCATTCTCTAAATGTCACTAAAGGCTTAGATTAAAAGGTAAAATCACGATTTTAGATCAACTATGTAATATCTTGAGATATTTTTAAACTAAGTGTTATCAGGGTTTAAACAATAGTACTGCAGCAATGTTCAGAGCACCATTATTGCCAATAGTTAAAAAGTGACTTGTGGGGGAGGGAAAGAGAAAAATGAGGGAAGGGAAACAAGTTTGACCAAAAAAAATGTACTTTTTACCTTACTGTAACTTCCGTACATCTACATAAGTCACATAATTTCTTTAAAGACAGTAAGACTTGTACTACTAATAGCCAGTACTATTGATATAAATACACAAAATGTTTGTGACTTTGCAAATTGTCTAAGTATTCCTATTACAGTACTTCTAGGGGGAAAAACTGTTCTTTTCAGGATGAAAAGAATTAACAATAAACTTACTTACCAAATTCATACCCATCAGTTTTTTCTGTAGCTCTTCAAGTTTCATTGCTATCTTTTTAATTATATCTTCTAACATGCAATATTCATGTTTAAACCTAGAGGCATTTAAATAAATAATTATTATCACAGATGAATTCTTAAAATGTTATGAACACCAAAAATTAAAAAGAAATAAATAAGTCTTGGTCTAGGAAATTTGTTTAACAGGATCTTAGCAGAGAATTTCCCAAACATGAAAAAAAATAGACATATTCAGATATGTCTTTTAGAACCCTAAATAGACCAGACCAGAACAGGACATCCCACCGTCACATTATACTCCGCACAGTATCAACTCAGACCAAGGGAAAGATCCTTAAAGCTGTCAAGGAGAAAAGATCAATCACCTATAAAGGAAAAACAACTAGAATCACCTCAGATTTCTCAGCAGAGACAATTAAAGCAAGAAGAGCCTGGAATGATGTATTCCATGCCCTAAAGACAAACAACTATCAACCAAGAATACTGTACCCAGTTAAACTCTCCTTTATAACCGAAGGTCAAATAAAAACCTTCCATAGCAAAGAAAAATGAAACAATATATCTCCACCAAACCAGCCCTACAAAAGATACTTAAAGATGTCCTACACATACAAAACCAATCAAGACCACAATAAGGGCCAAGAAAACACACCCAAATTGAGGATCCAAGAACTATAGGAAAAAGCCAGTTGCCCCAGCCCCCAAGAAGGTGGATAAAATGGCAGGAACTCCCAAATACCTCTCAGTCCTATCTCTCAACATTAACGGACTTAACTCTCCAATTAAGTGACAAAGACTGTCTAGTTGGATTAAAAAGCAAGATTCTTCTATCTGCTGCTTTCAGGAGTCAGACCCTAACCATGAAAACAAATATATTTTGAAAGTGAAAGGCTGGAACAAAAACTACCAAGAAAATGGCCTCCATAAACAGGAAGGAGTTGCAATCCTAATATCAGATAAAATAGACTTCAAATTAAAATTCGTGAGAAGAGATAAAGAAGGTCACTACATACTAATTAAGGGATCTCTCCTTCAGGAGGATATTACAATTCTAAATATTTATTCGCCAAACAACAGAACACCCAAATTTATCCAAGAAACACTACTTTCTCTCAAATCTCACATAGATCCAAAGACATTAATTGTTGGGGACTTCAACAAACCACTATCCCCACTAGATTGATCAACTCCGCAAAAACTCAACTGCAGATCTAAACAACTGCATGGAACAACTAGATTTAACAGACATCTACTGAATATTTCACCCAGAAGCATCAGAATACACTTTTTACTCAGCAGCACATGGAACATTTTCCAAAATAGACCACATTTTAGGTCACAAAGCAAACTTGTCCAAATTCAGAAACATTGAAGTTATATCTTGCATTCTCTTATTCTCTCAGACCACAAGGGAATAAAATTAGAACTCAACACCAAAAGCCACCAAACAAAGTTCTGTAACACATGGAGACTGAACAACACAGTGTTGAATCACCAGCGGGTCATGAAAGAGATTAGAAATGAAATTCAAATGGTCATGATATTCAACAAAAATGAACACATAAATTACCAGCTCCTCTGGGACACAGGAAAGGCAGTACTCAGAGGCAAGTTTATAGCTCTGAGTTCCTACATCAACAAATTGGATAGATCTGAAACCAACAATTTAATGAGACACCTGAGCCTCCTTGAAAAAGAGCAGCAAGATAAACCCCAATCCAGTAGATGGAAAGAAATAATTAATATTAAATCAGAATTAAATGAATTAGAATCCAAAAAAACATAGAAAGAATGAACAAAACATGAGTTGGTTCTTCAAAAAAAATTAACAAAATTGACAGACTATTAGCAAATCTAATCAGAAAAGAAGAGAACACACCCAAATAAATAAACTCAGAGATGAGAATGGAAACATCACCACAGAAACAACCAAGACTCAGAACATTATAAGGGAATACTTTTCAAAACTTTATGCTAATAAGTTTGAGGACTTGGTAGAAATGGACCTTTTCCTAGCAAAAATCGACATGCCAAAACTAAACCAAGATGAGTTAAACCATCTTAACAGGCCTATCAAGCATTGAAATAGAAGCAGCAATAAGAGACCTCCCATCTAAGAAAAGCCCAGGACCAGATGGTTTTACAGCAGAATTCTGCAAGGCCTTCAAAGCAGAGCTCACACCAATACTCCTCCAACTCTTCAATAAAATTAAAAGTTCACTATCGAACTCTTTCTATGAAACCATCCCAAAACCAGGCAGGGACTCATCAAAGAAAGGGAACTATAGACCCATTTCTTTGATGAACATCGATGCAAAGCTTCTCAACAAAATTTTGGCCAATTGACTTCAATAATTCATCCAAAAAATCATAAGCCATAATCAAACAGGAATCAATTCAGGGATGCAAAACTGGTTCAATATATGCAAATCAATTAATATAATTCATCACATCAACAAGAGCAAGGATAAGAACCACATGGTTATCTCAATGTGCAAAAAAAGCATTTGACAAGATCCAACACCCCTTTATGATGAAGGTTCTGGAAAAATTAGGAATCCATGGAACATTCCTCAATAAAGGCTGCATATGACAAACCTACAATCAGCATTATACTCAATGGTGAAAAACTAAAGCCATTTCCTCTTAACTCAGGAACGAGACAAGGATGTCCACCCTCTCTACTTCTCTTCAATCTAGTATTAGAATGCCTAGCTACAGCAATAAGACAAGATACAAACATAAAGGGGATCCAAATAGGGAAAGAAGAAGTAAAACTCTCCCTCTTTGCAGATAACATGATCTTGTATTTAAAGAATCCCATGGACTCCACTCCCAAATTACTCAAGCTGATTCAAAACTTTGGCAAAGTAGCAGGGTATAAAATTAACTCTCAAAAATCAATGGCTTTTCCGTATGCCAAAAATGAGAAAAGTGTGGCTCAAATTAGGAAAGCAACTCCATTCACAATAGCCCCAGAAAAAATAAAATACGTAGGAATTAAATTAACCAAAGAAGTGAAGGACCTCTATGATGAAAACTTTAAAAACTTGAAAAAGGAAATCAAAACAGAACTTAGAAAGTGGCAAAACCTCCCATGCTCCTGGATTGGAAGTATCAACATCATGAAAATGGCAATACTTCCCAATTCAATGTGATACCTATCAATATTCCAACCTCATTCTTCAAAGAAATAGAAGAGGCAATCCAAAAATTCATATGGAACAATAAAAGACCCTGAATAGCAAAAACGATCCTCAACAGGAAGAATGGTGCTGGAGGGATATCAATACCAAATTTCAAACTCTACTACAAAGCCATAGCAATCAAAACAGCTTAGTACTGGCACAAGAACAGACCTCAAGACCAATGGAATAGAATTGAAAACCCAGAAATGAACCTACAGACCTATAGCCATCTAATCTTCGATAAGGGAGCTAAAAAAATAGAATGGAAGAAAGACAGCCTCTTCAGTAAATGGTGCTGGTAAAATTGGTTAACTACGTGGAGAAAACTAAAGCTAAATCCTTATATATCACCCTGCACCCTACACCTGAAAACATTACAGGATGGAATAGGAGAAACCCTAGGTCTCCTTGGCACAGGCTGAAATTTTCTTAATAGAGACCCAGAAACACACAAATCAAAGAAAGGTTGGACAAATGGGATTGCATAAAATTGCAGAGCTTCTGCATGGCAAAGGACATAGCTAGCAAGATCAATAGAAAGCCCCCGGATTGGGAGAAGATCTTCACAAGCCATACAATAGACAAGGGTCTCATATCTAAAATATACTTAGAACTCAAAAAATTAAATCCCCAACAACAAATCCTCAAATAAATAAGTGGGCTAAAGACATAAAGAGAAACTTCTCTGAAGAGGAAAGAAGGATGGCCAATAGAGACATGAGGAAATGCTCAACCTCTCTAGCCATAAAAGAAATGCAAATCAAACCAACATTGAGATACCACCTCACTCCAGTTAGAATGGCTATAATCAAGAACTCTAATAACAACAGATGCTGGAGGGGATGTGGACAGAAGGGAACCTTACTGCATTGTTAACGGGAGTGTAAACTTGTTATCCACTTTGGAAAGCAGTATGGAGGTTCCTCAGAAGACTCCACATAGAGCTCCTCTATGACCCACCAATCCCACTTTTGGACATTTACCCATAGGAAAACAAACAAGATCATACTAAAGCTACCAGCACAACTATGTTTATTACAGCATTATTTACTATAACTAAAATATGGAACCAACCCAGATGTCCCTCAGTAGATGAATGGATCAGGAAAATGTGGTATATATATATATATATATATATATATATATATATATATATATATATATATATATACATATATGTATATATATATACATATATATATGTATATGTATATATATACATATGTATATATATATACATATACATATATATATGTATATATATATATATATATATATATAATGGAATTCTATGCCTCTGTCAGGAAGAATGACATTTCCCCATTTGTTAGGAAATGGAAAGACTTGAAAAAAATTATATTAAGTGAAGTAAGCCAGGCCCAAAGAAACATAGGCCCCACAGTTTCCCTTATTTGCAATAACTAGTATAAGTCTGAGACAAGCAGAAATGGTCGGATAAGTTGATGTTAGGCGAAATGAAATCCAAGATATGTATTCAAATGTTTTTTTTTCTTTCATGTGATTGTTTCTAACATATTTATAAGATTATATAACCCCTGCTTTCACTGTATTTGATGTTGGTATAATTTTTGGAGGGGAAGGGAAAAAACAACTTGTTTAAATAGTGATATATGTGGGCCAATTGCAACAATGAAATGTAGAAGTTGTTATGTTGAAAAATGAACTTTACAACTTTGGGGGGGGGAATGAGGGGTGGGGAAGGTGAGGAGATGGGAAGGGATAGGAAGTGGAAACAAAGGAGGAGGCAACAATGCTTGATAAGAAATGTACTCATTATCTTGCCCATGTAATTGTAACTCCTCTGTACGGTATTTTCACAATAAAAAAAAAAAAACAAGGAAAGAAAGAAATAAGTCTGCTAAAATTTGAAAAGTAGACAATTCAGAGTTTTTTACTCTTCAAACTGTATTTTGTTGATAATATGCCAAATTTAGAGACAGTGTGTAAAATTTATGCATTTTTCTTTGGAGTGCTAGAAATTGAACCCAGCACTCTAGAGATAGTTCAAGTCAAAGATAGAGTGCATGACTTGCACTCTCACTGAACTATATTCCAAATTATTTATTTCACATTATATGACCCTAAAATGCTGCTAGAACTTCATACAGAATACCATAACTAATCCAAATATCATAGTACAATGCTTAATTGCTTTATTAATATTCATTAGTTTATGTTGCTTAAAACTATACTTTTGTAGGTGATTGTGCATCATCTCAGAACTTTGTACAGCCTCTTTGTCTTGAGCCTCTTCTTCTTGCAACTAAAAGAAAGAAATCATTACTGATAACCTAGTATCAATTTGACCACCAATTATTTTCAGGCCAAATGTCCTACAACACATCTATCTCCCAATCATCTGCATATTGCTTTGAGAATCTGGCCATTAACTGTGTTCTTAACACAAAATAGAGCATCAAGTGAGAACTTGTTCAGTGCAGAAAAGGCTGACAAACTAAAGTCAGCCTCCATCAGAAAGAATGACACCACCCCATTTGTTAGGACATGGAAAGACTTGGAAAACATTATATTAAGTGAAGTAAACCAGGCCCAAAGAAACCTAGGTCCTATGGTTTCCCTTATTTGCAATAACTAGTATATATGTCTGGGACAAGCAGAAAAGGTCAGATAAGATGATGTTAAGCGAAATGAACTCCAAGATAGGGACACAAGTGGTTTTTTTCTTTCTTGCTATTGTTTCTAACATATTTATAAGGTACCATGTGATTTTTTTTTGTTGCTTTGTATATCCCTCCCCCACGGTATAACCCGTTTTCCTGTATTTGATGTTGGTATAATTTGTGGAGGGGAAGGGAAAAAAACAAATTGTTTAAATAGGGATACAGGTGGACATGTGCAACAATGAGATGTACACGACACTATGTCAAAAAATGAACTTTATAATTTAGGTGGAGGGGGGAGTGTACTTGAGGAGGTGGGAGGGAAGGGATGGTAGGGGAAAAAGAAAGGAGGAGGCAACAATGCTTGATAAGAAATGTACTCATTACCTTGCTCATGTAACTGTAACCCCTCTGTACAGCATTATCACAATAAAAAAAATAAAATAAAAATAAATAAAGTCAGTGAGCGTCAATGGAGTCAGAAAACATTTCATGAAAAGTAAACTGTGGGTCGGGCACTGATGGCTCACGCCTTAAGCCCAGCTACTCAGGAGGCTGAGAAATGCAGTTCAAAGCCAGCACAGACAGGAAAGGCCATGAGACACTGATCTCCAATAAACCACCAGGAAACCAGAAGTGGCGCTGTGGCTCAAGTGGTAGAGCGCTCGCCTTGAGCTGAAGAGCTAAGAGACAGCACCCAGGCCCAGAGTTCAAGCCCTATGACCAGAAAAAAAAAGGTAAATGGTGAGCCAGTAAGGCCAAGGAATCAAAGTTGAGAAGTCGAAAACAACAGTACAATGAACTAAAACTGAGTTAGTTAAATCAGTCCAATTAACTCAAAAGGTAAAATTTATTAGCAGAAAAAAAATTCCAAGCCAGGCGCCAGTGGTTTATGCCTATAATCCTAGCTACTAAGAAGGTTGAGATCTGAGGATTGCGGTTCAAAGCCAGCCCAGGCAGGAAAGTCTGTGAGTCCTATGACCGACAACAACAACAAAAAAGTTTACAAAGCACAGTACATATGCCTTATTCACTGATTTATTACAAGTGTCTGGCCAAGTGCAGTCAAAAGTAAATAAAAATAAAATAAATTCCCAAAAAACAATATTAAATTCCTGCCCATACTGAGTAAATACCTGGAAGTTGTCATCATGAGTTGTGTTGAAAGTATTTTGGGATCTACTGAATGTTTCTTTGCACTGATTTTTATTGTACTGTCTCCCCAAAAACAACTGGTGCCCCAAAATCGAAGTAAAAGGTATGACAATCCTTTTAAGGTAAGGCACACAAATAACATGAAAAATTTAGTTCTGTTGAAAGATTAATGTGTTTGGGGGAAGATGGGCATCATTATAGAAAAAATAAATCAAACACCCAAAATACAGTACTAAACATTATCCATCCAAAGACTATCTTAAGGTAGTCTTAAGAATTACAAGTTTTGTACAATGATAAAGTTCCTAAACAAAATATTTTTAAGACCTTTTCCACACTGATACATAAATGAAATAAAATTAGAACTGTTAATTTTTGCAAATCAATTTACCTGTTTGAAATGATAGTTTATCCTACTAATTTCTATATATAGCATCTTAGCATACATTGCAAGTTGCCCTATTTCTTCTGCATCATTATGATTTCCTTTTTCTCTTAGCACTGTCTCAATGTTTCCAAAATATTGATCAGCATTGTCTTTCTTCAAATCTTCTTGTTGCAATAGAATTCTACAATACAAATTTAGTTCCTTTGGTCATCAGATTGCTTACAATGCTATTTATTATACTAAAGAAGTCTCTCTTTTCCTCAGACTTTTCTGGTTATTTTCTGTTTTTAATTTCTCACTTAAAATTCTTCCAATGCTCATGAATGCTTTGAAGTTAATAATGAAAGAACAGTCTGCCCCCTTAGCACAGTAGACAGCACATCACTCTCATAATAATGAAAGAACATTTTGTTGACTAAGGTGGTAAGTTTATATAAAGTGCAACTTTGGTAAATATAGAAAAAGCACTCAATATTTCATCAATCCTAGAAGCTGAAAAATATATTTACCACTCAAGTTAATTAGCCTAAAGTAAAACAGGTAGTGTAACTAATCTTTTCAAAGTTATTGTTACAAAAGCGTGTATAATAACTTGAGATAAAAATTATCATCAAGGGGCTGGGAAGGTGGCTCAGTGGTAGAGCACTTGCCTTGCATGCCTGAGGCCCTGGGTTCAATTCCTCTGACCACATAAGCAAAAAGAAAAAGCCAGAAGTGACACTGTAGCTCAAGTGGTAGAGCACTAGCCTTGAGCTGAAGAGCTGAGGGACAGCGGCCCAGGCCCAGAGTTCAGGCCCCACAACCGGACCCAAAAAAAAAAATTATCATCAAGACATTACAGGCACAGTTAAAAGATTCATAGTGTATTTGTCCTCTATAATGCACCTACTGATTTATACTACACAATACCACTTAAAGATGGTTTTGACACAAGAATTACCATATTATTAAAATCAAGATTAGAAGGAAGAGTGTAAAATATTTTACTCATTTCTGGTTATTTTCTGCTAACACATTATATAATATTTTCTATCATTGGGAATTTAAACTTCTGTCTTTGGGACAATCCAGAAGCATAGAATTATTTCAATAAAAAATTAATATGATTGTTCAGCATAAAATCTTGAATAATCAGTATTTTATTTCTGTATTTTTACTTACATATTAAAATAAAATAAATTATTTTTATTAACTTTAAGTAGTTGTACAAATGACTTACCATTCAACAAAGCAATCTATGAATGCAAAATGTCTTAAATCTAAGTCACCTTTTTCAAAATTTTCACCCATCTCTCCCAACCCACCCTTCCCTCAATTTTCTCAAGAATGAAATTTTATTTGGCTCTATCTCAAGGGGAATTTCTTCAATACATATGAAGCTAATGATTACACACATTACTGAAAATAAATGAATACATAAAATATGCAGCTTATATCTAATTTAAAATTTATTTTGGGGTTGGAAAATTAGTAATTTTATGCTTTTAATGCAGTTGTAAACTAATGCAAGATTTCTTGGGATTAATTTGCATATCTTAACTATAGTCCTTTCTAAAATTTCCTATATTATTTAATTACAAATATACAGAAAAATAAATATATAGAATATATAGAATACAAATTATTTTTATAATTCTAAACTTATATTTAAGAATTCAAAATGTAAATAAAGAAATAATGGAAGTGATAAAAATTAGAAATAAAGAAAAATTTATATTAAGTCTGTTCCTTGCAGCATTAATTTAACATAATTACATGAACAAGCCCAAATTCTCATTGTTAAAAAAATAAAAAATATAAAAAACAGGACTCCTCTTAACCGCTATTCTTTTAAATAACTATCAACCTCAGGAATTGGAAGACTATGCACAAATAAAATTTCACAATTAAAAATGTGATAGTTTGCACTAAAACATTTTCACTCTGCAAAAATCTAAGCAGGCAAGTCAACACTATCAAAAATCGAATCTTATATATATATATATATATATATATATATATATATATATGTAATATACATATATATGTATATATATGTAATACATATTATATAATATATATATTAAAATGAAGAGTTCCAGTCGGGCACTGGTGGCTCACAGCTGTAATCCTAGCAACTCAGGATTGCATTGTGGAGGAAAGTCTGTGAGACTTTTATCTCCAATTAACTACCAAAACTCCAGAAGTGAAGCTGTAGCTCAAGTTTAAAGCACTAGAATTGCATCGGGGGAAAGGAGGGGCTCGGTACAATACCCAGGTCCTGAGTTCAAGCCCTAGGTCCAGCACAAAAAAAATTAGTTATGTACATATAACCATGTAAAGTGATGTTAATCTAAATAAATTCCAAGATAATGGAAAGGACATGTTTGGTTTTTTTTGTTGTTGTTGTTATTTTAATGCAGTGTAACAGAACTTAATAATTTGTGTCTCCATCTTTTCCTCAATAGGCTGAGAAGACAGACAAGGTTTAATTACCAAAAGTGAGGTCATTTCCTATATTAGCCACTTTGAGTATGAATATCCTGTCACTTGTTGTCTGTAGATCAAGGCTGGCACTCTGTCACAGCTCCATTTCTGGCTTTTTGTTGGTGATTAATTGGAGATTTGTTTCCTACCTGAGCTGGCCTTTAATATTTGTCTACAGAGCTCAGCCTCCTGATTAGCTAGGATTATAGGCAGGAATCACCAGCATCTACCTGGCTTCTTATACCCCTGGTAATTTATCTTCAAAGCTGGATCCAGTTCGATCCGGCTGGATCCGTCTCAAACCGGCTTGATCCGATTCGATCCTGCTCCATGTGGCTGGATCCAGCTCAAACCGGCTTGTTCCAGCTCTAACCAGTTTGATCCGGCTTGATCCTGTTCGATCAGGTTCAATCCAGCTGGATCCGGTTTGATCTGGCTCTTTCCGGTTCAATCCAGTTCGATCTGGTTCTAACCGGTTTGATCCGGTTTGGTCCAGTTTGAGCTGGTTAGATCCAGCTGGATCTGGCTTGATCCGGCTCTAACCGGTTTGATCCGGTTCGATCCTGCAGGATCCGGTTCGATCCGGTTCGATCGGGTTTGATCTGGTTCGATCAGGCTGGATCCGATTTGATCCGGTTTGATCCGGTTCTAACCAGTTTGATCCGGTTCGATTTGGCTGGATCTGATTCTTTCCGGATCCCAGTGGGGTCTGGGGAGAAACCATGCCAGTGTGTTCAGACTCAGTTTGAGTCAGCTGAAATTCAGCACAACTTAGACAAATGGGAAGTGGTAAGCCTTGTAGTTTGCCTCCATCTCTCTCACAAACAGAACTTAACAACTTGTTTGTGTCTCCATCTTTTCCTCAATAGGCTGAGAGGTTCTAACTGGCTGGATCCAGTTCGAATCAGCTGAATCCGGCTCTAACCAGTTTGATCCAGTTCTAACCGGTGTGAAACGGTTCTAAAATGTTTGATCCGGCTCTAACCGGTTCTAACCGGTTTGAGCCGGTACTAACCGGTTTGAACTAGTTCTATCCGATTTGATCCAGTCTAACCAGTTTGATCCGGTTCTAACCAGTTTGACCCGGCTCTAACCAGTTTGATCCGGTTAGAACCGCGTTCTAACCAGTTTGATCTGGTTCTAACCGGTTAGATTGATCCGGATCTAACCGGTTTCATCCGGTTCTATCTGGTTCAAACCGGTTTGATACGATTCTAACGGTTCTAACAGGTTTGAGTCGGTTCTATCCGTTTCTAACCTGTTTGATCCAGTTTGAACTGGTTCTGGCCACTTTGATCCAGTTAGAACCTGTTCTAACCAGTTTGATCCGGTTCTAACTAGTTTGATCCGGTTCTAACCAGTTTGATCCAGTTCTAACCGGTTTGATCCGGTTTCATCTGGTTCTATCCGATTCTATCCCGTTCCAACCAGTTTGATCCAGTTGTATACGGTTTTGATCCGGTTCTAACCGGTTTGATCCAGTTCTAAGCAGTTTGATCCAGTTCTAACGGTTTGATCCGGTTCTAACCGGTTTCATCCGGTTCTAACCGGTTTGATACGGTTCTAACAGGTTTGAGTAGGCTCTAAACCGCTGGTTTTATCCGGTTCTAACTGTTTTGATCCAGTTCTAACCAGTTTGACCCAGTTTGAACCGGTTCTGGCCACCTTGATCCGGATTGAACCGGTTCTAACCGGTTGCCTCTGGTTTTAACCGGTTCAGGCCAGTTTAAACCGGTTTGAACCGGTTCTAACCAGTTTGATCCGGCTCTAACCGGTTTGATCCGGTTCTAGCCAGTTTGAGCCGGTTCTAATCGATTTGATCCGGTTCTATCAGGTTTTAACCGGTTTGATCCGGTTCTAACCGATTTGAGCCGGTTTCATCGGGTTTGAGCTGGTTCTAACCGGCTTGATCTGGTTCTAGCCAGTTTGATCCGTTTTGATTGGTTCTAGCCAGTTTGATCTGGTTCTAGCCGGTTTTAGCTGGTTCTAACCGGTTTGATCCGGTTCTATCGGGTTCTAACCAGTTTGATCCGGTTCTAACCGGTTTGAGCCGGTTCTAAAGCTTGATCCTTTTAACCGGTTTGAGCCAGCTCTAACCGGTTTGATCTGGTTTGAACCTATTTGATCTGGTTCTAACCGGTTTGATCCAGTTCTAACCGGTTTAATCCTATTCCAACCGGTTTGATCCGGTTTGATCCGGTTCTAGCCAATTTGATCCGGTTCTAACCGGTTTGACAAAGGGTAAACCAATGCAACAGCAATACTGACAAGACACTATGTTGGAAGTGAACTTTACAACTTGAGTAGGGAGGAGTCAGGAAAGGGAAAGGGAAAGTGGGAGAAAAAGGAGAGAGGGGTAACAATGTTCAACAAGAAATGTATTCATTGCTTTACTCATGTAGCTGTAACCCCTATATATAACACCGTTACAATAAAATTAAAATAAAGAAAAAAAAGGTTAAGAACATTTTATTACAATGTATATTTTAAAGTTCCAAAATTTCTTAATTTTACCTAATATGGCAAATTTCATCCAGTTCACTGTTTTCATCCTCTAATTGAGATTTCACTTCTTCTATCTCTAATAGCTCTTCCTGTGGTCTTCTGATCTTATTTTCCATTATTTTAACTTTTCTTGAAAGCAATGCACATCTACTAATTTTACATTGGATTAGTCTGTCACATGAGTAAAGCAAATCCACAAGATTCGGTGAGTCACCAGCATCTGTATCCAGGAAGTGAAACATTGTCAGAATGTTCATGGTGTCTTTTGAAGAAAAGAAAATTGTTAAGAAACAATGATTTCATGTGACTTCCTGAAATAATGTAACCATTCATCTGATGTTTATTGTAGTGACCTCAAGTGTTAAGAATATACACCTAAAGGCCATGTGGGAAGCATCTTCCAGGAAGCAGTCCCCTGCACCAGTAAGTTCACTATTGCGGTAAAAAGTGGTTTGCCACCTATTTGGACCACTTATTAAACATTTCTAATGTAATAACTTTTTATCAGGAGGCTTCTAGTCAACAGTAGCCTATTAGTAGATAAGGTTTTGGGGAAGTAAACAATACATGCAAATATATCTGAAAATTCAAATAAAAGACATATTGTTAGGTTTGTCAGATTAGACAAAAATCTAAATGTATGCAACTAAAACAATACTGTTTAAAAGACTAGGCATATGCCTATAACCTCAGTGTTCAGGAGACTGAGAATTGAGGATCTGAGTTTTAAGGCAGTCCAGGACTTGAAAGTCTATGAGATTCCTATCTCCGGAAAACCATCAAAAATCTGGAAATGGAGCTGTGGCTCAGGTGCTAGCCTTGAGCAAAACAGCTAAGAGACAGACCTACACCTTGAATTCAAGCTCCATAATAAAAAAAATTAAATTTAAATTTTAAAAATTTAAATGGACCCATTAGATGAAAAAAATAACATTTGAAAACTTGATGAAACAAGGTTGAGTAACAACCTCAACATTCTTACTAAAGTAGATTTCATAGGAAAAAATACTTCCAGCAACAGTCATTTCATTATCATAAAAGGCTTAATTCATCACATTGATGTCTGTGATAGATGAGGGAAAACAAAGTAATCAAAGATGTAAATAAATGGTCACAGATTGAGTTCTTTCAAGAAGCTCTGCTATCACTTTTCACTTTTGCTAGCTAAATGAAGGAAGGTTTTGTCTATGCAGTCCTATTTTTACATACTGTCTTTTGTCTTGCATGAATGAGGAATTTCTCCATAAGTCAGTCTTACCTGTCCCACTAGAAATCTCATTCTCTGGGCAAGGAGTATAAGGAAAGTAACAGGAACTCTTTCCCTCCTGAGGGGATTTCCTGAATCCAGGACCACAACTCTCACTGGCTGGGGAGTCTGAGAAAAGTCAGATATTTGTTGTTAACTGCTGTATTGCCATAGTCCTCTTCTTAAAAAGTATTTGGAAAACTGGATCATTAAGAATCTCTCTCTCTCTCTCTCTTTCTCTCTCTCTCTCTCTCTCTCTTTCTCTCTCTCTCTCTCTCTCTCTCTCTCTCTCTCTCTCTCTCTCTCTCTCTCTCTCTCTCTCTCTCTCACACACACACACACACACACAATGTACTCTCACATCTAATCAACTTATAGGATGTTTCAGTGTATATATGACAGGATCCACCTGGCACATATCACTACTCCCCACATCATTGTGCTATTACAAGCTAGCTGCATGTATAAGAGGAAGGGCCTAGTAGTGATAGGAACTTAGATAAGTAGAAGCATTGTACAATTGTATATGAATTATACTGTACATAAATTATTCATGTTACTTTACATTATCTCTCCAACTTACCTGTGAAATGGTGGAAATCAGAGAAGAAAAAAATCCTCAAATGAGCTTTAAAAGCATGAACTAAAGCACAGAAATCACTTGTGGTCGATATCCATATCTCAGGGTTAGCATATGTGTTTCTATGCTCTGCCATTGCCACAAGATGAATTCCATGTATTCAATGTTGCATAGTTTCACCACAGACTCAGAGGTATCAAGACAAAAGACTGTTGTACTCATGCAACACCCAAATCTGAGCGCAAAATGATCCTTTCTATTTTTATAATGATTCTGTTATGTATTTCAGAATGCTACAAAGCTCACTAACAAAGATGTCATTTATTATATATGAGAGATGAATGTTTACAAATACATTAGTAAATACATATGGCTCCTTTTCTGTTCAAAACAAAAGGGATTAATTCATCTAAGGGCAATTATTGATTATGAGCCAAATAATAACCTCAAAATGCAAGTAGAAAACTGATTATACTCTCAAAGAAGTGAAACAATTCACCAGTGTTATTTCAGATTCTAGAAACTCAAAATATAATACACAAATAATAATTAACTATACAGCATCACAAAAAATGTAATAGTCAATCATAACCATGCATCTTAACAAATTAGTATATATTTAAAACCATGTACTACATTTTTTAATTTTCTTATTTCATTATCTTTAATATGTCTTATTAAGGATTTAGTTATAATAACTAAATCCACTTGAAATATTTTCTCTAGTCATGACAACCAAATAAAAAATTAACAAAATAACTCTGGAAAACACTAAAATTTTTGAATAGTATGTAGCATATATCTAAATAACTTTGAGTCACAAAGACAACTAAAAAGAGAAACATTTTTTAGCTGAATGTACAAAAACATAAAAAAACAGAATTTATGGAATGTCATATGATCTCTGCAGCAGATAAAGAAAAATTTATAGCACTGAGTGACAATTTCTGTAACTTATTAACATGCATAATAATGCAAGATGAGTTTCACTGTAATAATTCCATTAATGTACACAGTGTACTTTCAATTGGTATCTAGAATGTATTTTGAAACACTTGAAACTGAAATAGAAAATTACTAATTTTTAAATGGGCAAACAGAAATGAAAATTTTTATTCACCAAAAAGCCATGATAATGAAAAAATAAGAATATAAGATGCTCAACATTTTTAGCCATTAAGACCATATAGAAGCTGGGCACCAGGCCATAATTCTAGCTATTCAGGAGACTGATACCTGAGGATCATGATTCAAAGCCAGCAGTGCAGGAAACTTCTTATCTCCAATTAACTTCCAAAACGTTTGGAAGTGGAGCTGTGGCTCAAGTGGTAGAATGCAAGCCTTGAGCAAAGAAGCACAGAGGCAATGCTCAGGCCAGCAATTCAATCCCCAGGACCAGCATACACACAAAAAAGTAAAGGAGGGAAGGAGAGAAGAAGAGAAAAAGAAAGAAGAGGAGAAAAAAAAGAAAGCAAAAAAGAAAGTAAGAAACAATACTGAGATACTCAATAGCATCCATTAGAGTTGCTATTCTGAATGAGTCCAAAGCTCAGAAAATAATAGCAAATACTGACAATGTAATTGCATCAAATCAAAAGGTTTCTCTACATATAAATGAACACATATAAGAGTGAAGAGATGGCATAATGAATGGGAGAAATTACTTGTGAACTATCCATTGACAAGCAATGAATTTTCCCAGACTATATGAACAACTCAAAATTAAACAGCTGTAAAGCAACTAATCCAATCAACCCAATCAATAATCCAATCAAATAATCCAATCCAAAATAAGGTCGGGTGCAGTAGCTCACATCAATAATCATAGCTAGCTACTCAAAATGAAGCCAGCTCAAAGAAATTTTGTCAAGGCCTGTGATGTATGACTGTGATTCCTTTTATAAAAAGAGGAGGCAGGGTTACCTAGGCAACTGGGACACCTGGAAGAGGTCACATCTGCATCAGCTGAGGTCACATCTGAATTTGATGTAGCCACACCTTTCTCCGCCCATACCCTAGATAAGGCCTAGCCCAGGCCCAGACGCCCTCTCTCTGCTCTTTTCTAGCTCTTCTCTTTTCTAGCTATTTTCTCTCTTTTCTAGCTCTCTCTTAGCTCTTTTCCCCAGCTCTCTCTTTTTCTCTCTCTCTTTCCCAGCTCTCTTTCCCAGGCCTTTCCCCACCATGTGGAGGACCAAGATGGCCTGGTGCCAGCTGGAACGATGAATAAACCTACCCCTTACCTGAAAAAAAAAAAAAAAAGAGGAGGCAGGAAGATGTAATCCTAGACTTTAGCCCATCCCAGCAAAAAAAAAAAAAAAAAAAAAAAAAAAAAAAAAAAAAAAAAAACCTCTCTATCCAAATAATATTGATAATAGTAACAAAATATGTATGAAAATTGGACTGACAGACATGGTTCAAGTGGTAAACACCTGCCAGTTAGCAAGATGTCCAGAGTTCTAATCCTAGTACAGAAAAAAATCAATAATTGAGCCAACTAAGTCAAATGAATTGAAGAGACTATTGTCAAAAAGTATAAATCCCAGTAAATACATGAAAATATGCTCTACCTCATGAGGCATCAGGAAAATGATTACAAAACTACACTAAAATTTCATCTTTCCATTTTAAGAATGGTTATCATTAAGGAAACAACAAGGATGCAAGAGAAAGCAACACTCACAAGCTACTAGTGAGAATGAAATTTTACCTAGTTATGATTAAAATTATTAGAGAGATTTCTGAAAAACAATGAAAAACACATGAAAGTAGAAAGGATACTACCTGAGAAGATAAAGAGGTACAGTTTAAGAGTAGAGGAATACAAGAAAAGATCCTGAGTGGTCAATATATTGAAAATACATTCTATACATATATAAAAATATCAAGAAGAAATCTATTAAAATATATCAAGGTAACAGTATTATTATTACCTCTTAAATGAAAGAACTTATATGGAATTAATTTAATTATGTACATAGGCAAGCAAATAGTGAAAGGATTAAAAATTTATCTTCTTTTAGAGACACAATCAAATTGTCTCATACATAAAAATATGGGAAAATATTTAGTTTCTAACTGAAATGTGCTTATTTTAAAAGTAGAAAATTTTATTTTTATCACAAAGACCAATTCGTTGTAAGTTTGATGACAACATCCAAAAACTGAATAAACCATTAAGCACAATTTTTACATAATACAAAATTACTACATATGCATAATATACTTTATTTTATACTTTTTTGGGTTTTTTAAAATAAGTAGTGGAGCATGAATTCAGGGCCTAAGCTCTTTTGCTCAAGGCTAGCACACTACCACTTTGAACCACAGTGCAACTTCAAGTTTTCTGGTAGTTAATTGGAGACAAGACTCTCATGGACTCTTCTGCTCATGCTGACTTTGAACTATGATCTTCAGATCTCATCTCCTTGATAAGCTCAGATTAAAGGAATAAACCACCAGTGCCAAGATTATTTTTATATTTTAACCATTACCTGAGCTTGAACTCAGGAAGAAGCCTGATGCTTACTGATATGGTGCTCTACCATTTGAATATGCCTTTGATTGGATGTGCTAGTTGTTTAGAGATGGAATATTTAAGACTTTTCTACTATGATATTCTGTCTCTGCCTCCAGAGTATCTAGTATTACTGGCATGAGCCATAGGTGCCTGCTTCTTTGCTCTTTTTGAATTAAAACTCTCATTCTTAATTTCTTCTGTAAGGTTGGACAATCTACAGAAATTCAGTATCAACAATCTTACCAGGATTGTTGTGTGGAATACATCTAAGAATCTTTTCTTCATATTTGGAAAGTGTTCTCTTAATGCTGTGAATTGTAAAAAGTGACAAAATTAATATTTTGATATTGATATGAAAAATAATTACCAAATAATTGAATTATTGAGCATTTAAGACAATTTAAGCATTACTTCTGGTATTTATTCCATATGCTTCAAAATTGAGCTGAAAAAATTTTTGCAAAATTTGTAATAAAAGAAGACAAAAGACAAAATAAAGAACAAAGGAGGAATCAATGCAACAATGATACTCACAGACAATATGCTGGAAATGAACTGTACAACTTGGAGGGGGGTATGAGGATAGGGAACGTGGGAGAAAAATGAGAAAGGGGGTAACAAGTTCAACAAGAATTGTAACCCCTCTGTGCATCACCTTGATAATAAAGTGAAGTTTTAAAAAAAGACAAAATAAGGGTGAAATGATCCAGAAGAGAGGACAACAAAACTCAGAGGTAGAAATGCCCATACTCAAAAGATACTCTGTTTTGTCACTGTTATTTTTAATGTACTATGTGATTTTTTTTGTTTCTCTTGTATGTTCTTCCCCCATGGTATAGCCCCTGTTGTCACTGTATTTGATTCCGGTGCCCTGCATCTTGTATATACATTTTTGTAATTTGGGGAGGGGAAGGGAAATAACAAAATTTTGAAAGAAGGATACAGATTGATCCATTGTAACAATGAAAGGTTTAAGACACTATGTTGAAAACAAACTTTAAAACTTGGAGGGGGAGAAATTGGGGAGGTTGGGAGGGAAGGGATTGTAGGGAAAAAACAAAGGACATTGTAACAATGCTCCAAAGGAAATGAACTAAACCTTACTGTAACAGTAACTACTCTGTAGAGTATCTTTACAATAAAACATATTTTAAAAATAAATGAAAATTTAAAAATTAAATTAATATAATCTGAATATTCCCCTATTAACTAAATTGAAATGATAGTTAAAACATTCAAAAAAAGATGGTCTTTTTTTTTTCCTTTTTTCTTTTATTGTGAAAATACCGTGTAGAGGAGTTACAATTACATGGGCAAGATAATGAGTACATTGCTTATCAAGCATTGTTGCCTCCTCCTTTGCTTCCCCTTCCCATCCCTTCCCATCTCCCACCCCTCCACCCTCTAACCCCGCCCCCCAACCCCGGGCCAAAGTTGTAAAGTTCGTTTTCGACATAATGACTTGTACATTTCATTGTTGCAATGGGTCCACATGTATCCCTATTTAAACGATTTGTTTTTTCCCTTCCCCTCCACAAATTATACCGACATCAAATACAGTGAAAGCAGGGGCTACACCATGGGGGAGGGACATACAAAGCAACAAAGAAATCTTATAAATGTGTTAGAAACAATCGCATGAAAGAAAAAACATTTGAATACTTATATTGGGGTTCATTTCACCTAACATCAACTTATCTGAAAGATATTCTTTCTCTATAATAAATACTTTGTTCTTGAAAAGTTCTTCTATGTTAAGCTAAAAAAGCTTCTTTAGCTCACATATTGTTATGAAGGCTAAACAATATAAGGTAAAACACATGCACAGGAAAAATGGAAAAGAATAAATTTAAGATTAATTATATTAATTAATATTCATTATAATTAATAATATTACTTAATATATTAAGGCTTAATTAACATGTTGTTGGTAGGTCTTAAGACTGAAATATTGTATTTATCAAAAAAATTTGAATCCTAACTTTGGCTACTCATATTTCTAATTTGCAATCTTACAAAGCATATCATATCAGCTATTTTAATAATTTTGATACTCTGTAAGTATATATTTTTTTGGGGGGGGAGGCAGTCATGGGGCCTGAACTCTGGGCCTGCGCACTTGTCCCTCAGCTCTTCAGCTGAAGGCTAGCGCTCTACCACTTGAGCCACAGCACCACTTCTGGTTTTGTGGTGGTTTATTGGAGATAAGAGTCTCGAGGTTTTTCCTGCCCTGGCTGGCTTTGAACTGTCATCCTCAGTTTTCAGCCTCCTGAGTAGCTAAGATTATAAGCATGAGCCACCAGTGCCCGGCTGTAAATTTTTATTAATGTATTAGCTCCTTAAATAAAATAAACTAATTGTCCCAAATTAGTAAACTAATCAATCACAGAAAGGGTAAAAAATTAATAACACTCAGGATTAGCAGATCACTAATAGAATGGTACTTGGTCTCCAACTGATTTGGAAGACAAAAATCTCTTAATGCATAAATAGACATTAGCCATTGTTATAGTAGACACATCGACAAGAGCAGGAAAGAGGATGGGCCTTCAATCTGTCTCCAAAACTGGGACCTTCCAAATATAAGCAACACCCATTTTAGGGCTGAGCTAGTGTATATTTAAAATGAAAAACTCAGATGATCATTATACGACCTTCCAGGAGTGGCTCAAGACCAAGAAAAGCAAAAGTGATTCACCATGCCCCTGTCCTCATTCTCCCCAAGAGCACAAAATCTGGTGGCTTAAATATGCTCTGGCTCATTAGAAATAAAAACAGACCTAAAGTTTTACTAACAGATTTCTTACTACTTCAACAAAAGACACATGCTGCAAGTAGTGTTTATCTCTTACCTGATTGCTTCTCATTTCTTGAGCAACATCCTGTCACTTCTATATGAAGCCTCTTTCTCTCCTGTACTTCTCCTTTCCTGCTTAATTTATTTTCCATCAACCTATACCAACCTCTGAACCAAACAAGGCTATTACAAAGCCATCACACTCACCAAACACTTCCCACCAAAAATGGTACAACTGGACTAAGCTAATTAAATCCAACCAATCTACTTTAGATTCAGAATTTTCTCACAATAGCTCCTGTTGAAGAAAGAATTTGAAAATATTTTTCAACTGAGGCAGAATCAAGCAACTTGGGATTTTATTATTATTGAAAACAAATCACTTAAAAGGGAAAAATGAAAGTTGATAAGAACTAGAAGGGTGACATAGCCTACGTGAAGGGGCTACACAGGATATCAAGAGATCTTTCAGCATATACCTGGTAGCAGAGAAGGGAAACTACAGCAGAAAGAAAATGTTTCACACCTGTAATCCTAGCTATTCAGGAATCTTAAGGGTCAGATTTCAAAAACAGCCCAAGCAGAAAATTTGGGACTCTAATTAAGTAACAAAATACTAGACTGGAAGTTTGACTCAAGTGTACAGTATCAGCATGTGGGTGAAAACAGAGCAAGCTTGTGAGGTCCTGTATTCCAGCTTAGTACTTACACAACCACTCTCAAAAAAAGATAAAGTAGAATAAGTGGAGCCTGGCACCAGTAGCTCATGACTTTATTCCTAGCCACTCAGGAGGCTGTGATCTGAGGTTCATGTTTCGAAACCAGCCTGAGCAGGAAAATCCATAAGACTCTTATCTACAATTAACCACCAGAAAACTGGAAGTGGAGCTGTGGCTCAAAGTGATAGAGTGCTAGCCTTGAGCAAAAGCAGCTCAGAGACAGAACCCAAGTCCCAGAATCATCAAAATTAAAATAAAAGAATAAAAGGAAGACTAATACAGGAAAAGGAAAGTGAAGACCAAGAGGAGGAAGAGAAAGTAGAGGAGATTATAAACCCTTCCTGCATCATTACTGGAAATTACTCATAGGTTAAAATAATCCTAACTCAAATTACTGTCAGAAACAACAAAGACTTCAAAGGGTAACATGGTATGAAGGTATAAGTTCACTTGTGTACTCCACAAGAAAAGCTTCCAATACAGAAGTTTCTAATACACAAGAAAACTCAGTTTAGCAACAATAAATCTTGAAAAAGCTGGGAAGCCAAGATGGTAAAGCAGATTTACTACTTTTGGAATTATGGCTGAGCAAAATTTCACATGTACTTGTGAACTAAAACTTAGCAGCATTTTGTGCTTTATAAATTTTTATTATATTTTAGTAGGGCTTACTATTCAACATATCATTTTATAAGTATGATGCATCTTGATCAATAACACCCATTTCATCATTCTGCCCCACCCATCTCAACCCAACCACTTCTCTCTTGGCAAAGGCAGAAACCTTCTGAATAAATTTCCACAGGCTAAGAAAATCGAATTTTCAAGTAGAGTTGTATCAAACTAAGAAGTTACTGCGTGGAAAAGGATAAAGCCTATGGAATGGGAACTTATTTGCCAGGTAGATATCACACAATGGATTAATGTCCAGAATATACAAAGGGCTCAAGGAAATAAACTCTCAAATAATCAACAAACCAGTTGATGGAAAATGAAACATATTTTAGGAAAAGTAAAATTAATCAATAGACACATAAAGAAATGCTAAACATCTTCAGCCATAAAGGAAATGTAAATTAAAACAACAGCGAGATTCCATCTTACCCCAGTTAGAATGGCCATCATCAAATATACAAACAAGAGATTCTGATGCAGAAGTGGATTTTTTTTTGTGAGACTTCATTGATGTGCTCATTGCCAGATATATACCCATCTTCAATTATTAGACCTTATCCTTCAATGTGTGCATACTTAATTCAGAAAATGATTACTCAGTTCACAAACTCTCATCCTTAATTCCATTAATAGTAGTATTCTTACACTTATAAAATTTTTAAGTGTTTCAGTTTTTAATTTTTAATTGTTATTTTTCCTTGTTTCTTTCTTTCCTCCTTTCCTTCCATCTGTTTCCTCTCTCTGAATTTAGGTCTTGGTTAAAATTCCTCTCTTTTTCCCTCCCCACATTCCTCTAATCTTATTTTCTCCCCACAATTCTCCTTAAGCCTATTAAATTTTGGTCAGCTGACTCCTGTTTGACATTTTTAGTCCATTCATCCATAGTCGGTTGTTGAACTAGATTGTATCTGTTGAACTAGATTGTATCTGTACTCATTTTGACTGCATCAAATAATCTGTACAACTACAGCATTCAAGTTGATGCTTGCCTTCAAATAGTGATCTACTACAAAATTGGTTGGGATTTCATACCAAATGAGCAGAACAAGCCAGAGAAACACAAGAAAAAATGGCAAATCAAGGTATCTCAACTCCCACTCATGATAATCAGGTGACAGAGCAGCTAATGAATAATCCAGAGGAGAGTTCCTAAAATGCTCTACAAACACTACTAGTAAACATGTTGAATGAAATGATTGAAAGACTGCAAAGGACTCTCTGTGAGTGTGATAGGGAAAAACATGAGCAGAATAGAGAAAAGCATGAGAGTGATGATGAGTCTAACCAAAGATTAATACAGTAATTTTGTAAGCATAAGGAAGCTAATCAAAGATAAATACAGGAATTGCATGAGCATAATAAGAATAGACAAAGATTGATACAGGAATTTCATGAGCATGAGAGAGCTAATCAAAGATTAATAGAGGAATTGCATGAGTGAGATGAGAATAGACAAAGATTAATGGAACCATTCATGGAATCTACAAAGAGAAAGCTAGAGAAATCCTGGGAGGACACAAAGGACACAAAGGACACAAAAATGCTGAATAGAGCCTATCAGAAGGAAAGAGAGTCCAGTGAAACCAAAACTAACCAACTAAAGGATTTGAGAATGAACAATAAACTCCAAATTAAGGAAGTAAAGAAGTCCATTCAAGATCTAAAACATGAAGTGGTGCTGTGGCTCAAGTGGTAGAGTGCTTGCCTTGAGCTGAAGAGCTCAGGGACAGTGCCCAGGCCCAGAGTTCAAGCCCCATGACTAACAAAAAAAAAAAAGATCGGAAGTGGTGCTGTGGCTCAAGTGGTAAAGTGCTCACCTTGAACCCAAGAAGCTCAGGGACAGCGCCCAGGCCCGGAGTTCAAGCCCCATGACCGACAAAAAAAAAAAAAGATCTAAAACAAAGCTCCAACAAACAATTTGAAGCCATCAAAGCTGACCAATTAGAAGGACAAGAAATAAAAAAACAAAGTACAAAGTCTTGACAGTAGGTTAGACCATGCAGAAGATCGAATCTCTGGGACTGAAGACAGCCTAGACATTATAGAGAAAGAAGAGACAACTATTGAAGACAAATCCAAGAATTATGATAGATTTATTCAATATTTAAAAGACACCATCAGAAGACTTAATCTGAGGATAATGGATATGGAGGAGGACTTAGAGACAGGAGTTAATGGTCCAGGAAATTTATTTAACAGGATCCTAGCAGAGAACTTCCCAAACATACAAAAAGATAGGCCTATTCAGATACAAGAAGCTTTTAGAACCTCAAATAGATCAGACCAGAACAGGACATCCTACTGTCACATTATAATCCCCACAGCTTCAATTCAGACAAAGGAAAGGATCCTAAAAGCTGTCAAGGAGAAAAGATCAATCACCTATAAAGGAAAACCAATTACAATAACTTCCGGTTTTTCAGCAGAGACAATTAATCAAGAAGAGCCTAGAATGATGCATGCCATGCCCTAATGATGCATGCCATGCCCTAAAGACAAACAACTATCAACCAAGAATACTGACCCAGAAAAACTCTCCTTCAAAAAACTCTCCTTCCATAGCAAAGAAACAGGGAATCCAAGAATTATAGGAAGACCCCAGTTGGCACAGCCCCCAAGAAAGTGGATACCATAGCAGGACATACCAAACACCTTTCAGTCCTAACTCTCAATATTAATGGACTTAACTCTCAAATAGTTGAATCAAAAAGAAAGATCCTTCTATCTGTTGCCTTCAAGAGACATACCTTGCCCACAAAAACAAACATTCTGAAAGTGAAAGTCTGGAATAAAATCTACCAAGCAAATGACCCCCATAAACCGACAAGAGTTGTAATCCTAATATCAGATACAATAGACTTCAAATTAAAATTAGAGAAAAGAGATAAAGAAGGTCACTACATACTAAATAATGGATCTCTAATTCAGGAGGATATTACAATTCTGAATATATATTCTCATACCTAAAATATACTTAGAACTCAAAAAATTAAATCCCCCAACAACAAATCCTCAAAGAAACAACTGCCCTATAAATTAGTGGGATAAAGTCTTAAAGTTAGACTTATCTGAAGAGGAAATAAGAATGGTCAATATACACATGAAGAAATGCTCAACTTCTGTATCCATGCAAATCAAAACAACATTAAGTTTCCACCTAACCCAGTTTGAATAGCCATAATCAAAAAAATCTAATAACCAGAGATTCTGGAGGGGATGTGGTCAAATGGAAACAATACTAAATTGTTGGTGAGAATGTAAACTTGACCAACCACTTTGGAAAGCAGTATGAAAGTTCCTCAAAAGACTCCACATAGAGCTCCCTTATGACCCTCTTGGACATTTAACCAAATGCTCACAAACAAGACCACACTAAAGCTACCAGCACAACTATGTTTATCGCAGCATTATTCACCATAGCTAAGATAAGGAACCAACCCAGATGCCCCGTAGTAGATGAATGGATCAAAAAAATGTGGCATATATATGCAATGGAATTCCATCAGAAAGAATAAAATTGCCTCATTTGTTAGGAAATGGAAAGACTTGGAAAAAATTATATTAAGTGAAGTAAGCCAGATCCAAAGAAACATAGGTCCTATGGTTTCCCTTATTTGCAATAACTAGTATATGTCTAGGACAAGCAGAAAAGATCAAAAGCTATGTACATATGACCATATAAGATGATACTAATCAAAATGAACCGCAAGATAGGGACACAAGTGGTTTTTCTTGCTTGCTATTGTTTCTCACGTATTTATGATGTACTATGTAATCTTTTTGTTCCTCTTTTATGTTCTTCCCTCACAGTATACCCCCTGTTTTCACTGTATTTGATTCTGGTGCCCCATATCTTATATATACTTTATTCTAATTTGGGGAGGGGAAGGGAAATAAGAAAATGCTGAAATAAGGATACAGGTTGACCCATTGTAACAATGAGATGTACAAGACACTATGTTGAAAACAAACTTTACAACTTCCGGGCAGGGTAGAGGGAAGAGCTGGGGAGGTTAGAAGGGATAGTAGGGGAAAAACAAAGGAGGAGGTAACAATACTTGATAGGAAATGTACTCATTACCTTGCCCATAATAACCCCTCTGTACAGTATTTTTCAGTAAAAAAAATACATATATATAAATATGATGTTATTTATAATGCAGGCATAATTATTTAAATGGATATAAAATGTAGACTTCTGGGATCATTAAGGATAAAGTCTTAAATTTCCTAAACCATTAGTATAAAACTTTATTAGTACACATGAGCCCAGAGATACATCCCTTATACTGTAAAAGTTAACCTGGGATAAAAATTCTACATACATTGCTCCATGTACCTATTCTAGTCTTTTTTGGTTTCTGGCCGATAACATTCTATTCTATTCCAGAACTACCTGAACTAAAGAGTGGCATATCAGTGGATAAATACGTGATACCTGTAATTATTTTGAACCTCAATTTAAAGTATATTAGTATTTTAATGCAAACACTTACACTTCACAATGGCCATAAAGAGCATAAGATGATGCCGACCATCCAAAAGCATCTTTTAAAAAGACATCAACGCCTTGCTGAAGAAGAAACTTGACCATATGTTTTGATTCACATTGGACAGCATACATGAGGGTTGATCTAAAATAACAGGAGGTAAAAATTTAACCTTCAGGTACTTTCAATGCACTTATTTAGTACACAATTGAGTATGCTTAATAAATTTAATATCATGCCTGTGTGTAAAATTGATCATTTACATATGCCAGCAACTGCAGCATCTTACATGTCAAGTATTCACCTTTGTCAGTTATCTCCAAAGCTAAATGGAGAAAACAATCAGATCTCTTGTGCCACTGGGGTATTACCTAGTGGATTTCCTAATTTGATGTGCTTTGATAGAAAATAAATTCTAGGGTCACGTGTCTAATGTAGGTAAAGATCTAAATGAGTAGTTTGTCCTCTACTAATTCCCTCATCTTATGTAAAGTAGGTAAAAGTTGAATAAGTAAAAGCTATTGGAATGATTAATAAAATTAATCCTATGAAAATAATTGTAAGAATGTGGTAGTCAAAAGTCTAAATTGTATACATATGACTTACAGTCTCATATCAGGGATATTATACTTCCTATCCTATTAAAAATTATTTGCTAATAAGTGTTTTCAAGTTCTGGAAATTCAGGAGTGAAACCCAGTACTGTGTGAAACTAAAATCTTCTTTTTATAACCCACCTAGGACCAATGTTCATGAAAGGAAAGGCTTAGCAAATTAAATATGTTGTTTCCCCAGTATATAGCAATTAAACCTATAAAAAAAAAAAAAAACTATGGCTTGAAGATACAGTGCTCTACAAAATGCTCCTGTGGACATTCAAGTACTAACCTGAGTGTATTAACATCATTGATTGGTTAATTTAGTGGATAATTTTAGATGAGCCAGCTGTTGGGAAGTAGACTTAGTTAAAGGGAGTTGTCATTGGAGGGGGACTATGCTAAGACTCTTCCTCCACTTTTCTGTAGCCTGACGTCCGGGAGAGGAGCACCTTCCTCTTCCTCTACCATATGTTCCTCCTGAGCATTCTACCTCACACCAGGCCCAGGGAAAACAAACCAGACAACCTCTGAGTACATGAGTCCTCCTCAAATTGTTTTCCTCAGGCACTGTTATTCACAAAACAAACAATATAAATAAAGGGGAAATCTCTGAAATAGCAGTTAATAGTTACTTTGGGAAAAGCTAATATTAATATTCTTCAAAGAAAGCAATTGCTCTCAAGTAAAGAATCTTCAAAGTGATAAAATGACTTCTAACACATATTTTTTGCTTAATACAGTATACCTTAAAGAAGTATAACAGAAGCTTGGCACCAGTGGCTCACACCTGTAATCCTAGCTACTCAGGAGACTGAGATCTGAGGATCGCAGTTCAAAGCCAGCCCAGACAGGAAAGTCCGTGACACTCTTATCTCCAATAAACCACCAGAAAACTGGAAGTGATGCTGTGGCTCAAGTGGCAGAGTGCTCGCCTTGAGCTGAAGAGCTGAGGGACAGCGCCCAGGCCCAGAGTTCAAGCCCCACAACTGGCCCCCCTCCCCCTAAAACAAATAAAGACAAGCACTGTAACTCAGGCCTGTAATCCTAGCTATTTTGGAGACTGAGATCTAAGACTTGCAATCCAAGATCAACCTGGCCACAAAAGTCACTTTAACACTTATTTCCAATTAACCACCAAAAAGATGGAAGTGGAACTGTGACTTAAATGGTGAGCACCATCCTTGAGGAGATAAAAGCTCAAGGGCCGCATCCAGGCCCTGTGTCAAGCTCAAGGTCCAGCAGGGCAAAAACATGAAAAGTAACAATACTATAAAATGGTTATGAATTTCATATTTCCTCAAAACTTAAAACTAAAATCCACACTATAATCACAATATTCAATGTACAAAAATAAGTGAAAATGGAACCAGGTGACTTGAGGAGATGAGTGAGGATTTGACAGATGGGAAAAAACTGATGGAAGGGCTAACACTGACCAAGATGCTTTGCACTCATAAACTATAACCTTGAATTGAAACCCTTTTGCATAGCTAAAGATAACTTTTTAAAAAGAAATTAAGTAAAAAATTATATTGATATAAAACTTCTTTATATACTGTTCTTCTTGGGGACAATCTGAATCATCACTTCCTACTCAAGTGACCACTTGTGCCATTATATTCCAATAAGTTTAAGCTAAATTCTTTCTATGAATGTGCTAATTCTGATTTGAGTAATGTTTCCCACATGAGAACAAAAGGGAACTTTTGTTGGAAAATAGAACAAATAACTATACCTATTCAGCTCATCAACTGCATGTATATTGGCTTTATTCTCTATTAAAAATTCTGCCATTTGCTCTTTGTTTTCCTTTAGAGCAAGCAAAAGTGGTGTGAAGCCATCCTGTGGAAATCAAAAACAAAAATAAGTTATAACACGTGAAATTCCTTATTCCTCCACTTAATCAGCTATAAACACATAGAGAGGAAATACACATTCACACACACTGTCCCCTCTCTTTGAATGCCACAAACTTGAACACGTACAAGATAAACACAATCAGTTTAGAGCAAAATTACTCAGTATATATTCCAAGAATATGTCCCTTCTTGAAGTACCATGCCCCTTAGAGAGATTTCATGAACATATATTTGGGAACTATAGAATTGTACATTCTAAGCCTACCATTAGAGAAATTGTGATAATATTGCTTAGTCTCTGCCCAACGACACTTTTTTTTTGTGAGAAAACCATACAGAGGAGTTACAATTACATGGGCAAGATAACGAGTACATTGCTTATCAAGCATTGTTGCCTCCTCGTTGTTTCCCCTTCCCATCCCTTCCCATCCTGCTCCCCTCCTCTCACCTGATCCTCCCCCCACTCCCCACCAAAGTTGTTAAATTCATTTTTTGATATAAAAATTTGTACATCTCATTGTTGCAATGGGTCCAACTGTATCTCTAGTTAAATGA
The DNA here is from genome assembly GCF_024711535.1 of Dipodomys merriami. Taxonomy (NCBI): domain Eukaryota; kingdom Metazoa; phylum Chordata; class Mammalia; order Rodentia; family Heteromyidae; genus Dipodomys; species Dipodomys merriami. Next base: position 22,456,887 of record NW_027205603.1, read on the forward strand.
TTTGTTTTTTTTCCCTTCCCCTCCACAAATTATACCAACATCAAAAAGAGTGAAAATATGGGTTATACTGTGGAGGAGGGACATACAAAGCAACAAAGAAATCATCTTATAAATATGTTAGAAACGATTGCATGAAAGGAAAAAACAAAAACAAAAAACATTTGAATACTTATCTTGGGGTTCATTCCCCTAACATCAACTTATCTGACCTTTTCTTCTTGACTCAGACATATACTAGTTATTGCAAATAAGGGAAACCATGGCACCTATGTTTCTTTGGGCCTGGCTTACTTCACTTAATATAATTTTTTTCCAAGTCTTTCCATTTCCTAACAAATGGGGCAATGTCATTCTTTCTGATGGAGGCATAGAATTCCATTGTGTATGTATACCACATTTTGTTGATCCATTCATCTACTGAGGGGCATCTGGATTGGTTCCATATCTTTGCTATGGTAAATAATGCTGTAATAAACATAGTCGTGCTGGTAGCTTTAGTATGGTCTTGTTTATGATCATTTGGGTAAATGCCCAAAAGTGGGATTGCCAGGTCATAGGGGAGCTCCATGTGGAGTCTTTTGAGGAACCTCCATACTGCTTTCCAAAGTGGTTGAACAAGTTTACACTCCCACCAACAATGCAGTAAGGTTCCCTTCTGTCCACATTCCCTCCAGTATCTGTTGTTATTAGAGTTCTTGATTATAGCCGAGGACACTTTTACAGCAAAAATACTCTTTTTAAGATGTGTTGTTTAATGGACACAGTGAAAAAAAAACTTTCCATAAGACTCTTATTTTTATCGTGGCATGACTCAGATTCCCATGCTAGGTTCTGCTTCTTCCCACAGGTCACTAAGGAAATTGGGTTGAAGTTAAAAGACATAGTATTCAAATGGACTTTGACATTTTTATTACTCTCTTTAAGTAGTTGTACAAAGGAGTTGCCATTGAACAAATCAGTTTATGAATATAATAAATCTTAATGTCATCCCTTCCTATCCCTACCCCTTCCCTCGCTCTCTGAGATATGTATTGGACTCTTGATTACATTTCACTCCCCCTTCTCCTCTTCATTCATCTACTGTTTACCCTTGACCCCATCATTTTGAATACCTGCTTCCTGGTGATTTATTTTCCTAAAATTTGAATTTGCCATTTTAAGGAATTATAATTGAATTTTTCCTTGAATCTGCAATATTTCAGTTAAACCCTTTGTATACATTTGCATACCACCTAACATATTTACTAAAGATTTTTCATGTCTGTTGGATATCTCAACAAAAGCTTATCCTCATTTTATATAGATAATTCTATGACCTTGAAAATTCTGTGAGGTCATTTTTCTTCTAGTTCCAGGTTAGTCACCAAAGTTTTATTTTTCAGAAAAAATCTACATGAGAAATAAAACTGAAGCAGTTTATTAGTAAAAATTTTATGCTAATGAATATGAATAATTTTACAGAGAAACTAAAACTGAGTCACTGGCACTGAGAATCTACCTATGATTAACCTACTAAGGCTATGGAAATACAAAGTCCAGATTTATGCTGAAGCCTCCAGACATTTAAATGGAGATTGTTTATGGAAGCAAACTATGTTCTCAACAATAGGCCACATTTAGTGGGATTTTATGCTCTTGTGTGATCCCATATGGTTAGGGATAATGCAAGGATTTGTATGTGAAATCGTTCCTTTTTTTTTAATATCATGTTTTACAAAGAGTATCAGACCATAAAACTTTTTTTAAAGACTCAAGATAATTACTTCAAGACAACTACTTTTCCAATACTTATTAATATCTCTTTAATTACCCACTATTAATTTATAAATTCAAAGATTACCTGAAGTTACTGATAACAACTAGTTCTTTTATCGGACACCAAAATGTTTTATTAGAGATATGAAAATGCAAAATTGCTGAGATTTTCCACCCAGCTACAATACTGCTAATATTTATGAAAGAACTGATAAATGTCCACACATATAAAAATACAGTATGCAGAACCTACATAGTGCAGTACATGTGTAAAATGTATGGTACCCAAACATCATGATAGGGAATTTATTTCAGGGCACAAACAGCATACACAAAGGCATTAGGCTTTTTAATTTTTTTTTTTTTAAATTTTTTTTATTGTAGAGATACTATACAGAGGGTTACAGTTACATGAGTGAGGTAATGAGTACACTTCCACTTCCTCTTGAACATTGTTACCCCCTCCATTGTTTTCCCCCTACCATCCCCTCCCTCCCTCCCTTCCCCAAGGTTCTTTTTTTTTTTTTTTTTTTTGATCGTGATTAAGTGATTACTTAATTTCCGGAAATTCACAGTATTGTGGAATAATGATGCTCATTTAAAGTCACAAGTTCATTCTAACTTTCCTGGAGCAAATTGTCTATCACAGTCTGTAATATATAACGGTGCTCATATGTTATATACCATATATGTGATCAGCAGCATGGGGATATTTAGTAGTGGTTCAACCAGATGAGTGGGAGTTCTTTGTTTCTTAAGTCCTGTTAGTTTTGTCATATCACCTAACATTTTGGATTCATCATCCACTTATCAGGGAGACCATGTACTGTTTGTCTCTTCGTTCTTGGCTTACCTCGCTCAACATGATTCCTTCTAGCTCCATCCATTTCCCTGCAAATGCCATTATTTTGTCATTTCTAATGGCTGCATAATATTCCATTGTGTATAGATACCACAATTTTTGGATCCATTCATCTGTGGTGGGGCATCTAGGTTGTTTCCATATCCTAGCTATTGCGAACAGTGCTGCAATAAACATGGAGGTGCACGTGTCCTTGTATATTGGTTCCTGTTGTTCAGGGTAGATGCCTAGAAGTGGTATGACTGGGTCGTAAGGGAGGTCAATCTTTAGCTTTCTAAGGACCCTCCAGACTGCTTTCCAAAGTGGTTGTATGAGTGTACATTCCCACCAGCAGTGTAATAGCGTTCCTCGTTCTCCACATCCCCTCCAGCATTTGTCGTTGGCTGATTTGTGGATGTGGGACATTCTGACTGGGGTAAGGTGGTATCTCAGGGTTGTCTTTATTTGCATTTCCTTCACCACCAGGGATGATGAACATTTCCTCATGTGTTTCTTTGCCATTTTTATTTCTTCATTTGAGAAGTCCCTCTTTAGTTCCCTTGCCCATTTAGTAATTGGTGTGTTGGGTTTGGGAGGGATTAGTTTCTTGAGTTCCCTGTATATACAGGATGTTAACCCCTTGTCTGATATATTGCTGGTAAATATTTTTTCCCAATTAGTTGGTTGTCTTTCTAGCTTGGTTGTGATAGCTTTAGCTGTGCAGAAGCTTTTTATTTTAAGGTAGTCCCATTTGTCGAGTCTCTCTCCAATTTGTTGTGACCCTGGGACTCTGTTCAGGAAGTTCCTTCCTGTGCCTATTAGTTCAAGTGTCTCTCCTACTCTGTCCTGCAGTAGTTTCAGAGATTCAGGTTTAATGTTAAGGTCTTTAATCCATTTTGAGTTGATGTTGGTGCATGGTGATAGGCTGGGGTCCACTTTTAGTTTTCTGCATGTGGCTGCCCAGTTTTCCCAGCACCAGCGGTTGAAGAGGCTGTGTTTCTTCCATTGTATGTCTTTGGCTCCTTTGTCGAATATCAGCTGGCTGTAGGCCTGTGGATTTATTTCTGGATCTTCTATTCTGTTCCATTGGTCTTCGGGTCTGTTTTTGTGCCAGTACCATGCTGTCTTTGTTATTATAGCTCTGTAGTAGAGTTTGAAGTTCGGCATGGATAGCCCTCCCATATTGTCTTTATCCCCTAGAATTGTTTTGGCTATTCTAGGTCTTTTGTTGTTCCATATGAATTTTTGGACTGTTTTCTGTATTTCAGTGATGTACGTCATTGGGATTTTAATAGGAATTGCGTTGAATTTGTATATTAGTTTTGGAAGTATTACCATCTTTACTATATTAAGTCGGCCTATCCAGGAGCATGGGAGGTCTTTCCATTTCCTAGTGTCTTCTGCAATTTCTTTCTTTAACTTTTTATAGTTCTCATTAAATAGTTCTTTTACATCTTTGGTTAGGTTAATTCCTAAATATTTTATTTTTCGGGAGGTTATTGTGAATGGGGTTGCTCCCTTTATTTCCCTCTCTTCCTGTACATTATCAGTGTATAGGAAGGCAACTGATTTTTGTGGGTTTATTTTGTATCCTGCTATTTTGCCAAAGTGATTTATGATTTCTAAGAGTTTGGGGATGGAGTTTTTGGGATCGTGGAGGTATAGTATCATGTCGTCTGCAAAAAGGGATAGTTTAACTTCTTCTTTTCCTATGAGGATCCCTTTAATATCTTTTTCTTGCCTTATTGCCCTGGCTAAGGGTTCTAGGACTATATTGAAGAGGAGTGGAGACAGTGGGCATCCTTGCCTTGTTCCTGATTTTAGGAGAATTGGTTGTAGCTTTTCCCCATTAAGTATAATATTGGCTATTGGTCTGTCATAAATGGCTTTTATTGTTTTTAGAAATGTTCCTTCTATTCCTATTTTCTCCAGAGCTTTTAGCATGAATGAATGTTGAATTTTGTCAAAGGCCTTTTCTGCATCTGTAGCGATAATCATGTGATTCTTGACCTTGGCTCTGTTGATATGTTGGATTACATTTATTGACTTACGTATGTTAAACCATCCCTGTGTCTCTGGGATGAAGCCTACCTGGTCATAGTGAATTATTTTTTTTATGTGTTTCTGGATTCTGTTAGCTAGAATCTTGTTAAGGATCTTTGCATCTGTGTTCATCAAGGAGATTGGCCTGTAATTCTCCTTTTTGGTTGGGTCTTTGCCTGGTTTGGGGATGAGTGTGATATTGGCTTCGTAGAATGAGTTTGGGATAGCTCCTTCCTTCTCTGTTTCTCTGAAGAGCTTGAGGAGTATGGGTATTAGTTCTTGTTTAAAGGTCTTATAGAATTCTGCTGTGAATCCATCTGGTCCTGGGCTTTTTTTTGTTGGAAGACTTTTGATAGCTTCCTGTATCTCATTATAGGATATTGGCTTATTTAATTGGTTAACTTCTTCTTTGCTCAGTTTGGGCAACTTGTATTTCTCTAAAAATGCATCCATTTCTGCCCGATTTTCTTCCTTTAGAGAGTATAGCTTTTGAAAGTAGTCTGTTAGAATTGTTTGGATATCTTGGGTACGTGTGGTGATGTTTCCCGTGGCATCCCTAATCCTATTAATATGGGTTTCCTCTCTTCTTTTTTTAATTAATCTAGCCAATGGGCCATCAATTTTGTTTATTTTTTCAAAGAACCAGCTTTTTGTTTGGTTTATTTTGGTTATGGTTTTCTGATTTTCTAATTGGTTAATCTCTGCTTTTAATTTGGTTATCTGGCTTCTTCTAGTAGCTTTAGGTTCCATTTTTTCCTGTTTTTCTAGCTGTTTTAATTGCAGCATGAGGTTATTTACTTGGTCTGTCTCCATTCTCTTGATGTGGGCACTGAGGGCAATAAATTTGCCCCTCAGGACTGCTTTTGCTGTGTCCCACAAGTTTCTTTGTGAGGTGTTTTCATTTTCATTGAGTTGTAGGAAGTGCTTTATTTCTTCTCTGATCTCTTCTGTTATCCAGGCATTGTTAAGGAGTGTGCTGTTCAATTTCCATGTATTGGAGAAATTTCTGCGGTATGCTTTGTTATTGAGAGCTAGCTTGATTCCACTGTGGTCAGATAGGATACAGGGGATTATGTCGATCCCTTTGTATTTGCTTAAGTTCCTTGCATGAACTATGATATGGTCTATTTTGGAGAAAGTTCCGTGAGCTGCTGAGAAGAATGTGTACTGTGTTGTTTTAGGGTGAAATACTCGGTAGATGTCAGTTAATTCCGCTTGAAGTATGGCCTCTCTTAATTCGGTAGCTTCTTTGCCAATCCTCTGGTTGGTAGACCTGTCCTTTGGTGAGAGTGGTGTGTTAAAGTCTCCTAGTATTATCGTATTGGGATCTATTTTATTCTGTAAGTTTGAGAGCATTTGTTTGACATATCTGGGTGCACCAATATTTGGGGCATATAAGTTGATGATGGTTATATCCTCCTCTTGGATTGTTCCCTTTATTAATATGTAGTGTCCATCCTTGTCTTTCTGTACTGATTTTAATGAAAAGTTTATTTTGTCAGATATCAGGATAGCTACACCTGCTTTCTTACTGGGGGCGTTTGATTGGTAGATCCTTTTCCACCCCTTCACTCTGAGTTTGTTTGTATGTTTGGCTGAGAGGTGGGTCTCCTGAAGGCAACAGATGGATGGGTCTTGTTTTCTTATCCAGTCCTCAGTTCGTTTTCTTTTAATTGGCGAATTCAGCCCATTTATATTAAGAGAAAGTATAGAGAGATGCATTGTTGTCCCTGCCATTCCGTTTTCCTAAGTTTTTCTTTTTTCCTTTCCTCCTGTGCTTGCTCAGTTAGACTTTGAGTAATGCCTGTTTGGGGCAGGCCCCAGTTCCTGGCTGCTTTCTTCAGGTTGTGTCCCCCCTCTTAGAATTCTTTGTAATGCTGGCTTAATGTTTATGTATTCATTTAGTTTTTCTTTGCTATTAAAAGTTTTCAGTTCTCCATCAAATGTGAATGCTAGCTTTGCCGGGTAGATCAGTCTGGGTTGGCAGTTATTGGCTCTCAGGGCTCGTATGGTGCTTTCCCAGGCTTTTCTTGCATTCATTGTTTGTGTGGAGAGATCTGCAGTAATTCTTATTTTTTTCCCATTGTAGTATAGCTCCTTCTTCATTTTTGCTGCATGCAGGATTGTTTCCTTATTATTCAGATCTATCATTTTTACTATAATGTGTCTAGAAGTGTTTCTCCTGGGGTCTTGCTTGTTGGGTGTTCGATAAGCTTTTGTGATGTAGTTAAGATGGTCGTTTTTGAGGTGGGGAAAATTTTCATTGATTATCTTGTTAAATAGGTGTTGCATTCCCTTGCTCTGGAATTCCTCACCTTCGTCCACTCCAATTATGCGAAGGTTAAATTTTTTAGCATTATCTGCTTGCTCTTGAATATCCCTTTGGTTTAATTTGAGTAATTTTTCCATATCTGTCACTTTTTGGTCCAGTTGGTGTATTCTGTCTTCTGTATCTGACACTCGACCTTCCATTTCATTCACTCTGTTGACAGTGGCTTCTATTGTGGTTTGCATGGAGGAAATGGATCCCTTTATGGATTCAATGTTGGTTCTCAGAGTACTGATCTCACCTCTCAATGAGGTATGCATTACCTCTAATTTGGCGTTTATCTCACTTCTTATTGAGGTTTGTGCAGCTTCTATTTTTGCATGCATCTCTTGTTTGATACCCTGTATCTCTTTGGATAGTTCATCCTTGTGCTCTTTCAATTTCTGATAAATTTCTCGCTTTATTTCTTGAGTCATTGCCTCCAGCAACCCTTGGAAGTAGCCTTTGTCTTCCATTCCTGCTTTGCTCCCACTGGGGCTCTCCCCTGTGTGGCTGCTGGCTTTTGAGGTGAGCTTGCTGTCCTGGGTGGTAGTAAACCTTGTGATTTTTCTCTGTGATTTTCGCATGGAGGTTCAGGAGACTGCTCTTCAATTTTGTTTTGGTGTGTCTGTCTTTGCTTGGTTGCTGATTCTGTATTGGTAGAGAGAGTCTGTGCCTGATCTGGGTTCTGTTGGGAGCCTATTTCCAGCTGCTATTCTGACTTACTTAGGATTCTCAGCTCTCTGCTGTAGATTGCTGACAGTTCCCGCCTTTGGAAGGGTTGAGCAGCCTAGACTGCTTGTGTTTGCTCCTATGGGTGCTCTTGTGAAGAACAGATGCTCTGGATGCACTCTCCCAAATGCTGGAGTCTGCTATGGGCTCCTGATGTGTTTTTGTTTATTTGTTTTGGGCTGGTTGTGGGCTTGAACTCTAGGTTTGGGTGCTGTCCCTCAGCTTTTCAGCTCAAGGCTGGCACCCTACCGTTTGAGCCACAGCACCACTTCTGACCCTTTTTGCTTTTGTGATGCTGAGGAATCAGATCCAGGGCCTCATACATCCAAGACTATCACTCTATTGCTGAGCCGCCTTAACAGTCTGAGCTCCTGCTTACTATCAGGTGCTGGCAGCCTGTGTTGCCCAATTCCCAGTCTAGGGTATATGGGTGGAGTTTTGGTGGGGTTTGGGCTTCTCTTGTCCTGGGCCTCCAGGTCTTTTGTTGTCACAGGCGTGCTTCCCGGGGGAGTGTTGTTTCCTGGTTTTCTCCCCTCTGTTGAGGCGTATGCTCAGCTTTTTACTTCAATTGGGAGGAGTTGGTTGTGTTGTTCAGGTGCCGGATCCCCGGGCTTGGTTCCGGCCCCAGCCTGGAGCGCGCTTGTTAGGCCTGTGCTGATGTGTATACCCCCTAGGTTATACAGCCTGGGGGACACAGTTCAAATTTCTTCTACTGTTGGTAGTCTTGACCCAGGGGCGCTGTTCCTGGCTTGGGCATTTAAGCTCCCTTCCAGGGGTGCTCTTGCTCTAGCCTGGCCAGCTGAGTGTGCTCCACGGGCTGGTGGAGCTCTCAAACAGTTCCCAGTTTTAGTGGGTCCTGTGGTCCGGGTGCTGGGGTAGGGAGTCTAGGTCAGGGTCTGGGGATTCCCTCCAGCTCTGGTCTCCCTTGAGGGATACACTTCCCCTGTGGGGTACTCACCCTGGAGCTGGTTGTTTAGGCTTTTTAATTTTTAAAAAACTATTTATCTATATTTTATGGTAAAGGTGATATACAGAGCAGTTACAGTTACATAAGGAAGGGAGTACAATCCTTGTCGAACATTGGTACCCCTCCTCCCTCCAAGTGCTGGTGGCTCATGCCTGTAATCCTAGCTACCCAGGAGGAAGAGATCTGAGAATTACAGTTTGAAAACAATTCAGGCAGGAAAGTCAGTGACATTCTTAACTCCACTAAACAACCAAAAGAAAAGGTCAGAAGTGGGACTGTGACTCAAGTGGTAGAGTACAAGCCTTAAGGGAAAAACATCTCAGGGACAGTGTCCAGACACTGAGTTCAAGCCCCAGGACCAGCACACAAAACAATAAAATCATTTCAGTCTCATGCCTCATCCACAGAGCCAAACCTTCCTCACTTGACAATTTGGACAAAAGGAGAAAATGAAAATTCACCGTTGCTTGGTGAGCATTTAAGTTCTCCACTTAGGGAAAATAACTAGTAATGGACGAAGAAATTCAAATTACAACTTGATTTCATTTTCCAAAAGAACAGAGTAATTCTTACCTCTTCAACTATCTATATGTATTTATATATATCTTTATATAAATATATAGAGAGATATATATAAAGATATAGATAGATATAGATATTTGGTCCGGTCATGGGGCCTGAACTCTGGGCCTGGGCGCTATCCCTCAGCTCTTCAGCTCAAGGCTAGCACTCTACCACTTGAGCTACAGCACCACTTCTGGCTTTTTTTTTCTTTTTGCTTATGTGGTGCTGAGGAATTGAACCCAGGGCCTCATGCATGCAAGGCAAGCGCTCTACCACTGAGCCACCTTCCCAGCTTGACTATATTTTTAAGAACACACTTTAAACAACAGTATAAGTAGCTATTCCTACCAGAAAAGGATAATATGAAAGAGAAACATTTGATCCTTCCTTTTGGTTTCCAAATAGTCAGCATCTACTCACTTCGAGCCAGAATTCTTCAGATTCCACATAATTTCATCTCTAGGCAACTTTGTAACTTCAACATAATTTTTTTTACCAAATTAAGCAATACTATCCCCAAATTGAGCCGCATCTTTTCTAACACATAAAATTTTTGAAAGAATTTAAATAAAAACTGTTTTGGCTATTTTCCCTCAATTACCTACTTTCAAATCAGCCTGTGTAATTTGTAATTGCTTTCTCTCTACAAGTTTTTATGCTTCAGTCTCACCTCCAAGAGAAAATTCACTTTGACAAAACTTTTCAACAGCAACAAAGTTTCCAAATTATTTTGTTTGACTAGGAAGAAAAAGCCCATTTCCAAGTAAAATTTTACCTGCACACTCTGAAACTTCTATGACAGTATCGTCATTTGAAATAAACTCTTTGAAGACTAAATTCTTTAAACATTTTCTTTCACTTTTAGCTTCCATATGTGGGAAATAAGTTAGGTTTACCCTACCTTGGTTTGCAACTCAATACTTGCATTGTATGCAAGCAGTTTGGCAGCTATTGGCACATTGTCAGTGTAGATGGTATAATGGATGGCAGTGTTGCCACTGGCATCCCTCACATTTGGATCAGCGCCATATTTGAGTAGGAGAGTCACACATTCCTCATGCTGACATTGTGAGGCCTGTGGGTATCACAGCAAAAGACAACTCATCAATTCAAGGCATTCAAGGTAAACATTCCACAGATTTCATCAATTAGTTGTTTTTCAATGTGGTCAATTTGTTTTCATTTTAAGCATTTTCATTGGGGAAGAGAGATATTGAGACAGCCAAAAATAAAGATGCTCTTGCCTCAGTTTCCAAAATGTTGGCATTACAGGTATAAAGAACCATTTCTAGCTATTACTTTTAACTACATAAATCAAATCCTTGTCCTGATGAAATGGTTTACTACTAGTTACCTTAATCAGAGCTGTGCTGTTGTCACTGTCTCGAATATTAACCTCACACTTCTTTTCTATGAGAAGAACCACAATATTTGGATGCCCATAAGCACATGCATAATGCAGAGCAGTCCTGTGAAATGAGAAATTCTATGAAAGAGAATAGCCAAATTATATAGGTAGTTTTTTAAACACATTAAATAGCATGTAATTAATTTTTCAGAAGAAAGATTAGGTTATTTGATTGCATTTGTTTTAATATTTTTAAGCAAATTGGCTCTATAACCGCAATTCCTTGCAGGGGTGAATTTCTTTTTTAAGAAATGAAGTATAGGCTTTAGATATGATATTTGGATCCTATTTTAAACTCTATTATCAAGTTGTTATTGCTTAGCCTGTCTATTAAATCATTAACCTAGAGATTTCTCATTTATGTAATGAAGAGTAGTTTAATACAGACCATCACACACAGTGATTCCTCAGTGAGAATTTAGGCAGAATAATTACAACACTGTACACATGTCTGCTCATTACTTATTAGAAATTATAATTATTACTACTTCCACTAACAAACATAACCTCTTTCTTAAAAGAAATAACACAATTACATTTATTCTGTAGATTTTCAAGGACTATATATTTTGATAAATCTAAGTTTTATAAGTCAAGACATTTGCAATTGGTCTTGGTCTCCATTTGGCCTTGGTCTCAAGATCTTCCCACTTCAGTGGTGCCCAGAGTAAGATGCTTTTTCTCACAGATTGTATTAGTTTAATTGTACAAACAGTTTCATTGTTTTATTTCCCTGTTCGCATATCAAATATTTGGATCACTCATAAAATGATGTTGCTCATTGTAGTCTGCCTGATGCTAGGATAAACTTGAAAAGGCAAGAGGAGGTTCATAGTTTGAGAAGAAAAGGACCAGTCAATTTTATTGTCCTCTACCAGCAGAAGTCTGCTAAAAAATGTCTTTAGGAACTCCAAGGTTGTCAACAAATCCTCCTACCAAAATTGTTTGCTGACCCAGAAGTCACTAAATTATTTTTCAGAACTAGATCATGAAAGAAGCAGCCCATTGGCAGTAAGGGAAATCTACTGAGAAGTAAAAATGGCACTCTCAGATACCTTGGTGTGAATTTTGTTGGTGTGAAATTTTTTTCAATCAAAGAGCAAAACATTGAACCATCATTCATTTCAAAAATTCTTAAGTAAAGAATATGTATAGGGGTATATATATAAATATATAGTGATCTAAAATGGATATTAGATTACATATCATAAATTTTTAGCTCTGAAATTGATATATCATGGAAAATATTTGTCCATTAAGTAGTTATTTGCAATAATATTATGATTTTTATTGTTTAAAATGATAAAATTCTGCATATTCTTTGTGTTAGCAATATAGACAAAAGATAGTTAAGGGAAAATAGACAATATTGACACAGGATAGAGAGGGAAAAACAGCAGACAAAAATTCAGGAACTGCTTCATTAAAGTTGCTTAAGTATTTTTGCTTTTACATGTCTTTACAAGTTGTAATTTTTACAAAAAATATTTTTAAAGGAGAAAATAGTTTTCTTCTTTCACCTTATCCTCTTGCTAAAATAATTAGTATGCTTGGGATGTGGCTGAAAGGAAAATCTTAAATAAATTTATTTGAAAAAACAAACACTAGGTAAAAGTATTTCCTTTGGCATTAAACTTGTTTTTTTTAAAAAAGACCTAGCTGTAGTCCTAGTTTTTCAGGAGACTGAAGTGTGGAGTGTGGTGGGAAGCATGGCCTGGACACTAAAGTACATGAGACACTGATCTCCAAGTAATTACCAAAAAGATGAAAGTGTAGTTACAGTTCAACTGACGGAGCCCTAGCCTTGATCAAAAAAGCTCAGAGACTAGGCCCAGGCTTTGAGTTCAAGCCCCAGGACCAGAGGAAAAGAAAAAAAGGAAACTGAAAAGAAACTTATCTCAAGAAGGAACTTTTGTCTAAAACAATGTGTATCTACACTTTGCTTGAAGGGGTGCCTTAATAATAAGGTTCCAAAATTTAATGAATGGGTTGAATTACTAAAAAATAAACAGACTGAATGTATTAACTGCAGTTAAAGTAAATAAATAAATAATAAATATAGGGTGGGGGAGAGAGGATACTATACTGAAGTGAAATGGAGTAAAATCACACAGCTACATTTTCACCATAAATACCTGATATCATTGCACATGTTAGATGTGATCACCCTCGTATCTGGGTTGTGTACTGTCTTGCCTTTGCTATACTAATAATGCTTTTCTTGGTCTCTGTCTCTATGTGTCCTTAAATTCTTTCTTGTGACAAGATCACTAAATTAGGATACTCAAGGACAAGGCAGAGGCCTCCCCTACGTTGGAGATCTCCTCATTAGAGACTCACTGGTTCCTGATCAGGCAACAAAACTACTTTTAAATAACCACCACAGAACACTGGAGGGGGATTGTTTTAGTGGATTTAGAAATAAGCCAACATTTTGTTTCTGTTGTGTTTCTTGGAAGAAAGGCTTGTTCTCTAGACCTTCTCAAGGTGTGCAGGGCCCGAGGGCTGAGGAGCCTGCGGTACTAACAAAGCCCAGCATCCTCAGTGAACTCAGAGCTCTCCCCTTCCGAGCCTCCCCTGGCCTCCTGTTCCCCCTGTTGGGCCGAGCCTTGCCCTCACTCCCAGGCCCTCTGACCTGTTCTTCTTGTCTCTGGCATTCACGTCGTTTTTCCCACCTAAGAGCTTCCTCTGCACTTTGCCTACGTCGCCCTGGCTTGCAGCCTTGTGGATCTTTCCTGAAGCTTTGTATCTGGAGAGGTATCTGGCAGAGTCAAAGCTCTCGGCATTCGCGTTCTCACTGGCACAGCACAGGACGCTCCTGCGCAGGCCGGTGGAGGACCCACAGCAGTTCTGGTGCTCACTTCTCAAGACGAAGTTTGTCTTCATGGCTGTGGCTGGTGGCCTCACCTGAACCTCCCCTGCCTCCTCCCTCGCCCTTGCCCTGTGGCCACCTGCTGAAGCAAACACAGCACTTTGTAAGTGAGTCAACCAAGTCTCCACAGTTGGCCAAGAAGGCAGGTCCACTGGTCAACTGGAGGAAAGGTCCTCGTTGCCAAGCAATGATGATAAGCACAGATGCGTGCGTGCATGCTTGCGTGCGTGCATGAGTGCGCGTGTTCATGGCACGTGGAAACTGGAAAACAAGAGGGCTTTGCCTGCACATGTAGAGCCTGCTTGTTAAATCTCAGTTCTTCAGAAGACCTGTGTTCCCTTGACTACAACCTCCTTCTGGGCATGTGGAAGAAGTCAGGATGCCTGGAACCTCTTCCCTCAGCCTAAGATCTTCATGGTAGAAGCTCCCCAGCTCACAGGCCTCTCCTTCCCCCTGGGCTTGTCTATACCTCCCAAAGGCAATGCTAGGGCTTTCAAGTGAGCTATCCAACTATTCCACACAGTCCCTCCCAACAGAGTAGTTGGGGATTTCATGTCTGACAAGGGAAAATACTCGTTCTCAAGTAACATTAGTGAACAAAATGGGCCTGGGCACATGTGTATGTCCCTTTAACAGGAACGATAACCTGTGGGCAAGATGATCACTGCAGATGTGCAGGACATGGCCTTTCAAATTTTACTTCCTGAGCAGATATTCATCCAATTCCAATGTCAAGTATCAGTGGGAATGCAATGAATGTCTGGATTCTTTGCTAAAGGCAGACAGGTTTCTGTGCAAAAAGAAAAAAAAAATCTTTATACACAACCCCGTATCTGAGGGTGCTGCAGGCTTCAACATCAAAAATGTTCTCTTGGAGCCTCAAATTTGTCCATAAGCCATTTACTTATCATTCGCCTAACACATCCCAGGGCCTGGGAAGACTACTTCCACCTGTGCATTCAAGCATGCCTCCTACCATTCTCGTTGGCCGACTTTTTCTTTATGTTTACCTTTATTATATACTCTTACATCTATAATGAATATACAATTTACTGTGGAGTATATGTGGAACAGTATTTAGATTTTTTAAAATTATCCATTTACTTCTTCATTTTTTCTCATTATATTAAAATGTCTAAGTGTCATTCTGATTCTCAGCACCCCAGCCTAAGTAAAATGATCTCCACATGGGAACAACTTGTTGTGTTCTTCCTCAGAAGCTGGTAGGCTCTAGTAGTAGCAATGCCTTAACCCAGTGCAGTAACATTTACAACACTATAGACCGACTCTTTTTTTTTTTTTTTTTTTGCCAGTCCTGGGGCTTGAACTCAGGGCCTGGGCACTGTCCTTGAGTTTCTTTTGCTCAAGGCTAAAACTCTACCACTTGAGCCACAGCACCACTTCTGACTTTTTCTGTGTATGTGGTACTGAGGAATCAAACCCAGGGCTTCATGCATGCTAGGCAAGCACTCTACCACTAAGCCATATTCCCAGCACCTAGGCCTACTCTTGGAGTAGTGTCTACTGCCTCTTTTTACTTCCTTGTTTTGTTCATTCTCCTTTGCTCTCCTAATTTCTTTCCCAGTTCCATGCTCCAAAAAACTTTGCTCTTTCTTTGCACAGGATCCTCACACTGCTGAGTCATAATATTCAGCAAACTGACTCCAAGTGGTATTGATATTCCTCCACCACTGTTCTTTCTGCTAATGATTGCTTTTGCTATTCGGGGTCTTTTATTGTTCCATATGAATTTTTGGATTGCTTCTTCTATTTCCTCGAAGAATGAGGATAGGATAATGATGGGTATTGCATTGAATTTGTAGATAGCCTTTGGCAGTATTGCCATTTTCATGATGTTATTCCTCCCAATCCAGGAGCATGGGAGGTTTTTCCACTTGCTTAGTTCTGCTTTAATTTTCTTTTTCAGGTTATTGAAGTTTTCATCATAGAAGTCCTCTACTTCTTTACTTAATTCCTAGGTATTCTATTTTTTATGGGGTTATTTCAAGGGGAGTTTTTCCTGATTTCAGCCATGCTCTTCTCATTGTTGGTATACAGAAAAGCCATTGACTTTTGAGGGTTAATTTTATACCCTGCTACTTTGCCAAAATTTTGAATCAGCTCAAGTAATTTGGGAGTGGAGTTCATGGGATTCTTTAAATACAAGATCATGCCATCTGGAAAGAGGAAGAATTTTATTTCATCTTTCCCTATTTGGATTCCTTTTATGTTTGCATCTTTTTTTATTGCTGTAGCTAGGCATTCTAATAATAATTTGAAGAGAAGTGGAGAGAGTGGACATCCTTGTCTCGTTCCTGAATTTAGAGGAAATGGCTTTAGCTTTTTGCCATTAAGTATAATGCTAGCTGTAGGCTTGTCATACACAACCTTTATTATATTGAGGAATGTTGCATGGATTCTCAGAAGAATTGGAGGAGTATTCCTGTGAGTTCTGCTTTGAAGCCCTTGTAGAATTCTGCTGTAAATCCATCTGGTCCTGGGGTTTTCTTGGGTGGAAGATCTCTTATTGCTGTTTCTATTTTGATGCTTGATATGGGTCTGTTGGTCTGTTAAGTTGGTTTAAATCATCTTGGTTTAGTTTGGTCATGTGAATATTTGCTAGAAAATCATCCATTTCTTCAGATTCTCAAACATATTAGCATAAAAGTTTGAGATGTATTCCCTTATATGTTCTGAATCTTGGTTGTTTCTGCGGTGATGTTTCCATTCTCATCTCTGAGTTTGAGTGTGTTCTTTTCTTTTTCTAATGAGATTTTCTAATAGTCTGTCAGTTTTGTTAATTTTTTTGAAGAACCAACTCTTAGTTTTGTTGATTCTTTCTATAGTTTTTGTTTGGATTCTAATTCATTTAATTCTGATTTAATTTTAATTATTTGTTTCTGTCTACTGGATTGGGATTTAGCTTGTTGCTCTTTTTCGAGGAGTTTCAGGTGACTCATTAAATTGGTTTCAGAGCTCTCCAATTTGTTAATGTAGGAACTCACAGCTATAAACTTGTCTCTGAGTACTGCCTTTGTGGTGCTCCAGAAGAGCTGGTTATTTGTGTGTTCATTTTTGTTAAATTTCATAAACAATTGAATTTCCTTTCTAATATCTTCCATGAGCCACTGATGGTTCAACAGCCTCCATGTGTCACAGGATTGTCTTGGGTGGGTTTTTATGTTGAATTCTAATTTTATTCCCTTGTTGTATGAGAGACTTCAGGACATAATTTCAATGTTTCTGAATTTGGATAAATTTGCTTTATGACCTAAAATGTGGTCTATTGGAGAAAGTTCTGTGTGCTCCTGAGAAGAACGTGTATTCTGATGCTGCTGGGTGAAATATTCAGTAGATGTCTGTCTAGTTGTTCTATGTAGTAGTTTAGATCTAAGTTTTCTCTGCTGAGTTTTTGCTAGGTTGATCTATCTAGTGAGGATAGTGGTATGTTAAAGTCCCCAACAATTAATGTCTTTGGATCTATGTGAGATTTGAGGGAAAGTAGTGTTTCTTGGATAAATTTGGATGCTTCATTATTTGGTGAATAGATACTTAGAATTGTAATATCCTCCTGAAGGAAGGATCCCTTAATTAGTATGTAATGACCTTCTGTATCTCTTCTAATTTTAATTTAAGGTCTATTTTATCTGATATTAGGATTGCAACTCCTGCCTGTTTATGGGAGCCATTTGCTTGGTAGATTTTATTCCAGACTTACACTTTCAGAATGTTTGTTTTTGTGAGCAAAGTGTGTCTCTTAAAGGCAGCAGATAGAAGGTCTTGCTTTTTGATCCACACTAGACAGTCTATGTCGCTTAATCAGGGAGCTAAGTCCACTAATATTGAGAGTTAGGACTGAAAGGTGTTTGGTAGTTTCTGCCATGTTATCCTCCTTTTGGGGGGCTGTCCCAACTGGATTCTTCCTATGATTCTTGGATTCTCTATTTGAGAGCTGTTTCTTGGCCTTTATTGTGCTCTTGTTTTTCTATGTGTAGGACATCTTTAAGTATCTTTTGTAGGGCTGATTTGGTGGAGATATTTTGTTTCAGTTTTTCTTTACTATGAAAGATTTTTATTTGAAGGAGAGTTTATCTAGATACAATATTCTTGATTGATAGTTGATAGTCTTTAGAGTATGGCATACATAATTCCAGGCTCTTCTTGCTTTAATTGTCTCTGTTGAGAAATCTGAAGTTATTCTAATTGGTTTCCCTTTATAGGTGATTGATCTTTTCTCCTTGACAGCTTTAAGGATCCTTTCCTTGGTCTGAATTGATCCTATTCAGGTTATAATGTGACAGTGGGATGTCCTGTTCTGGTTTTGTCTATTTGAGGTTTTAAAGGCTTCTTGTATCTGAATAGGCCTATCTTTCTGAATGTTTGGGAAATTCTCTGCTAGAATCCCATTAAATAAATTTCCTAGACCATTAACTTCTGCCTCTAGGTGCTCCTGTTCATCCATTATCCTCAGATTAGGTCTTCTTATGATGTCTTCTAAATGTTGAATAGATCTATCATATTTTTTTGATTTGTCTTCAATAGTTGTCTCTTCTTTCTCTATAAAATCTAGGCTATCTTCAATCCCAGAGATTTGACCCTCTGCATGGTTTAACCTACTCTCAAGACTTTCTGCTTTGTTTTTTATTTCCTTTCCTTCTAATTGGTCAGCTTTGATGGCTTCAAATTTTTTGTTGGAGCTTTGTTTTAGATCTTGAATGGACTTCTTCCTTAATTTGGTTTTCAGTTTTATTCTCAAATCCTTTAGTTGATTAATTTTCGTTTCATTGGACTCCCTTCCCTTCTGTTGGGCTTCATTCAGCATTCTCTTTGTGTCCTCCCTGGATTCCTCCAGCTTTCTCTTTGTAGATTCCATGAATGCCTCTATTAATCTTTGTTTATTCCCATCCCACTTACACAATTGTTCTATGAATCTTTGGTTAGCCTCCTCACACTCAAGAATTATTAGTTAGCCTCATCACACTCACAGATTTCCCTATCATAAGCACACAGAGTCCTTTATAGGCTTTCAATCTTTTCATTCAACACATTTACCAGTGGTATTTGTAGAGCATTTTGGGAACTCTCTCTGGATTATTCATAAACTGCTCTGTGGCCTGATTATCATGAGTGGGAGTTGAAATACCTGGACTCACCATTTTTCTTGTGTTTCTCCAGCTTGTCCTGCCCATTTGGGTATGAAAGCAAAACCAATTCCATGCTAGAACACTATTTTAAGGCAAGCATCAACCATAGCTCTGCAGTTGCCCAGACTGTTTGACTCAGTTAAAATGAGTACAAATACAATCTAGTTCTACAGATACAACGTAGTCCAACAACAGCTAGGGATCAATGGACTAAAAATCAAAGATGGAGTCAGCAGACCAGAAATTAATAAGTTTAGGGAGATAAATAAGATTAGAGGAATGTAGGGAGGGAAAAGGAGTGAGGGAATATAACCAAGACCTAAATTCAGAGCAAGCAGAGGGATAGAAGGAAAGGAGAAGAGAGAAAAAGAAAAAGGAAAAGTGAAAAATAAAAAAATTTTAAATGAAACTTAAAAACTTATACAAATATAAAGAAATAATGCTACACTTAAAGGAGTTAAGGCTGAGAGTTTGTGAATTGAGTGATTGATGTCTGAATTAAGTATGTGCACAATGAAGGATAATGCCTACAATTAAGAAACAAAAAGGACCAAAGGGAAAAAAGTTAAAAGAGAATTTTTTAAAAAGTAAAAAATGATGAAACAAATAGAAAACAATTTTTAAAGAAAAAAAATTTTAAATTAGAAAAAAGAGTTCTTTGATTTTTGGGGGGGTGGGGTGGGGGATCTTGTGTCTCCCCAGTCTCTTGATGGAGTCTCTAGTTTGTTTGTGGTGTTTGGTTTTCCTGTGGCTTGATCAGTTTCTTAAATCAGTTTGAGCAGGCAGAAAGAACCTCTGCCTTACCAGGGACTTTATGACCCTCCTCCCAGGCTAGTTCAGTAGGAGGGTGATCTGCTTTGAATGTCACAAAAGAAGGAGATGGCTGTTTCCTCTAGCTTGGAGTTGCTGTGATGGGGCTAGGTTGTGGGTAGCATTGAGGCCTGTGAGCAATCCACAGCTTTTCCCTGATGGGCTAGCTCCTGAGACACTCACAGAGCCCAGCCTGGAGCCATTCTCAGAATTTATGTGTTTTTTTAATTGTGAAAATACAGTACAGAAGGGTTACAATTTACCCCTGTTTTCACAGAATTTATGTTTACTGAGATTCCAATTGTTTTTCTTTTCCCCTCCAGCAGCTCAGTCTGCTGCCCAAGTTACAGTGGGGTGGGGCAGCCTCTGGCTCTGTTTACCCAGTGAAAAAAGTCACTCCTCCATGAGCAGAGTTTTCTCTGCCTTGGAAGCACACCTTTCTGCTGGGGTGGTGCTGAGCCCTGTAGATCAGGATCTTTTGACCTGTTGAATGGCTCCTTTCGAAGGCCTGAGTTAATGGTGCTAGCTGCTCTGGCCAGGTCTTTGTCAGTGTACAGTTGGGGGAGGGGAGGGGTTACCTTCCCACCATATCTTGTGTAGTCCTCATGCTTTTCCCTTGGTTTCTGGATCATACACAATCTGCGACTGTCTGTGGTCAGCAAGATGACGTTTTCTGTTCCTTCAGTTCTTGCTGGTGGTGAGTAGAATCTGCTTGCACACCACCTCTGGTGCCTTTGCCCATGCTCTCTCTGTTGGTATGGAGGCTGCTGCAGCAGCCGCTGGTGACACCACCACAGAAACCAGCACGTGCTCAAATCTGTCTCCTTAACCAAGCTGCCGCTCTGGCCAAACTCTCTATACCACGATTGCATACTTGGTATGATTGTCTAGCCTTGGCCTTTTCACTTGCACACTAAAACTAGTTTCTATGCAAGAGCTTGTTTAGCCCCCAGCATCTCCTTTGCCAGCTTCCTCTGGATTCCTTTAAAAATGTTTTGACACAGGCTGTCACTAACCTCATTGTTTCCTTGAGGAAGTATTTTTTTCATTGTAGTTGATGCTATTTAGTGTGTGACTGCATGGTCAGACTTACATTGCTGTCCAATTTGGAGATATTTTCAAACAGCACATAAAAGCACTCAACAATAAAAAAAAAAAAGAAAGATACAAAATTTTTACATGAGTTGGAATGAATTCTTACAGAATTCAATCATAAATTTTCTGCTTGGTTTTCCAATGCTTATAATTGCATTGCTCCTTGATCATCTCTCTCTCAATCTGAAACTCTTGTGCTTCAGTCTGCCTTTCATTGGAAGGCAAAAAATTATAACACCATAGTCCAGAGAAATTGGTATAAAAGATGCATGTAGGCATAAACTATTTTTACTTACCACACCAGAGATTTGTACCAATTGGTCTACAACTGGTTTATGAAAACAAGAAAATGAGTGGGTCACAAAAGCTAAGAGAACCAGCTAACCCAGGACTCACCTGCTTCTTCTTTAATCTGTTAATAATTTTAAGAGTTAACTGAAATAACAAGAAACTGAAAACTCCATTGCACAAGGTACACTAAGAAACTGAATGAGCTTGGAATGGATCCCAATAAAAATGCAGCCAGATGAAAGTTTTACTTCAGTCTCATGAGATCCTGAGTAGATGACACAGAAAATCTAAAGCCAGTTCTTTGACCCAGAGAATGTTCGATATTTGAGGTCTCAGAAACCTAATCCACTAGGAAAAGATACTGCCAGAAAAGTGAATGCTGAACATCTATGTAACTTACTGAAAACGTGTGCTTTTCTTTGTAATTTCACAAAACATACTCTTCTCAATTTTATTTAACTCTATACTTGCATTGCAAAAAAGGAAATAAAAATCTAGGAATTGGAATAAACAAAATTATTGTTATTTATAGTGGCTTACATTATTTTGGGCTTTATATATAGAAAATGAAAAATAAGTTGTAGCTAAAATATTCAAAGAGCTGGGTGCCAATGGCTCACACCTGTAATCCTAACTAGTCAGGAAGCTGAGATCTGCAGATGACAGCTCAAAGCCAGCCTGGGCAGGAAAATCCATGAGGCTCTTATCTCCAATAAACTACTCTGAAAAAGCCAGAAGTGGCACTGTGGCTCAAGTGGGAGAGTGCTAGCCTTGAGCAAAAGAAGCTCAGGGACAGAGCCCAGGCCCAGAGTTTAAGTGACAGGACTGGGAAAAAAATTCAAATGAAAAATATAACTAATAAGGATTTTCAGAGGGGGAAGTGGGGCCAGGGTATGGAGGAGACAAAGGAAGAGAAGGGAGAAAGAATACCATGAAAAATTAAATTCATAGCTGGCACGAGTGGCTCATGCCTGTAATCCTAGCTATTCAGGAGGCTGTGGGTCATGGTTTGCAGCCTGCCCAGGCAGGAAAAGTCTGTGAAACTCTTTACCTTCATCCAATAAACTACTCAGAAAAATGCGGAAGTAGTGCTGTGACCTAGAGTGCTATCCTTGAGCACAAAGAAGCTCAGGAAAAGCACCCAGGCCCTGGGATTTGCAAAACAAAAAAATTCAATGCATATCCCACAAAATCAAGGAAAGGGAGGGAAGGGGTGGGTTGAGAGAGATGGGTCAGAATGTTGAAAGGGGTGATATTGATCAAGATATACTGTATTTATAAACTACTGTTTTGAATGGCAACTCATTTGTACAACTAGTTAAAAACGTAATAAACTTGCCCAATTATTTAGCTGGTCAGATTTCTGCTAATGTAACCAAAATACCTGAATTAATCATTTTTAATGAAGGATAAATCCTCAGCAGAGGACTTTTGGGGGGCATTTCAGATTCAAACTATAGTAACAATGTGAAAAATAAGTATTTACGGTTCTAAACAAAGAGTAATGAAATTTATAAAAATAAAAAAAAAAAGATAAATGCCTCTGATTCAAAATTTCTCAACAGTATACAGTTCTCTAACAGCAAATGAGGGTAGAGTACAGCCTGGGAAGTTGTGTGGATCATTTGAGGCTACTTCACTGCCATATGTCTGGAGGACTACCATTTTGGGTTCCAAGTGTTTGGGTTATGTTTCTCCCCTGCCATTCTCCAAGATGAAACCACCATCCATTAAAACTGAGTGCTGACTGACCCCTAGTGAGCACACAGAAGTCCTGCCTCTTCATCTCTGTCATAGTCAGCTTTCCAAAGCAATAGCACCTAGCCTGCCCCTGATGAATATTCCTCTCAGGAAGACTATCAGGCAGCCCACAGCCCTCAATCTCCACTTTTGACTGACTTATACCTGAGTCTTATAATCTAAAATTCTGCCCTTCCACTGCACAGCTCAGCCCTGATAGAAGGTTTGAACTCCACACCAGTCTCTGGGAAACCATGAGCTACAAACAACTATTGTCAGGTGGTGTGAACAATAATTTATTGTCCTGGAAGGGTGGAAGAATGAAGGTGTTGAGTAAGCAATGAGCAAAAATGTTTACTGAAGAAGGAAAACACTTCTGTGGGAGAGAATCAAAAAGACTGGACCATGGCAATGTCATTGTCTAAGGAATTTTACATACTTTATCTGGTTGATTTTTGCAAGATCTCTAAAACAGTCCTCAAATTGGTGTGACTTTTCCTCTCTCATCTGCAGACCCACCCATGTCCTCTCTGTATCAATCAAGACTTGAGCTTCTCTGAAAAAAAGGCCAGCATAATTTCTTGGTTTCCTATGTCTTTTTTGATTGTGAAATTGAGTCAGAGGTCTTCATCTTATTTTCCTTAGTTATTCTGTTTCCTCTAGAGAACCAGGAGTCTCAGCCAGGCTGGCAGCTGATTCTGCTGCTTCCTGGCTATCATTTACTACTGAGACTCTAGAAACTCCTCAGAGACCATTTGGGCTTAACCTGCCCTGAAGCACTTGGGTCCTGTCAGTTTCTATACTTGATTCATAGCATACTTCTTATCCTCTTTCAATATGTAAATCTCCTGTAGCCATGCCCTCTCTTCATTGGCCTGTTGTAACTAGTGGGACCATCTTGACTTTCAGACATTCCAGAGAATTGTAAATGGAGTATGTCACACATGGCCGGCTTCCTTTGGATGGAACGCCTCCATTCCACTTCCTGTGGCTGCCTTCTCCAACAGTAAAAGTGGAAGACTTTTTTTCTAGTTCAGAGTTGAGTTCCTGTAGGTCCTTGGTGCTTTTGTTCATTTTCTCTGGCTTCAAGTTTAGAACATTTTGTTCTTCAATAAGCTCCTTTCTGTGTTTGTTGACCTACTTCTGCTAAGAGGAGATGGCAAAAAAGGATTTCTAGCTGTGCCACAAGCAATTGGGAAGATTGCAGATGGTGTCTAGATTCTCCAGCTCTCATGCGTTCTGGTAGGGGCCTGCTACACATGATGCCAATGCTGTGTGCTAGTTCTGATTTTTCAGATACGAGGATTCCAATAGTTTGCTTATGAAGCTACAAGTCTTATTCCCCTCTCCTTGCCCATGGACCAACATCTTCCTGCATTCATTCTGTTTTTGTAATTCATTTGGAGTGTGTTGGTGAAAAATTGGGTCTGACCAGTGCCATCTTGGCCACATGGTAGATAGTAGAGTCTGGCATCTTGTCTGCATGGTGGAGGAAGGTGAAGCCCCTCCCTCCCAGGTGATGGGCATGCCTGAATCCCTGGAAGCAGGAGCAGGCAGTTGGCTGATAGGTTACTAAACCTGACAGTCCAGTACTTGAGACTAGGAGTTACCTGTGACCTTTCCATCTGACATGGCCCTATTTAGGCCCAGACCAGCTCAGGCACCATTACACCATGTCACATATCTCCATGTTTGTGTTCTGTCTCCTGGCTCTTCACCAGTCACAATAGTTTCCCAAGTCAGTTCTCCAATGGGGCTGAATTGGTTTGTTGGTACTGTTTATGTTTTTTCTTTCCTCTCTGGCCTTTAAGGCTCAGTTTTCTAAGTGTTAAGGGTATTTGCTGGCTGTTGGTCTTTGAGACAGGGGTCCACCGTGCAGTCCCCAGACTTTTAAAAAAGATGCCAGGATTCGACCTCTCAAAATGTGGCTTTCTCACCTTACATCATTGGGTTTGATCAAATTTTCTATCCTCTTGGTGAGCTGTGAGGCTAGATCTCCGGCAGGAGGTAAGCGTAAACGATGAGCACAAGGAACACGCTGGGAGAATAGGCTTAAGCAGGTCTTGTTTATTTCTGCGCAAGGGGAGAATTTTATAGCCCCAGCTTTCCCAACCTCTGAGTCCTTCCCAGCCAATCACTTAGCGGGGAGTTGATGTAAGACACTTGTGATGGACACTGATTGGTGACGGGCACTGATTGGTCCCTCGGGGGTATGTAGGGAGCATGGACAGCTCATGGCTAGCAAGCCAGAGAGACGTGCCTGTGGGTCACATCTCTATGAGCAGGAAGTGCGCTTCTACTGCTGCTCTAGCTGACGGAACCAGATCTGACCGGCTCTACCCACAAATTCCCCCTTTTCTTTTAAAAGGACTGTCATTATGGTGACCCGTTGTTGGAGGTGTCTTTGTCGGGAGTGCAAGCACTTAATAATTCCCAGAAGAATAAGCCCTAATAGCGCAAGGCCTCCCCAGATGACCAGAGAGGATGGCAAAAACCATTGCTGTAACTTTTTAAGCACATCTTCTAAGAAGGAGGCAGTGGGAATAGTATGGTGGTCTGGTTTAGGCGAGTAACATCATGCAGCAGGTGGTGGGTGAAGTTTAAGTACTTAAGGAACCACGGGCCTTTGATGTAGTCACTAAGTTTAGTGACATTGGGCACGGGAGTGGAAAGCTGACAGAAGTAGTCATAGAATTATATAGTCCTCCCTATTGTAATCGAAGAAATGTAATCTGTTCTTGGAGCAAATCTATTTGTTGTTGGAGCACAAGTAGGCCTCCCTTAAGATCATTGGCAACTTGCAAATGTTGTAATTTTTTGGATGACAGCTGAGGGATGAGCTGGTTTATCTGATGCATGGTGGACATGCTTTCGGACAGTGATATAGAGGCGGTGGTAGCGGAAGCCACTGAAGCGATGATCACTGACACGATCACAATGATCAATCCTACTGCTCTTTTAGGGCACGGACAAATCAACTGAACCTGGGAAAACTGAGAGTCATTAGTAGCCAGAACAATAAATGGGGGAACACGTACCAAACCTGCAAAGGAATATGAGTCATCGGGTTGCCAGTGATTGCTGAGAGTACAGGCGGTGGAGGAGTTGTCTCCTAGACAAAAAAAAGAATGGGGTTCTAACCACTACCATTCCTGACAACTGGTGGCATGTAGAGTGGTTACAGTGACAAGTATTGGCCAATAAGAAAGGGGACAAATCCAGGCAGGAATGTGGTGAACAAATGATTGGCATGGGGGGTCCTAGGTCTCCCAATTGTCCCCCTGAGGAGTTATAAAACTCCTTTAGATTTTGAGGTTTGGGATTTTTCTCAGATTGGTTGTATATAGCCAGGTAGAGACACAACACGAGGTCCCCAAACACTGCCCTGCCAGGAACTGGCACAAAGGCTAATCACTAATTCCTCAAGAGGAGTGGAAACATTGCCAAAGCTATCAAACTCCCTGCGTGGGCATAACTGCATATGGTATGTCAGTAGCCTGAGTGCAGTTTTTTCTTTTTTTTCGGTGGGACAAATGGGCCCTGTGTAGTTCCACCATCCTGTCCCATGTGTCACTGTTGCGAGGGGGATGGTACAACCATCAAACTGCTTTACCGTCTCCTTCCATCCAAAAGTAAAGTTTGTTTTTCGATACCATAGGGCATCTGCCGAGAAGGGAGGCCAACAGTGCCATTCGAAGAAAGCATTTGAGGAAAGATGGTGGTATCTTCCCCTACCATCATCAAGATTTGGGGGCTGGGCACTAATGTTATCTTACCCTGCCCTGCAGCAGATTGAGAATTGGCTGTAATAATGGCACCCATCAGGAGGAATTGAGTACTATGCCCCGGGCTAGGGTCCGGGGCCATAGCTTGGGCTTATTCTACCAATCCCTTTAGGTTTCCCCAGATGACAGCATGGGCTCTAGCTCGAGGTCTGCATCTTCTCCTCCTCTGGCTGTCCAAGTGTAGTGGATGCACCTTGTTCCTAGGTGGTGATGGTGGGTCGGACATCTCGAGCTGGGATCCAAACAGGTTTATCACTCATGTCTGGAAAGATACAAGCAAACCCTCTTCCTTGTGCCATTAGGGGAGCAGGGCCCTCCCATTTTCTTGTGATGGGGTCCCTCCATCTAACCAAAGGTACCGGAGTAGGTGTTTTCATGAGTCCCCAATGCAGGGCCGCGGGGGACCCGCATGTGGTGGGTGTAAATGTTAAAAAGTTTTTTTTACTATAAGGCAATAGTTTAATTGTGTTTGGGGATCTTTAAGCCCTAGCCCCTCCAGTTCCCCCTTTTCTTTTAAAAGAAGGGTCTTAATTTCCTTATGACTGCGATCAACAATGGCTTGGCCTTGTGGGTTATACAGAATACCTGTCTGGGTGTGTAATGTTCCAAAGGGTACAAAATTCACAAAAATGTTTGGAGGTGTAAGCAGGGCCATTATCTGTTTTAAGGGTCCAAGGAGCGCCTATAATTGTAATGGCATGTATAAGTGACTTAATAGCATGCCTTGTTGTTTCACCTGTTAAGGCTAAAGCTGTTATAAAGCCTGAGAATGTATCTATGCATACATGGACATATTTTTGTTTGCCGTATTGGGGGATATGGGTTATGTCCATTTGCCATGTGCCATTGGGCCTAAGCCCTCATGGATTTGTTCCCATGGGTTGAAGCGGTCCTAAGCGTAAAAGAGGCACACAGGAGGAGCAGGACCGAATCATATGCTTGCATTGTTGGTGTGTTAAATCAGGAAATAACTGTTTGATAGTAGCTGCCAATAAATAAAAGTAACCATGTAACATTCGGGCCTGGTCCATGGATTATTGGTGAGTAATACAGTTGGTGTGACAGCACGATCAATGGTTTCATTACTAGTAGCTAGAGGTCCAGGGAGGTTAGTGTGAGATCTAATGTGTTGAATGTACCAGGGTTGGGCACGATTGTCTAGTACAGTTTGTAGTTTACACATTATCCATGTTACATCATGACCATCATCTCTTAATAAGGCTCCAGGAAGAAGAGCAACAGTTTGTACATCATATAAACTATCAGAAAAAATATTAAGAAGTTCTCTGGGAAAAGATGTAAGGGCGAGTAAAATGGCCAGTAACTCAGCAGCTTGAACAGACGGAATGTTGTTGAAGGATATATTTTTTAGTATTGGCATTGTAAAATCCATAAACAGTTTTGCTAGCATTGGTAAAAAGCACAACGGCTTGAGGGATAGGTTGCCCCTTGGGACAGATACAACATTTCCATGAAAGTGGGAGTTCTTGGGTAACTTAAAATGGGGTTTGGGGGCATATGATTATCAGTGTTAAAATAGTAGTGGATGACTTGTAGGGTTAATTCCTCTTCAGTTGTCAGGAAATCAAAGATTGTTTTTCCAATGGGCCAGATAAGATGGTCAGGAAATTGGCCATAAGTTTGCCTTTGATGGCCAGGTTGTATAGCATGGTAATGGGTGTGCTAATTTTTGGTAATTGGGACATGGCAAGGTGTACCCATTGCAACACACCATGGGTTTGCATCAGCATTAGGCCATTATTATTTAATATAATCAGGGTGATTTCTTGGGTGGTATCTAAAAACACCAAGGGAGTTGACCATAATCGACCAGCAACTTGTAAAACTTGTTAAGCATCAGGGGAAAGTATATGAAGGGAAGTTGGGTCAGAGGTCCCTGAAGCAATTGAAATAAGGGTTGGAGCTATTGGGTAGGGAGGCGCATAAAATCGCGTACCCAATTGATATGTCCACATAATTGTTGTAATTCAGTTAAAGTATATTGGGGCTTAATGACAATACTAGGCCAATTTGGGGTAATTGTTTGATTTAAATGGTATCCAATATAGGGGTAAGGGGCTTTGAGTTGAATTTTTTCGGGGGCAATATGGAGGCCAGCATTGTAAGGTTTTCCTTGAGTTGTGTTAAACAGGTTTGCATTGTTGTAGCATCTTTATGTGCTATTAAAATGTCATCCATGTAATGGACACAAAAGCATTTTGAAAGCAAAGGCCTAATAGCATGGGCAACATACATCTGACATAGTGTAGGGCTATTTTTCATTCCTTGAGGGAGAACTTTCCATTGATATCGAGGAGTGGGTAGCTGACAGTTAGGTTCCCATACTGAGAAGGCAAAATATGCCCTATCTTTGGGATGTAGGGGGATGGGGAAAAAAAAGCAGTCCTTGATGTCAATAATGGCAATGTGCCAACCTTTGGGTATTGCAGAAGGGCAAAGGAGTCTGGGCTGAAGCGTTCCCATCTTTTTCATATGACTATTTATGGAACGTAGGTCATGGAGAAGTCTCCATTTCCCTTGAGCCCTTTTCTGGATAATAAAAATGGGAGATTGTGGGGCCTGGTGCTAGGTTCTATGTGTCCCCTTTTTAGTTGCTCCTCCACTAGAGCCTGGAGATGAGGGAGCTTTTCAGGGGGAAATAGGCCACTGTTCGTCCCAAATGGGTTTGGTGGCTTCCCATTGGAGTGGAAATGGCTCTGGCCACGCAACAGTGGCCATTAGAATCAGGGGTACTGTGGGTAATTAACGGCTCCATCGGTTATGATGTCTTCATAAAAGGCCCTATCATCCGTTGTTAGCACAGTACCCATATTAGTGAAGACATCTCTTCCCCAAAGAATGCATGAAATGCCAGGGGCAACAAGACCTTTAAAAGCCCGCTGGCCCCATCGCAGTCTTCCCATCTTAGAGGCCATTGGACCTGGAGGAAAGCTGTTTTTCCACCAGGAATTAGGCCAGGAATTAGGTTCCACCCCAACCCTTCGACTTCCTCCTCCCTAAGGACTGTACAGTCAGCCCCCATATCAATGATGCCCTTAAATTTTGTTCCATTAACCTTAATTTCCATTCTAGCTTTTCCGTTTTGGATAGGAATAGTCCATAACACCTGGGGTGGTGGCTGTTGCCTTTGTCCTCTTGGGGTAGGGGCTGAGGACTGCCCCTTATTTAAAGGCTGAGTCTTGGAGCCGCACTCGGAAGCCCAATGAAAACCCTTTATGCATTTAGGACATAGGGAAGGGGGTTGCTTTCTTTAGGGTGAGCCCAGGAGTAATGGGCAATCCTTTTTAAAATGATCGGCCCCACCACATCCCCAACAAGGTCGGGTTCCCACTGTGCCATTAGGGGGGGCACGCAAGCACTGGCGGTCATAGAGGTGAAAGCCTGTGCAAGGGTAGTCATAGCACGAGTTGATGTCCCCAAATCTTTGGTGGTTAGGATCCAATCAGTGATCTCCCCGTGTTCAGGGGCAATGGCTTTCCTGCATTCCTGTGTGGCCCCTCCCATATTAGGGTCTGGGTTCCGCATCTCTGGCTCCAGCGTGGGATACCTTTCGGGCCACTGCTTCTTGAACACGGGCAATGAAGTCAGTGAAAGGCTCATTGGGATGATGTATGAGGGTTTTTAGTAGTTTGTCCCCTTCCTTAGAAGGGACTGAGGAGACAGCCCGCAATGCACAGAGGCCTACTTGGTCAAAGTACTGCGGGGGGCCACTGCTTGTGCGCAAGAGACGCATAAGCTCCCTCCCCCTTTAAGCAATCAGGGTCCGCATGTTGGCATTGTGCCCCCCAGCAGCAACATTCGTGAGCTTTGTTGTTCACATTCATCATAAAAAGCAGCCTTCCATAAAAGGAAGTCCCCGGAAGATAAGGCTGCCCGCATTAAGCTCTTCCAATCAAGGGGGCAGTTAAGATCGATGCTAATGGTTTCCAGCGTCTGTTGAGCTTATGGGGAGTGCAGCCCATCTTCCCTAACAGCAGCCCGGTATTCGTCAAGCACTTTTGGGTCACGGATCGTGCAGCGGTTCGGTGGACGTTTACCCGGAACATGAACTGAGTTCATCCATAGGCTCGGCCGCCATTGCCACAGTCGCTGGAGAGCCGGAAACAACTGTTATATTACAGGTTCTCCTTCTTGGGCAAAGTTGGATATGTCCGTCCAAGGATACAAAGTCCCCAGAGGAGAGTTCCCAGGCTGGCCCACACGGCCAAAAGAAGCGGTTGGTCGGGCAGATGTCCTGGGACTGATAGCGTGGGGAGGCGGCTTTGCAAGGTAGCCGGCCTCCTGGGTCACAAGATGGCGGAAGCTGTTGGCCATCCGCGTTCCTGCTGGAATTGTTTGCTGCTCACAAGAAGACGAAGTGCCTGAGCAGCTCCGCCATTTTCTGTATGCTTCGTTTCCTCCCGCAGCGAGGCGCTGAACGCCTGCAGAGTTTCCCTGATAGACAGGCTTGAATGGCTCCTACCATGGGGTAAAAGGTTAAGGGTATCTCTGCGCCTCACGACTTCTAAGTTTTACCAGCCGCCTGAAGTTCGCGGGTCCAGCTGTCTGGATCCCAGATGGCCCCGGAGTCAATCCAGGGGCAGAATTCACTATTTCCCATATTAAACTAGCTTCTGTTAGGTTTTTAAAAAGAGGTAGCTGAGTAAGAACAGCACCACGCACGTGGTATTCAGGTAAGGGGTAGGTTTGTTTAGTAGACCTGCTGGGACCAGCCCAGGTTGGCCCTCCACGCAACTGGCAGAAGAGAGCGTCTGGCCCCGGGTTAGGCCTTATCTAGGGTAGGGGCGGGGAAAGGTGTGTCCAGGTAAAGGGAAGTGGGACTAGGTAAGAGGTGGGACCAGGTGGGAGAAAGGTGTGGCCACATCAGATTCAGCTGTGACCTCAGGGGATAAAGATGTGACCTCTTCCAGGTGTCCCAGTTGCCTAGGTAGCGGGGTCTGCTCGCCATCCAGGAATGGACCTTGCAGTTTCCTTTTCTGATACTTTTATCCACCTACTCCGAAGCAGGGCCACAAGCACTTGTGATTGAGGCTCTCGTGCTTCAGGGAAAGGTTGCCCATGGAGGCGCTTACCTTGCACTAGACCTTCCGTCTGCCGAAAACACTCCAGCCCCACGTTGGGCGCCACTTGTGAGGCTAGATCTCCAGCAGGAGGTAAGCGTGAATGACGAAGCACAAAGTACACACCCCGGGAGAACACGCTTAAGCAGGTCTCATTTACTTCTGCTCAAGGGGGGAGTTTTATAGCCCCAGCTTTCCCAACCTCCTGAGTCCTTCCCCGCCAATCACTTCGCGGGGAGTTGATGTAAGGCACTTGTGACGGGCACTGATTGGTGGCGGGCACTGATTGGTCCCTCGGGGGCATGTAGGGAGCGTGGACAGCTCATGCCTAGCAAGTCAGGCAGACGTGCCATGAGCAGGAAGTGCACTTCTACCTTCTACTGCTGCTCTAGCTGACTCAACCAGATCTGATCAGCTCCACCCACAGTGAGCTGTTTGTTGTTGTTGTTGTTGTTTTGTTTTGAAAGCAGCTAGGGATTCAGCAGCCATTCATACAGATTCTAGAGATTATTCATAAGATCAAAACAGGGAATACTGTCTTTGTCTCTGCATATTTAATCACAAACACAAGGCTATCAAGCTCTTCAGAAAGTCATAGAGGTCACTGAGGTCACCCATGATATTCCAGCCATGGTCAGTGTCACAATCATTGAGTGATGCTGGGTTAGTTGTATATGATAGTACTGGTATCAGTATTTAGGAACTTCTTTAGGTGAAATACCAGCAGTCATTGTCTTGGGATATTGTGGTTTTTAATTCATCTTGGCTCCTTCAAAAATACCAGGATTGTGTCTTAGTTTTTTCTTGGCCCCAGCCAAGTAAGAAAATAACCAACTTCCCTGGAGCCAGGAGGAACTGCTAAAGTCACAAGGGCTGTGAGCAAAGCTGACCCAACCCTGTCCACCTGGAGAGATGGGGAGCCTCTCTTTGGGGACAGAGAGCTGCTTTATATTCAATGTATAATTATCTATCATAGAAGGATAGTTACCTAGCAGACTTAAGAGGCTGTTCTCTAATCAGTACTTTTGATTTTTGACGCCTACTCCTCTGTCCTCAAGAGCTGTGTGCCAAGGTTTGAGTTGAGGAATGGGAAGTCAGGAACACTACATCGTTTTACAGTCCATTCGTAAGGCCTCACCGCTCTGCCCCTTAGTTTCACATTTTAGATGTCATCCACAGGGTGCCTGTCTCTGCAGTCATTTTTCAACAATTTCCCTTCTCCACTTCTGGGATCCTGATCCTACATCAGATACTCTCTCAAGTAAATTTGGTCCTAGCCTCTGGGCTACTACTTTGCTCCTCTGTCGGCCCCCAATGCAGTGAGTGCTGCATCCTCGGGTATCCTGTGCCTCTACTCTAGCTCCAATTAGCCTTTCTCCTCAAAATGTTCTCTAACACGGAAGGAAAATTGTCTCTGGGTTTTCTGGACTCTGAGTAGTATATCTGTGTCCCTCCTTTTCTCCATCCCAACAAATTCAGCCCCTTTCAAAGAAGAAAAGTTCTGAAAATTTCCACATCATCATTTTTAAACCCTTGGGCTCTCTTTGGCCCTTTTTCCTGCCCTCCATTCTTCAAAATGTTGCACTGTCCTCAAGCCCCTGACTCCTCAAGTTTATTTACCTCTGTCCTTTTCCAGCCATGTCTCTCTTTTGTTCATCTCTCACTCTGAGTTTTCTGCCTTTTCTTTAGGTTAATTTGACTTGTTTTATCTCACATCTTTATGTTTCAAAGAGCAAAAGTTTTGGTTCAATGATTCATTTTGTTGTTTCTTTGTATCTCCATTTCTTTGATTTCTTCCCTAGTCTATTATTTCTTTCTTCCTACCAGTTTTCACCTTGGCTTGTTTTTATTTATCTAAGCTGCTCAGTTTTATCAGTTAGGATATTTTCTATTTTATTAAAGTATTGTTATGATGCTCAGAGTGGTTACAGTTACATAAGTCAGGGAAGAGTACATTTCCTTTTGGACAATGTCACCTCTACCCTCCCTCTCACAGATTTTCCCCCTTGTCTCTACCCTCAAGTTGTATAGTTCATTTTCAACATAGTGTCGAGAGAGTATCACTGCTGCATGTTCTATTTTTTGAAGCCAGATGATACCATAAAAATAAATTTTTTCTTCGTTGCTTTCTTTATTTCATTGTTTCTTTTCTCTATGTGTATATGTATTTTTGTAAATCCCTTTTGAGTGTGTGTGTGTGTGTGTGTGTGTGTGTTATGTAGGCTGATAGCATGGCTTGAGTTCAGAAAGTTGAGCTTAGCCATTTGCCTGTATG
Source organism: Dipodomys merriami (assembly GCF_024711535.1). Lineage (NCBI taxonomy): Eukaryota > Metazoa > Chordata > Mammalia > Rodentia > Heteromyidae > Dipodomys > Dipodomys merriami. Next base: position 22,490,598 of record NW_027205603.1, read on the forward strand.
CTACACTTGAACCATGCTTCCAAAAGTATTATATAAATAAATTTATTTGTAATAGTCTTGTATAAGGAGGAAGTTCTAGTCTAGAGTCAGAGATAAATCAAGGTGAAAAGTCAAGAATCTTATAAAAATAACATCTATTACTTCAATATGTTCTGGGGTTATTTTGCTAGCATAATTAAATATGGATTTAACTGGAATATCTAAGTGTTCCATTCTTGTGTGTCAAGGTAAATAAAACCTTTCCTATCACAATCCTCAGAATAGTATTTTTTAAAGGCTAGCTAGAATTGCCACTGAGTAAACAGAATAAATCTTCATTAATTTGCCATGTGGGGTTGGAAAGCAGGATTATGAGATAGTGAAGAAGTTTCTGAAAGAATCTCAAGGTTTAGATTGGGTTTAAAGAACAGGATATGAATAAATCCAAATCATCTTTAGAGTAAAGCCCTTTTTCCTCTCCTGGATTAGACCATCACCACAAATAATTTTCAAAGGAAAACTATGCAGCAGGCTCAACACTAACTGAATAGACAAGGAAGTCATCCATTAACACTCACCATTTTCCCTACATGTTCTGGAGGATTGGTTCTCCACAGATAGCAAAACGCAGGAATGCTCAAGTCCCTTATTTAAAATGGCATCATAGCACTTGCCTGTAACTTATATACATCCTCCTGTACATTTCATGAGATCTCTTGATCACTTTCTGTATTTAAAGTTTCTGAGTGCCATAGAAGTAATTGCATATAGTGTATTTAAGGAATGGTAATAAAAAAAAGTATCCAGTTCAGAGGCAATTTCTGTTTTCAAATACATCTTATACTCTCCAAAGTTAATTGCATCTGAGGATGTAAATATTTTGGATATGAACAGCCAATTATATTTTACATACTTGAGGTATAACAAACACTTTTTGAAAGCACTCTGTTGCTTTTCAAAATAAACTTAAGGGAGCTGGGGGTAACATCTCAGTGGCTGTGTTAGTGCTTAGCATGGCTAGGCCCTGAACTCAATTTCCACTGTAAGTACATACACAAGTAAACAGTAAGTAAATAGATAAATATAAATGAAAGCTTAAAAACAACCTTCTCTTTATTTTATTTGAACCATTTTTAATTCTATAAACAAAATCTCATCTGTTGTATATTCACACTTCCCATAAATCTAATTTTAAAAATTGTATAAGTGTAATACTATCTGTTCTTTTAATTGTATAATCAGAGACATCACAACTCTATTGAAGTCAGTCTTCTCAAAGAGGAAAGGCAGATGCTGCATCTTGGGCAGCTTTACACTGTTTGCTGGACACATAGCTCCTGACAGGGATGCAGGTTTCAGTCAAGCAGTAGCATGTCATCTCCTTGACTAGAATTACCCTCTGGCTGTTCATCAGAAGACTACATGCCACATCAAAATGGTGCTCTCCAGCCATCCAACCTCCTAGACTTTCCTTTGGGCAAGCCTAAGCAAGGGCCTTAGGAGATGAATTTTCTATTTCTTAATATCTAAATGCTTACACATACCATCTTACATTCAGAAGTCTCAGTTCAAAAAACAGTTTCTTGGTGATATTTACAAGTATTTTGATGAATAACAAAGCCATAAATATGAAAACAACACTAATTTCGAGACTTCAGGGCTAAACTGGGAAAATTGAGTTCATAGTGTATTCTATATCCAAAGTACACACACACACACACACACACACACACACACACAAATATATATATATATATATATATATATATATATATATATATAAAATCTTACTTTGTAGCCAATTATCAGGAATCACCAATTGCCCATTCCACCTCTTTATTCTCTCATAATGAGAAGAATTATAATCTTTGTTAGACATTTTTATAGCTAGATGATGTAGTAAGAATAAGTGAACAAATTGGTATAATTACAAAAAGAAAAATTAAGAATTTAGGTTTGTCATGTTAAAATAACCCATGTACCTACCTAAGGTCTTAGTTTCAAACATACTGGACCCTTCGCAAATCTTCACTGTCATTTTATTATTGTCATATCTTCATTCCGTAGAACATTTGAACTAGTCCGGTTATTTATTTATCTCTTTTAAAGTGTATTTGTTTTACTTATCCAATGTAACCACTTTTAACATTGAAAAAAGATATCTCTTTTGCTTTAAAAAGCCAGAGGCTGGGAAGGTGGCTTGCCTTGCATGCCTGAAGCCCTGGGTTCGATTCTTCAGCACCACATAAGCAAAGAAAGAAAAAAGCCAGAAGTGGCGTTGTGGCTCAAGTGGTAGAGTGCTAGCCTTGAGCTGAAGAGCTGAGGGACAGCACCCAGGCCCAGAGTTCAGGCCCCATGATCGGACCCCCTCCCCCCAAAAAAACCCCAGCGTGATTGGGGTATAATTTATAACAACAGTCGCCAATGTTAGAATATAATACAAAGCTGTTCAGTATATTTGCAGATGTTTACAGCATCGTTTCTGTCTGATTTTGGAACATTTCCTGCTAATTTGTGTTCATTTGCTGAACCTCATACAGTACAACTATTGACCTACTTGATTTCTCCATGATTGTTCCAAGCATGCTAGGAAATAGCTTTAGCATGAAGTTACTATGCTTGCCTTTTGTGAAATTCTTATGTGAATAAAATTATACAATATATGGAATTATATAATATTTTATCTTTTGTGTTAGCTTCTTTCAGACAGCATAAAAATTTTGTGTGATATTCCTAAAGCCCTGTGGGCATTTTGACTGGCTCAGAGATTTGACTTGTGAGCTTAGAGTTTGAATGATGCCAGAGGAAACCCCTGGCTGTGTGGTTATTTGTCCTATGTCTAAGACACAAGGTGTTGAGTGTTTGAGTTCTACAGTAAACCTGTTAAAAGGCAGAAGTCATTGTGCTTCTCATCGATTCCTGTTATTCTGGATGTGTTAGTAACTGCCTATCACAATGCTTCCTGATTTCTTGCTATCTACCTCTTGGCATGTGCCCTTTTATTTTCCTGTAACTCCCTTAAGAAAGCTCTGGGACAATCTGAACATGTAAAAGTGGAGGTTGGGAAGATATTTTTGGTTTAATCATGTCTGTGAATTAAGCTCATTCCTTACCCCATGGTGTTATTAAAAGATTATGAGGTGCCAGGTGCTGGTAGCTGAAGCCTATAATCCTAAGTATGCAGGAGGCTGAGATCTGAGAATTGTGGTTTGAAGCCAGCCTGGGCAACAAAGTTCCTGAGACTCTGTTCTCCAGTAAGCCACTCAGAAAAAGCTGGAAGTGGTCCTGTGGCTCAAGTGGTTGAGCACTGGCCTTGAGCAAAAGAATATCAGAGAGTGCCCAGGTCCTGATTTCAAGCCCCAGGATAGGCAAAAAAAAAAAAAAAAAAAAAATTGAGGTAACAGTGAATGGGCATATTCTTCAGTCTCCCCAGAAGAATCAGCAATTCTAAAGGTCATACATGTTTAAACATATGAAAATGTTTTTTCAGTCAGTCTGCATTCATTTACATGGGCATGCCAAATGTTGACTATCCCATCATCATTTCTCTTTTTTGATAGTATAATCAATTCTCCTGGATGACTCACATACAAGTTTCTCAAGTTCTTTCCCTTCTGTGGATCACTTACTATTCTTTTGCTGAACCTCATACAATACTAGGAAACAATTGAGACTTGATTTTTCCATTCACCCTTTGGTTTTTATTCAAGTAGTCATACAAAGAAGTTGCCATTTAACAAAACAGTTTATGAATACAATGCATCTTGATCAATGTCATTCCTTTCAACATTTTTTACCCATTCCACCCCTACTCCACCCCTTCCCCTACTCTTGTAATTTTGTAGGATATACATTGTATTCTCCTATCCTTGAGGATGAAAAGTTGGAAATGATCACCAAATTCACTAAAACATTATATACAGCCTATAAAATGCATATATTAAAAACATATTTTGGTTCTCATGTTTTATTAGATGTTCCTAATCTTTTTTCTTGTTTGTTTTAAGCAAGTCATTGGAAAATGATGACAATTTATGAACACTATGCAGTATCATGATGTATGTACATATTCATCTTTATGTACAAAGTATAGAAAAAACATTGTTTTAGCACATTTACAAAATGAATAGACAAAAGTTCTATAAATTAAAGCTACAACCACACATGTGTCCAGTCTGCTGTGTGGTTCTGGTGACAGTGTTTACAGTTCAATATGTGCAAAGTGGCAATAGTTCTCTTGCAGGGTTGTTGGGCATTTTTGAAAGGCTATGAAGCTGAACTCTGCTCTGCTTGCTCCTATTGAGCATGGTCTCAAGTGTCATGAGCTGATCTAATGCACCAATCACAGAGCTAACCTAAAACCCCTAACACTACTCTTTACCCAAGACAGAAACATAACATTGCCTGTGATGTATAGTCAAGCAGGAGCAGTCTATGGTGTGTTTGCTTCATTGCTTTTGAGGCTGAAGGAAGGTAGAATATGATGAAAAGAGGCTTGTGGTGGATCAAAGATGTTCACTTCATGGCAGTGAGGGAATCAAAGGGAATAAAGGAAGACCTCCATCACTACCTTCCCTTCAAGGGCTCATCCCCAAAGGACTTAACTTCTTTCTGATTTACCCAACTTTTAAAAGTTTCTGCCAAATACAAATAGTGATACCAGCTGGTGACCCACGTCTTCAACATGTGAGAAGTGTGTCATTCTTTTGGGTGTGGGATGTTTTCTTCTGGTGTTTTTGTTTTTTGTTCACGTGAGACTTCCACAGAAGCTAAATTCATAATTTAGTAACATTTAATTTTGTTAGTCTTGCCTGGGATTTCCTAACCCCTCCTCCCAAAATGGTAGAGCACTGGCCTTGAGCTGAAGGGCTGAGGGACAGTGCCCAGGCCCAGAGTTCAGGCCCCAGAACCGGAAAAGAAAGAAAGAAAGAAAGAAAGAAAGAAAGAAAGAAAGAAAGAAAGAAAGAAAGAAAGAAAGAAAGAAAGAAAGAAAGAAAGAAAGAAAGAAAGAAAGAGAGAAAGAAGAAAGAAAGAAAGAAAGAAAGAAAGAGAGAAAGAGAAGAAAGAGAGAAAGAGAGAAAGAGAGAAAGAAGAGAAAGAAAGAAAGAGAGAGAGAGAGAAGAAGAGAGAGAGAGAGAGAAGAAAGAAAGAAAGAAAGAAAGAAAGAAAGAAAGAAAGAAGAAGAAAGAAAGGAAAGGAAGGAAGGAAGGAAAGGAAGGAAAGGAAAGGAAGGAAGGAAGCAAGCAAGCAAGGAAGGAAGGAAGGAAGGAAGGAAGGAAGGAAGGAAGGAAGGAAGGAAGGAAGGAAGGAAGGAAGGAAGGAAAGAAAGAAAGAAAGATGAAAAGAAAAATCTGCAATACAAAGGAGCCATGACGTTCAACAACATAAATGTCATAATAATCAGACTCTGGAACCATTCCAGACTGAAGAAGACTAAAGACACAAGACATTGGATAATGGTATCATGGGTTGTGACAATCTCTCATCTTGGATTTTATTAAATTGTAACATATGTTACTGAGATAAATGGCAAAATTTAAATAAATTTTTAGGTTAAATAATAATTAATATTAATTTCCTGATTTCTTTCACTACATTATCATGTCAGATAATTCCTTATTTTAAGAATACATGAGCCAGTTGCCAGTAGCTCATGCCTGTGATCTTAGCTACTCAGGAGGCTGAGATCTGAGGATCATGGTTCAAAGCCAGCCAGAGCAGGAAAGTCTGTGAGACTCTTATCTCCAAAAAAACCACCAGAAAACCAGAAGTGGCACTGTGGCTCAAGTGGTAGAGCGCTTGCCTTGAGCTAAAGAGCTCAAGGACAGCACCCAGTCCCAGAGTTCAAGCCCCATGACCGACAGGAAAAAATATACATGAATTGAGCCAGAAATTTTTTAAAAAGGAAATAATTTAGCCAGGCACTAGTGTCTCACACCTATAATCCTAGCTAATCCAGAGGCTGACCCATGAGAATTATGGTATGAAGGCAGGCAAGATAAGAAAATCCATGAGATTCTTATCTCCAATCAATCAGCAAAAAGGCAGAAATAGAAATAGAAGTGTAATTCAAGTAGTGGAGGACCATGCTTGAGTCTTTTGAGAGCATGAGGTTATGAGACTAGCACTAGAACCAGCATGCATAAATACACACACAAACACACACACACACACACACACACACACACACACACACACAATTTAGGAATAAATGCAAGGATTTAGGCATAGCCTTTGCATCTCCAAGTAATAAATTGATTAGACTTATTTTCGAAAGTAAGGAAGAGAATAATAAAAATGCAATAAAATATTGACATATGTGAAATGGTGTCCAAGAATATATTGTGGCATTCTGACGAATTTTCTACAGTGGTCTAAAAATATCAAGAGAATATTTCCAATAAAATATATTTTAAAAATAATAGAAAGGCTATAGAGATATAGAGATATAGAATTTTGTTTTTTTTGTTGTTGTTGTTTTTTGTTTTGTCGACCATGGATCTTGAACTCTGGGCCCAGGTGCTGTCCCTCAGCTCTTCAGCTCAAGGCGAGTGCTCAACCACTTGAGCCACAGCGCCACTTCTGGTTTTCTGGTGGTGGTATTGGAGATAAGAGTCTCATGAACTTTCCTGCCTGGTCTGGCTTTGAACTGCGATCCTCAGATCTCAGCCTCCTGAGTAGTTAGGGTTACAGGCGTGAGCCACCAGCACTAGCTTAGGTATAATTTTTGCTTGGAAAGTTTGCCTAGCAAGTATAAGGATGTTGGTTTCATTCCCAGTATCACAAATACAGTAATAATGAATTGATATTAATAAATTATAGCCAATATCTAATCTCTGTACTATTGAGAAGTATAATGTGTAATCTCAGAGTTTGTTTTGCCACCGATCCAGTCTTTCAAGTGAGCTTATTATGTTTCATCAAAATAATTCTGATGAAATTTATGTAGCTTGTGAATTTCTTGTTATCCAATAAATTGACATTGTGGAAAAACACAAATGTGTCTATCTCTATTTCTAACACAGCTTACTCATGACACCTTGCTACTATGGTGAAAAACTATGGTAGAGACATGGCTTAAGTATAGAGCAACAGCAGAGCAAGCAAGCCCATCAAGCAATCTAAGCAAGCAGGAGGTCCTAAGTTTCAAACCCAAGTATGGCGCCAGTGCAAAAAAAAATCTATTTATATCTATATATTATGAAAAGAATTAGAAAATACAAATAATACTTCAGTAAGATAATATTTATTTCCATTCAAATATTGGTATGTTGGCTATGTTGGAACTGATTTAATAGCTAGCATTGGATAGTTTGGGTGTGCAAAACTTCATAATACCGGATGACACTTGCAGATCCATTTATAGATTACTTATTGAAGCAAAGAAATCATTGTAAGTCTTTGGTTTTCATTATACATAGGAAATATAAGAGTATTTTCCTTTCAATATATGATATACATATATGATTAAATGTGATATATATGCAGTCCAACAAACAAAATTTTAACTATGATAAATACACTTATTCTTTAAGATATCTGCAAATTCTTGTCATTCTCCCTAAGGTAGATATTGAGGTGACATTTCAGTCATTCATGAGAAGTTTCCAAGTACCTAGAATCAAGTTCAGCAGTAGCTAGAAATTAAAAGTAAGAATTAGACTCTATAAATCAAAGATCCCACAATCAGTAATAATTACATTAAAATAATTACATTCTGTGTCTCAAAGATAAGTCAATAAGTCAGTAAAAATACCTAGAAATTTGGGCTTGTTAATAAAAAAGAATATATATCACTTCAGTGCAACATAGGGTTAAATATGATTTACCCATACTTCCCCATCAATTTATTTTTTTATCATGTCCAAGTGCCAAAAATTCAGTTTTCCATAATTCATTTATTTACTCAACAATCATGTGCTAAAGATATAATTCCTCAACAATTATATCCTATAATCCCAAAACTGATTAAAGGCAATGTACACACAGAAACAGACATTTGGGACACGTCTAACACAGGCCACTGTCTGAACACACAGAAGGGACATACATGCCAGTGTAGTATTTGTATTTTAGATTCTGTGATGGGGGTAATAGATAAGTTAACAACTGAGGAATAAGAAGAAAGTACACCACAGAACTGGGAAGAAGGAAATAAAAACACCTAAAGTGAGACAGGACACTTGTGTGATTAAAAGTAGTCCAAGTTAGCTAAGCTAGAGCAAATGGACAGAGGCAAGAAATGAGACTAAATAACTTGAAAATAACTTGAAAATATTTAGGGATGTTTAGTCCATGTTAAGGAATTTGGAACTTTTCTGAGGGGAAGGGGTAAGCTAATGATATAGTAAAAGAGAGACTTAAAATGACACAGTTTGAACTACCATTGCTTGACTATGTATTATTACATGATCTGGTTTTTTGTCATCATCTTGGCAGAGAAATTATGATATACATGATTTCTATGAATAATTTAAAACTGCAGGTGGATAGTTGCATAGGAATGGTAAGGTGAACTGTGTGCCAAAAAATAATAAAGAATTGGGAGATTTTTCTCACTACAGAACATGAACAAATGAAAAAGAAATGTATTTTGCTTTAGAAATGTCCACATTCTACATTTTTACTCCATCTATATATATGAAAACATTTCATTTAGAATCTGTTAAACATTTTACTCATTTTATTTAAAAAACTATGAAGCTACAATTAATACATCAATTTAACCACATACCTTCTAATTGTCTACTGCTCTATTTTGCCAACTTCCTCTGCCTCTGAAATAAGTTAAATGTATTTAAAACTTTTAAATTTAAAAAGATACATTACCATTTGAATTACAGATCACTTAGTAAATATGGGCTTTTAATTAACGTTGAAGTGATGAGACTTAACTTGAATATTGTTTCAACTCTTTAAAATTTGATACTATATAGGAAAATGTGTGCTGCTTTATATTAATATGATTAAAGGGCTATGAATATTAATCAGTTAATATATATTGTTTCAGATGTTGTTATGTTAATTCAAACATTAAATAATTCTATAGATTCACTCAATCCATTATTTTGTGATTCCCAGCCCAACTAGTTGCTTATAAATTTTTTATCATTTTTTCACTTAATACATTTTTTCATAAATTGAATTTTCCATTCTGAATCTTCAGAAAGTTAAAATTTTTCAGCAGAGTATTGTACATGCTTGTAATCATGACTACTTACCAGGCAGAGCTAAGAAGATCATAGTCAAAGCCAACAGAGACAAAAGTATAAAACCCAATCAAAAGCAAATTAGGCAATAAAGGGCTGGGGCTTGGGCTCAAATGGTAGAGTATTTGATTAGTAAGTGCAGATCCCTGAGTTCAATACTCAGTTTATCCAAGCAAAAAGGAGATTAAAAATTGAACATACATCATTACATTTCATAACCAAATCTTAGGCACATGAATGAATTGCTGCTGTCATATGGCACATAAAATACTACTGAATAAAGATTTTAAGTATTCTCTAGATCAGAATGGCAAAAACTTTTACTAAGATGAACACAGAAACTGTTAAAGGACAAATGTAGGTTTATATTTAACTTTTCCTAGGACTGACCTTGTAAAATGACTACTTTGCACAGATCTTTTCTGCTCTTCCTTCAGCAAATATTTTCTACTGGCAGCTTCTAGCTCTTCCTCAGTACTAGGATAATTGCAAAAGACAAATATTTAGTAGCTCATTGTTACCTAGGCTACTCCTAAATAATTTATTTTTTAATGCCACATGTCAAAACAGAATTTAAGATTAAACAGCCATAAGCCTGAAAATACATCAAAGCATACCTCCTGTGCAAATTACAGGTTAAAAAAAATTTTAAAGCATCTGCCTCCAGAAGGATTTTGAACTAACAAGACCTGCAAACAAACTAGTAGGAAAAAAATCGTTTTCTGTATCACATGTCCTATCAGATGGTACTGGTCTTTCTAAGATGCCTCTACTAGTAATGTTTCTGAGGCTGTCAGTAGAAATAATTGTATAACTAGAGTAAAACTATGGGAGATAATAGATATGTTAACTCTCATAATTCTTATAATAGTCATTTCACTATATGTCAATATATTAAAACATCACATTGTACTATAAAGATATAGATAGGAATATGGGTGTATATAAATACAAACAGATTTATTGATATAAATGTATATAGATAAATGGACTAAATTATAGATGTTTATATCTATATGTACATATGTAAACATGTATACATGAAATTTGTAAGTATATATATATGTATATATGGGATTTAAAATAAAACAAGATAGAAAATAAAATGATGGCATTTACTAAAACAATAAGGGATTTAAACAAACATCCCCTGCAGACATTTTCAAATGCTTATTTTCACACATGTGTTCATTCCACCCATAAGCTGTTAAATTAACCAGCTAGTGTTCAGGAATACTTCAGAGTAGAAATTTTTAGGGATGAAGGAAAAAGCTGATTTGGTAATCAATAAAAAAAAAATCTTAGGACAATTAGCTTTTCTTATCATTACCAAGATATCTGAATTGGTACATACCCTTTTTTCTTCTACACACTTCCTCACACTGATTAAAGTATTATGATTATTAATGGCAATGATTATTTATTGTTATCATTATTATATGCAGTATTAGGGTTTCAATTAAGAGCTAAACACTTGCTAAGACAGTGCACTGTTACTGACCCATGACTCCAGCCATGTGGTCTGTTGCTTGGTTTTTAAAATAGTCTTATTTTCTGCCACATGACAAGACTGAGATCACATATTTTAGACTTTCTGTAGTTGGGATCACGTGTATACACTATTACATCAAAGTTCCCTCCACTAAGACAGAGTCTCATGAATTTTTCTTCCAAACCTCGCTGACATTGACTTTCTCTCAATCTCAGACTACCATGTAGCTTGGAGTGTCAGGCACATCCCATTACAATAGATCATGGGTCAATTTTTCTACCAAATGGACCTCAATCTGTGAATCTCCTGTTCTCAATTAGCTAGGATTACATACTTGAACCCTGATGCCCAGCCAATAAGGAATTGCTCTTTACCACTTAACAAATACTATTTTTTATCACTTTTCTTAATTCTTGCATTAATGTAACCCAGTACCTCAAATATTCCTATTTGTAGCATAAGAAAAAAATAAACAGGACAAGTTTCATTCCAAGAAAATGTCAGTAGTAATACCAAAATCTCCAATAAAGGAAAGTTCATTCCATTAATTTGCCCTATAGTATGCTACGAGTACTTGACCATTTGGGTTTACATTGCATCTTCCAAAAAAATAGCTTCATTTGTTAATATTTACATTTAAGGAAATGATAATGAAAACTTTGTATCGATATAACTATTTTAACTTAAAAGACTTTTAATTTAAAAGTCACTGAGCCAGGGATGGTTCATGCCTATAATCCTAGCTACTCACAAAGCTTAGATCTGAGGATCTGAGGTTCAAAGCCAGCCCAGGCAGGTGAGACGCTCATCTCCACTTAAGCACCCAAAAAGCCAGAAATGGCACTGCCCTTCAAAATGTTAGAGTACTAGCTTGAAGCACAAAGGCTCAGGGACAGCACCCAGGCCATGAGTTCAAGGCCCTGGACCAGCACACACATGCACACACACAAAGAAAATCACTGAAAATCTGATTCGGTGAGCCTTAAAAAATAAAAGAGAAAGAATATACACTTCCTAACTAACATTATAAGTGTAAGTTCATTTCCAAACATTATTTTCCAAAATTATATAGCTTTCATATGCCACCAATCTCACTAAACTGTTTCAGCCAAATTATGAGTTAAAAATAAATGGATATATCCAGTTCTTTTTTAGTTCATGATGTAACTTACTTCTTTAGCTCACTTAACAGTGATTTTATAGTTTTTACTTCTTCTGTGAATAGTTGATTATATTTTTTCACTTCACTCTTAATGAACTGGCTTTCAGCTTTCATTTTAAAAAGTTCAATTTCCAGATCCTTTAGACTGAGTATCATCTCACTTATTGTTGAATCATTATTACAGTCGCTTAACTGCTTTAAATTTTCATGATCTTCGATTTGTTTCTAGAGCAAGTTCAAAAAAAATTGTTTTTTTAAAAACTAACTCCCTTTACAAGTAATTAATGTTAAAATGTGAGAAAAATAATTACATATGAATTTATTTAAGTTTGAGTCGTTGATTCATAGAACAATGTGAAATATGGGAAACAAGATGCTGCAGGTTAAAATATTTATTACCAAAAAGAAAAAAATACTGAGCCAGGTGCTGGTAACTCATCTATAATCCTAAACTACTCAGGAGACTGCGATCAGAGTTTCACCGTTCAAAGCCAGCCCGGGCAGAAAAGCCCAGGAGATTATCCCCAACAAATTACCCCAAAAAAGCCAGAAGTGATGTTGTGGCTCAAGTGGTAGAGTGATAACCTTGAGCAAAGGAACCTCAGGGATAGTGTGTTCAAGCCCCTGCGTTCAAGCCGCTGCACCACCTCCCCCCCCAAAAAAAAAGAAGCTGAATCATTTCCTTGTCTTTCAGTGAGATTGGAGTTTCAATGGTGCCCCTCATATATGTTGTGCCAATGCTCTGCCACTGAGCTACAACATAAGGTTTGAATTAACTTAGGCTACTACTGATGTCATCAGGAAATCCACAGAATAACAGCATTAGGTCATTTTATTTTTAGAATTTAAGCAATGTAACTCAAGAAATGCCATATAATTGTACCTACCATATATTCTTGAATAAGATTTTTGAAGTTCAGGAAATGCTCTTCTAAATCCTCTTGATTCCTCTCTAAGTGCTCCCATTCCTTTTGAATGCTTTTTATGGACAATATATCCTGCTCTACACATTGAATATTTTCTTTCAGATGAGGATATTTACTAGATGTATTGTCCAGTTTTTCTTTTACATCACTGATCTACATGAATGCAATATGGTTTGGTAATAAAGAATATAGACTGAGAATTGTTTAACATAAAACCATGTATAAATCAGTTGCAATAAATAAGAATCTATAATGAATTTTTAAATGTGCTGTATTGAAATACTTTGAAATTTAACAAAGTTTAAATTAATAGTGATTACTAATTTATTTGTTTTACACTTGTCATCTTTGTCACAAAGCACCTGGATTGGCTTCATGTAGTAAGTTTGCAAAATGATTCTAAACCACATCTTAGTGGGGAGTCTCTCACCCCTTAATATTTAAGCCTCATAATTTCTCAAGCTTCAAGGATATGGTTTTCAGTCATTTATGTCTGCATCAACAAAAGCCTCCAGAAAAAAAAATGCCTTTGAAGTTGAGAGCTCTAATTAACGAATCTTGTTAAGTATTTATTCTAAAGTGATTATTCTGACATTAATATACTTCAGAGTCATGAATTTAGAATCAGAATTACTTAGGAATGGCAAGTAATGAATTGAAGTGCAGGTGTGGGTCAAGTGGTAGAACACCAGTCTTGAGTAAAAAATCCAAGTTAAACCTGGATGTTCTGGCTTTCAAGAAAAAGCGCTGGCACAAAAATTAAAAGGGCTGTGGGTATAGCTCAAGAGGCTGAGCACCTGCCTAGTAAGTGTGAGGCCCTGAGTTCAATTTGCTGTATCGCCAAAAGAGAAATATTTGTATTTTAAGAGAGAGGAGGGACAATGATAGAAGGGAAAATATTGATCAAGATGCATTGTTTTCATAAATTGATATGTTGAACCGAAACCCTTTTACAACTAAAGATAATTAAAAAATTAAATAGTATTATAATTTTGAGACATTATAAGTCCTATAAACTGGCCTTACTATTTGATTTCTAGTGAACAGAAATCTGTGAAAGACTACAGATTCTATCAAAAAGGCTCATGATACCTAAACACTTCAGAAACAAAAAGAAATAAAACCAGCCATCAATATAAACGGCTTTTCAATATATCAAGAATGAGTAAGCTGAGAAGGAAATCAGGAGAAAAAAAAATCCTTGCACAATAGCTCCCAAAACAATAAATATGTATAAACTTATCGAAGAAAACAAAAGCCCTCTGCAATGAAAACTACAAATCCGTGAAAAACAAACGGAAGGCGGGGTGCCGGTGGTTCACGCCTGTAATTCTAACTACTCGGAAGGATGAGATCTGAGGATCACGGTTTGAAGCGAGCCAGGGCAGGAAAGTCCTTGAGACTCTTATCTCCAATTAACCACAGAGAAAGGGGGAGCGGCGCTGTGGCTCAAGGGGTCCAGCGCGAGCCTTGAGCACAGAGAGGCTCGGGGACAGAGCCCAGGCCCTGAGTTCAAGCACAAGGACCAGCAAAAAAAAAAAAAAAAAAGTTTCTAGCAAAGGCGCAAACACAAGGCTCAGGACTCAGAGTGCAGCACAAGCAGGAGCGAAAGTGGGGAACGGTGATCACGGGGTCCTGCCAGCATCCCGACTTTCCCCGCACCCTTGCTCCTGTCACCGGCCCTTACAGGCCTCCCCACTGCCTCGCCAGCGGCCTCGCCATCCAGGCGCCTGGAGAACTTCCCTGCGCCGGTGGAGACCTCGGGGCCCACTCTGCAACCTGCTGGCCCTCGCCCTGCCAGCATGGCACGGCCGGCAGGACCGCATGCGCCATCGCCTGAAGTGGCTGCAGCCTAGCCAGACCCTCGAGCGCTACCAGGGGAGCTTATGCCTGGCTGCTGGCTGTGCTACCAGGGCATGCACATGGAGGTGTGGCAGGGCCTCCCGCCTGGGCCCAAGTCCACCCCTCCCCGGCCCGGCCCTGCCCTCTGTGGGCCACTTGTACCCACAGGACCTCCCCCTCTCTCACCACCCGCAATACCTCCAGCATTTCGTATCCGGGTTCCTCCAGGAGCCCACAGCCTGGACACACACTTCTCAGATAGTGGTATGTACCCCCACCCCAAGGCTACAGGACAGGGGGCCCAGGAGTAGCAGGAAAGCCCCAGAAGCTTCTAGAGATGTGTTGGCCGAAGAGGAAATACTTCACTTTCTCTGGGCCATACCTGGGATGTTCCTCATGAAGGCAGGGATAGGCAGCCCTGTTTGGAATTCACAGAACTCGGTACTGAAGAACCGGACAGGACTCTGGTAGCTGGGCAGAGCCTTTGGAATCACCCCCACTGTTGACTGGAGGGCACAAGTTAAGGAACTATAGGGGAGTCTGAGATGTGGGGGAGCCCTATTCTGTGTCACCATAATAACCCCATGCTGGCCCAGAGGGAGAAGCCTGGACAAAATTTTCCACACTTTCCTCTCTTGAGCCCTACATCTGGAGTCTTCCTTCCAATAAAACAAATACAAGTTAAAAAAAAAAACGTATACATAGCAAAAACATCATTAAAGCCAAGAGATAACCCATGGAATGTGAGAAAATCTTGACCAGGTATTCAACAAATAAAAGAGTTTTACATATATATGTCCACGCATAAATATATAAAGACCTAAAAAAATCTGAACATTTAAAGAACAAATAATTCAGTTAATGAATGGACAAGGATTTTAAGCAGCAGAAGAAATACAAATAGCTAATACATGAAGAAATGTTCCATATCTTAAAACTACAGAGTGGCAATCATCATGGAAACAAACACAAACAAATTCTTGTATGTATACATTGTTGGTGTGATTGTAAATTAGAGAGTGGCCACTGCAGAAATCATTGTGGAGGTTCTAAAAAAACAAAAATAGACCATCATTATGACCTTGTCATGCCACAATTGGACATATGTCTGAAGGAGGGTACAATTCAACATATAAGAATAATAGTTGCTAGGAATTCCAGCACTATATTGAATTGCAAGAGCAATAATGCAAGAGAAAGACATAAAGGGGATCTAAATAGGAAAGGAAGAAGTAAAATTATCTGTATTTACAGGTGACATATTTCTATATTTAAAACTCCTAGAGACTCCCTCAAGTGACTAAAGCTGACTAAAAATTTTGGCAAAGCATCAAGGTATAAAATCAATCCTGTATGCCAGCAAGAAGATTTCAGCTGAAATCAGAAAAGCAACCCTATTTGCAATAGTTTCAAAAAGTAAAATAAAGCACCTAGGAAATTAACCTAACTAAGGATATAAAGAACCTCTACAATACTATACAAATTTGAAAAAGGAAATCGAAGAAGACATAAAGCAGAGAGACTTTCCATGGTCCTGGATTGGCAGGATAAATATTGTGAAAATAGCAATGCTACCCAAAACACTACAATATCCATCAAAATCCCAGCATCATTCTTCACTAAGACAGAGAAGCAATCCAAAATTTCATATAAAACCACAAAATGCCCCAAATCACAAAGGCAATACTGAGAAGAAAAAGTCATACTGGAGGTCTATTAAAACCAAATTTCAACCTCTACTACAGAGCTATAATAATGGTACTGGCACAAAAGCAGGCTTGAGGACCAATGGAAAGAATACAAAGACACCCACAGACCTACAGCCATCTAATATTCAATAAGGGATCCAAAAACATAGGCTGGAAGAAAGACAGCCTCTTCAACAAACAGTGCTAGAAAAACTGGTTATACATATGCAGAAAACTGAAAAAGGATCCCTATCTATCACCTTGCACCAGTATTAATTCAAAATGAATCAAAGACCTCAATATAAGACCTGAAACCATGAAGCTATTACAGAAAGGAGTAGGAGAAATATTTAGACTACTTGGCACAGTTAAGAAGTATGTGAATATAGATACAGAAGCACAGCAAATGAAAGAAAGACTTGAGAAACAGGATTGCATCCAACTAAAACTTTGTTGCACAGCAAAGGACAGAGTTAACAAGCTAAAAAGCCTAAAGAAAAGGAAATTTTTGCCAGCTGTACATCAGATAATGCCTGATATCCAGAATATACAAAGTTTAAAAACTAAATACTCAAAGCATCAACAACCCAATTAATAAAGGAGCTGATGATCTAAATAGAGACTTCTCAGAAGTAAAAATGGCCTATAGACACATGAACAAATGCTCAGTACCTCTGGCCATAGAGGAAATACAAGTCAAAACAACATTGAGATTCCACTTTACTGCAGTTAGGTTGGCCACCATCAATAATACAAACGATAACAGATGCTGGCCTGGATATGGACAAAAAAGAACCCTAATATACTGTTGGTGGGAATGTAAACTTGTTTAATCACTCTAGAAAGCAGTATAAACATAGAATTACACTATATTCCAGAAATCCCACTCTTAGACATTTATCCAAAAGATATGTTGTCAGACACATTATACTTATATACTGTTTTGTAGAAAGGGAACTTCTTTGTACAACTACTTAAAGATATACTCATAAAAAATGTAAAAACATATTTTAGATTGAAAATTGGCTACTAAATTCCTATCCTTTCCCACTCAATCAGAGTATCACTTTTGTTTCATGAAAAAAAAAAAAGAAAAGAAAAGAAAAGTAAAACATGGGGGCAGGGGGTGCGGCAAAACAAAAGATAACAAACAGTAAAGCCACCAGCACAACCATGTTCACTACAGCACTATTCACAATAGCCAAGGTATGGAATTAGTCCAGATGCCACTTAATGGATGAATGGATTTAGAAATGTGCAGAAAATGTTGGCAGAATGTCCATAAGAGTCAACAGGCTCAGAGAATGTTTCATGAAAAGTACATTGTGAGCCAAGTTAAAAAATCAGAAAGGACAGTACCACCAAAAGCTGAGAGACAATGAAAACAGCCCTATTAATTCAAAGGATAAAATTCATTGGCAGAAAAAATACAATAAATTTACCTTATTTGTGGATATATTAAACATATTTCAAGCCAAGATCCATCAAAAATAAATAGAAATAAAAGTAAAATTACAGCTGGGCACCAGTGGTTCACACCTATAATCTTAACAACAATGCTGAGATCTCATGATTGCAGGTCAAAATCAGTTCAATCAGGGAACTACATGAGACTTATCTCCAATAAACTATAAGAAGAAGGAGAGAAGTAAAGAGAAAGAAAAAGAAAGAGAATGGGAAAAAGGGAGGAAGGGAGGGAGGGAGGGAGGAAGGAAGGAAGGAAGGAAGGAAGGAAGGAAGGAAGGAAGGAAGGAAGGAAGGAAGGAAGGAAGGAAGGAAAGAAGGAAGGAAGGAAGGAAGGAAGGAAGGAAGGAAGGAAGGAAGGAAGAAAGAAAGGAAGAAAGGAAAGAAGTGGAGCTGTGCCTCAAGTGGTGGAGCACTAGACTCCAGTTTAAAAGCTCAGGGACAGAGACCTAGTCCTGAGTTCAACCCCCAGGACCCACAAAAAAATAAAAATAAATTTCCCAAACAACATTAAATTCCTGCTCTTGCATAACACAGCTCAGCTGATGTGGAGAAGTTGCCATCATCAGTGATGTTGAAATCTTTGTGGAATCTGCTGTTACCTTGTACTTAATTTTATGAAAATGTCTCCCCAAATGCAATTGGTGCCCCCAAAACAAAGTAAGAGTTATGACAATCCTCCTAAACTAATTTGCACATTGTTTTTAAGTGATAAGTTGAAATGTTTAGGTTTGTTGAAAAATGTATTTGTTGAGGAAAAGCTGGGCATCATTTTGGAAAAAGTGAATCAAACATACAAGATACAGTCTAAACTATATACTTCCAAAGCAATGCATTTTTTATCTATTAGCTTGGATCTATACATCTTTATATACCAAAAGACAATTCTTTCTTTTTTTTTTTGAAGAAGCAGGGTTTGAACTCAGCTCCACAGAGTTGTTCAGTTTTCTTGCTCAGCTGTTTTTATCCCACTTAAGCCATGACATTAGCCTGTATATTTATTGGCTATTTTCAGGATGAAATCTATCAGATTTTTCTGATCTGGCTCACTACAAATATTAGCTATCCATCTCTCAGCTTTCTGAATAGCCAGAATTATGAGCATGAGTCACTTGTGCTGTCCCAAAGGTCTCTTTTCTATGTTATAAATAAATGTTCATGGAAGTGCATATAACTTAGAAGTTGTCAGCTGTTGACAACTATCTACTGGAATATCATTCAATAGAAGAAATGAAAGATGGATAGTTGCTACTACACAAATAAACCCCCAAAATCATAACACTAAGAGAAACAAATCATGAAAGACTAAATATAAATTCATGTTTATATAAACAATACATACTAAGAAACGAGATAGAGAAAAATATTTTGGTAGTTTTCTTGGCCTGGGAAAATGAAGGATTTGGGGTGGCTGCTGGATAAGGGTTTAGAAATTCTCCTCAGGATGATAAAACTTTCTAAGTGTAACAGTGTGGTCCACAACTGTGACTACACTAAGAGGTGTTGCATTTTGCACCTTAAATGTATGAACTCTGTGGCATATCCAAGTCATCTCAATTTTAAAAATGCAAAGACAAGCTGGGTGCTGGTAACTAATATCCATAATCTTAGCTATTTGGGAAGTAAAAATCTGAGGACAGGTCCTTATCTCCAATAAAACAGCAATATACTGGAAGTGGACATGTGGCTCAAGTGACAGTAACCTGTGTGAAAAAGCCAAACAAGCTTGAAACCCTGAAATCAAGTCCCTGTACTGGCACAACAAATATTCTAGAATTTAAATAATGGTCTCCTTTCTGAATATAAATAATATATGTTATAATAATATAAATAATATACATATTATAATATAAATAATATACATATTATAATAATATTTTTTGTTTTTTTTGTACTGTTTAAAGTAAAAAGGAAATTTCCAGTTTTTCAAATATTTTGAAAATTAAGATTTGCAATTTTGTGACCTTTCTGTATATGTTATATGAAATTTTATAAAATCAGTATGTAAAGATCTAGGGCTGGGAAGTGACTCAGTTGTGCAGCACCTGCATAAATACAAGCAGCTTCTTGTTTAAAAAAAAATTTTGTGCTAATGGAGCATTACTCTTATTAAAAGGGAGGCATGGCCTGTGTGTCTGTAGCCCATACCTATAATTTTAGCTACTCGGTAAACTGAGATGTGGAGCATTGTGGTTAAATGTTAGCCAAAACAGAGAATTTCTCTGGACTCTGTCTCTACTAAAACTAGCAAAAAGCAGGATTAGATGCATGACTTAAGTGGCAGAGCACCACCTTAGCAAGCAGAAAGCTGAATTCAAACCCTAGTTCCCTAATAACCCAGCTTTTTTTTTTTCATTCCTTGATACCCCCCAATTCTAATCCTGAGTCTCTGGCCTCCAGAATGCTTTCTGCCTGATCTTGACCACAGCTGAAAAATATCCCCACTCCCAGTCACCTTTGAGCTTCTGTAAACTGCCACATGCATGTGATTCTGATTTATATAAACACTGCCCTACTGGAGGCTGGGGCTACTCTTGGTCCCTGGACAAGGCAGTTATGGCCAGCCAAATAAACACTTGTCACCTTTGCCCATGCTTTCATGGATTTTCTCAACCTAAGTTCAATACAGTATGGCCAAAAGGAGAAAGGGGGAAAGGATTAGGCTTAAAAATATGGTCTCTGCTGGTTATACATTGTCTTACTCCTTACTTTTTAAGTAATAAAAGAGAACACTAACTTCCCTATATATATTTTAAGGTGATGACATTCTATCCAAACTAGAAAAACTATTATCATTAGCAAGAGAAAGTCATCATTCCCTATGGGAAGTATTAAACAGTCCTTTTTTGATAAAGTTATTGTAATTTCATCACTCAACTACAGCAAAGAAATGGAGATAAATTTAGAACATTTCTTTATTCAATGGCCCAGCAATAACACTAAAACTCACAAATATGTATTACATGTATATATATATACATATATAAATATGGCTTTTAAAACCTTCTATACATTTCTATGATCCATATAGTTGATATTAAAATACTTGCCTTCATGGAGGGGATGTGAATAGAAGGGAACCTTATTGCGTTGTTGGTAGGAGTATAAAGTTGTTCAACCACTTTGGAAAGTAGTATGGAGGTTCCTCCACATAGAGCTCCCCTATGACCCAGCAATCCCACTTTGGAACATCTACCCAAATGATCACAAACAAGACCATCCTAAAACTACCAGCACAACTATGTTTATTGCAGCATTATTTAGCTAAGATTATTAGCTAAGATATGGAACCAACCCAGATGCCCCTCAGTAGATGAATGGATCAAGAAAATGTGGTATATACACACAATGGAATTCTATGCCTCCATCAGAAAGAATGACATTGCCCCATTTGTTAGGAAATGGAAAGACTTGGAAAAAATTATATTAAGTGAAGTAAGCCAGGCCCAAAGAAACATAGGTCCCATGGTTTCCCTTATTTGCAATAACTAGTATATGCCTGAGTCAAGCAGAAAAGGTCAGATAAGTTGATGTTAGGGAAATGAACCCTAAGATATGTATTCAAAGTTTTTTTCTTTCATGCGATTGTTTCTAACACATTTATAAGATATTTTCTTTGTTGCTTTGTATGTCCCTCCCCCACAGTATAACCCCTGCTTTCACTGTATTTGATGTTCGTATAATTTGTGGAGAGGAAGGGAAAAAACAACTCGTTTAAATAGAGATACAGGTGGACCCATTGCAACAATGAGATGTATAAATCATTATGTCGAAAAAGGAACTTTACAACTTTGGCGGGGGTGGGGGGTGGGGGGGGGTGGGAAGGGATGGGAAGGGGAAACAAAGGAGGAGGCAACAATGCTCGTTAAGAAATGTACTCATTATCTTGCCCATATAATTGTAACCCCTCTGCATGGTATTTTCACAATTAAAAATAAATAAATAAATAAAGGACAAGCTTCCTTATCACAGTGAAAAAAAATACTTGCTTTCAGACTCCCTAAAATACCTATTTGAAAGTAAAATCTCAGAATTCATTTTCTTTTGTTCAATCTGATAATGGTTTGCCTTTGGTTTTCCATTGTATTCTTGAGAAATTTGTCACTCAGTGCTATAAGAAACTAGGTACTCATTTTAAACCTTTGTGCACATTAAAGCTTTTGATAAATATTACTGATGGGGAGAAGCCCCAAAGTTTCATCATGAGCAGAACATTCAGAAACACAGTTATAGGAAAATAGCCTTTTTCTCACTTGAATAACTCAGACTTTGTGTATAAATGACAACTATTTAGCCAAAGGAAACAAAGCATTTTGTAAATATATACAATAGAGTGTAATTAAAATTTATGAAACACTTCAGTTTTTACCAATTAATTTACCTGTTTCCAATTAAGTTTTAGATCCTTTACTTCTACATATAGCTTCCTAACATATGTTTGAAGTTGTTTTATTTCTTCTTCTTCATTATGTTTTTCTTTTGCTCTTAATATTGTCTCAGTGTTTCCAAAATTTTGATCATCATTTTCTTTCTTCAAATCATCTTGTTGTGAGAGAATTCTGCATTTAAATATAGGCATTTTAAAATTCCTGCTTTGGTAATTTGGTTCCTTTACATCATATGGTTGTTTACTATGCTATTATTTAGTTACTATACTAAAAATGTCCCATGTCTTCAATATTCTACATTTCACGTGTTTTTAATTTCTCACTTGAAATTCTCTTAAAGATTATAATTACTTGAAAGATATAATTTGTGGGAACCCTAGATTTGAAGTGTGTATGGATACAAGATGCCAGCAGAAAACACTGGTTGTGTGTTTGTTTAGGCTAAATGTTTGCCCTTTTGTAGTAATCCTGTCAGAAGACAGGAATGAGGTTGCTTCCTGGTATTCTATTATCTGCCTATCTTGGAATCAGCGCTTCTAATCTGTTCTCTTAAGATAGCCCCAGGACAACTGAGCCTATAATAGCAGAGAGGGAAACCTCAGTGGTTTAACTATGTCTGCTGGTTACACTCATTCTTCGCCCCATGGTGGTATTGTAATATTAATTATTTAATATTAAAATATTCAATATAAGATATCACCACATGGACATTTCTTTATCCATTGACTCAGTACCTGCTCATCAGAACCAGCAATAATGAAGTGTATTTTGTTCATTGGTGTGGTAATTTCACATGAAGTGCCACTTTAGTAAATATTATAGAAAAGGCATTCTTAATTTTTCACAAGTTTTAGAAGTTGAAAATTATATTCACCACTCAGAAATAATTACCCACAGGAAAAACAGATAACTAATTTTTAAGTAATTTACGAATGAGTTTATATATTAATCTGAAATTTAAAAAGTAAAGAGAAAACAAGTGGTAGGGTGCTATCCTTGAGCAAAAGCTCAGGTACAGTGCCCAGGGCCTGTGTTCAAGCCCCAGGAATGACAAAAAAAAAAAAAAAAGTGAAGAGACAAAGTGGGGGAAAATGCAGTCATAAATTCAATATACCTCCTAAAAATTTAAGAAAAGTAAGGGAAAGGATGGGTTGGGAAGTATGAGTGAGAAAGTTGAAAGAAGTGAAACTGAGCAAAACATTATATTCATGAGCTGTTTTGTTGAAGGACAACACCTTCATACAACTACTTAAAGATAATAAAAATATTTTTAATTGTCATCAATTAGCACTGTTCAAAAGGTGTATTTTCCCCCTATTCTCTCTTTCATTAACCTGCCTTCTTCCATTATGAGAAATAAATCTGAAAGAGAAATTATACAGGATGGGAGAGAATGATGCAAGGGATGACTGATTTAGAATCTTTGGACGCTTCAATGAACATGTGATATTCCCCTTACAAATCCATTTGAGGTTCAGAAAAAATAAAACACAATAAATGATTTTATGACATTAAGTAACATCTATATATGGTTTGACACAAAAGTATTCATATTATTATGATCCAAAAATAAAGTGAAGAGAATAATATCTTGTAAAGAAGATTTATTTTTTATTTTCAGGTAACACTTTCAAATAATCTTATTTATTGTAGATAATCTGAAAATGTGTCTTTGAAAAGTAATACATTCTTTTAGCATACAAACTTAAAATACTTTTATCAATGTGGGAGAAAGATATATTGAATATACTTCTCAGAATTTTCCTTTAATGGTACTTTCTATTTCTTGCATGTTAAGAATGAAATTTTTGGTTCTGTGTCTACCTCAATGGGAGTAGTTTGCTTACCATATGTGAGGCCAATAATTGGACACACATTACTGAAAATAAATGAATACAAAAAATATACAACTTCATATCTTCCTTAAACATTACTTGTGGGTTAGAAAATCAGCAATTTCATAGTCTTTTACTGCAGTTGTAAACTAATATGAGAATAACTTATATATATTAACTAAAGTCCTTTCTAAAATTTCATATGCTAACATATAAACATTAATATTCATGAATATGAAAATTATATAAAATACAATTTTTATATTTTATATAACCTTTATGTTTGAGGATTTATTTAAAATAAAAATTGTAAATAATAAAAGTTATATAATGTTCTTCTTTACAGCAATAATTGTCAATAATTACATGAGAAACAAGTCTAAATTCTCATAGCTAAAAACAACAGAAGAACTGCTCCTATTTATTTTGCTTTTAAATGTCCATTAAAATAATGAGTTGGAAGAGTATGCACTGAATTATTAGGAATTCTCATAGTTAAAAATCGATCATATTATTATCAAAAATGAGACATTCCACACTAAGAAGTTTTCTCCCTGCAAAATCTCAGAAGGCAAGTCAAAACTTTCAATGATCTTATTTATCTGTATAGTATGAAAAATAATTGTTCCAAAGTTTCTTAATAATACCTCATATGGCAGATTTCATTTGGTTCCATTTCTCCTTCCTCTAATGGGGATTTCACTTCTATGTCTAGTAGCTCTTCCTGTGGTCCTCTGACCTCATTTTCCATTATTTTAATTTTTCTTGAAAGCAATTCATATTGACTAGTTTTACATTCTATTAGTCTGTCACATGAGTGAAGCAAATCCACAAGATTCAATGAGCCACCAGCATCTGTGTCAAGGCAAAACAACATAGAAATAAAAATGCTAACATTCTCTATAGAAGTACTGTATATTTTTACATACACTAAAAATGTACAGTGAGTGCCTATAATGTAAAATGTATTAAACTATGTACTGCAGATAAAACAGATGAACTCTGCTGTTTTTTCCTTTCATTGAAGTGTAGTGAAGTAGTTCTATTTACCTTAAAATGAAGGCAAAAAGTAGCCATATGATCCAGCAATACCACTCCTGGACATTTATCCAAAAGATTACAAAGAAAAATACAGTAAAGCCATGTGCACAATCATGTTCATTCACCATATTCACCATATTCACCATAGCCAAGGTATCAAAACAGTCCAGGTGTCCCTCAATGGATGAATGAATCAACAAAATGTGTTATACATACATATTGGAATTTTACTCATCCTTTAAAAAAAGAATGCTATTACATCATTTGTGAATAAATGGGAAAAAAATGTTAAGCCTAAAAAAAGACAGGATGCATGTTCTCTCTTATATGTAGAAGCTAGACCTAATTATAAATATACAAGTAAATACATATTGGGTCTTATGTAAGTGTACAGCAAAGGTATTTGCTGAAGTATGGTATGTGTAAGGGAGAATTCAAACAGTGTAGTTCCTTAGAAAAACTCACAGCCCAACAAAATGAATACCAGGAAATTAGCACTTAAAGGGTATGGAGGAGAGGTCAAGAGGAGATGGTAGACAAATAAAGAGAGAAAGGGGAAAGCATGAAACTATGATATTCAACGCATATCCAATGAAACCAGGAAAACTGAGGGGAGGGATTGGGTTGAAAGTGATAGGGAAGAATCATTAAAGGACTAACATCAATCAAGATGCTTATATTATTATACTTATAAACAGATTTGTTAAACGGCAGCTTCTTTGTACAACTACTTAACAACAAAAATATCTCTTAAAGAAAAAAATGACGAACATTTGTTTTCTTAACAGAAGCACTAGATACAAGAAGACAATAAATCAGTGCCTTAATACATGAAAGAAATTAATTTCCTTCTGAGAATTCTACATTGAGCCATACTTTCATTAGAATACCAGCATAAGGTAGAGTATTTTCTACACATGTAAAATATTTTTTAAATATCGCTTACTTCCTACATAGAATGTATCAGGAAGCTATAGAAGAAGCGTTCCAAGAAACGAGAGATCACCAAAAAGGCAAAAGATAGAAACCCAGAGGACCAAGCTGGTCTTAATTTGCAGGACACAGTGCAGAATAAGCATAGAGTCTCTGGTTCAAGGTTCATCTGAAAAACACAATGTCAGTGAGCCAACTGCAGAGCTCTTCTAAATTCAAATGCAATAGAAATTAGAGGTTGAAAGAAAGGGAACATGAGGTTGTTGCTGTAAGATCTTCTCAAAATATTTTTTTTACTTGAACTCAAGGCCTGGCTGCTGTCCCTGAGCTCTTTTTCTCAAGGCTAGTGCTATACCAATTTGAGTCACAGGGCCACTTCTGGTTTTCTGGCCTTTTGGTGGTAAATCAGAGGTAAGAGTCACATGGACTTTCCTGCTCAGGTTGGCCTTGAACCATGGTTATCAGATCTCAGCGGGCTGAGTAGCGAAGGTCACAGGTATGAACCACCAGCACCACCCAGCTTGTTCTCAAAATCTTAATGCTTCATCCTTGTTTATTCTTGATGTATTTCTTTTTTTTAAATTATGAAAACAAAAGGAAGGCAAAAGTGAAAAGATATTAATGCTTTTCCCCAGGATAAAAGTTTCTGCCTGATCTTGTAAGCCAATATTCTGTTCATCTAACTCATCCAAGAATTATGTAGTTTTTTACTTTTTGTTTAATCAGATACTCAAATTCATATTTCTCTTTTGCACTTCTTTCTATATGACAAATGATTCACATTGAATAAATATTAATTTTGGAAAACCAGGAATTTGATACTTCTAACCCTCACCAGGAGGGTTAGAAGAGGAACAGTATGTCAATAATGTCATAAAAATGATCCGAAATTTTCTAATGAAATTATCTCATTTGTCAGATTAGACAAATAATGAATGTAACCAATCAAAAAATACTCCTGAAGAGATAAGTTCCAGTGGCTCAAACATGTTATCTAAGCTACTTGGGTGGCTGAGAACTGAGGACTGCAGTTCAAAAGCCAACCCAGATAGAAAAGTTAGTGAGACTCTTACCTAAATTTACCACCAAAAAGCCAGAAGTGGAGGTTTGGCTCAAGTATTAGAGAACTAGCCATGAGAGAAAAAGCTAAGTGACAAAGCCCAGGCCCTGAATCCTATCCTTAGTAAGAGGAAAGAAAGAAAAAGGAAGGAAGGAAGGAAGGAAGGAAGGAAGGAAGGAAGGAAGGAAGGAAGGAAGGAAGGAAGGAAGGAAGGAAGGAAGGAAGGAAGGAAGGGAGGAAGGGAGGAAGGGAGGAACGGAGGATGGGAGGGAAGGAGGGACTTTAAATGTATAAAGACAGAAATTAGTTTAAAAGATAGAAAAGGCATAGGATTTTTATACTTGATGAAACAAGATTGAAAAAGGAGCTCCACACTGATGCTAAATTTGATTCCATAGAAAAACCTACTACCAGCAACAAAGTCATTTCATTATCATAAAAGGATTAATTCATTGCAAGATGCTTCATTGATTATGAGCTAAATAATGGCTTCAAGATACAAGTAGCAAAACTACCACACTCTCAAAGAAGTAGACCAAATCCCTACTATTGTTAGAGATTCCAGCAAACATTCAAAACAAAATGCACAATTAATCATCAAAAATATTATCGGACCTTGAGAGCTTGTTTGGAGGTTCTAGCAGGGGAGCGTAGCTACTCCTATACCCTTGACCTAAGACCGGTCCTTCTCTATCGGGGATGGTCGTCCTCTTGGACCTAGCGCGCACCCGCGGGAGGGACGCAGGGACGCACATGGAGCGGTGAGGGAGGAAGGGGACACCCGCCTAGCCAGAATCAGCAGAATCAACCCTGGCGATCAATGGGGTGACAGATGTCGCAGCCAGATCGCCCTCACATCAGGCTGGGAAGGTGGCCCAGTGGTAGAGCGTTTGCCTTGCATGCATGAGGCTCTGGGTTCGATTCCTCAGCACCACATAAGCAAAAAGAAAAAAGCCAGAACTGGCGCTGTGGCTCAAGTGGTAGAGTGCTAGCCTTGAGCTGAAGAGCTGAGGGACAGCACCCAGGCCCAGAGTTCAGGCCCCACAACCAGACCTCCCCCCAAAAAAGTATGTGTGTATATGTATTATATATATATATATATATATATATATATATATATATATATATATATATAAAATACAGGATCTAGTTAAAATAATATAGTCCATGAAAAGTATTTTTATTGATCATAAAAAATTAAATCAGAAATTAATAACAATATAACTCTGGAAAAACTCAAAAATTTGAATACTAAATAGCAAAGATAAAAATAACTTTTGGTCATAAAGGTAATAAGTATGGAAACATTTTGAATGTAAGTTAAAACACATTAAAATAGAAATTACAGAATGTAGCCTCTACAGTAGTTTAACAAAAGTTTCTATCACTGAATGATTATGTGAAAGAGGTCTTTTTTTCACTATAATTTATTAGCATGCATCAACAATACCAGGAGATTTTCATTGTGATGATTTCATTGATGTATACAGTATGATATTAATTGGCATACAAAATATATTTTGAACTTTTGAAACTGAGTAACAGAAAACAATTGATTTTTAAATTGCCAAAAGGATTTGAAAATTAGTAACAAAGTATTAGTGCAAATAGAAAAATAAACATAGGACACAATAGACAGTATTGAGAGGCTTAATAGACATCCATTAAATTGCTAAGCTTAAATTTTCAATAATATATATTCCATAATATATAAAGGAACAGAAGTTCTTATTATTGATGAAAAGTGAAAAAATATACAAATTTTGTAAAAAATAATTGGCAGTTACTTAAAAGAGAAATAGAGGAAAGAGGATTTTTTGTGGGGATTTGTTAAGAATCTTGATTATTGACATTAAATATGCAACATATATACTAACAGACTTGTCAGACATTATCAAACGGCATAATTTATGGACCGTTTGCTCTGTATCAATAATACTTCAGTGAAATATTAAAAAGAAAAACTATGTAGCCAGAAGAGATGCATAAGAAGTAAAGGGAAAGAAAAAGAGAGAAAGAGGAGTGTCGGAGGGAGGTAAAAAGGGAGGGAGTGAGGGATTAAAGCTAGACGAGTAAGGTAGATGTTTAAACTTAACCCAGATAAGAAGATAGCTGGGATTTATGCAAGGGATAGCATATCTGAAGTTTTAAAGATACATATGTGAATGAAAAGTAACATAAAGTAACATAAAAGTAACATAAGTAACATAAAACCCCAGTGCTGACACAGTGCTGAACATTGTATGAACATAACTACAGCGTACATTGAAAGATGTTTATGCAGCACTCCTAACTTTATTTTCCATTCTAGGTTATTTGGTTCACAGAAAAATATTCTTACAGGCTAAGGGAACTCACAATGGTCTGCAGTTGGTTCAGTTGACGGACCTGAGTCATTAAGATCTTTCATAACATTTCCTGGTTTAATGATCTATAAAATAAATAGCACTATTTCAAAAATTTCCAAACATATTTATATCATATATAAAGCCACAACAATGGTAATTAAATCTTATATCAAAATATCAGCAAATATTTGTAAAAAGACAGATTGCTGTCAAAAGTCTATCTTTGTCAATGGCCATAGTTTCTTAGTCCATTTTTTTTCAAATTCTTTATTATGATTAAGTGATTACATAATTTCCCAAATTTCACTGTATTGTGGGATAGTGATGCTTAGTCCATTTTTTAAAGTCTTTAAGTAACATTTTGTTATGATGGTTCTATTTTGGCATTACTTTTTTATGCATAATGAGTCACATTAGCTTAAATCATTTTTAATAAGTTACTATTTGATATTATTAAAGTTTATGATTACAGGCACTTTCAACTTATAGGTTGTTACTTCTTTTGAATAAAATCAAGTTGTAACTGTTAAACTTAAAATTGAACTGGTAGACATGGTAGACATGGTAGACATAGTAACTACTGAAAGGCAGATTTCAAGGATCAAGTTTCATGGCCAGTACTGGCATAGAGTTCCATGCATTTCATCCAGTTGCTTGGAGATATGGTACAAAGCTGTCATCCAGCTATGACAATAGGTCAGTGGAGAGTGTACTTCTCATCCTGAGCACCACAAGTAAACACAAGAAATCATAGCTCACCACAGGCAAGCATAAAGCCAGGCCATCTCTCAGAAATAACCAATGTGAAAAAGGGCTAGGCGAGTTGTTCAACTGGTAGGGTAAATGCTTAGCAAAAATGAAACCTCAAGTTTAAACCATGTACTACCAAAAATATTGATGTTTCTTAAAAATTCCATGATTGATCAAGATGCAAATTCCTTGTACAAATAAAGATATAAAATTATAACAATAAAATAAAGTCTATTTTTAAACAAAAAAAATATACTACAGGCCTTTGTGTGGTGATTCACATGCATAGTACCAGCTATGAAGGAAGCAGAGATCTAGAGCATCCATGTGTGTGGCAACCTCTGGCAAATGGTCTAGAGGCTCCCATCTCAATAAATTAGCTCTACGTGGGTTTCCATGCCTGAACTCCCACCTCTGCAGGGGGCAGATAGAATTACAGTCTGAAGCAAGGAGGGACCAAAAAAAATGTCAACAAATACTAGTATTTGCCTTCAAAACCATTATTAAAAGCAGATATAAAAGAAATATAAATTTTAAAGATCATCTAGAAAAACTAGACTTTTTTAAAGAATCCATTTATCATTGCTAAAGAAAGAGTTGGAGGCAAAGTAATAAAACCCCATATTGTATAGATGAAGTACTTAGTTCTAGTCATCTGGTAAATGGACACAAAGTAATCAACTCAAGGTCTATATGTCCAATCTTTTGTTAATTTTTTTATTGTCACATTTCACATTCCTCTCTTCCCTTTACTCAGTGCAGCCCTGGTGAATCTAAGAAGCTGAGGATTCTCATCTGGAGAATCTGCTGCTTTAGTCTTTTTAGCCTCTCCAGCCCAACTTCAGAAATTGTGGTTGTAGCAGATACTCCAGGAAGGCCATTACTAGCCTTGCTTGTCCTGACCTTGGTGCATGTTTGAATCATTCATTCTTTCTGCACTCTATGCTGCAGATAAGTTGCACGAATGACCCCTGGGACTAGAAAGCATCTAAAATGGTTCATGTGCTGTTTACTGTATTCTTATACTGAATTTCAACAAAATATCAAATTTCCTGCTTCCAAACCTTTTCTCTTTCAATCACATGAGATCTTAGAGCCTTTCTGTCTCCTGCAGAGTGATTTCCTGGGATTTTTTTTTGGTCATAGGGCTTGAACTCTGGGTCTGGGTCTGTTCCTTAGCTCTTCAGCTTAAGGCTAAGCCTCTGCCACTTGAGCCACACCACCACTTCTGGTTTTCTGGTGGTTAATTAGAGATAACTTTCCTGCCTGGGCTGGCTTTGAACTGCAATCCTCAGATCTCAGCCTCCTGAGTAGCTAGGATTATAGGTGTGAGCCTCCGGCGCCCAGCTTCCTGGGAATTGTTATTGGCAGCAATATATCTTCCTTGGGATCATTTCTCTTGATGAATCCATATCCTTTGCTTACACTACAAAACTTCCTGGCTATGACCTATGCCTGCCTGCAAGCACCCATGAGAGACCACACAGGCCTCCACTCCAGGCATGATATCCCTGACATTAGTCTTGGATAGTCCAGAAACGAGGGAGTGGGCAGCAGAGTCTCAGCCCCACTGCTCAAAGCTGTGCTGCTACTGATTGGTGGTGCTGCTCCTTTACTTCCTCCCAAGATCTGAGGGACAACGGGCCTGGCACCTTGTGCATCTGTTCAGGGATCTCTGGGATCCACTCTGTTCCCACTATCTATCAAACAAAGTTCTTTTTATTATTGTTTAAATACCTTGTGCTTTTCTTTAGATGTTTTCCTTTTAAGTCTAAAAAGAACAGTAAAACATTATCAGGTAAAAATAAAATATATAAAATACAAGTAATATTGTCTTTTTCATCTAAAAATTGTCATAACTCACTTTTACTAGTGAAGTTTATAGGCTACTTAAAGTACATTTTCCAAAAATAAAGTTGATAGAAATATAAATGACAAAAATAATAGTACTGGACTGAATGCCTATATTAAGCATGAAGCCCTGAGTTCAAAGCCCAATACTATCCATCAACAACAAAATAACAACAATAGTGATAATAATTTCCAAACCTGGAGAAGAAAATCAAAGCATAAGGAAAACATACTGTTTCACTTGCATTATTTAATACAAATGAATCAGCATTTTTATTAGAAACCACAAACTTCTACAGATGCTAAATCTCATTGAACATTGTTTAAAAGCCCTCATATGAGAAACCACTTTTTAAACAATAGTATTTAGCATTCTTAGGACCTATTATGCAAGTACTATGCATTATTTTAAGCACTTTATAGCAAGTTGATGAGGTACATAATGTATGAGGAACACAAACATTTAGGCAAAGAAAATTAGGTAACATTCTAAGCCCATGCAGCTGTTCAGTGACCAAACCATGATTCAGACTCATGAATTCTGTCTTCATAACAAGTGTTTCACAATATGTTATGGGTTCACTATTCATTTAAGGGCTTTCAAGTGATGCAACAACAGCAAATGAATGAATCCATACTAGCTTTCCATTTGGGTTGTAACTACAATTACTGAACCTTGGAAATTTTGTCAAAGATTAAAAGACTTGTAAATTCAATAAATATTTATTACACATATTAATAACACTTATAAGAAAAAAGGATTTTATGTGTTGTAACTTTAATCCAAAGGAAATTTTTCTTTCACATTGCAACAGTTTTTAAATTGGATGTACATGGCCTTCCTTTATTCCAAGAATCAAAAATATTCAATTAATACCCCTGCTTTAGAGTGTCTTTTACACACCACAGCTACTGAGGATGATGCAGGAAATATACCAAGAATATTAAACTTTCCTAATTATGTTCTAGATTGGGCTTATAGATGAATTTTATTTTATTTTATTTTTGGTCTTGGGGCTTGAATTCTGGGCCTTGGTGCTATCCCTGAGCTCTTCAGCTCAAGGCGAGTACTCTACCACTTGAGCCACAGCACCACTTCCAGTCTTCTGGTGGTTAATTGGAGACAAGATTCTAACAGACTTTCCTGCCTGGGCTGGCTTTGAACCTCAATCCTCAGAGCTCATCCTCTGAGTAGCTGGAATTATAGGCATGAGCCACCAGCACATAGCTTTTTGGTTGTATTTTATAGCATAATTTTAAAAAACATTCTCCAGGGTATTTCAATTTTAGATTATCATTTGAATGTTCATTTACATTACTCTAGTCCATTTCTTATCCATTTCATAATTAAAACTTGTTATTTATATCTGACCAATATGAATGCATATGCATATAAACAAAAGCAGAAAGAATAATTCATTCTCTATTCATTCTCCAACATCATTACCAGGCCTTGTAATACTTGAACATAGAAATTAAATAAAAACTCATGTCCTTCTCTACTGAAGCATTTCCAACAGTATGCAAACATACTATCAAAGCTTCACTTTACAAAGCATCATCTCCCATAAAATTCACATTCATAGCCAGGTACTGGTGGCTCATGCCTGTAATCCTAGCTACTCAGGAGAGATATGAGGATTATGGTTTGAAACAATCCTGGAAAGAAAAAAAAAATCACGTGACTCTTATCTCAAATTAGACACCAAAAGCTAGAAGTAGAAGTAGAGCTTAAGCTGCAGACTGTTAGCCTTGAGTAAAAAAGGCTAAGCAAGAGCACAAGATATTGAGCTCAAGCCCCAACATTATTAGCACAATCAGATATTTCTCGAGCTGTTATACAGCTTTTATGATTGCTTGTTCCAGTCAAAATTCACTAAGGTACCCTCTAGATTCCCAGAATGACTTCTGTGTGTCTACTTTTCCATGCTTTTTTTGTCAAATTCAAAAGATCCATAACTTTCACACATTGATATAGGGCAGTCTTACCATTTTTTTTTCTTC
The DNA here is from genome assembly GCF_024711535.1 of Dipodomys merriami. Lineage (NCBI taxonomy): Eukaryota > Metazoa > Chordata > Mammalia > Rodentia > Heteromyidae > Dipodomys > Dipodomys merriami. The sequence continues at coordinate 22,524,570 of NW_027205603.1, forward strand.
AGATCACACCACTTTGTATATTTAAAAAAGAAAAATGATTATCATTAGCATGTCTTTGAATGGAAATAAAGTATTTAGAGGTTGTACCTTCCTTGATTTTGGTCTATTCTAATTGAACCACATCCATCCTTTATTTGTAATAAACTAACAGTGGCTGGAATGGACTTCCCATCAGTTCATGTGCTAGGAGATGATGTGGAGGCTGTGTTTTCATTTTCAATTTTCCTCACATGCCACGCAGGAAGATGTCTTAAAAATTAATTTAAATTTTTTTCTAATACTTCCACTGACAATGCTTTAAAAAATAAATCTTATAACATTCCAACTTATCTCTACCTTCATTCATTAATTCAAAACACAGCTATAAAGTAACAGCTACTAACTGAAAAATATATATTCCTTGGTTTAAAAGGAGAATCAATATATAATTGTGATAGGTGTTATATGATGTGCATATTAGATAGTTATGATTAAGAACATGAAAGGATTTACAAAAGAACAAAGAGGGTGCTTTCCAAAAGCTCCCATACTATAAGAAAAAAATATGGGAATAACCATTTTACTTAAAGACCAGATATAATTACTGTAATAAATTACTGATCTTACTATCCTAATAAATTTCTTCATGCTCAATCATTTCTTTTACTACTTCTTATAATTTAGTATCTCACTTCTTTCACTTCAGAAACCATAATATGCTTGAAAGATAAAAAAAAAGAGAATGTTTTATTGATGGTGATGGCAAATTTCTAGGAAGAGAAACTGGTTAATATTATATGAAAGGCACTTTTCATCTTTTTGCAATGTTTCCAGCAGAACATTTCTTTCCTACACTGTCATATTTATTCAAGTAAATGGACAATTTGTTTTTGCTTTTGTTTTTGTTTGTCCCAGTCCTGGGGCTTTATCTCAGAGCTTATGCTCTGTCTCTGGGCCTCTTTGTAGTCAAGGTTAGTGCTCTACCACTTGAGCCACAGCACTACCTCTGGCTTTTTCTGAGTAGTTTATTGGAGATAAGAGTCTCATGGACTTTCCTGCCAAAGCTGACTTCAAACAGTGATCCTCAGATCTCAGTCTCTTGAGCAACTAGGATTACAGGCATTAGCCACCAGCACCCAGCTTAAATAAGCAATTTGAATTTTTTTAAGTTACTACTTAAAAGCTGAGATATAATATATGTAATTACATAATAAGATAGTATATAATTATATAATATATAATATACTACCTTATATAATGTATATTATGTTACATATATAATAAAGTTATGTTATATATTATATTATAATAGTATAATATACAATTATATAAATAAGTATACATCATATATTCATATAACATATAATCCTAAATTTATGTATTTTTATGTAATATATAATATGTAATAATATATCATATATAATGTGTAATTATATATTATAAGTACTATAAAATATATCAGTATATGTTATTATATAATAAATAATACATAATTATATATCATATAATATATACTGTATTTACCTATCATATTATGTAACATAACATGGAATTATAGATTGTATAATTATATACTATCTTATATTATTTATTATATATTATATAATTACATACAATTATTATATGTTACATAAGTATTATATAATATATTACTTAATTCTATAATAAATAATATAATAATAAAAATGATATGTATATATAATAATATAATATATAATGTTATATTACAATATTGTAAAACATTGTACTAATGTTATAATAGTTTAATATATAATTATATACATAATATAAGGATAATGTATATTATATAATATGCAATATAATATCATATATAACAAATCATATGAGATAGCATATGATAAATTCATTTCAAATAAAATTGTTCCTCTTAAAATGCTATATCCTGAAAAGTAATTTACACTCTATAATAGGATTTTCAGATGTTTCTTTCAGAGTATAAGAATCTGTACATTGGGGCTGGGAAGGTGGCTCAGTGGTAGAGAGCTTGCCTTGCATGCCTGAGGCCCTGGTTCGATTCCTCAGCACCACATAAGCAAAAAGAAAAAAGCCGGAAGTGGTGCTGTGGCTCAAGTGGTAGAGCACTAGCCTTGAGCTGAAGAGCTGAGGGACAGCGCCCAGGCCCAGAGTTCAGGCCCCACACCGGACCCAAAAAAAAAAAAAAGAAAGAATCTGTACATTATTATAATTCATTACCATGGATTTATATTTGTTGTTCCACCATTTCCTTTCCATAACACTTTCACAAAAAATAGTAAGCATCTTTGGAATAATACAGAATATCATGATTTAGTTAATAAATAATATTACATTCAACAGAAATGTGGACACATTTTATCAATTTATGAGAGAGACACGTAATAATCTCAGGGTTGAGAAAATCCATGGAAGCATGGGCAAAGGTGACAAGGAGTTTTTATTGGGCTGTCTGTGACTGCCTTGACCTGGAACCGAGAGCAGCCCAACCTCCAGTAGGGAAGAGTTTATATGTGTCAGTACCACACACAAGTGGCAGATTACAGAAACTCAAAGATGACTAGGGATGGGAATATTCTTCAGCTTTGGTCAGGATCGGGCAGATAGCATTTTGGAGGCCAGAGATTTGGGATTGGAATTGGGTGTTATCAAGGATGAAAAAAAGCTGGATTATTAAAGATATAATCAGTATTCTCTTTAACTTTCTATTTCTTTCCAATTACTAACAGTAAATTAATACATACAAAATACAACTGTATCCATATCTTGAAAAGGTTTTCTGGATTCAAATGATTGCTTTACACTGCTGTAGTGGAATTTTAAATTAAAATAAGCTTTTTGAGAACAATGTACATATTGAACAAAATCCTTTTTAAAACTCTTATAGTTAGTTAAGAATTCTATTGGATTCAGTCATAATAAAGAATTAGAAACACAGAAAATTTATATAAATACTGGTCCCTGCAGCATTAATGGTAATTCAAGTGCATGAAAAGTAACTGGAACTTCTCATTCCTACATAAACAGACTCCTATATGCTGTTACTAGTCATGAAAATCATGATTTTGAAGCATATGAATTAATTTATTAACAGTATTGAGAGACAAAAACATGTCATATTATTTTCAAGATTTCCAATCTTCATAAAGCTAAGAAGTTTTCTCTGTGGTGTAACATCAAAAGGAAAGTCAGCAGTTTCAAAAATACATATTCACATGAGAATTTATATAAAATATAGTTCTAACATTTCTTCATAATACCTAAAATTGCAGAGCTTGTCCAATTCATTGTTTTCACTCACTGAATATAGATGCATTTTTGATAACCCTTTTCTCATCCCCTTGACCTTATGCTTCAATTTTTTCTTTTTCCCTGAAGGTACTTCACAGTGACTATTTTTATGTTTCATTAGTTTGTCACATGAAGGACATGCAGCCTTGAAATTCAGTGGGCAACCAGAATCTGTATCAAAGTACAAACACAGAAATAAAACTATTAGCATGTCTTGTAAATGAAATACTATATTTTTCATATTTACTTATCATGCACTGAATCAATCTAAGTTGAGTGACTATAATGTGGAATATATTGTGAGTGGATGCCACACTGCTTCTATTTACTTAAACATGTAATGAAAAAGCCAATCAAACAGCCAATATAAATTCAGATAGATGTTAAAAAAAAAAAAAAAAACAGAGTTCTGTGAATACCTAAGGGAATTTTATCTACAATGGACCCAAAAGGGCTGTACTAGGACAATTATAGTGACAAATGAAGAATAAGCAGGAATTATCTAGAGAGAGGGTAAAGATTCTTTAGTTAATCAAGAGAATTTGCTGAGACTAATTCACTTATGATTCTACTCAAGGTGGAGGAATAGGTTCTAATTTAAATTCCTACTGGAAACAACAAAAACACATGAAAAAATGTAATGGACATCAGACAATAAAGTGTAATCCTCAAGTGTTACTGCTTCCTATCAAGAGAGAGTTTCTAGACCCTATAGAAGACAAGGAATTGAATACTTAAACTGAGGTAATAAAGATGCGTCTAGTAAAATCAACATAGCTGTACACCAGGACAGAACATCAGAAAAAAGTAGTATATTGAAAAATCCTGGAGAACTTCAGAGAGCCTCCTCAAATAGCGATCTGTTTAACAATCAACAAGTGTGTGCCAGGAAAATATATAGGACTAATGAAAAAGATGATTTGAGATGATGAGATGAACTTGTGCCTAGTGCTCATACAGTGACTAGAAAGAGTGTCCATTCCTATTACTGGGCTGGACCAATTCCCATTTCACTGTACAATGGGAAGAGCAATAAGAAAGCCCTTAGAAAAAAGCCTATTAAGTGAAGTAACCCAGTCCCAAAGAAATTTAAGTCCCATGGTTTCCCTTATTTGCAATAATTAGTATACATAGAAAATAACTTATCATGGGTGGGGGGAGGGGGGAGGCTGGGAAGGGAGGTGAAGGGTAAACAAAGGAGGAGGCTGCAATGCTTGGTAAGAAATGTATGCATTATCCTGCCCATGTAATTGTAGCCCCTCGGTATAGTATGCTCTCAAATAAAATAAAATTAAATTAAAAAAAAAAGAAAATAACTTATCAGATGAGCTGAAAGCTCAAAAACCATTTACAAATAACCATATACTAAGTGAAATGAACCCCAAGATATGGACACAAGAGGACTGTCTTTATTTGTTTTAAGTGTATCATGTGATTTTAATTTTGTTGTTTCCTTTGCATGTTCTTTTCCCTAAGGCATATTCCCCATCGTCCCTGTACTAGATTTTGGTATCCTGCATCTTGCATATACATTTGTCTAATCTGGGGAGGAGAAGGGGAATAACAAAATGCTGAAACTAGAACACAGGATGACCCATTGCAACAAGGATACCCACAGGACAGTATATTGGAAACGAACTTTACAACTTGGGGGGGAGGAAGAGTGGGGGAGGTGAGGGAAGGAAGGAATAGTGGGACAACGAGGAAGGGAGGAGGTAACAATGACAGACAAGTAATGTACTCATTGCCTTACTCATGTAACTGTAACCCCTCTGTACAGCATCTTTACAATAAAAATAAGTAAATATAAATAAATAATAAATAAATTTTTGTCATTCAGGTGGGTAGCATTCTAGCCAAATCTAGCCCAGCCCACACAGCTGGCGAACACCTTGGAATTAGAAAATAAAAATTTTCTAAAATCTCACTGGAAAAAAAAAACAAAAACAAAATAAAAATCCCAGACAGACCTTAAAAGCCAGCAGTGTTTCTAGGCTCGGATGAGCGTAGGAACTCAGGTGCTAGCCACCCATCCATATCTGGGAACACTACTGATTCCAGATATGCCACAGTGGCACCCACACCCAAGTGCTCTGAAGAGTCTAGGCTGTATTTAAGAGCCATCCCTACACGTGAGCTAAAGAGAACCCCGCCCCAGTAAATACCTGTCAATATTATAGGAGAAGATAAGGGAACCATTGGGGTACCTAGGCACAGGCCAAAACTTCCTAAATAAAGATCCAGAATCACAACAGATCAAAGAAAGGCTGGATAAATGGGATTGCATCATACTGAAGAGTTTCTACAAGTCAAAGGACATAGCTACCAAGATAAATAGAAAGTCCACAGATCTTTACTAGATATTCATCAGACAAGGGCCTCATATCTAAAAAATATTTAGACCTCAAAAAATTATACCCCCAAAAAACAAATCCTCAAAAAATAACCCAATTAATAAATGGGCTAAAGACTTAAAGAGAAACTTCTCAGAAGAAAAAATAAGAATGGCTACTAAATACAAGGAGAAATGTTCAATATCTCTGGCCATAAAAGAAATATAAATCAAAACAACATTGAAATTCTGGGCTGAGAAAGTGGCTCAGTGGTAGAGAGATTTCCTCGCATGCATGAGGCCCTGAGTTGGATTCCTTAACACCACATAAACAGAAAAAGCCAGAAGTTGTGCTGTGGCTCAAGTGGTAGAGTACTAGCCTTGAGCTGAAGAGTGGAAGGACAGTACCCAGGCCCAGAGTTCGAGCCACATAACCAACAAAAAAAAAAAAATGGGAGTCCACATTACCCCAGTTAGAATGGCCATTATTAAGAAAACTAACTAGGGAGTTCCGGGAAGAGGGCGGAGGAGAAGCTGGAATCTGAACAAGCTCTCGCATAGAAAGCAGTTTTAGAGTTCCAGTGAACAGTCCTAAGCCAGAGAATCACACCAAGTGTGCCATCACCGGACAGAGAGTTAGACAAGAGAGGGGAAGCCAAGACAAGGAGACACATCTGAGCGCCTGCGAGCAGCCGCCACGGCGGCTGCAGGGTCGCAGAGCGACCGCAGCCGCGGCCATACCTGAGCGCTCACACAGAGAGTCCAGGACGAAGGAGCCAGATGCAGCGGATGAGAGGATTCTACTCAACACCAGCAAGAACCAACAAGGAGCGGACATCTTCATCCTGCAGTTTGCAGACCAGAGACGACCCAGGATCCAAGACTCAGCGTGAGTACAAGCCCGACGTCCTCACTCCTTCTCAGGGAGCAGAGGAGGGAAGGCCACCCCTCCCCCCCCAGCACCAGTGATCTCCATCTTGGATACCGACAAAGCTCGGAGGAGCTGACAGCTCCAACTCAGGCCTTGGAATAAAACGAGTCATTTAGCAGGTCACAAGAACTTAACGGTGAAGTGACCTGCCAGACTCAGCTCCATCCAGGGAAAAGTCACCCAGCTCAGGCGCCAGCCATTGGAGTGGCTTTCCTCACTGGGTAACCAGAGCCAGAGGCTGCCCCTCCCTCTAGCAGCCTCAACAATCAATTGAAAAACAGAAACCCTGAGAATGGCTCCAGGTTGGGCTCTGTGAGTTTTTTCACAAAATAGCCCCAGGGAAATGCTACTGTTTGTTGAAAGGACTCAACTCTACCAGAACCTAGCCTCATCACCCCTCCTTTGTGATTCTCAAAGCAGATCACCCTCCCATTAAACTAACCTGGGAGGGGGGATCTCAAAATCTTGGGTAAAGCAGAGCATGTTTCTGCCTGTTCGAACAAACTGACTTAAGAAACCAATCAAGCCACAGGACCTCAAGCTGACCAGAGACTCCAACAAGAGGCTGGTTACAGAAAAAAGGGAGATACAGGATTCTTCCCACCCCCTCCCAAGAAAATAAAAAAAAAAAAATCAAAGAACTTTTTTTGTTTCTTCTTCTTCTTCTTTTCTTTTTTCTTCTTTTTTTTTTTTTTTTGGTACCTTATATATATAAAAAAAAATTTCCCATTGTTGCAGCAGGTCCACCTGAATCCTTAAACGACTGTTTGTCCCCATCTCCTCCATATGTTATACTGACATCAAATATAGTGAAAGCAGGGGTTACACTGTGGGGGAGGGACATACAAAGCAACAAAGAAATAATCTTATAAATGCGTTAGAAACACATGCATGAAAGAAACGAAAACATTAAAATACATATTTAAGGGTTCATTTTCCTAACATCACATTATCTGACCTTTTCTGCTTGACTCATACCTATACAAGATATTGCAAATAAGGGAAACCATGGGACCTATGTTTCTTTGGGCCTGGCTTATTTCACTTAATATAATTTTTTCCAAACCTTTCCATTTCCTAACAAATGGGGAAATGTCATTCTTTCTGATGGAGGCATAGAATTCCATTGTGTATATATACCACATTTTCTTGATCCATTCATCTACTGAGGGGCATTTACAATGTCAGTGTGGGGGGGAGAGGGGTATGATTGGGTGGGGGGGCGGGGGGAGGCTGGGAAGGGAGGTGAAGGGTAAAAAAAGGAGGAGGCTGCAATGCTTGGTAAGAAATGTATGCATTATCCTGCCCATGTAATTGTAACCCCTCTGTACAGTATGTTCTCAAATAAAATAAAATTAAATTAAAAAGAAATAGTTTTCTTTGATATTAACTTTAAGCAGTGTTTAAAGTTTAATTAAATGTTACCATTATACCCACTGCCTTTCCCACTGAGCTTCCTGATATTCTTTGTGAATCATTAACATGTTGTGTTCTCTAAAAACACCACTTTGTTTTTCATATTTTCAATAGGACATTGTATTTCAATTCATTAATCAATTTCAAATAGAAGATCTGTTGATAAAAATGCACAAGCAAGAATAATTTATTTTGTTTTAGGGAAAAGATAACAATAAACTGCTTTGGACTAAAAAAAAAATTTCGGTTTCTAAAACTTTTATTAATCTTTAATTTTTGCCTTTTTTGAAAAAATAATAGTTTTCCAGTAACTTTTTTTCCTTCTTATAATTTTTATTTTAGGAATATGTGAATGCGCGTTTTCCTTTCTTTTCTTGTCTTCTTTCTCTTTTTCTTTCTTTCTTAATTATCTTTTTGTTTTTTGTCTAGCTCTACTGAACTTCTGATCTTTTTTTTCTCCCTTTCTTATCCTTTTCACCTATTCCTCTCTTTTGTTCTTCTGTATGTGACTTAACCCTTGTCCTGCACATCCTCAGATAAACCCATAGTTAACTAATAGACCCTATCCCCCATTGTGTACACACTTAATCCACAAATTTATTACTCAATCCAAAACCTCTGAGACTTAAATTCCTTAATAGCAGTATTACCTCTTTATACCTATATAATATTTTAAGCATTTTTTCAAGTTTTTCACATCTCCTCTATCTCCCTCCTGTTTTCTCAATATATTCACATTCCTCTCTACATAGATGGTCTTTCAATCTCCATAACTACATTAATTTTTACGTTTCTATTTTTTTTTCTGGTCTCTTTTCATTTCCCTTTCCCTTTCTTCTTTTTCTCTCTCTCTCTACTTGCATCCTACCCAACCTATTTCCTGCATTGGGATTAGGACATAGTTAACTCTCCCTGTGCCTCCCCACACCAATCTATCCCTATTTTTTACCCACATATCTCCCTAACCCTAAAAATTTCTGGTTTTCCAAATTCTTCTCTGCGGTTCGAAGCACATTAACATATAGTTGTTTGATGTTGAATAGATGTATCTGTTGAACTAGCTTGTATCTGTAGACTATTGACTGTATAAATGTAAACGTTGGTTGATGGTTGCCTTAAGATAGTGTTCTAGCACAAAACTGGTGCTATTTTCATCTCAAATGGGCAGAGTAAGCCGGAAAAACACAAGAAAAATGGCAAATCCGGGTATCTCAAGTCCCAATCTTGATAATCAGGGGTCAGAACAGATAATGAACAATCCAGAGGAGAGTTCCCAAATAGCTCTACAAACACTGGTGGCAAACATGATAAATGAGAAGTTTGACAACTTACAAAGGACTCTGTATGAGTGTGATAGGGAGAGAGAGGAGGCATCCCAAAAGTTTATACAGGAATATCATAAGCGTGAGGAAGCTACTCAAAAACTGATACAGGATTTGCGTGAACAACTTGAGAATACTCAAAGAGAACGGAGGAATGGCGTGAGCAGGCTGAGAACACTCAAAGAGAACTGCAGGAATCCCACGAACGGGAGGAAGCTAATAAAAGAGTAATTCAGGAATTGAGAGACCAGGTAGAGAATACACAAAGATCACTAAAGTCATTCATGGAATCCATTAACAAAGAGCTGAAGGAAGTCAGGGAGACCACAAAGGGAATGCTGAATGGAACCCAACAGAAGGAATGGGAGTCCAAAGAAACCATAACCAATCAACTAAGTGATTTGAGAACAAACAATGAACACCAAATTAAGGAAGTAAAGAAATTCATACAAGACCTAAAACAGAGCTTCAACAAAGAACTTGAAGCCATCAAAGCTGACCAATTAGAAGGAAAAGAGATAAAAACAAAGTAGAGAGTCTTGACAGCAGGTTAGACCATGCAGAAGATCGAATCTCAGGGATTGAAGACAGCCTAGATATTATAGAGAAAGAACATACAACCATCCAAGACAAGTCCAAGAAATATGATAGATCTATCCAACACCTGGAAGACACCATCAGAAGGCCTAATCTAAGGATAATGGGTGTAGAGGAGCACCTAGAAACAGAAGTTAATGGTCTAGGAAATTTGTTTAATAGGATCCTAGCAGAAAACTTCCCAAACATAAAAAAAGATAGGCCTATTCAGATACAAGAAGCTTTTAGAACCCCAAATAGACCAGACCAGAATAGGACATCCCACCGACACATTATAATCCACACAGGATCAACTCAGACCAAGGAAAAGATCCTTAAAGCTGTCAAGGAGAAAAGGGTAATCACCTATAAAGGGAAAACAATTAGAATCACCTCAGATTTCTCAGCAGAGACAATCAAAGCAAGAAGAGCCTGGAATGATGTATGCCATGCCCTAAAAACAAACAACTATCAACCAAGAATACTGTACCCAGCTAAACTCTCCTTCATAACTGAAGGCCAAATAAAAACCTTCCATAGCAAAGAAAAATTGAAACAATACATCTCCACCAAACCAGCCCTACAAAAGATTCTTAAAGATGTCCTACACATAGAAAACCAACAAGACCACAACAAAGGCCAAGAAACTGCACCCAAACTGAGAATCCAAGAACCATAGGAAGAACCCAGTTTTCACAGCCCCCAAGAAGCTGGATAACATGTCAGAAACTCCCAAGTACGTCTCAGTCCTATCTCTTAATGTTAACAGACTGAACTCTCCAATTAAGCGACATAGACTGTCTAGTTGGATTAAAAAAACAAGACCCTTCTATCTGCTGCCTGCAGGAGTCACATCTTGCCCGTAAAAACAAACACATTTTCAATGTTAAAGGCTGGAACAAAATCTACCAAGCAAACGGCCCCCATAAACAGGCGGGAGTTGCAATCCTAATATCAGATAAAATAGACTTCAAATTAAAATTCATGAGAAGAGATAAAGAAGATCACTACATACTAATTAAAGGATCTCTCCTTCAGGAGGATATTACAATTCTAAATATCTATTTGCCAAACAATGGAGCACCCAAATTTATCAAAGAAACACTACATTCCCTCAAATCCCATATAGATCCAAAGACATTAATTGTTGGGGATTTTAACACACCACTCTCCCCACTAGATAGATCAACTCGGCAAAAACTCAACGGAGAAACCGCAGATCTAAACAACTGCATAGATCAACTAGACTTAACAGACATTTCACCCAGCAGCATCAGAATACACGTTTTTCTCAGCAGCACATGGAACGTTTTCTAAAATAGACCACATTTTAGGCCACAAAGCAAACTTGTCTAAATTCAGAAACATTGAAGTTATACCTTGCATTCTCTCTGACCACAAGGGAATAAAATTAGAACTCAACACCAAAAGCCACCAAAGAAAGTCCGGTATCACATGGAGGCTGAACAACACACTGCTGAATCAAGAGTGGGTCATGGAAGAGATTAGAAAGGAAATTAAAATGTTCATGCTATTCAACAAAAATGAACACACAAATTACCAGCTCCTCTGGGACACAGCAAAGGCAGTACTCAGAGGCAAGTTTATAGTTCTGAGCTCCTACATCAACAAATTGGAGAGATCTGAAACTAGCAATTTAATGACACATCTAAACCTCCTTGAAAAAGAGCAGCAAGATAAACCCCAATCCAGTAGACGGAAAGAAATAATCAAAATTAAATCAGAATTAAATGAATTAGAATCCAAAAAAACTATAGAAAGATTCAACAAAACAAAGAGTTGGTTCTTCGAAAAAATTAACAAAATTGACAGACCCTTAGCAAATCTTATCAGAAAAAGAAGAGAACACACCCAAATTAATAAACTCAGAGATGAGAATGGAAACATCACCACGGAAACAACCAAGATTCAGAACATTATAAGGGAATACTTCTCAAAACTTTATGCTAATAAGTTTGAGAACTTGACAGAAATGGACCTTTTCCTAGCAAGTATTGGCATGCCAAAACTAAACCAAGATGAGTTAAACCAGCTTAACAGGCCCATATCAAGCATTGAAATAGAAACAGCAATAAGAGACCTCCCAGCTAAGAAAAGTCCAGGACCAGATGGTTTTACAGCGGAATTTTACTAGGCCTTCAAAGCAGAGCTCACACCAATACTCCTCCAACTCTTCAATGAAATTGAAAGAGAAAGCTCACTACCGAACACATTCTATGAAGCCATCATAACCCTCATCCCAAAACCAGGCAGGGACTCATCAAAGAAAGAGAACTATAGACCCATTTCTTTGATGAACATTGATGCAAAACTTCTCAACAAAATTTTGGCCAATGGACTTCAACAATTCATCCAAAAAATCATACACCATGATCAAACAGGATCCATTTCAGGGATGCAAAACTGGTTCAATATACGCAAATCAATTAATATTATTCATCACATCAACAGGAGCAAGAATAAGAACCACATGGTTATCTCAATAGATACAGAAAAAGCATTTGACAAGATCCAACACCCCTTTATGATGAAGGTTTTGGAAAAACTAGGAATCCATGGAACATTCCTCAATAAAATAAAGGCGGTATATGACAAACCTACAGCCAGCATTATACTCAATGGTGAAAAACTAAAGCCATTTCCTCTTAACTCAGGAACAAGACAAGGGTGCCCACTCTCTCCACTTCTCTTCAATCTAGTATTAGAATGCCTTGCTACAGCAATAAGACAAGATGCAGACATAAAGGGGATCCAAATAGGAAAAGAAGAAATAAAACTCTCCCTCTTTGCAGATGACATGATCTTGTATTTAAAGAATCCCATAGACTCCACTCCCAAATTACTCAAGCTGATTCAAAACTTTGGCAAAGTAGCAGGTTATAAAATTAACCCCCAAAAATCAATGGCTTTTCTGTATGCCAACAATGAGAAAAGTGTGGCTGAAATTAGGAAAGCAACTCCATTTGTAATAGCCCCACAAAAAAATAAAATACCTAGGAATTAACTAAAGAAGTGAAGGACCTCTATGATGAAAACTTTAAAATCTTAAAAAAGGAAATCAACACAGAACTTAAAAAATGGCAAAACCTCCCATGCTGCTGGATTGGAAAGATTAACATGGTGAAAATGGCAATACTTCCAAAGGCTATCTACAAATTCAACGCAATACCTATCCAAATTCCAACCTCATTCTTCAAGGAAATAGAAGAGGCAATCCAAAAATTCATATGGAACAATAAAAGACCACAAATAGCAAAAACGCTCCTCAATGGAAAGAACACTGCTGGAGGAATATCAATACCAAACTTCAAACTCTACTTTAAAGCCATAGTAATCAAAACAGCTTGGTATTGGCATAAGAACAGACCTCAGGACCAATGGAATAGAATTGAAAACCCAGAAATGAACCTACAGACCTATAGCCATCTAATCTTCAATAAGGGAGCTAAAACAATAGAATGGAAGAAAGACAACCTCTTCAGTAAATGGTGCTGGCAAAATTGGTTAACTACATGTAGAAAACTTAAGCTAGATCCTTATATATCACCCTGCACCAGAATCAACTCCAAATGGATCAAAGACCTTGAACTCAAAGCAGACACTCTGAAAACATTACAGGATGGAATAGGAGAAACCCTAGGTCTCCTTGGCACAGGCTGAAATTTTCTGAATAGACACCCGGAAACACAACAAATCAAAGAAAGGTTGGACAAATGGGATTGCATAAAGTTGCAGAGCTTCTGCAGGGCAAAGGACATAGCTAGCAAGATCAATAGAAAGCCCACGGATTGGGAGAAGATCTTTACTAGCCATACAACGGACAAGGGTCTCATATCTAAAATATACTTGGAACTCAAAAAATTAAACCCCCCAACAACAAATCCTCAAAGAAACAACTGCCCAATAAATAAGTGGGTGAAAGACTTAAAGAGAAGCTTCTCTGAAGAAGAAAGAAGGATGGCCAATAGTCACATGAAGAAATGTTCAACATCCCTAGCCATAAAAGAAATGCAAATCAAAACAACATTGAGATATCACCTCACTCCAGTTAGAACGGCAAAAATCAAGAACTCTAACAACAACAGATGCTGGAGGGGATGTGGACAGAAAGGAACCTTACTTCATTGTTGGTGGGAATGTAAACTTGTTCAACCACTTTGGAAAGCAGTATGGAGGTTCCTCAAAAAACTTCACATAGAACTCCCCTATGACCCAGCAATCCCACTTTTGGGCATTTACCCAAATGTTTACAAACAAGACCACACTAAAGCTACCAGCACAACTATGTTTATTGCAGCATTATTTACCATAGCTAAGATATGGAACCAGCCCAGATGCCCCTCAGTAGATGAATGGATCAAGAAAATGTGGTATATATACACAATGGAATTCTATGCCTCCATCAGGAAGAATGACATTGCCCCATTTGTTAGGAAATGGAAAGACTTGGAAAAATATTAAGTGAAGTAAGCCAGGCCCAAAGAAACATAGGTCCCATGGTTTTCCTTATTTGTAATATCTAGTAGATGTATGAGTCAAGCGGAAAAGGTCAGATAATGTGATGTCAGGAAAATGAACCCTTAGGTGTGTATTTTAATGTTTTTTTCTTTCATGCATGTGTTTCTAACGCATTTATAAGATTATCTCTTTGTTGCTTTGTATGTCCCTCCCCCACAGTATAACCCCTGCTTTCACTATATTTGATGTCAGTATAACTTGTGGAGGAGATGGGGAAAAACCAGTTGTTTAAGGATACAGGCGGACCTGTTGCAACAATGAGAAGTACAAGTTGTCATCTCCAAAACTAGATTTGCAACGTCGGTGCGGGGGGGGTGGGGTGGGGGGGTGGGGGGGGAAGGAGAAAGATTGGGATTGGGGGGAGGGGGGAGGCTGGGAAGGGATGTGAAGGGTAAACAAAGGAGGAGGCTGCAATGCTTGGTAAGAAATGTACGCATTATCCTGCCCATGTAATTGTAACTCCTCTGTACAGTATGTTCACAAATAAAATTAAATTAAATTTTAAAAAAAAAAGAAAGATAACTAACTATAAGAAATGGTAGTGTGGATGCAGCCAAAAGGGAACTCTACTACACTATTGGTGAGAATGTAAACTAGTTCAACCACTCTGGAAAGCAGTATGGAGGCCCTCAAAAGACTAAACATAGCGCTTCCCTATGACCAGCAATCCCACTCCTGGGCATTTATCCAAATGACCACAAACCAGCCTGCACTAATGCCACCAGTACAACCATGTTCATTGTAGCAATGTTTACCATATGTAAGATATGGACTCAACCCACATGCTCCTCAGTGGATGAATGGATCAAGAAAATGTAGTGCATACACACACACACACACACACACACACACACACTCACACAAAATGGAATTCTGTGCCTCCATCAGAAAGAACAACACTGCCCCCATTTGTTAGGAAATGGAAAGACTTGGAAAAAAATATATTAAGTGAAGTAAGCCAGACACAAAGAAACTTAGGATGCATGATTCCCCTCATTTGTAGTAATTAGAGTATACAAGAAAGCAAATGGATGGTACTAGACAAAAAAAAATTATACTTGGACATGATATTAGGCAGGACTCTAAACATTCACACAGTGAAACCAAAGGAGGATATTCTTAGGAGAGGCTCAATAGCTATTGCATATTATCACATAAAATGATGTTTATCAAAATTAACTTCAAGAAATGGAAAGAAGAGGTTTATTTTATTTTTTGTGATTTTTTTGTTTTGTTTTTCACCTTTTGTTGCTCCTTTTGATTTCTGTACCCTTTGTCTTGTATGTAAGTGTATCTGATTTGGGGAGGGGAAGGGAATACAGAAACTGTGAGGAAAAGGGTGAACTAATTCAGCAGTGATACTCACTAGACACTAGACACTACACTGGAAACAAACTATACAACTTTGGGGGAGGAGTTTGAGAGGGAAAAAATTGGGAGAAAACCAGGAAAGAGGTTACATTGCTCAAAAAAAAAGTACTCATCCCCTGACCTATGTAACTTTAACCCCTCTGAATATCACCTTTACAATAAAAAATAAATCTAAAAACTTATCATTCTTTACAGAAATAGAAAGTCTATCTAAAAGTTCATATGGAGGCACAAAAGATCAAACAGACAAATTAATCCTCAGGATAAAAAATATGTCAACTATAAGTAAATTTGTAAAAACAGAAACAAATTTATAGTCTTAGCCAAAATATATGACCTAAAACAAGTCTGATAAAATGTAGAAAAGTATATATAAAATATATATAAATATAAAATATTACTGAGAAAAATAAATGGAACCTATGTAAATACAAACAGACTCAAAGTACAGATTCCAAGTATTTTCATTTAGATGATAAAATGTACCTCAATCTAACAACTAATTCCATAAGGATTAGAAAACTTGTTTTTATTTGAAAAGCAGATTCTAAAATTCCTATGGGGTATTAGAATTATAGCTCAGTGTAGAAGCCCTTAACTTGCATATACAGACCTGGGCTTTAATTTCTATCCTTGACAAAAGAAAGATCATATGAAAACGAAACAGCCAAACCAACAAGAAAAAAAAACAAAATAGGAGGCATAGGAGTGTTTGTTTTACATATTAACCTAAAATTTATCAAAGGTTTAAAGCAAAATAAATAAATGAATGGAAAATATTAAAAGACCACAGACAAATAGCTAATTTATTTTTTGACAAAAATCACAATGATATTGGAAAGAAAGATGCCTTTTCAATCACTGATGCTGTAAAAACTAGTCAACCATATCCACAAAATGAACTAAGATCCATACCTGAAGCCATATATAAAAAAGAATTCAACTAAATCATAGATCTAAATATGACTGAAAAGTTAAACACTTCTCAAAGCCTAAGAGAAAAATCTTTGTGATCCAGCATGGGTTAAAATCTTCTTAATGATGACACCCCAAAATATAAAAGTATATAAAGTGGCCTTCATCAAAATTTTAAATTGCTACACTTCAAAAGCTATTATTAAGAGGATTAAATGCCAAGTATGTTAGTCAATGACTGCAACTGCACCTACTCAGTGAAGGCGACCTGGGCAAAAGTTAACAAGAACAACCTATGAACAACCTATGTGGTATACTAGAATCTGTGGTCCAAGCTGTTCAGAAGCATATGTAGGAGGATCACAGTCTGAGACCACCACAGGGCAAAGATATGAAAATATCTAAATGAAACAGGGTTTGGGCCTTGATACAAGTGAAAAAAGTGCCAGCCTAGCAAGTATAGGGCTCTGAGTTTTCAAATGTCATTATCATCAAGAGAAAAGAGCATAAATTGTGATGTGGATAAAATAAAATCAAATGTATAAAATGTCAGCATACTACTTAGGGTTTCACAAATTAGGAATGTTGTATAATACATGTAATAAAATTACCAATGCACAAGACAAAATGATTTTAAAAACAGCTCTAGATCTGAGGCTTAGTTAAAAGTAGTTAACTAGCATGTGTTAAGACTCTGAGCTGGATCCTTGTAGTGAAAAAAAATACATAACCACAGCAACAAAAAGAGGAAAATATTCAAGGTACAACCCGGGGAAATCATTCTAAAAATATTGCTGATAAGGCAATGGTATTTGAAAGCGTAATGAACTGTTGAAATTCAACAAAAAGCAAATAACTGATATGTTAAAGGGCAAGAGGATTTGAAAAGACCATCATCAAAGACCTGCCAAAGTAAAATAAGCACATGAAAAGATGATCAGCATTACTAGCCAAGAAAGAAATATGAATACTATGCACTGACTAAAATTGCTAAAATTAAAATAATTGTTTATATTGTAGAAGAAAACAAGGAATTGGAATTCTCATGTGCTATTTGTATAAATGGAAAATGATATATAATACATTAAAGATCCATTGGGTCCTTTTATTGTTTTGGAGATACTGGCCATTTCACTTGCTTGCAGGCTCTCTACCACTTGAACCATGCCACCATCCTTTTCTTTTGTCATTTTTTTGTCATTTGTGGGGCCTGACTTCTGGGCCTGGGCACTGTCCCTCAGTTCTTCAGCTCAAGGCTAGCACTCTACCACTTGAGCCACAGCACCACTTCTGGCTTTTTCTGCTTATGTGGTGCTGAGGAATGGAACCCAGGGCCTCATGCATGCAATGCATGCACTCTACCACTGAGCCACCTTCCTAGCCCCTTGTCATTTTTTATTGAATAGATTACATGCTTTTCCTTACACTACAGTGAAATCCTATTTATTTTTCCCATATACCTGGATGATAGCCAAGTACCAACACACCAAATATTTTGGGGGTTAAAATGAGGCCTTGCAAAATCTTCTGCTCTGGATGGCCATCCAGCTAGGATTAAAGATATGAGCCCAAGTGCTAACCAACTTGGCAATTTCTTATTAGGACAGTATAAAATGTGGTGAAGAGTCTGTGAGTGATTAATTTAACTATTGGTTCAGATGGTTAAGTATATTTAACAAGTATGTCAAACCAATCAAATGGTACGCTTTCCAATTGTGCAGTGTTTCATATATCAATCTAACTCAGTAAAACTACCAAAAAACAAAACATGCTGTTCTAAAAACCAAAAACAAAAATCTAAGAAGTAGCTAGGGCAGAGTAAGATATACAGGATGAAGCTAAAGGAAAGAGATATTTAACCTTAGAGAAATAAGAACAGGTAGCTGTGAGTTAGAATGATCAGATCTGAATTTTTAATTCAAAAATACAGTTGCAAGTAGATCAGAGTTCTAGGAGGAGAAGAAACATGGGACATAGTTTAAGCTTACCACAGTATTCCAGGCAGAAACAATGATAAGCTGATCTTATCATGGAAAAGACACAGGAGAGAAGCAAAGTCAACAAAAAGCTTGAGAATGACACACTAAGAAACCTACAGTGGGAATCATCATGTCTTTTTGGCTGACAGTTTATAGTAGCCCTCTATTCTATAGAGAGTGTATTTTTAACATGAATCTCACTATAACGTATCAGTGTTCTGTGACTCAGTGCTAAGTGACATGTTCAATTAGTAGTGAAATATGCAGAGAGGCCTTATATGCATGCAGAAGACCTAACTGAACATCATCCTAAATTGTTCTGCAACCACTACATATTCTGAATATTGCAATGAGACTACTCACAATCATCTGTTTCTGTTTCACATGACAGAGCTAAATCATCATGGTCTTCCAGAGAATGTATTTGTTTTCTGACCTGAAAAATAAATAATACTATTTTTAAAGGCTCTCAAATAGTAAAAATAAATAAATACTAAAGGTACAGAAGTTTAAGTAGGTAGGATATGAAAAAATACAGAAGCACCATGACTTTTGAAAGTAATTAATTTTTGTCAAATGAACCCTTTATCAGTAATTCTTAAGCACTTTTTCCATGAAAATTGATTCACATTGACAGTTTTTCACTTTATCTTTTCCATTAGATTTTTAATTTTTATGGTAGATTAAATTATTTTTATAAAGTACCATTCAATAAAATAGCATTTTCTTTAAAATCTGTAATCACAAGTACTTTCAGTTTATCTATAGGAAAAAAGGCAAGTTTAATTTTTGAAATTAAATTTTGTAAAAATTTCAACTTGCACAGACATGAAACAATTTGGAAACCTGTAAGGGCATGTTGTTGAACACTATGCTTGAAAAAGAATAATCTTTCATAACAGATGTTTAGGTAAAAAGAATGAAACTCCATGCTGTATAGGTAATGGAGATAGTTCTAGTAAGTTAGTTGATCCTATGGCACTGAAGATCTTCAGGTCCAATCTTTTCAATGTAATTTTATATTATTTTCTTTCTGGTGATGATGAAACAGGATGGTGGTAGGATCCAGGAGATCTGCATTTACTCAGCCCTGCTATGCTGTGCCTGGGAAACTGAAGAATTCTCAGATGCAAAAAATGCTGCTTTAGTCCCTTTACTCTCTTGTGCTTTACCTAAAGTATGTCTGCATTGCTGATTCAAGTTGTGGTGAACCTGACTTTGAGTTCAGCAACCTTTCGGTCTATTGACTGATGTTCCTCATGCTCTGCTGCCTTCTTCTCTGAGCTGCCTTTGACAAGAAGTAGCGAGAAGACCCACAGAAGCACATGTTTGGCCTCGGAGTCCTATCTTGATCTGCAGCATCATGGCTGCCAATACTCTGGTGGTGAATGTTAGAATATGCCCATAGGGTCACAGCAGAAAGAACAATCAGGTTGGTGGGCCCTTATCAGCCTTGTTTTTCCTGGCTTGAGAATGCTCTACAATTGCTCCTTCTTCCCTTCTCTCACTATTCTGCTAATTCTACAGGTAAGTTGCATAGATGACCCCCGTTGTTAGCTGGACAGTATCTACAATTATTATGATGGTTCATATTTACTGCTTTGAACTGAAACCCTAGAAGAACATGTCAGGTTTGCTGCTTCTACACATTTTCTCCTTTAACAACATTAAACCCCACAATCTCCCTGTTTCCTGCAGGATAAAGTGATTGCCTGGGAGTTAACTCTTTTGGCAGCAGTGTCTTCTTTGGCATCTTTCCTCTTAAATACAACATAGCCATGTCTTTTTTTTTTTTTTTTTTTTTTTTTTTGCCTGAACTCTGGGCCTGGGCGCTGTCCCTCAACTCTTCAGCTCAAGGCTAGCACTCTACCACTGGAGCCACAGCGCCACTTTTGGCTTTTTCTGCTTATGTGGTGCCGAGGAATCAAACCCAGGGCCTCAGGCATGCAAGGCTAGCACTCTATCGCTGAGCCACCTTCCCAGCCCAGCCATGTCTTATATTCAACCCTCTTACTCCTTCAAAACCTTCTTTGCTATGGTTTCTGCTCCTGCCTGCCTGCAGGCGCCCATGAGAGACTACACAGTGTTCCATTCCATATAATATGCCCCTAATTCTGGATTTGAGCAGCACAGTAAGCAAGGGCTAGGTGGCTGGGTCTTAGCAACACTGCTAAGGTCCTTAATAGTGCTGATGGGTGGTACTGCCACTTACCTGGGTCTCTCCCAGGATCTGATGGTCCCTAGACTTACAGTTCACTGCTTCTGCACTGTTCTCTAGGGAACACTATGCTCTTGCTACCAATAAGACTGTAGTTTTTCTTGTATATTACAATACCTTGTGAGTATGTTTAGATGTTTTCTTCTTTAACCTAAAACAAACAAAATATTTTCAGGAAAACCTTAAATATGCAGAATCTTATACAACATATCTATACTCTACTTTTGTTCTTATAGCCTATATTTAAGGCAAGAACACTGTTTAGGTTTCACTCTAAAAAGAGTGAACATTAGTGAGAAAGAATAATACTAAAATAAAACAAAGACATTAATTTGCCAGCAAATTAGCTTTCTGATGGTCAAAGCAATAGGAAAACCTTGCTGCTACTTATATTATTTGACATAAAGAAATGTTCTAAGGTGACTTTTGTTGTCATTTAAACAAGGGAAAAATACACTCCATTAAAGAGCATTAAATTCCATTTAGAAAATATTATACAAGTCCACATATAAGCAAATGTCTTCTTTAATAGTATTAGGAATAATCATTCTCAAGATATTCTTATATATATATTTTATGCATATGTATATGTTTATATTACAACTATGTTTATATCCATATATACAATATATTCATATATATTTATGAATAAAAGTTCAAAGGCAATTTACTTTTTAAAAATTTCCAGAGCTATTCAGGTAGCTAATACGTAAAGGATCATTGTTCAAAGTCAGCCCAGACAGATAAGTTCTTGGGTCTCCATCTCCAATTCACTACCAAAATCTGGGCTTGGCTTAAACTGTAGAGCATTGGACAAGCAAACAAAGTGAGAAAGAACAAGAGACCTTGAGTCCAAGCACTGGTACAAGCAAAAACAAAATCAAATCAAATGTTTCCTTTAAATCTATCAGGTTCTTAAATACTTAGACAATTTAATTCAAATTAATTGAATGCATGTTTTTTTCCTCTTCTTGTTCATTTCCAATATCATGTAAACTCACTCAAAAAGCTTCTTTTTAAAAGGAAATAAATGTTCTTAAATGTCATACTCTTCTTGTCTTGCATTTTTTATTGCATCTCTTAGTCAAAATTCTCAAAAATGTAGTTCAGCATTATTTTCTAGAGTCAGACTTCCATGATGAAAACGTATTGAAGCTGCTCCTTGACCTACCCTCATCGAAACCACCTTTCAGCAGCACTGATATTGTTAAGTAATCTTTGTTTGTTTTCAGAGCACTCTATTCAATCTCCAGAAAATTACCATTAACTTTTCTTCAGCTGAAAAGTTTGCAGTGTTTACCTTCCTTCACCTTCATCTATTCCATCGGAACAGCATCCATCTGTCATTTGAAGTAGATCACTAGTTATTGAAGTGGGATTCTCATGTATTGACACAGAATTTCCTGAGGTCCAATTTTCACTTCCACTTTCCTTCACTTCCATGTCAGTCCAGAAAGGAGCACTCCTTAAAAAATTCATGAAAGTCAATATTTTCTAATAATTCCACTGGTAAAGATTTAATTATTCTCTGGTAACATTTCAGCTATTTCCCACTCTAATTCATTTATTAAGGCAAAAAATTATAGAGTACCAGCTAAAGACATGAGAACATGTACATCCTACAATAAAAACAGGAGAATAACAGATTGTGATATATAAGGATATATAAGTTGGAGTGGAATTGATGATACTTAAGCACAAAGAGGTAAACTACATAACAGGAGCTCACCACTACCACCCCTCCCCCCCAAAAAAATGTGAGAGAAAACCAAGAAGAGAATATAGAGGTGGGTGCCGGTGGCTCATGCCTGTAATCCTAGCTACTCAGGAGGCTGAGATCTGAGGATTGTGGTTCAAAGCCAGCCAAGACAAGAAACTCTGTGAGACTCTTATCTCCAATAAACCACTAGAAAACCTGAAGTGGCGCTGTGGCTCAAGCGGTAGAGCTCACACCAAGAGATCAAGCCGTAGTGCCCAAGCCCAGAGTTCAAAAGCACCATGACCGAAAAAAAAAAAAAAAAAAAAAAAAAGGAGAGAATGTAAGGCAGACGCTGGTGGCTCATACTGTAATCCTAGCTACTCAGGAGGCTGAGATCTGATGATCACAGTACAAAGCCATCCCATGAGACTCTTTTCTCCAATAAACTACAAAAACAATAGGAAGTTGAGGTGTGATTCAAGGGGGAGAGTGCTACCCTTAAGCAAAAGAAGCTCAGGGACAATGCCCAGGCCCTGAGTTCAAGCCCCAAACCTCTCCTCCCCCCAAAAATTAATTAAATAACTAAAATAAGAAGAGAATGTAAATGCAAAGATTGGGTACTTGACACGGAGGCACTTTCCAGTACCTTAGAGGAAAATATTTAAAACATAGAGGGGAATGACTAGGAATAAGCCCCACACAAATTTTGACACTTACGCTAAAAGGTTGGAGCTCATTGCATATAGAAAAGGACTCTTAGACAAGGGAGGAATAATTAGACTTGTCTTATATTTTTGTTTAGGTTTTTAATATAATGTTTAAATGATGTTTAAAATCAACATGACAACAAAACATAAAAAAGGAAAGTGAAGTATCTTTCAGAAAAACCATGCTTTCCAAATACCCAGATGATTATACATATATATAATGTATTACATATAATATACAATTATATATGTAATATGTTTGTATATATTATATATTTCTATATTATACATATTTGTTGTATATTATAATATATTATTATATACCATATATGTTATATTTATATCATATATATTACATATTATATATTATATATATTGTATAATTTATGTTATACTATTATATACTTGACATATATGTCAAAAAAGAAATGTACTGATTATTAGTTTGTTTCAAAATAAAGTACACAATAAATTTTGTGTTTTTATAACAGTGTCTATCTCTATTATAAACCTGTGAACTTAGTAACAGATCATGCTGTTTTTTTTAATTGTAAAGATGATATACAAAGAAGTTGCAGTTACATAAGTCAAGTAACGAGTACATTTCTTTTTGAACAGTGTCACTTCTTCCTTCATTTTCTTCCAGTTCCCCTCCCCCAACCTCCCTACTCCATAAGTTATATGGTTCATTTCAACAGTGTCTAGTGAGTAGCACTGCTGAATTAGTTTATCCTTTGTCCCACCATTTTTGTATTTCTCTTTACCCTCTCCAAATCAGATAAACTTACATACAAGACAAAAGGTACAGAAATCAAAAACAGTGACAAAATAGGAAAATCAGAAAAAAACACACAAAAAAATGAAAATCATCTTGTTTCCACATCCTGCTTCTTTCTTACTTATGGAATATACAAATGGAGCATTTATATGCAGTGACTATCATGTGCATACACAAATTTTAAATGATACTGACTTTCTCATGAAAAATTCCCCAACAATCAACAATTTTTACAGAAAAAGTAGACTCCTTTGAGCTAAGTATAATCATATAAAAATGGAAGATATTCTGTACAGCAATTGCTGAACAATTCTCTGGGCCCAAACTCCAAAACTAAATTTCTGGAAAATGAAATATTTTCCAATTTGAACAGTTGAGTGAAGGAAATTTTTAATCAGAAAAAAAATGCAGTTAAAGCTTCTTCAAACACAAGATGATTTACCTGTAGCCTTGATGGTAATTACCCACCTAAACCATCTATTCACTAAATCAATGACCATTGGTCTTATTCTCCATACAATGTCAGCCACCTGTCCCCTAATAGACAAACCCAATACAATGAATATGCCTTTTAATACCAACCAATCAGCAATAGTAACAGTGAGTTCCATTTGTTATAGATATCACTCCTTCTACCTTACAAAAGAGGCCTTCTGAAAGTTAGCTGATCTGTAAATACCATGGTATGTGTCACTTACCTTCTCAATCAGAAAATTGGAACATAACCACATACATTGACTATCTATAAGAGATTACAGACTACAACAGAAAGCTTAAAATCAATGAAGAGTAAAGATAAGTATTTCCTTTGTGGGCTTTGTGCATATTTGTGTATGTTTTAATCAATAGCTAAAATGCTGATAGAATATGGAAGTCCAAGTGCAACAGCTTAGTAACATTCAAAACATTTAATCACTCCGCCACTATAAAGGATAAATAGTAACCTAAACATTACTGAAGACTAATAAGGAAGAAAGCCTGGGAAGCAGCTTGTTCCCTTCTAAAACTTGGCAGATACTATAACAAAACTGGCACAAATTGTTTCATTGAACAAATGCTTTACACATACTTTCATTGTGAGATAATACATGAACTACACAACTAATCTATTGCTTTTTTCAAGTTCTGCCCATCTACCCCAGCTGACTTCAGTGTTATGATATAAACTTAGCTTCCCGTTGTTGGAATTACACATGTACCATGATGATTGGCTAGCATTATTTTTTTAATGATTAGTTACCTCATTATGTTACGGACAGGATAGTTTATGTGAGAGCCTGAAAAGTGAAGTTGTGAGGCCCGAAAGGATTGGGAGTTTGAAAGGCCTTCTCCCAACATACTCGCAGAACACTGAGAATTTCCTAGAAAGGTTGATCAGTCCTGGTTTAACAAGAATTCAGTTCTATCCTGGGCATGGGCTAATTGTACCCTAAACTGCCTGGGAGCCTGGGGCTAGACTAAGATTTATGCAAATTGTAAGCCGTTTGCTGTTTAGGTCTCATTCCCAAGATAAGGAGGTCAGCTAACACTTGTATACAATATATAGTCACATGTTGAAGTTTATACCTTACTTCTCCACCTACTTCCCTATATGAAAACAGTTTTTAAAAGCCTTAGTTAATGGAACCTTGGATCTGAAGCTGGCAGAAAGCTACAGGTCCCCCTGGTAGCCCAGACCTCAATTCTACAGTACGGGCTCCGTTACTGCCTTGCTCTTGATCGTGACAGTTTATTTCCATCGGGATGAGTGTTTACACAATTGACAACTTTATGGCATAACAATCCTAATAAATAAAAATATGGAAGAGAGAGGATGGCGCCAACAGAATGGAAAACCATCCTAGCTCTCTAACCAGAGATTTGGGGTTCTAACACACACTTCTCCCCAACAGAGCAACAACAACAAACATATGAACTAGCAGAATCTCACAGGAAGTTAAAAACAAACTCATAACCTGTAGACACAAGAACAGAAAACAGCGAAGAGCCCGTCCCAGTCCGTCCATCCCACACTGGGCAGCGCGAGTAAGCCATGCAAGTGGCCCGCAGCTGTGGGACCTCCAGGGCCTACAAGAGGTTTGCAGAATCCAGACGCAGAAAACTCCCACAGCACCAGACCCAGAGAGTGCACAGAGACAGAGACCAGTGACAGGCACTGTGACACCTAGGCCTGGAGAGCGCCCACGGCATCACTGGTCAGTCCCCAGCGAATGCAGCTGAGCTGGGAGCATGGTGACATCCCGGGACCCCAGACTCGGCCTGTAAGCTGCAGCATTCACAGACACTGACACTGGCGGACCACAGCCAATTCCAGGATCAGTGAGTGCCCTGACAGGGACGCTCCTCCCCACCAGAGACTAGCGCTGTTGGTGACCCAAAGCCCGCACTCCTCCCTCCCACCCAAGAAAGGACACCACACTGGAAGAGAGCAAAGAGGCCGGAGCCCATCCCCATTCCTTCCCTGCACCCCCATCTGTTTCCTTCCAGCAGAAGGCCACAGGGATTCACACAGAAATCACTCAAATATGGAGGCTGAATAACACACTACTCAACAACACCTGGGTCACAGAAGAAATTAGGAAGAAATGAGAAAGTTCTTACAATTCAATGAAAATGAAAACACATCACAACCGAATATCTGTGATACAATAAATGCAGTGCTGAGAGGAAAATTCATAGCCCTAAATACACATATACAAAAAACAGGTAAACAGAAACAGCTCAAGTAAACAACCTCATGATGCGATTAAAACTGCTAGAAAAACAAGAAAAAAAAATGTAAAACTACTGACAGAGATAGCAAAGATTAGGGCAGAAATTAATGAAATAAAAATTTTATGTATACATCAAATCAATGAAACAAAAAGCTGTTTTTTGAGAAAATTAATAAAATGGACACACCATTTTCTTTCTTTCTTTTTTTTTTTTTTTTTGTCAGTCATGGGGCTTGAACTCTGGGCCTGGGTGCTGCCCCTGCGCTCTTCAAGGCCAGCACTCTACCACTTGAGCACAATGTCACTTCCGGTTTTCTGGTGGTTTATTAGAAATAAGAATCTCACAGAGTTTCTGTCTGGGCTGGCTTTGAACCACAATCCTCAGATCTCAGCCTCCTGAGTAGTTAGAATTTCAAGCATGAGCCACTGGTGCCCGGCTTGACAGACCATTTTCAAGATTAACAAAGAAACAAGAGAGGAAATTCAAATATACAAGGGCAGAGACACCACAGGAAACATTACAATAAACATCCAAGAAATTCAAGAATTTCAAGAAATTCAAAACCTATACTCACTAAAGAAGGAAAACCTAGAAGAAATGGACATTTTAGAAACATAAAATATGCCTAAACTGAACAGAGAAGATATAAACTGCTTAAACCAATAACATGCAACAAGACTGAGGAAGTAATCAGAAGTCTTCCAACAAGGAAAAGCCCAGGCCCAGATGGATTCACCGCTGAATTCTATAAGATGAGCTAATACCACTATTCCTCAAGCTTTTCCATGAAATAGAAGCAGAGGGAGTACTTCCAAACTCATCCTATGTAAACAATATCATATATATCCCAAAGCTAGGTAAGGATCCAACAAAAAAAGAGAACTACAGACCAATTTCTCTGATGAACACAGTTGCAAAGCTACTCAATAAAATATTAGCCAATAGAATCCAGAAATGAATTTTAAAAAATTATATACTATGGCTAAGAGGCTTCATCCCATAGATGCCAGGCTGGTTTAACAAATGCAAATCAATAAATATAATTCACCTCTTCAACAGATCCAAGGACAAGAACCACATTGTTATCTTAATAAATGCAGAAAAAGCCTTCGACAAAATACAACATCTGTTTGTGTTAAAAGCTTTGGAAAACTAGGAATAGAAGGAACATTCCTTAAGAAAAAAAAAAGAAAGAAAAAGAAAGACTATATGTGATAGACCAACAGCCAATATCATACTAAATGGGGAAAAAGTAAAACCATTTCCCCTAAAATCAGGAACAAGGCAAGGATGCCCACTCTTCTACTCCTCTTCAATATATTTCTGGAATTCTTATCATAGCAATAAGGCAAGAAAATGACAGTAAAGAGACTCACATAGGGAAAGAAGAAATTAAACTATCCCTATTTGCAGATGACATGATCTTATACCTAAAGGGCCCAAAAATCCATCCACAAGCTCCTAGAACTAATCAACTACTTTGGCAAATTAACAGGATACAAAATTAATCCACAAAAATCAGTAGCCCTTCTGTATACCAACAAGAAAGGGAAATCATGAAAACAATCCCATTTGCAATAGCCTTAAATTAATACCTTAAATTAAATTAATAGCCTTAAAACTAATGAGTGATGTAAAAGATTTTTTTGTGGTGAAACTATAAAAATCTAATGAAAGAAATCAAAGAGAACACCAGGAAGACTTTTCATGTTCATGAATAGGTAAAATCAATATTGTGAAAACTGCCATACTGCCAAAAATGATCTACAAATTCAATGCAATCTCCACCCAAATCCAAATGATGTTCTTTACTGAGATAGAGAAAACAACCCAAAACTTCATGGGAACAACAAAAGACCTAGAATACCCAAAGCAATTCTAGGCAAATAAAAGTAATGAGGGCAGTATCACAATACCAGGCTTCAAACTCCACTACAGAGCCATAATAACAAAAACAGCTTGGAATTGGCACAAAAATAGACCTGCAGATCAATGGAACAGATAAGAAGGCCTAGAAATAAAATCACATACTTATAGTCATCTAATATTGAACAAAGAAGCCAAAGATATATAGTGGGAAAATCATAGCCTCTTCAACAATTGGTGTTGGGAAGACTGAACTGCCATATGCAGAAAACTAAAAACTGCTTATCACTATGCACCAATATCAACTCAAAGTGGATCAAAGACTTCAACATCAGACCCCAAACTCTGAAACTACTGCAAGAGTAGGAGAGACATTAGAACTTACAGGTACAGGCAGAAACTTCCTAAATTGGGTCCCAGGAACACAACAGGTAGGAGAGAGACTTGACAAGTGGGACTATATTAAAATAAAAAGTTTCTGCACATAACTAGAAATACAGCCAACCAATTGGGAAAAGATCTTTATTAGCAATACATCAGGCAAAGGCCTAATATCCAATATATACAATAAGCTTAAGAAAATACCACCCCCCCCCCAAACTTAATACAACAATTACTAAATGGGCAAGGAAGCTAAGAAGAGATTTCTCAGAAGAGGTAAGAATGGCAAAGGTACACATGAGGAAATGCTCATCATCCCTGGTCATAAAGGAAATGCAAATCAAAACAACCCTGAGCTACCATCTTACCCCAGTTAGACTGGTCAGCATTTTGAATTTTAGTAACAACAAATGCTGATGTGGATGTAGGTTCAAAGGAACCCTACTTAATTGCTGGTGGGAATGTAATCTAGTACAACTACTCTGGAAAGCAGTCTGGAGGTTCCCAAAAAAATCTAAACTTAGACCTTCCCAAGATCCAGCCATACTAATCCTGGGAATCTACAGTGAGCATCATGAGCCAAGATATGATAAGGACACATCCATGTTCGTTGTGGCACTATTCATAGTAGCCAACAAGCCAGATGCTCCACAATAGATGAATGGATCTGAAAAATGTGGTACTTATATACAATGGAATTTTACAAGTAATTAGAAAGAATAAAATAATGTTATTTGCAGGGAAATGGATGGAACTAGAACAAATCCTGTTAAGTGAGGTAAGCCAAGATCAGAGAGACAAATAGTGCATGTTTTTCCTGATATGTGAATGTTAGACTTAACAATCACTGGGGTATGACTAATTACACAGAATTCTAGATACTCACATACAGTGAAACCAAAAGAGGATAGTCTTAGGAGAGAATCACAAAGGTGCAATACCTAAACACCTCTTCATATGCATACAAAATAATATACATACTGAAATGAGCTCCAAAGATATGGAAATAAAGGACTTTTTTCTTAATTTGTTTTTTTGTTGTTGTTGACTGTATTCTTTACCTTATATATAGTGTATTTATATCCACATCTGCGGGAGGGTGGGGGAGGACACATAATCAGAGGAAAAAGGGTGAAAAAGTGCAGCAGTGGCACACACTGGATGCACTTGTCATTGATGAAAGTGAACTACACAACTCATGGGTGGAGAGAGGAGATAGGGGATGAGAGAGAATGAGGGAACAGATGACACTATGAAAGGAAATGTACTTAACACCTGAGGTACATAAAGGTAACTCCACTGTATATCACCTCTAAAACAACAATAAATAAAAATTTTTAAAGAGTTTCACAGACTTTGCTGTCTGGGCTGGCTTTAAACAGCAATACTCAGATCTCAGCTTTCTGAGTAGCTGGGATTACAGGTGTGAGCCACCAGTGATGGGCTAGTTTTGTTTTGTGTTTAGGTTTTTGAGACAGTGACTCACCCAGTAGCTCAGGCTGGCCTGGAACTTGCAGTGCTCTTGCCTTGGCCTCAGTGCTGTGATTACAGGCATGTGCCCCTATACTTGGCTCCTACTGCACATTTTTTTCCAAATTCTTTACTGTGATTAAGTGATTGCATAATTTCCCAAATTTCACAGTATTGTGGGATAGTGATGTTTAGTTAAACTCACAAACACATTCTAACTTTCATGGGGCAAATTGTCTATCGTGGTCTATAACATTTATGAGTTCTATGAGCTTTGTAATACAGTTATTTCTTCCACATCAGGTGATAGGTACATTTCCTTCGTTTTGCATAGCATCAGTTGTTCCCTCTTTCCCTCTTGTTCCCTCCCTCCCATCGCTGCCATTGAGTTGCTTAGTTCGTTTTGAGCAATGTCCAGTGCAGCTGATGGGTCCCGCTATTGTATGTTTTCCCCTGATTCCCTCTAGTTCTGTGTCAAACTCCTAGTTTCCCTCTGGTGTGTACATATATGCCATACATGTGATCAGCAGCATGGAGTTACTTAGTAGTGATTCTACCAGATGAGTGGAAGTCCTTTGTTTCTTAAGTCTTGTTAATTTTGTCATATCACCTTACATTTTGGATTTAACATCCACTTACCAGGGAGACCATGTGCCATTTTGCTCTTTGCTCTTGGCTTACCTCGTTCAGCATTTCTTCTAGTTCCATCCATTTCCCTGAAAATGCCATTATTTTGTACTTTCTAATTGCTGCATAATATTCCATTGTGTATAGATACCACAATTTCTGGACCTATTGCACATTTTAATGTTGGCATCTAACAGTTTTCATCTTCCTGTGTTTGTTTTTGTTTTTAATTTCAACTGGGATAAGAATATTCTGAGTAACCTTATTGCTAATTGCCTAAAACTGGCAGCAATCCAATTGTCTTTCACAAGCACAATGGACGAATTGTGGATTTTCACACAATGTAACAATACTCAGCTATAAAATGGAGCGATGGGATGAACCTCCATATGCAAAAGAAGTCATACACTGGAAGTAGCACTGTAGCTCAAGTGGCAGAGCTAGCCTTGAGCACAAAGAGGCTCAGGGACAGGCCCTGAGCTCAAGTCCCTTGACCAGCAAAACAAAAGAAGCCAGACATAGAGTACTAGTAGTGACTTTGTTCATATGGACTTTAAAGAACATAAAAAACTAATCTAGGTTGGGAATGTGGCTCAGTGATAGAGTGCTTGCCTAGCATGCATGAAGCCTTGGGTTTGATTCCTCAGTACTACACAAACAGAAAAAGCTGGAAGTGACGCTGGACTCAAGTGGTAGAATGCTAACCCTGAGGAAAAGAAACTCAGGGACAGTGCCAAGGCTCTGAATCCAAGCCCCAGGACTGGGAACACACACACACACACACACACACACACACACACACACACACACACACACACACACACACACACACACACACACACACACACACACACACACACACACACACACACACAGCTGGGTGCCAGTGGCTCGTGACTGTAATCTTAGCTACACAGAAGGCTGAGATCTGAGGATTGCAGTTTGAAGCCATCCCAGGCAGAAAAATGCCCATAAGATTCTTATCTCAAATTAACCACTTAAAACCCAGAAGTGGGGCTGTGGCTCAAAGTGGTAGTGTACTAGCCTTGAGCAAAAAGAGCTCAGGGACAGCACCCAGGCCCAGAGTACCAGCTCCAGGACAGAACAAAACAAACAAAAAAACTAATCTAATCTGTCATTTTTTCCTTCCTGATATTGTACAGATCTGGATTTAAAATCTGAGTTAAAGGTGTAGCCCAGTGATAATGTGTGTGCTTAGCAGGCTCAAGTTCCTGTCATCAATTCAATAGCACAAAAAAAGAAAAAAGAAAATTAAAAGTCTGATTGTTTTTTATAGTCAAGCACCAGTGGCTTACAATCCTAGCTACTCAGGAGGCTAAGATAGGAGGATCAAAGTGAGAAGCCCACTGCAGCAGACAAATCAGAGATACACTTATTTCCAATTAACCAGCAAAAAGCTGTAATTAGAGCTCAAGTGTTAGTGTGCCAGCTTCCAGCAAAACCCAAGCAAGAGTGCAAGGTCCTAAGTTTAAGCCCCAATACTGGCAAACAAACACAAAAATGTATTGTATAATAATATGCAATGGTGTGTTTCACTGCAATGGTAAAAGAGAAAATGAACATTAAAATAGTACTAATGTAGGACAAACACACACCAAATACACAAAAGGCATCAAAGGCTATGATCTTAAATGTAAACTTTTGTCATATGAGACTGTGGGTCAAATTTGTTTTTGCTTATTTTCAAATTTTCTTTTCATAAAAAGTGCTGTTTGGTAACCTAAAAATTCTCAATATACTGAATGTGCACAAATTGACATGGTGAATTGAGATCCCTATTTAACTATTTAAAGTTAGTAAAAATTGTAAAACTAGACTATTTTCTCAACTTTTAAAAATATGAGGTTGTCATAGAAATCCACTGATATAATTCCCATGAAATATTTGTAAAACTGTACAAAGTATGATAAGACTACATAGTTTTTTTTTAATTTTTTTTTTTTTTTTTGTCGGTCGTGGGGCTTGAACTCTGGGCCTGAGCGCTGTCCCTCAGCTCTTCAGCTCAAGGTGAGCGCTCTACCACTTGAGCTACAGCGCCACTTCCGGTTTTCTGGTGGTTTATTGGAGATAGGAGTCTCACAGTCTTTCCTGCCCGAGCTGGCTTTGAACCGCAATCCTCAGATCTCAGCCTCCTGAGTAACTAGGATTACAGGCATGAGCCACCAGCACCCGGCTTAGTTTTTTTTTAATTTTTTAATAAAAATTTTCTAAAAAAGAAATATGTATATGAGTAAATTATTTCTAAAATATCATAAATACATATATATCCTTAACAAATACATTATAGATAACATATCCATCACTTAATGTTATGTAAGTATATGTGTATGATTAATATCCTTTTACAGGTATGCATGTCTTACCAAATCATATTTTCCTGGCTGAATAAGACCCAATTCTAGAAGTGAAATTGTTAGCTTAAAAGAATGATATGCAAAAAAAAAAAAAGAATGATATGCAGAAAATTTGGTTATATAATTTAAACTTAAAAAGATTTATCATAAGAATTATCTTTTTCACAGTTACAATATCGACTTTTTTTTAAATTTTAATTTAATTTTATTTGTGAACATACTGTACAGAGGGGTTACAATTACGTGGGCAGGATAATGCGTACATTTCTTACCAAGCATTGCAGCCTCCTCCTTTGTTTACCCTTCACATCCCTTCCCAGCCTCCCCCCTCCCCCCCAATCCCAATCTTCTCCTTCCCCCCTCCCTTCCCCCCCCCCCCCCCCCCCCCGCACCGACGTTGTAAAGCTCGTTTTGGAATGACAACTTGTACTTCTCATTGTTGCAACAGGTCCACCTGTATCCTTAAACAACTGGTTTTTCCCCATCTCCTCCACAAGTTATACTGACATCAAATATAGTGAAAGCAGGGGTTATACTGTGGGGGAGGGACATACAAAGCAACAAAGAGATAATCTTATAAATGCGTTAGAAACACATGCATGAAAGAAAAAAACATTAAAATACACATCTAAGGGTTCATTTTCCTGACATCACATTATCTGACCTTTTCTGCTTGACTCATACATATACTAGATATTACAAATAAGGGAAACCATGGGACCTATGTTTCTTTGGGCCTGGCTTACTTCACTTAATATAATTTTAATATCGACTATTTTTAAATAAAGTATTTTCACTGCAATTGAAGAAAATGATCTCATCATAGATAAATTCAGTCCATAATATCTCTATTGGAGCCTGAATATCTCTATTGGAAGCATATAATTTGTTAATACTGATTGTTAGACAAACATTATTTGCACTTTGAAATATTGCCATTGTCTTACTTATGTTCTCCATTCCCTTTAATAAGGAACTGCTTGTGACTGCCATTTCCCAGTGGAGCTGATCCATCCTCATCCAAGTCAGCATCAGCAGCAACAGCAGCAGGGGCTTCACAGCAATGCTTTTTCAATGATATTTTCATTTCATTCCTTTTGTGCTGCTTCTTTTTGTGTTTAACCTTCAATAAAAGTTTGAGGCTAAGTATAATTACCTATCAAAAAATTGTATGTTTTTCTTTTCATCTACTCCTTGCTATCCAACATTTTTACTTTCTCTTTGAGTGAAGTAAAAAGAAAGTGAGAAATGTATCCTGTTCTGTCTTTACTACTTCAAAATTTACATTCAACAGCTAAATTTAGAGAAAGTGACCTGACAGAGCTTTGTGATTGAAATGAGGTTTTCCTTTCCTCCAAGGAGCCAAACTCAACCTCCCCATTGCCTTTCTTTTTCTTTTTTTGCCCATCCTGGGGCTTGATCTCCAGGCCTGGGCACTGTTGCAGAACAACTTCTACTCAAGTCTAGCACTCTACCACTTGAGCCTCAGAGCTACTTCTGTTTTTTCCCCATGATTAATTGGAGAAAAGAGTCTCATAGACTTTCCTGTCTAGGCTGGCTTCAAACTGAAATCCTCAGACCTCAGGCACTTTACTTCAGTAGCTAGGATTACAGGCCTGAGCCACCTACACTGTGCTCCATTGCCTTCTACAATATTTTCCTCATTGGGATCCTGGGAATGGACAAAGTGAAGTCACTCACTGAAATGTATGAATCAAGTGAGCAACAGTAGTAGGAGTAAAGTTGCTGAATTGATAATACGTATTCTAGAAAATGAAATGGCTCCAATTTTCATACTCACTATTCACAGTATTTATGCAACTGAAAGATGAGTGTATAATTACCTACTTGAGCCTTATTAGCTTTTGATATTCTTTCTTATTCATTGCTTTATTCCAATTAAGCAGTTTATACGCAAGCCACTATGAAAAAATACATTGGCCTTATGATCCTTTTAGCTACATCACTGGGATTATCTCAGGTTAGAGGTCATATGGTATTCTGGTTTCCCACGTTCCATAGCACTTGGAAAATTGACAGACTAAAGATAATGGAAACACAAAGGTTCTGAAAAGATTTTTGTAAACTCTAATTATTCAGATGAAAGAACTGATCCATACTTAAACAGATACCATATTTTATATGTGAGATTCCATTAGCAGAAAAATGAATAAAATTGACTTGCCAAGAAAAACACACAAAAAGACAATAGCAGCAAGTGAAAGTCTCCCTGGTTTTGAAGTGAACTTGTAGTATTCATGCAGTTCATATTCTTCTTATAATTTTTGCTATAATTCTCTCTTTGGACAAACTTTTGATATTTTGTCACTATGTGGTGGAAAATAATTGACATTTTTTGATTCAAGTTTTGCCTTTTTACATTTATTAGCCCTATGGTTATAATGTAAAGGTTTCTAGTACAAGCCTCATATGGGTCTTGTTTTCTTCAACAGCAGAAATACAGCTGTCATCATTGTATTTGTTGTTGTTTTTGTTTAAATGACACGGTTCATCTCTTTGGTGTGGATAAGCCACTGATCCTTTGGTTTACTTAATATAGCAAATATCTAAGCTCCAATAAGTAATATTTTTGAAATCCTCCTGCCTCATCCTCCTCATTGGTTACCGGCATGTGCCACCATGCCAGCAATAATTAATATTTTCAGTCACTTTTTTCCTGATTTTTAAAATTTTGGCTGTAGTTAGGTTTGAATTCAGGGCCTCAACTTAGTTACACAAGTGCTTTACCATCGAGAAATTCTTCCACCCTTTTGCTATGATTATTATTAAGACAGGGTCTTAGCCGGGCACTGGTGGCTCATGCCTGTAATCCTAGCTGCTCAGGAGGCTGAGATCTGGGGATCACAGTTCAAAGCCAGCCCAGGCAGGAAAGTCCATGAGACTCTTTTCTCCAATTAACCACCAGAAAACTGGAAGTAGCACTGTGTCTCAAGTGGTAGAGCACTGCCTTGAGCTGAAAAGCTCAGGGACAGCGCCCAGGCCCAGAGTTCAAGCCCCACAACTGACAAATAAATAAATAAATAAAGAGAGAGAGATAGGGTCTTGCTTTTGCTCATTTTATCCTGGACAATGCATGGTCTTTCTATTTACATGTCCCATCACAACTTGGGTGACAGGCACAAGCACTACATCTATCTTTTTCCACTTAGATGGGGTCTTGCACATCTCAAGACAGGGCTGACTACAAACCTAGATCTTACCATTTCTGCTGCCTAAGTGATTGGGATTACTGGTTTGAGCCAATAATTGAGGTCATATTCTTTTCACTTGTGTTTAAACACTTAAACTCCTTTCATTTCAACAGCAACCGGTTCTAAGGTGTTTGCTGTTAGTTTTTGTACTTTTCTAACTACATTTCTTCATTTGTACCAAAACATGCAAAAGTGGCTGGTTTTCTTTGGTTTGAGTCACAGTCATTTTATGTGCCAAAGTGCATGTTTTCAAACTGACTTTACCTTTCAGAAATGGACAAAAAATAAAAGAAAATACCTAAAATTTAATATTAAACTTCTAATATATCTTTGCCTACTCTCAGATCAGTGAAACTATAATGAAGACATGAAAATAATTAACCTTGGACTAATGTAAGAGAAAACCATGAATCATACATTTCATTTTCTTACTGGTGTTTGAAATAAATTTAATTTATTATGTGTTAGTTTTTCCAAAATCTAAACTTGCTGATTTAGTATTACAGAGTCTGCATTACATATAAGAAGATTTGGCCTCAACAAAATTTAAAGACTATGGCGTATGCAAATGAAGCAAACAATAATTTACTAAAAGGCAAAGTCAATAAACACCAATCAGAACAAAAACCAGATTCTCAAACATTAAATTAAATAACATATTTTGGTACTGTTAAGCAGTTCCATAGCTTATCAAATGTAGTTACAATGTATGCTAATGTCTACTAAAAACGAATAAAAATGGTTACCAATTGTAACATACAGTTACAATTTATTCTAATGTCTACTTAAAAACAATGGATGAAGACTTTAATAAAAATGGTTACCAATTGTAACATACAGTTACAATTTATTCTAATGTCTACTAAAAACAGTGGAAGAAGACTTTAATAAAAATGGTTACCAATTTTTAACACTGATATGAAGTTTGGTAGGAGGTAATTTTGTATACAACATGAAAATCCTTTTGTGATAGGTTTGATTCTCTAATGACCATTGGATTGAGTTTATGAACCTTACTCCTTCATTCACTATAGACATAGAAAACACACACCAGAAGTAATTCTATAATCTTGATTCTAATAACTACTCATAACTCCCATTCTAAGTCACTGGGAATGATCTATCTTTTATTTGTTCACTTTTATTTAGTACAATTTGTCTTCTAAAGGAAATTAAAGGACTATCACCTTTCTCTGACATACAGAGAAAACCATCAAATAGGCATAACTTTTCTCCATAGTTCTTTACTTTCTTAACCTATTTTCAGCTTTTCAAAGGAATTGGGTGCTCGCTTCAGCAGCACATACACTAAAATTGGAATGATACAGAGAAGATTAGCATGGCCCCTGCACAAGGATGACACGCAAATTCGTGAAGCATTCCATATTTTTTTAAAAAAGGACTTGGATGCAACTTTTAAAATAACTAATTATGATAGCAAATTCTTTACATAATTAAAATATTTTCAATAATTAAAAATAGAATGATCTAGTTTCACATGAATGCAACCCAATGTGTATAGCTGTTAGACTGCTCATAACTTCAGCTATATATTAACACAGATAAAATTTAATCTGACAATTTTTATTATTTAAATAATATATGTTATACTAAATATGTTATAATAAATATTATACCAATGAACAACAAAAAGAAACACTTGCATAAATTCCAACAATAAACTACATTAGCCATAATTACTACAGATGTTATGAACACACTAAGTTGTATAATTAGTTAAACTATTATGTTATAATACATTTAACATAATATATTATAACAATATAATAAAATATTATATTATAGACTGATTCTTAAAGGTTAGTCTTAAAGGTGACTTAATTGGAATGTGCTTTATTTTAAAACAAAGAACAGCCAGAAGTATGAATTTGAAAATTTTGCATACCTGAGACTTGATATTTTTCCTTCCATCAGGCTTTTTTTGTTCTTCCTCTAACATCACTTCTAAATTTTGTTTTCCTGTCAAGTTTATACATTTATTTAAAATAACATGCTTCAAACAGTTTAAACACTTTAAAAACACTTGAACACTTAAAAAAAAATAGAAAGCTGCCTGCCGCAGATGACTCACACCTGTAATCCTAGCTACTCAGGAGGATGAGATCTAAGGACTGAGGATCAAAGCCACCCTGGGCAGGAAAGTCCATGAGACTCTTATCTCCAATTAACCACCAGAAAACCAGAAGTGGCGCTGTGGCTCAATTGGTTGAGCGCTCACTTTGAACTGAAGAGCTCAGGGACAGCACCCAGGCCCAGAGTTCAAGCCTCATGACAAAGAAAGAAAGGAAGAAGGAAAGAAGAAGGACAGAGAGGCAGAGAGAGAGAGGAAGGAAGGAAGGAAGGAAGCAAGGAAGGAAGGAAGGAAGGAAGGAAGGAAGGAAGGAAGGAAGGAAGGAAGGAAGGAAGGAAGGAAGGAAGGAAGGAAGCCAGCTGTGGGTGGTAGCTCATACCTATAATCCTAGCTACTTAGGAGGTGGAGACAGGAAGATGGTGGTTTGAGGCCCATAGCAAAAGTTAGTGATACTCTCATAAACAAGTAATAACCTGGTGGTACATGTCTGTAGTCTTGACTGCTCAGGAGGCAGATGTAAGAGAATTTTTAGCTTGAGACCTTATCTGAATAATAATCCTAAAAGCAAAATGATTAGGGTATGAACCCTGAGTTCAAATCCTGAGTTCAATTCTCATTAGCCCAATCCTCATTAGCTCAAAAAATATTTTAAAAAATCAATCATGGTAATTACATTTTTTTCAAATGAAGAATTGAAATCAAGTGTAATTCTAGCTGACTACAGAGTTAGGAAGTACTCATAAATATAAAAACTCTGAAAATGTTTTAGGTACTGCCTATCACTAGGTTAAAGACATAAAATAATAGTCAAGTCTGGTGACTATGCAATCCCAGTAACTAGGGAGACCCAGACCCTGAGTTTAAGCTCCAGGACTGACCCACAAAAAAGAAACAAAACAAAAAAAGTTTCAAGTCATTTCTTAGCCAGAAAAATAAGGAAAAATGAAGACAAATCATTTATATATGAAAGTAACTTGAAATTTACATTTGTGTTCACAACTCCAAGACATGTTAAATTATCTTACCTAAAATTTAACATGCATGATTGGGATAAAATGAAAATACATTTTATGTTATATTATATAACACATTTCCTTACAGCTGACTTGATTACATACCTGATTACAAACAATAATTATATGTATAAAAGTAAGCCAAACCTTGAAAATTTTTAGCAAAGTACAAAGATAGAAGTTTAACATACAAGCATGAATTGCTCTTCTAGAGTTTAATGACAAACATACTGAGAAAGACAACATAAAAACATTCTGATCTGCCTCAAAAATACCTAGAAATAAACCCAAAGACATCAGATAGGTCTATTTTAAAAACTATAACCCAAGGAAGGAAGATTAAAGTCACTAAAAGGACTTCCTGTATTCATTAGTTGACAAAATTAACCTTCCTGCCATATATCCAAACTTAAAATGTGATCCTCATAAAATTCCAATGACATTCTTCACAGAAAGAGAAAAACAATACAAAAATTATATATATAAGCAGAAAGACTCCAAGTAGTCAATGTAATCCTGAGCATGGCTAAAGGTATAACAATTTCAAATTATTCTACAAAGCCATGTTAATACAACACCCTGTTGCTCACACAGAAACACATATATACTAATGGAATACAACAGAGGACTAAGAAATGAATCCACACAGCCAGAGCCATATGAAAATACTAAAAATTGACAAATGTAATTGCATCAAACTAAAAGATTTATCCATGTCAAAGAAAACACCAGAGTAAAAAGACAGTATATCAAATAGAAAGAATTACTTGTGAACTATCCATCTGGAAACATTTTCCCAGAATATATAAACAACTAAAAAATTAAACACCAATAGAATTTTTTAATCCATTAAGTAAATGAACTTATAAGGCAGAGATTATGCAGATTCACTTCAAGGCCAGCACAAAGAAGGAGTTGCCAAGATCTCATCTCAAAAACAAGCTGAGTATGCTGTTGGATGACTGAAATCCCATCTATACAGAGGACAGAGGTAGGAAGATGTAATACCAGGCCTTAGTCTACCTCATCAAAAAAACCAAGAGCCTATCTAAATAAATCAATAATAATAATAACATGTAGGAAAAAAATGGGCTCAGCACATGGCTCAGGTGGCAAACACTTGCCAATAAGGAAGAGTCCTAAGCCTAGTACAGAAAAAAAAATATATTAACCAAAAGTCAAATGAAGAGAGTTCTCAAAATGTATAAATGCCAATTAAATATATGAATATGCTGCACCTCATTAGGCATCAGGGATATTGAACACAAAACTAACTACACTGAGATTCTCTCTTTCTCCAGTCAGAATGATTATTGTTAAGGAAACAACAACAAATACTGTCAAGAATGTAAGGGAAAGGAACACTCACAAACTATTGGTGAAATTGAAATTTACTCCAGTCATGATGAGAATCATCACAAAGATTTCTCAAAACTGAAAAAACATATGAAAGTAAAAGGCAGATTACTTGAGAAAGCAAAGAGGTATAGTTTGACAGTAAAGGAGTACAATAAAAAATGAGGGTCAACATTTAAATTTACATTTAAATTACATTCTATACATATAAGAAAATGACAAGAAGAAATTTATTAAAATATACAAAAGTAACAATGTAGCTATCTCCCTAAACAATTTGAAAATACATGGAATAAATTGAATCATGTACATGAACAAGCAAATAATAAAGGATAAAAAAAAATCTTGTATTAGTGGCACAAATTACAATAACTAATACATAAAACTATAGATTACTATTCAGTTTCTAAATTAAATGTGTTTACATTAAAGTAGAAACTTCATTATTAATAAGTTTTTTATGTGAAAATACTGTACAGAGGGGTTACAATCACATGAGCAACGTAATGAGTACATTTCTTATCAAGCATTGTTGCCTCCTCCTTTATTTTTCCCATACCGTCCCTTCCCTCCCATCTCCACAACTACATCCCACCTCCCCCCATTAAATTGTAAAGTTTGTTTTTCCACATAGCATCTTGTACATCTCACTGTTGCAATGGGTCAACCTGTATCCCTATTTAAACATTTTGTTTTTTCCCTTCCCCTCTCCAAATACTACCAACATCAAATACAGTGAAAACAGGGGTTATACTACAGGGGAGGGACATACATAGCAAGAAAAACATCATGTGGTAACTTACAAATATGTTAGAAACAACAACAAGAAAGAAAAAACCACTTGTGTCCTTATCTTGAAGTTCATTTGGCTTAACATCATCTTATCTGACATTTTCTGATATGTAGTAGATATTGCAAATAAGGGAACCATGGGACCTATGTTTCTTTGGACCTGGTTTACTTCAATTAATATAATTTTTTCCATGTCTTTCCATTTCCTAACAAATGGAGCAATGTCATTCCTTCTGATGGAGGCATTGAATTCCATTGTGTATATATACCACATTTTCTTGATCCATTCATCTACCGAAGTGCATCTGAGTTGGTTCCATACTTAGCTATAGTAAATAATGCTGCAATAAACAGAGTTGTGCTGGTAGCTTTAGTATGGTCTTATTTGTGATCATTTGGGTAAATGCCCAAAAGTGGGATTGCTGGGTCATAGGGGAGGTCTATGTGGAGTCTTTTGAGGAACCTCCATACTACTTTCCAGAGTGGTTGAACAAGTTTACACTCCCACCAACAATGCAGTAGGGTTCCCTTCTGTCCACATCCCCTCAAGCATCTGTTGTTATTAGAGTTCTTGATTATAGCCATTCTAACTGGAGTGAGGTGGTATCTCAATGTTGTTTTGATTTGTATTTCTTTTATGGCTAGAGAGGTTGAGCATTTCTTCATGTGTCTATTGGCCATCCTTTCCTCTTCAGAGAAGTTTCTCTTTAAGGCTTTAGCTCACTTATTTATTGGGCAGTTGTTTCTTTGAGGATTTGTTGTTGGAAGATTTAATTTTTTGAGTTCCATTTAATTTTATGAGACCCTTGTCTGTTGTATGGCTACTGAAGATCTTCTCCCAATCCATGGGCTTTCTATTGATCTTGCTAGTTATGTCCTTTGCCATGAAGAAGCTCTGCCACTTCATGGAATTCCATTTGAACAACCTTTCTTTGATTTGTTGTGTTTCTGAGTCTCTGTTAAGAAAATTTTGGCCTGTGCCAAGGAGACCTAGGGTTTCTCCTATTCTGTCCTATAATGTTTTCAGGTTGTCTGCTTTGACTCTGAGGTCTTTGATCCATTTGGAATTGATTCTGGTGCAGGGTGATATATAAGTATCTAGCTTTAGTTTTCTACAAGTGATTAACCAATTTTGCGAGCACCATTTACTGAAAAGGCTGTCTTTCTTTCATTCTATTTTTTTACCTCCCTCATCAAAAATTAGGTGACTATAGGTCTGTAGGTTCATTTCTGGGTTTTCAATTCTATTCCATTGGTCCTGGGGTCTGTTCTTGTGCCAGTACCAAGCTGTTTTGATTACTATGGCTTTGTAGTAGAGTTTGAAATTTGGTATTGATATTCCTCCAGTACTGTTCTGTTAAGGATCGTTTTTGTTATTTGGGGTCTTTTATTGTTCCATATGAATTTTTAGATTGCCTCTTCTATTTCCTTGAAGAATGAGGTTGGAATATTGATAGGTATCGCATTGAATTTGTAGATAGCCTTGGGAAGTATTGCCATTTTCACGATGTTGATCCTTAGAAACTTCATTTTTATCACAAAGGCCATTAGCTATAAACCTTTATAACAATTCAAAAATTGAATAAACCAACATTTTGAGAGAATGTGTTATATTTCTGAAACATGATTTCTTAAATAATGTGAAATTATTAGGAACTTAGGCTTTAAAAAATTTAAATGCAATATAAACCTGATTTTATTTATTTATACTATTGCCTGAGCTTGAACTCAGAGACTGGGTGCTTGCTGGAAGCAAGTGCTCTACAATTTGAACATGCTAGTTTGATTGGCTAGTTGTTTAGAGATTGAATATCTAGGATTTTTCTACTGAGATTGGCTGATCCTCTGTCTCAGCCT
This sequence comes from Dipodomys merriami, assembly GCF_024711535.1. Lineage (NCBI taxonomy): Eukaryota > Metazoa > Chordata > Mammalia > Rodentia > Heteromyidae > Dipodomys > Dipodomys merriami. Next base: position 22,568,373 of record NW_027205603.1, read on the forward strand.
CCTGAGTATCTAGTATTACTGACATGAGCCATTAGTGCCTGGTTTCTTTTGTTTTTGTTTTTGTATTTGTTTTGGTCAATTTTAAGGCTTGAACTCAGAGCTTTTTGGCTCAAGGCTAGGACTCTACCACTTTGAGCCACTGCTCCACTTCTAGTTTCTAGAGGCTAATTGGAGATAAAAACCATGGACTTCCCTGTCTGGGCTGTCTTTGAACCACGATCCTAAGATCTCAGCCGCCTAAGTAGCTAGTATTACCAGTGTGAGCCAATGAAGCACAACTCTTTGCTCTTTTTCAATCAAAACTCTCACAGTTACTTTTTTCTGTAGGGTAGGACAATTTACAGAAATTCACTATCAAAAATCTTACCAGAATAATTGCATGGAATACTGCTAAGTACATTTTCTTCATATTTGGAAAGTGTTTTCTTAATGCTATGAATTTAAAGAATGATAAAATTATTATTTTGATATTGATACAAAAACTATTACCAAATACATTGAATTTTGAGCATTTAAAACTATCTAAGCATTACTTCTGGTATTTATTCCATATGTTTCAAAATTGAGCTAGACAAAATTTAGCAAAACTGGGCTGAGAAGGTGGCTCAGTGGTAGAGCACTTGCCTTGCATGCCTGAGGCCCTGAGTTCGATTCCTCAGCACCACATAAGCAAAAAGAAAAAAGCCGGAAGTGGCGCTGTGACTCAAATGGTAGAGTGCTAGCCGTGAGCTGAAGAGCTGAGGGCTAGCACCCAGGCCTAGAGATCAGGCCCCACAACTGGACCCCCCAAAAAATACCAAAAAAAAAAAAATTTAGCAAAACTTATCATGAAAGAAGACAAAGATGAAATGATTCTAATAGAGGACAACAGAGCTCAGCAGATTAACTTGACTGACATGGTACAGTGGAAAGTTCCCAGATTCAAAGAATAATTCCGTCTCTATAATAAACACTTTATTATTTTCAAAATCCCTTTATGTTAGGCTAAAAATCTTCTAAGCATAAAGGATTTTGTATCTTTAGTTCACCATATTATGAAAGCTAAGAAAGATAATAGAAAAAAATGTATAAAAATGGAAAAGAAAGGAATATTTTTGAAGATCATATAATATTACAATCCTTAATAAATTCAATCACTTTTGTAGGGTTTAAGATTGAAATGCTACATTTATCAGAAAATTATGAATGCTATCTTTGGTTATTCACATTTCTGTTTTGCAATCTTGCAAAGCAGGGCATATCAGTTATTTCTAATTTTGATTATTGTAAATTAATTTTATTAATGTATTAGCTCCTTAAATAAGATAAACTAATTGTCCCAAATTAGTAAACTAACCAAACAAAGCAAGGGCAGAAAATTAATAAAACTCAGGATCAGTAGATCACTAAGAGAATTGTCCTTAGTCTCCAACTGGCTTGGAAGACAAAATTCTCTTAGGGCATATATAGTAATTTGTCATTGTTACAATAGGCACATAGACAAGAGCAGGAAAGAGGATGGGCCTACAATCTCTCTCCAAACTTGGGACCTTCCAAATATAAGCAACACCCATTTCAGGGCTGAGCTAGTGTACATTTAAAATCAAGAACTCAGATGATCATTGTATGACCTTCTGGGAGTGGCTCCAGACCAAGAAAAGCAAAAGAGTCACCACACATGTGCCTGTCTTCATTCCCCCCAAAAGCCCAAAACATGGTGGCTTAAATATGCTCTGGCTCATTAGAAATAAGGACAGACCTACAGATTTCCAGTCTTATTCCTTCTTCAACAAAATACACACATTACAAGTAGGGGTTGTATTCTCTACATGAAACCTCATTCTCTCCTGTACTTCTCCTTTCCTGCTTAATTTATTTTCCACCAATCTTCTCAGAAGAAGTATAAATAACCAACATACATGTGAAGAAATGCTCAGCATCCCTGGCCATGAAGGAAAATAAATCAAAATAACCCTGAGATTCTAGCTCACTGAAGTTAGAATGACCATTATCAAGAATACAAAAAAAAACCAGACTCTGGCATGGTGAGGGAAAAAAGAAACCCTAATACACTGTTGGTGGGAATGTAAACTGGCTCAAACAATCTGTAAAGCAGATTCGAGTTTTCTGGAAAAATTAAATGTAGAACTACCCTCTCCAGCAATACGATTCATGGGCTTTTTCAACAAGAATATAAATTGGGATATAGTAAAGCTATAGTATAGAAACAGTGATAAAGAAGGTATAGATGCAACCCAGATGCCTTTTAATGGATGAATAGATCAAGAAAATGTGGTGTATATACACATATTGTAGTTTTACTCATTCATTAGAAAGGATATTACATGGGCTGGGAAGGTGGCTCAGTGATAGAATGCTTGCCTTGAATGCATTAGGCCCTGGGTTCAATTCCTCAGCACCACATAAGCAGAAAAAGTCAGAAGTGGCACTGCGGCTAAAGTGGTAGAGTGCTAGCAATGAGCTGAAGAGCTCAGGGACAGTGCCCAGACCCAGAGTTCAGGCATCACAACTGACCAAAAAAAGAAAAAAAAGAAGATATCACATCATTTGCAAAGACATAGATGGACCTGGAAAAAGCTTAAGTAAAGTGAAGTAAATCACCCCCAAAACAACCAAAACAACAGAGGTTGCATGTTTGTTCACATATGTGAAAGCTAGATCTAATTTATAACTATACAAATAAACAAATATGAGGTTTATGCAAGTGTACACAACATATTAACCAAAGAATGGTAGATGCAAGGAATAAATCAAATGGAATCGTTTCTTAGAGAGACTAACTCAGTCCAACAAAATGAATATCAAGAAACTGTCCCTTAAAAGATGAAGAAGGCAACAATGAGATGTACAAGTCGTTATGCCAAAAAACGAACTTTACAACTTTGGCCAGGGGTGGAGGGGGGGCAGGAGATGGGAATGGATAGGAAGGGGAAACAAAGGAGGCGGCAACAATGCTTGATAAGAAATGTACTCATTATCTTGCCCATGTAATTGTAACTCCTCTGTATGGTATTTTCACAATAGAATTTTTTAAAAAAAGATGAAGAAGGAGCCAGGCACTGGTGGCTCACGCCTGTAATCCTAGCTACAAAGCCAGCCCAAGCCAGCCTGGGCAAGAGAGTCTATGAGACTCCTCTCTCCAATAAACCACTCAGAAAACCAAAGTGGCACTGTGGCTCAAGTGGTAGAGCACTCACCTTGAGCTGAAGAGCTGAGGGACAGCGCCCAGGCCCAGAGTTCAAACCCCACAACAAACAACAACAACAACAACAACAAAATGATGCAGAAGGAGAGCTCAAAGGCAAAGGAATAGACAAATGAAGAGATGAAGAAGTAAGAATGCAGTCACACTATTCAAAGCATATCCAATGAAAATTTGACGTTTTTATATATATGTCAAATATCAGGATCCATAATGACCAAGAGAAAAGCCATAGCTCTACAGTGAGAGAAGTTTTAATAGCAATGCTGCAGCCATGAAATCAACAAAAACAAAAGAATGACTACGATATCTTCTTTTGTTTCACTATGTCTGATTTGTGAAATGAGATTGTGTTCTTTGCACTGAATGAACCTGACTTTCAGATATTGGAAAATTCCAAAACAATGATAGAGAAGATAACTCTCTACAATGATAACTCCATATTCTTCTATATAGAACACTTCAATAAATACATAGATAATTTAAAGAATCAAAGATATGACACCATTCATACTAGAGTCAAAATGGCCTAAATTGGAATAAAATGGAGAATGCTCAGATCCGTAAGGACAAAGGCCTTAAAATTCTAAACTTGGAGAAATGAAATGTAATGATTAGAAAACTTTACCACATTTAGTGGATTCAATCCACTATACTGCCAAAATTTTACCTAAGATAAGGAATTGTGCATGCATTGATTCTTGTAATTATTCTAAACTTTGCTTAGTTTTGAGCTGATAACTTACTAATTCATTGTCATTACAAAACTACCTGAACTAAACTAAACTATAAAATCTCAGAGGACGAATAAATATGTAATAGTTATCATTATTTTAAACCTAAATTTAAAGTTGACTAGTATTTTAATATATAGACACTTACACGTTACAATGACTCCCAAGGGCATAATATGATGCAGGACATCCAAAGGCATCTTTTAAAAAGACATCAACACCTTGCTGAAGAAGAAACTTGACCATATATTTTGATTCACATTGGACAGCATACATGAGGGCTGATCTAAAATAACAGAGGCAAAACCTCACCTTTCAGTATTTTAATATGCTTATTTACATGGGTAATTAAATAGGTTTGGTAAGTTTAATATCATGCCTGTGGGTGTAAAATTGACTATTTACATATACCAGCAGTAACAAGTATCCTACACATCAAGCATTCACCTTTGTCAGTTATCTCCAAAGCAAAAAACAAAACAACAACAACAAAAAGAACACAATCAGATGCCTCTTGTCTCATTGGAGTATTACATAGTGGATTTCCTAATTTAATGCATTGCAATGGAAAACTAATATTCTGAGGGTCACATGTCTAATGTAGGTAAAGACTTCAATGAGTAATACTCCGTTATTTCCCTGATCTTATATAATAAAACCCACAAGCAAGTACAAGTCAAAAAAGTAAAATAATATTAATCCTATCAAATATTAATGGTAATGGCAACTATAATAATAATAGTGTAGTATGCAAAGGCCTAAATTATACATACATAAACTTACAATTCCTTATCATGAATGATATACTCCTTTTCATATAAGGATATTTACTGATAAGTCTTCTCCAGTTCCTGGGAATTTGGGCATAAAATAATGTGAATCTAAAGTTTTCTCTTTACCACCCATCTATGACTTATCTCTATTAAAGGAAAGGTTTTTTTTCTATTAAATTCTACTTTTATTGCAAGTAAGTCCATAAAAAAATTCTATGATTTGAAGACACAATGCTCCACAAAGGGCTTAATGTTCTTGAGAAGTGAATGGATTCTGAGAGTACTAAATGCATCAATGATACGTTCAGAGATAGATTAACTACTAGAAAAGACAGCCAGATGGGGGGAGTGGTCCCTGAGGTCCCCTGTGCCTTAGTAAAGTTTATCTTGTGCTAGGACTCTTTCACCCATCTTTCTGCTGCCTAAATTCCAGGAAAGAAGCATCTCCCTCTCCTCTACCACATGCTCCTGCAGCCATAGCATTCTGCCTCGCCTCAGGCCCAGAGAAAACAAAACAGCCAACCTCTGAAACCAGGATCCAAAATGAGTCCTCTTTACATTGTTTTGCTCAGGCACTTTTACACATGATGATTAGCTGATTACAGTACAACAAAATAAACTACATAGTAAAAAGGGGAAATACCTGAACAGATATCTGGCACTAGCAGTACATGTCATTTCAGGATTAGCTAATATAAATATTCTTCAAAGAGTTTGATTTGAAGCAAAGAGTTATCAAAAAGATAAAATAATTTATAATTTTACTTAATATACTATCTCTTACTTTACATAATATCTTAGAGGTATAAAATATGAGCAAAAATTATAAAATGGTTAATAATTTCATAGTGCATGACAAATTAAACTAAAATCCATACTATATGCACAATATTCAATGTACATAGGTGAAAATGAAACAAGGTAACTTGAGATGGATGGGAATTTGATAAATGTGGGAGATTAGTGGAAGGGGTAAAATTGGTTAGATGCATTGCACCTATAAATTGATATGTTGCATTGAAACTCCCTTGCACAGTCACTAAAGGTAATAAAAAATAAATAACATAGATCATTTATTCTTTAAAATAAATAGGATCCCCTATATTTAACATAGTTAAACACAGGATCCCCTATGTTTAACTGTTCTTTGACAGTGTGAAGCATTTGTGTAGATACTTGACATTATATTCTAATAAATATAAACTAAGCTTTTTCTATCAATGTGCTATTTCTGATTTGAGTGAAATCTCCCACATTAGATCACAAGACTTGTGGAAAAAAGAATAAATAACTATACCTATTCAGCTCATCGACTGCGTGTATATTGGCTTTATTTTCTATTAAAAATTCTGCCATCTGCTGTTTGTTTTCCTTCAGAGCAAGCAAAAGTGGTGTGAGGCCATCCTGTGAAATAAAATTAAAAAAAAAAAAACAAGAACAATGTACACTCATGAAATTACTTATTTCTCCACTAAGTTGAACATAAATACATAGAAAATAAACAGCAATTTCTGCCTCTTCAAGCCATTGTCCTTTCACACACACAGGCTACCTTCACCCTTCGATAGGCCCTCTCCTGATAAGACTTTTCACATGACAGCATTTTATCCTGGTATGGGAGAGTCCTGTAACTGATGCCATCTGAACCAACAGTTCAGATGAGGGCAAGGGCTCTGCATTACATCTCTGCAACCACCAACTCCAACCAACATGTACAAGGCAAACATTATCAGAGTTTAGAGCAAGGTTTCTCTCTCTCTCTCTCTCTCTCTCTCTCTCTCTCTCTCTCTCTCTCTCTCTCTCTCTCTCTCTCTCTCTCTCTCTCTCTTTCTTGAAGTACTATGCGCACAGAAAGATTTCATAAAATTGTATTTGGGAACTGTTACAAAACTATGCATTCTAAGTCTACTGTTAAAGAGTCATAATGTTGCTTAATGCATGTTTGACAATTCTTTTGTGGCAAACATACATTTTAAAGAACTAAGGTTTAATGGACACAGTAATGAAAACTTTCCAATTATGTGGGCCCTCCAATGAGATTATGGAAAAAGCTAATTGATTCTCTTTTATTTATGATGCCATATCCCAAATGCCAATGCCAGGTTCTACTTCTCCAAATGTCACTAAGGAAACTGGCTTGGAGTTAAAAGAGACAGTTAAAAGATACTTTTTCTAGGATAAAAAACTGTTCAACATTTTTTCTCATTTATATGAATAATCTTGTGACCTTGATGCATATCTGCTACTGGAAACTGAACCCAAGTTAGTCACTAACTTTTTTATTTTCAGAGAAATTCACTAACTTTTTATTTCCAGAGAAATATGCATAAGAAATAGAACAGAAGTAATTTATCAGTAAAAATTCTAATGGATATGGATACTTTTAACTTACTAACTGAAACTAACTCACTGATACTAAAGATCAATGCAATTATAACTATGGTTTACCTAATAAGGCTATGGAAATAAGGAGTCCTGATTTCTGCTGGAGTTCCCAAGAATTTAAAGGGGGGATCCAAAAATTTAAACAGAAGCAAATTTATTCTCATCTATGAGCCACATTTAGTCCATAGGCCTTGTGGTTTTATGCTCTTTTATTATTTCCACATGGCTGGAGATAAAGGATGGATTTGCATATGAAATCTTTTCTGTCCTTAATATTATCTTCAAACAAAATACTAGACCAGAAAACATTTTTTAAAAATCAAGAAAACTTCAAGTATTTTTCATATGTCAGTTTCTCTTTAATTACCCTTTCATTATTAATTGATACATTCAAAGGATAGCTGAAGTTAAATAACTGTATGGCTTTCAGTGATTATAGCTGCCAAGCTGATGATACCAGAGTTCTTTGACCTTAATAGACTTAGATCTGACTCCACACAGCATCAAACGAAAATAAGACGCATGATTTGCAACTGTTCTATTTTTAAAAAAAACTTGATTCTGACATTGAATTTTTTTGAAGTAGAGGGTGGACAGGAGGGAGAGTTTTGTTTGTTTGATTTCTGCCTCCACTGGTGCTTGGATTCAGGGTCATGCAATTTGCCAAGGCTTTCCTGTTCCTGGCATTCTGTCACTGTAGCCAGCACTGCAGCCCAGCTTTTTTGTTGATTCATTGGATATGGAACCTTGGGGACTTTTCTGCCCGGTCAGTGTTAAAACCTCCATCCTCAAGGTATCAGTTTCCTGAGTAACTAGCATTAAGGACATGAGCTAGATGTGTCTGGCCATAACTGGCATTTAGAACCTGTTGACCTGAATTAATACAAGAGATGAAATCCTTATGACCAACTCTATTTATTTTTATTAAAATACTACTCATAACCAAATTGTGAATACCTTCTAAATGGTCATGGATGACTGTTCATGAAAAGGCAAAGGATGTTGTACTGTAAGCCAGTTATTATGGCCAATCATATTTCTTTGACTGTCTCAAGGATGGAGGTAGACAAATGAAAGATAAGCTTTCGTTATTAGAAGGGGGAAACATGGTACGTGTTTTAACTTTGTATAAATGTGTGTGTGTGTGTGTGTGTGTGTGTGTGTGTGTGTGTGTGTGTGTGTGGTTTATTGAAGAAGATCAGCCTGCCCCACCTTGCTTCAAATGGTGATACATAAATTTCAGTCTCCTAAGTAGCTAGGATTACAGGTATGAGCCACTGCTACCCCGTAAGGTTTTACTTTTAAAGAATAAGGAATTGCATCATGAAATTCACCCAGTCAGTTATTGACTAAGAGTTACATCACAGTCTGAAGTACATACTTTTTTGTCTTTTTCTAAGACCAAGATCAGGAACAGTTATCTGCTACTATCACACATTGGCTACAGCTCTACCAACTAAGTCATGTCTCTAGCCCCAGGATACACTTTTAAATATGGATGATGTGGCCCTATTAGATTTACCAAAATAGAATCTTTAGGAGAAGCTGAAATGTGCACATTGTCAAAACTTTTCCCACATTAATATGTAGGATAAACTTGCGGAGGACCAGAGAATCATTCCAGTATCATCCTTCAATTTGGACCAAAAAAATATTAAAATTCACAGTCACTTACTGAGTACTCCTTTAATTTTTCCATTTAGGGAAAGTGACAGGCAATGGACCAAGAAGTTCAAATTACTACTTGATTTCATTTTCCAGAACTACAAAACAAAATAACTCTCATCCAGAGACTATATTTTTAAGAATATAGTTTAAACAATTATCTAAGTAGCTATTCCTTCCAGAAAAGGATAAAGTGAAAGAGAAACATTTGATCTTTCCTTTTGGTTTCTACATATTCAACATCTAGTCACTTCTGGCCAGGATTCTTCAGATTCTATCTAATTTCAACTCTAGGCAACTTTGTAACTGCAACATAATTTTCTCTACCAAATTAAGGAATATTATCCCCCAAATTGAAGAGCATTTTTCCTAGCACATAAACTTTTTGAAAAAGTTTAAATAAACCGTTTTTGGTATTTTTCTCTCAATTACCTACATTCAAATTGGTGCATAGTTGTAATTGCTTTCACTCTACTATTTTTTTATTTTTCAGTCTCACCACAGAGAGAAAATTCATTTTGATAAATCTTTTCAATAGCAACAAGGTTTCCAAATTATTATGTTTGGATATGAAGATAAATCCCATTTCCAAGGAAAAATTTACGTGTACATTCTGAAACACCTATGAAAGTATCAGTATTTGAAGTAAACTATTTGAAAGTTTTTAAAGGACATTTTCTTTTGGTGAATGTTTGAACTTCTATGTGGGAAATGAACCCTATATGTTACTACTAGAACAAATGCACTTCAAACAGTTAGGAGGTATGGTTTAGCTATCTCTACCTTGGTTTGCGACTCAATACTTGCATTGTATGCAAGCAGTTTGGCAGCTATTGGCACATTGTTAGTGTAGATGGCATAATGGATGGCAGTGTTGCCACTGGAGTCCCTCACATTTGGATCAGCACCATATTTGAGTAGAAGAGTTACACATTCCTCATGCTGACATTGTGAAGCCTGTGGGTATCACAGCAAAAGACAACTCATCAATTCAAGGCATTCAAAGTAAACATTCCACAAATTTCAAGGTAAATATTCCACAAATTTTATTTGTGTGTGTGTGTGTGTGTGTGTGTATACGCATTTGCGCACACACACACACAAATGCGCAAATACTAATCCTGGGGTTTGAACTCAGGGCCTGGGAACTGTCCATGAGCTTTTGTGCTCAAGGCTAGAGCTCTACCACCAGCCACAGCTCAACTTCTGGCTCTTCTGGTGTTTTTAATTGGAGCTAAAAGTCTCATGGACTTTCTTGCCCAGGCTGGCTTTGAATTTTAATCCTCAGATCCCAGCCTCCGGAGTAGCAGGGTTTAGAGGTGTAAGTCAATGGCTCCCACCCAATTAGTTATTTTAAAGTGAGATAAATTCTTCTCATTTTAAGACTTTTTTAATTGGGGAAGATTGAGACAGGCTCTCAACATGTACCTAGGCTGTCCAGAACTTAAGATGTTCCTGCCTCAATGTCCTATATTGGGATTACACGTGTACAGAATCACTCCTCACTATTAATTCTAAGTATTTAAATCAAATCCATGTCCTGATTAAATGGTTTACTATTAGCTACCTTAATCAGAGCTGTGCTGTTATCACTGTCACAAATATCAATCTCACATTTCTCTATGAGAAGAGCCACAATAGCTAGATGTCCATAGGCACATGCATAATGCAGAGCAGTCCTGTGAAATGAGAAGACATTTCAAGAAATTATAAGACCTTAAAAGAAAATAGCCTAATTATTTGTATAATTTTAAATATGAAATAGCATTAATTAGTTTTTTTTTCAGAAGAAAGATTAGACTATTTGACCTTTAAATTGGTTATAATATTTTTGCAAGCAAAAGGCTCTATATCTGTAATCCATCTCTGCACCAAGCAACCTTTTTGAAGAAAAGACATACTTCATGGCCTTTAGATACAACAACTTGGGCTTAGAACCTAGTTTAAACTCTGCTATCTATTTGTTACTGGCTAACCTATCTTTCTCATATATATATATATATATATATATATATATATATATATAATGAATAGCTATATAATGAAGAGTAAAACAGTAGTTTAATACAGAACATCATAGTGATTTCTCAATGGTCATCTAGAAAAATATGTACAATACTTTGTACACATGTCAGCTCACTACTTGTTAAATAATGACAAACATACCTTTCACTTACATGAAATAACAGTTATACCTGTTGTTATGTTAGTTTTTAAGAACTACTTATTACAATAAGTCTAAGTTTCATTCTTTGAGACATTTTGAACTGTGTTGCCCATTTGGCCTTGGTCTCAAGATCCTCCCACTTCACCTGTTTAGCAGGGAGGTTTAGGGACAAGTGCCTGGCTTAAGATGCTCTTTTTCTCATATTTTGAATTCACTTATGTTAATTGTACGAAGTTTCATCATGCTATATCCATAATAGCATATAAAGTACTTTGATCACATATCAAAATGATGTTCATTGTAGTCTATATGATGCTAGGACAAAATTTAAAAAACAAGAGGAGTTTGGTGGTTTGAGATGTGACAAAGAACCGGTCAATGTTATTGTCATCACTTTTTTAGAAAATCCAGGCACTGTTGACCAATTCTCCTTCAAAACTGGTGAAAATGGCAATCTTAAATAGCTTAGTGTTAAAAAAAAAAAAGACAAACATTAAGCCATTATCCTACTTCAAATATTTCTCAGTAAAGAACCTGTACAGATCAATGAATAATGATTTAAAATGGATATTGGATTATATGTGATAAATTTTTAGCTCTGATAATAGATATAGTTTGGAATATTTCTCATTATGAAGTTTTTAATGATTATATTGTTTTTTAGTATTTACATGAAAAATAAAATGCTGTGTATTCTTAATTGTGTTAGACGCAGGATAGATTAGGGAAAATGAAGCATGGGAAACAGCAGACAAGAATTCAGAGACAAACTGTATTAATGAATTGCTTGATTTAAAGGCATTTAAATGGTACTTTTGCTTTAAGTTATGCACATCATTGTAAGTTGTAACATTTAGTAAACATACTTTTAAAAGAGAAAGGAGTTTTTTCTCTTTGACCTTATCCACTTTACCAGATAAAAAAGTTTGGATACATAATAGAATTCTATGTCTCCATCAGAAAGAATACCATTGGGGACTGGGAAGGTGGCTCAGTGGTAGAGCGCTTGCCTTGCATGCCTGAGGCCCTGTGTTTGATTCCTCAGCACCACATAAGCAAACAGAAAAAAAGCCGGAGTGGCACTGTGGCTCAAGTGGTAGAGCACTAGCCTTGAGCTGAAGAGCTGAGTGACAGCGCCCAGGCCCAGAGTTTAGGCCCCACGACCGGACCCAAAAAAAAAAAAAAAAGAAAGAAAGAATACCATTGCTCCATTCTTAAGGAAATGGAAAGACTTGAAAAAAATATATATTAAATGAAGTAAGCCAAACCCAAAGAAATATAGGTTGCATGGTTTCCCTCATTTGTAAAAACTAGAATATGTATATGATATTCTTAAGAGAGGATCTCAATAACCCAACTGCTTAGTGCATAGGACCACATATAATAAAGAGTATCAACCTGAACTTCAATACATGGAAACAAGAGATTTTTATTAGACCCTGTATATAGTTTCTTTTTTTCCAATTGTTTTATCTTTTACTTTGTTTCTCTTAGTTTTTGTACCACATATTTTGCATATAAGATTGTGTAATATGTGGATAGGAAAGAGAATCACAGAAACAGCAAGACAATGGATGAACCAAAGCAACATTGTTACTCACTTGATACTATGTTGGATATGAACATTACAATTTGGAAGGGGAAGGGGAACAGGGATGGATAAGTGGGAGATAATAAAGGATGGAGTCACAATGATTTAAAACAATTGTACTCCTGCTTTACCCATAACCTTATTTATAAAATTTTTAAAAACTAAAAAAATTGGGGAAATGATTTGTCTTATATAAAGTATGAACGTATTTTTAAAAACTTAAGAATAACTTCTATCTTAAGGAATGTGAATAGTAAAAATCTATGCTTAAAGGAAGATCTTAACATTAATGAGCCAAGATAACGAGCAACTTTGAAATCATTTATTTGCATCCATTTATTAATTTTTAAAAAAACTAAACTCATTAACTGTGATTTTAAAAAGGTAGGGGACACTGTCCTGGGATGAAATTGAGCCTAAACACCAACTCTTTTTTCATAAATATCTGATATTTAAGGGCTCATTACATCTGTGAGATGTGATCACATTTCATGCCTAGGTTGTATCTGTCTTTGCTTTGCTTTACTATTAAACTCTTTTGGTCTTTATCTCCATGTGTCCTCAAATTCTTTTGGGTATCTTAGGGGGAGACAGAGGCTCCCTCCAGTTTGGTGATCTCCTCACTAGAGACTCATTGGTTCCTGATCAGGTAACAAAACTACTTTTTTTTAAACAAACACATATGTAAATTTATTAAAAGAAAAAGTCCTAACGCTAAATAGGAAAAAATATAAATTGTGGTTTTATGATTATGTTAATTTATTGAACAGCTCTACTGTTTGCCCACATTATATAAGATATTTCACTTTTAAAATGAAAATGTGGCTTACACCCTTAATCCTAGTTGCTCAAGCTACTAAGTAAGATTCAGAAGACTGTGGTTCAAAGCCATCCAGTGCAGAAAAATTTTAGAGATTCCATTTCTAAAATAACCAGCAAAAAGCTGGGTTGAAGTGATGGCTCAAGTGGTAGAGTGCAAGTGGAGTAAGTGTGAGGCCCTGGGTTCAAACCCCAGTACCAGCAAAGTTTAAACACTTAGGTTGTCATTACATTTTTTTAAATTTTATTTTATTGTAAAGGTGTTGTATAGAGGGGTTACAGTTACATGAGTAAGATAATGAGTACATTTCTTGTGGAACATTGTTACCCCCTCTCCCTTGTTTTTTCCTATTATCCCTTCCCTCCCCTACCTCCTCCACTCCTACACACACACACACACACACACACACACACACACACACCCCACAGAAGTTGTAAAGTTAGTTTCCAACATAGTGTCTGTATGTATCATTGTTACAATGGGTGTCCTTGTTTCAGCATTTTGTTATTCCCCTTTCTCTCCCCAAATTAGATAAATGTATATACAAAATGCAGGGCACCAAAATCGAATACAGTGACAACAGGGGATATAACATAGGGGGAAGAAGATACAAAAGAAAATTTTAAAATATCACATAGTACATTAAAAAACAACAACAACAAAGAAAAATGTCTTATGTCCATATCTTGGGGCTCATTTCACTTAGCATCATCTTATATGGTCATATGTACATAGCTTTTGACCTTTTCTGCTTGTCCTAGACATATACTAGTTATTGCAAATAAGGGAAACCATGGGACCTTGGGCCTTGCATACTTCACTTAGTATACTTTTTTCCAAGTCTTTCCATTTCCTAACAAATGGGGCCGTGACATTCTTTCTGATGAAGGCATTTAATTCCATATACCACATCTTCTTGATTCATTATCTACTGAGGGGCATCTGGGTTGATTCCATATCTTAGCTATGGTGAATAATGCTGCGATATAGTTGTGCTGGTAGCTTTAGTATAGCCTTGTTTGTGATCATTTGGGTAAATGCCAAAACTATTTTTAAATAACCACCAAAGACACTAGAGGGGGATTTTTTTAGTGGATTTAGAAAGAAGCCAGCATTTTGCTTCTATTTTGTTTCTCATAAGAATAGCTTGTCCAAGCAGGATGCCGGTGGCTCACACCTGTAATCCTAGCTCTCAGGAGGCTGAGACCTGAGGATCATGGTTCAAAGCCAGACCGGGCAGGAAAGTCCCTGAGACTCTTCTCTCCAATAAGCCACTAGAAACCCGGAAGTGGTGCTGTGGTTCAAGTGGTAGAGCGCTCACCTTGAGCTGAAGAGCTGAGGGACAGCACCCAAGCCCAGAGTTCAAGCCCCATGACCGACAAAAAAAAAAGAAAGAAAGAAAGAATAGCTTGTCCAAGGGTCTCATATCTAAAATATATTGGAACTCAAAAAATTAAATCCCTGAACAACAAATCCTCAAAGAAACCCTCAAAGAAACAACTGCCCGATTAACAAATAGGCTATAGACTTAAAGAGAAAATTCTGTGAAGAGGAAAGAAGAATGGCCAATAGACACATGAAGAAATGTTCAAATGGGGCAATGTCATTCTTTCTGATGGAGGCATAGAATTCCATTGTGTATATATACCACATTTGCTTGATCCATTCATCTACTGGTAGGGGGGAGACAAGGGTTGGGTGGGGGGATGGGGGAGGGATTGAGGAAGATGGGATAGGAAGGGGAAACAAAGGAGGAGGCTACAATGCTTGTTGAGAAATGTACTCATTGTCTTGCCCATGTAATTGTAACCCCTCTGTACAGTATTTTCACAATAAAAAAAAGAAATGTTCAACTTCTCTAGCCATAAAAAAAATGAAAATCAAGACAACACTGAGATTCCACCTCATCCCAGCTAGAATGGCTATAATCAAGAAATCTAGAAACAACAGATATCAGAGGGGATGTGGCCAAAAAGGAACCTTACTGCATTGTTGGTGGGAGTGTAAACTTGTTCAACCACTCTGGAAAGCAGTATGGAGGTTCCTCAAAAGACTTCACATAGAGCTCCCCTATGACCCAGCAATCCCACTTTTGGGCATTTACCCAAATGATCACAAACAAGATCATGCCAGAGCTACCAGCACAACCATGTTTATCGCAGCATTATTTACCATAGCTAAGATATGGAACCAACCCAGATGCCCCTCAGTAGATGAATGGATCAAGAAAATGTGGTATATATATAAATACAATGGAATTCAGAAGAATGACATTGCTCCATTTGTTAGGAAATGGAAAGACTTGGCAAAAATTCTATTAAGTGATGTAAGCCAGGCCCAAAGAAACACAAGCCAGGCCCAAAGAAACACAGGTCCCATGGTTTCCCTTGTTTGCAGTGACTAGTACATGTCTAGGACAAACAGAGAAGGTCAAAGGCCATGTACATATGACCACATGAGATAATGTTAAGCGAATGTACCCCAAGACAGGGACACAAGAGGTTTTATTTTTTCTTTCTAGTGTTTTTAATGTATTTGTGATGCACTATGTGATTCTTTTGTTTCTATTGTATCTTCTTCCCCCATGGTATAACCCTTGTTTTCACTAGATTTGATGCCGGTGTTCTGCATCTTTATATACATTTTTGTAATTTGGGGAGGGGAAGGGATATTGCAGAACGCTTAAAAGGGGTTGCAGGCTGACCCACTGTGATGATGAGATGTACAGGACACTATATTGAAAATGAATATTACAATGGGGCGCAGGTGGGACGAGTTGGGGAGGTGGGGAGGGAAGTGATGGTAGTGATGGAAAATAAAGGAGGTAACAATGCTCGCTATGAAATGTACTCGTTATCCTACTCATGTAACTGTAACCCCTCCGTAAAACATTTTTACAATAAAAGATACCAAAAAAAAAAAGGGGCTTGTCCCCTAGACCTTCTCAAGGTGTGCAGGGCCCGAGGGCTGAGGAGCCTGCGGTACTAACAAAGCCCAGCATCCTCAGTAAACTCAGAGCTCTCCCCTTCCGAGCCTCCCCTGGCCTCCTGTTCCCCATGCGGCCCAGCCTTGCCCTCACTCCCAGGCCCTCTGACCTGTTCTTCTTGTCTCTGGCATTCACGTCGTTTTTCCCACCTAAGAGCTTCCTCTGCACTTTGCCTACGTCGCCCTGGCTTGCAGCCTTGTGGATCTTTCCTGAAGCTTTGTATCTGGAGAGGTATCTGGCAGAGTCAAAGCCCTTGGCATTCACATTCTCACTGGCACAGCACAGGACGCTCCTGCGCGGGTCGGCGGAGGACCCACAGCAGTTCTGGTGCTCACTTCTCAAGACGAAGTTTGTCTTCATGGCTGTGGCTGGTGGCCTCACAGATCCCCCTCCCTTTCCCTTTCCCGCTCCTGTCCTTCAGATGATGGCTGTCTGGTGAATTCAAACACAACACTTATAAGGGAGTCAATCAAGTCTACACAATGTGTCAAGAAGGGGTATGATCCCTACTTGGGTTCCCAAGAACGGCGGGTACTCGATGTTAAGCAACGCTCATAAACACAAGTGTGCACGTGCGCACTGGCATGCGCGCGTCCAACTGGGACAGAAAACAGTGGTCTTCCTGCACTCTTGTCCTGTCTGGACTCTAGAGCAGCCCGGTGTTCCCTTGAATAAAAGATCCTTGTTGGCAGGTGGAGAACATCAAGGATACCTGGCATCTCTTCTCTTAGTCTAAGATCTTTATGGCAGACGCTCCTGGACTCTCAGGCCTCTCCTTCCTCCCGGGCTTGTCCCTACCTCCCAAAGGCACTGTTAGGGCTTTCAGGTGAGCTATCCAAGTCTTGTCACATAGCCCCTCTGTATAGGGCAGTTGAGGATTTAGTGTCTGACAAGGGCAGAAGCAGCAACTTGTGGTCAAGAGTGATCACTGCAGATGTGCAGGGCATAGCAGATCTTCATCCAATTCCAATGTCATATAATATCAGTGGGAATGGAACAAATGCCTGGATTCTTTGTTAAAGGCAAATAAGGTATCTGTGGGAAAACTATCTTTATACATAACTCCATAGAAAATGAAGTACAATCTGAGAATGCTGAGAATGACATTAAGAAAGTTCTAGAAATTCAAAACTTTCCATATGCCACTTCTCATTCCCCTTCCATATTCCTAGAGCCTGGACAGATTAAATCCATATGCACATTCCTCCTACCCTTTGGTCCATACTTTTCTTTGTTTACCTTTAATATTCCTATTACATCTATAATGAATATTATATATTCACAATATATTGTGAAGCATATGTAGCATAATATTTAGAAGTTTTTAATTAGCCATTTACTTTTCTCAGAAATCCATTCATTTCTTCTCATGATGTTAAAATGTCAATTTAAGTGCCGTTCTGAATCTCAAAATTCCAGCCTGGGCAAAATGGCCTGCAACTCCCTTTGTACTCTCCCTCAGAAGTTGGTAGGGGCTAGAAGTAGCAACCAATGACCCCATTTCAGTTACATTTCTACCACTTCATTTCCCACTCTTGGAGTAGTGTCTATCACCTCTTTTTTCTTCCTTGCTTTGTTTTCATTTTCCTTTGTTCTCCAAATATTTCCCAGTTCCAGCTTGTCTTCATACCAGCTCCAAAACCCTTTGCTCTTCCTTTGCACAGCATCCTCTCACTTCCTGAGACAAAGGTCTCAGCAGACTTAGGTCCAGAAATCCCTGCTCTGCTACCTCCATGTAGCCCATTGTGTCCCATGCCAAGAGCAGGCCAAAGCTAGGAAGCATGTCTTTGCCCTACTCCATGCCGTCTGGCAAGGAAGGACAAGAAAGACAAACTACAGTAGCAAAGCCAGAAAAAAAACCTGAAGCAATCAACCTTCAGTGGAAAATACCCAAACTCTATCAGTGGTCTCTCTCTGGACATGAAGCTTGGGAACTGTGTCTGTCTTTCAGGCCAAGGAAGGGCAACAGAGTCCTTTTTTTTTTTTTTTTTTTTTTTAAATCCATATCCAAGCTCAGTGCTGGTGGCTCACGCCTGTAATCCTAGCTACTCAGGAGGCTGAGAACTGAGGATCATGATTCAAAGCCAGCCCAGGCAGGAAAGTCTATGAGACTCTTATCTCCAATAAGCTACTCAGAAAACCAGTAGTGGTGCTGTGGCTCAAGTAGGAGAGCATACTAGCCTTGAGCTGAAGAGCTGAGGGACAGCACCCAGGCCGAGTTCAAACCCCACAACTGACAAAAAAAGAAAAGAAACCCATATAAAAAAAACAAAAAAATGAGATTTATCCGGTTTTAGTCACTTAGGAGCAGAAGCTGCGAAGATTTTTTTAATACTGCAACTTCAATGTTGAAACCACATCTTTCTGTTTTATACTGTGAAGATTTTACCTGTCACAAATCTAGTTGCTTTACTTGTTACAAATCTGGTTGTTTTCTTGAAGAAATAATTTAAGTTTTAAAGTCTTTATAAATATATAAGTGATACTGTTTAATTTGTGAATGCATAGTTTGACTGTGCAATTTGGAGGTATTTTCAAACAACACATAAAAGCTTCAACAACAAGAAAAAAAATTATCCAAAACCTTGTACGTGAGTCAGGATGCATTCTTAGAGTTGAATCATAAGTTTTGTACTTGATTTCCCAATGCTTGTAATTAGAAAGATCTACTTTTTCCTCTAAGTCATAGGCTTGAAGTCATGAGTCATGAGCTTGAAGTATATGTCCTAAATAGCATCAAATTTCCAGAATTGCATTGGAAATATATCGAATCTGTCCCCCCGACCAGAGTACACTGTACACTAGGAATGTGGTATCAAATGTAAGAAACAGAATTGTTCCCTGTAGTTCTAGGATTACAATCCCATTCCCTTTGCCCTCAACACAATCAAGAGATCCTGAGTGAATGGCATGCCCACAACTGGACAAGAAAAACCTTGGTAAAACTTCCTAAGAAGATGGTCTCTCAGGAAATCCTGGCTTCTCCTTTATGACTTTATGAAAAATAATGCCAAACATTAGGGTTTTTAATGTAATATTTTTGTCATAATGACACTCCCATGTGTTTACTGACAAGAGGCGTCACTTACCTTCCATAGGTCATTCCATTTCTACCAGTGTGACTGCACAGCGAACCTCCCTGAGTATTGTCAAGTCCTGGGTTTGGAGGTCAGCAATGCCTCACAAAGGGCTGGCCTCACCAAAACCAGTAGGTTGTAATGTGCAGCACACAATGCCCACGTGATTTTGCAATTCATTGCTTCAAGTGAGCTAGCATTACAAGTTTAGGTAGCAAAAGGCCAAGCACACAATCTGTCACAATTCCAGTATGCTCCTCACAGGAGGGTATAATAGAAACAGTGCTCACATTCATCACATATTGCTTGGATTGCTTCAAAACTTCTTTAATGCCATAGTCAGTCTTGAAAGAAAGTGCAATTTTAAGGAGGCAGCTGAATTTTCTCCCAATGCATACATACTTATTCTAGACTAATAGGTAAAACTAATTGACCAAGCAACTTGGCATTTTATAATAGTTGGGAAAAGTAATTAATTTTGATCATTATCATTAGTCCTTTTATCCAAACAAATGTTTTTCACTTAATTCTTTTAATATATTATTTTAAGTAGTTGTACAAAAGATTTGGCATTTTAATTATATTTTACCATCTTTAAGTAGTTGTACAAAGAAGTTACTATTCAAGAAATTAGATTATGAATATAAAGTATCTTGATTAATATGTTTGTGTGGATGTGTATATAACCCCAATGTGTTTACTTAAGCATTTATAAATTAGTTCTAGATTCCATATGAGAGACTTAACTTTTTTCCCGGTACATACAATTCATTGCAAATTATGTAACATCATTCTTCCTAATAGATGAGTAAAATTCCATTGTGTACATATACCACATTTTCTTGATCCATTCATCCATTGAAAGGCTTCTAGACTATTTCATTATTCAGCTATGGTAACTAATACAGCATTGGCCATTGTTGTACAAGTGGCTATTTTATTCTAGCTTGTAATCTTTTGGATAAATCCCCATGAGTGGTATCATAGGATGGTTCTATGTTTAGGTTTTTGAGGAATCTCCAAACTGATTTCCAGAGTGGTTGAGCATATATGCATTCCCACCCACGGTTTATTAGGGCTCTTTTTCCTCCACATCCATGCCAGAAGCTATTGTTTATATATCTGATGATGGCCATTCTAACTGGGGTAGGATGGAATCTGTGTTGTTTTAATTTGTATTTCCTTTATAGCAAGAGATGTTGATCGTGTCTTCATATATCTATTAGCCATTATTACTTTATCTTTTGAAAAGTATCTAGTCAGCGCAGTTTCTCGTTTCTTAATTGTATAGTTGACTCTCTTGAGGATTTTGTTTTCTTAAGCTCTTTGCATACTATGCAATATTTGGTCATTGTCTGTTGTATTGCTGGCAAAGATCTTTTCCCATTCTATAGGCTGTCTTTTTGCTTGTTAACTATATCCTTTGCCTTGCAGAAACTGCTCAGTTTTATCTAATCCCATTTGTCCATTCTTTGATTTGCTGAAAACTTTTGATTTTCTGGAACTTTACTCAGAAAGTCCCTGCCTGTGCCAATATGTTTTAGTGTTTCTCCTACTTCTTCCTATAGTAGTTTCATGGTTTCAGGTCTTACATTAAGGCATTAGTACTGGTATTAGTACAGGGTGACAGATAAGGATCCAATTTCAATTTTCTGCATGTTGATATATAGTTTTCCCAACAGCATTTATTAAAGAGGCTGTCTTTTATCCATCCTATTTTTTAATTCTCTTACCAAATATTAATCCTTTTATTCAAGTAAATGTTATTCATTGATTTAACTCTTGGTGCCCAGATTAGAACCTCTTCACAGTAATTTTTCAGCAATTACCTAGCCAGTTGAGACACTTTTGTGTTTCATTTTGCCCTTTTTTTATTTATCTATGCTCTCAATTCATCTATAAAATCTTAACACTGACTTTGTAAAGTCTTATTACTTCTCTACAGAACCTTATTCAGCTTGCCCATATCACCCACTGTGCTAATAAAAGTTTCATTTTTGAGATGGCCAAATGAGAGGATTTGAAGTTCAAATCAGCCTTCCTTATAATAGTTTATGGTGCTTATTTGATGAAGAAAAAAGGCAGTGTGATGTGGTAAGAGGGAATTAATTAGCCACAAAGAAAGAGGAGCTAATTACTGATCTGTGTGTGAAACTAAACTTCATGGTCTTTCATAGAAATTTTCAGAATAGAGGCATTGGTGGAGATCTCAGGATGGAGAGTTTAGAATACAAACCTAAGTTAAGGGTCAGTGGTTTCTACTGCTTGAGATAGACAGTGTTTTGCAAGCTCTTAAATATCTACTTTAACAATTGTTACCAAGTTAAATATTTATAATGTTATTAATAGCTAATAAGAGAACAGTGGTGAACCACAAAAGTTCTAAAATAGCTGATAAAACAAATAACCAAACACAAATGTGTCCAGAAGATATATTTAGCATTTGCCTTGGGACGATGTCCAGGGTTAAGAAGCCGCTTGTACTTCATATGTATGTCCTATCATTCAATAGCTTCTCCATTTAAAATTTGAATGAACGTTGCTCCTTGATAGTCTTTCTCAATCTGGAACCCTTCTGTTTTAGTATTCCTTTCTTCTGAAGGCAAAAGTATTAAGAGGATAGTCCAGAGAAACTGGTATAAAAGGTGAGTGTAGGCAAAAACTGCTTTTACTTACAGTCAGTGATTTGTACCTATTGATCTGCAACTGGTTTGTTGGTGAAGATGAATACAGAAGAGGGAGTGAGTCACAATAGCTAACAAAACAGCTAATATGGAACTTACCTACTTATTCTTTAACCTGTCAATAATTTCAAAAGTTAACCAAAATAACAAGAAACAGTTAAGTCTATTGCACAAGATGCAGTAAGAAACTGAATGAACTTAGAAGTACATTCTCTATCAGTCAAGGCCCCCAATAAAAATGCAACCCAGAACCTCTCTGTACATCACCTTGACAGTTAAACAAATTTTTTAAAAAATACAAAACAAGACCAAAACAAAAGTAACCCAGATAAAACCTTGATTTCAGCCTTGTAAGATCCTGAGTAGAGAATACAAATAATTCATTAGCCAGTTCTCTGACCCAGAGAATCTGTGCAATTCAAGGGCTACAGGAACAAAAAAGTAATTCACAAAGAAAGAAAACTCCCAGAAAAATGAAAACTCACCATCTATATAAATTACTGAAAAATTATTATTTTCTTTGTAATTCCACAAAACATAGACTCTTCCCAATTTTATTTAACTCTATCCCAGCACTAGAAAAGAATAAATAAAAGCTCTAAGACCCATAAAGGAAACAAATTTGTCAATATTTATATATGACCTATGTATATAGAAAATACAAATTAAGTTGCAGTTAAAATATTTAAATGAGAAAAATAGAACTAATAAGAATTTGCTTGGTAACTAAACCCAAATTCATTTCGCTGGTCAGATTTCTGCTAATGTAACAAAATACCTGAAGTGATCAAGTTAAAAAGAACGAAACAATATTTGGTTCATAGTTTTGGAGGTCTCAGTTGATGCTTCTTCCATGTTTCTTGGAGTCGAGTGATACAGCCCATCTTGGTGGGTGCTTATGGTAGAGCTACCTAATTTATTTATAGCAGCTGGGAAGAAAATAGTGAAATGGAAATATCTAAGGACCTCAACCCCTTCCTAGAGCAAGTTCATAATGACCTAACACCTTACTAGTCCTCATCCTGTGAAAGTTTCCCCCTTTACTTTTCAGTAGTGCCTGTTTTAAGAAACCTTTAACATAGAGTTTTGGGGAGACATTTCAGACTCAAATAAAAATCAATATCAATATGAAAAATACCAATTTAAGTTTCTAAACCAGGAGATATGAAATTCTGAAGACACAAAGACCTCCATTCAAAGTGTCATACCACTCTTTTCCTCCTTTCAGCTGTGCAATTTTCTGACAGCCAGCAAGGGTAGAATTGTAGAGCATTGGCACACTCCTGCCTTATAGCCTGGACAGCTGAGATGGGTCACTTTGGGCTAATTCACTGGTCATCTGTCTGGAGAGCTGAGTTTGGGGTTTCAAGTGCTGAGCAAGGAGCAGAGTGCTGAGGGTTGTGCTTCTTCCATGCCCATACTCCAAGGTGAAAACACCATTCATTAAAACTGTGTGGCTGTTGACTGAGCCCTGGTGAGCACACAGGAGGAAGTCCTGCCTCTTCATCTCTGGCATAATCAGCTTTCCAAAGCAACAGCACCTAGCCTGCCCCTGATGAATATTCTCTGAGACTCTGTCAGACAGCCTACAGCACTCAATCTCCACTTCTGATTGACTTATTCCTGATTTCTATTGTCTAAAATTCTGCAGTTCCACTGCAGAGCTCAGTCCTGATTTTAAAAAAAAGTATGAACTCAAAATAGTGATTTCACACCAATCTGTTGAATACCATGAGCTACAGACAACTATTGATGCCAAGTTGGGAGCCAACTTGTTCTCCAGGAAGGATAGAAGAATGAAGGCCTTGAGTGAGCAGTAACCAGAAAGTTTTACTGAAAGAGAAAGATAGATAGAACTCATGGGAGAAACACAAAGACTGGACCATGGCAATACATTGTCTATGGGATTTTACCTATTGCTCCTAAGTCTCCAGCAACTCCTTGCAGACCATATCTGTTTCCATCCTTCCCTACAGCACCTCCTGCTGCAGCTGTTCCAGCATCTGGGCTATATCAGAAGCTGCTGATGCAGGACCTCTTTCTCTGAGGTCAGCTGCAAATAGGCAGTCACTTGATCTTGATAGGCTGTCACATACTGATACGGATGACACGGGCCCTGGTCTCAGTGCTCCTGAAGACCTTGGGCCGCTTAGTTCCTTAGCTTTCCCATCATCTGAAACTCTCTCAACTTTTCCTGAAGCCAGCCCAGATTCTTTGCAGATGGTTCTTGTTGTACTACTGTACCAGCAAGGTACAGCATGGTCAATTCCTTGCCATTTGTGAGCCTTATGAAGCCATCCAAACCTAGGTCAGCTGTTTCTTGAACTGATGGTTCTTTCACAGAGCACATCTGATAGTAGTGTGATTGTTCTCCAGAGTCCCCAGTACTGTTTTGCCATCTTCAGACTGCTGGTTCTAAACCTTGGAAACCACCTCAAACACAAGCAGCTGCTACACCTACTCTAAGGCAAGTTAGACTCTCACTGTCTTCCATCTGGACTGGCAGCTGTCCAGCCACGTGAGTCTTCAAGCTGCTGAGCCTCTACCTGCAGCTGCTGTTCTGCCTGCAATGGTCCTTCTGGGAATTTTGAGGGTGGTGTCTTCTCAGCTTTTTCATGAGTTCTCCTGTAACTGTGCCCTCTCTTCATTGGACTGTTGTAACTACTTGTGGCCATGTGGGTTTGCAAATAAGCTAGAAAATTGCTATCATCAGACATCTCTAGCTCCTTTTGTAACTCCTCCATTCCACATCTCATGGCTGCTTTCTCCAACAATAAACACTGAGGACTTTTTTTCTAGCTCAGAGTTGTGTTCCTATAAGTCCTGCTTTTGTTATTTTCCTATAGCTCTAATTTTATGATATTTTTTTCTTAGATAAACTCCTTATTATGCTGCTCAGCTTGCCTAGAAGACAGAAAAAGGATTTCTAGCTATGCCACATGCAGTTGGGAAGATTGCTGGAAGACCCTCCAGCTCTCCTGCATTGTGGGTGGAGGCCTGCCTGTACATAGGCCTTGGTGTGATAGTTATTTCTCGGTATCAGAGCTACAGGTCTTAATTCAGCTCTCCCTGCTCTTGGGCCAACATCTGCCTGCATTCATTCTGCTTTTGTATTTCATCCAGTATGTCTTGGTTTTGTTTGGTCAACTTCTCTTGTTTTTTGTTTGAAGCAGAATTCTAAGGCTTCATCAGCCCTTCATACAGACTCTCAAGATCATTCATACAATGGAAATATGGAAGGCTGTTCCTATCTGTTTTTTGTAGGCTATCAAACTCTTTCAAAAGTTGTTGAGGTGGGCTGAGAAGGTGGCTCAGTAGTATAGTGCTTCCCTTGCATGCATGAGGCCCTGGGTTCGATTCCTCAGCACCACATGAGCAGAAAAAGCCAGAAGTGGTGCTGTCGCTCAAGTGGTAGAGCTCTAGCCTTAAGCTGAAGAGCTGAGTGACAGCGCCCAGGCCCAGAGTTCAGGCCCCATGACTGGCAAAAATTAAAAAAAAAAGTTGTTGAGTTTTACTGGTTTCAACCATGATATTTCAGCCATCATATCTTTAATTGATACCATGGCAATAGTAATAGCATCTGGGGAAGGAACACTAAGAGAACCACAAGTCATTTGCAAATGATGGACACAAGCAGGTAGCATATGAGCAGTAATTGTCTTGAGTTACTGTGGTTTTTTAATTCTTCTTTGCTCCTTCAGGAACACCAAGGTTGTTCCTCTGCCTTTGTTTTGTTTTTTTTTCTTGAATGCAGTCAGTTTTTGCCATCTAGTTTCTTCTGACATGTCAGAGGTAGGATGGGGAAGAGGGGAAAAACATATTACCCTGATTCCAGCAAATAGGGGTTCTGAGCAACAACCATGAACTTATCCTCTACAGTTTTTCCTTGTGGTGTAAGCCAGAAAAAATTCTGTGGCACTTAGGCACCATGGAATGTGGAAGTGGCCTAGATCTCACACTCCATTGGTCAATGAGAAAAAGGAACTAAAAGGGGCAGGACCATCTCCCCCTAGCCTGTAGTAACTATTAAAGCCAAAGTGGAACTTATTTTTTAAAAAAAAGTCACAATGGGGGCTTTGGGCAAGACTGACCCCACCCTGCTCACCCATGGGGGTTGAGGAGCAGTTCCCAGGGCTCAAAAGAAGCTTTACATTCAAGGAATTATTCTCCATGAGAGAATTATGCTTATCTGGAAGATCTAAGTGGCTGCTCTCTAGCCTCGATCCTCCCAAGCTACTTAACCTCTACTTCTTTGTTTTAGAGGGCTTTGTGCCCAAGGCTGAGGACAGTGGGTGACAAATGGGTAGTAGGGAATAATAGTCCATCATTTTATAGACCCTTTTCCTGAAACCTCACAGTCTGTCCCCTACTTTCACGTTTTACATATCACCTTCAAGGTGTCTCCCATCTATTCTTCATATAATCCTTTTTCCACAAAGTCCTATCTCCACTTGTTCCAGGGTCCCTAATCCTAGCAGCGCTCATCTGATGTTCCCCAAGCTGGATTTGGTCCTAGACTCCGGACTACTTATCTGTAATTGCCGCTCCTCTGCCAGCCCCCAGTGCAGTAAGCCCTATACCTCCGGTGTCCTGTTCACCTGCTAATCATTCTAAGAGTGCTCTCCAGGCTGAAGAGAAATTGCAACTGGCCATTCTGAGCCCTGATGAGTGCATCTGTGTTACATTCCTCTTCTCTCCATTTCACCCAACTCAACCCTCTTCCAAGCAGACCAGTTCTTAGAAATTCCAGGGCAGTTTTAAGCCCTGAGCTCTTTTTGGCCTTTCTTCCTACCTTCCATTCTTCAAAAAACTGTTGTCTTGTCCTCAAGGTCCTGATTCTTTATTTTTTTACCTCTGTGATTTTCCAGCTACAAATTTTCCTTTCATTGATCTCTCATTCTACTTTAGTCTTCTTCCTTTTCTTTGGTTTATTTGACTAAGCATTTCTCCATGTTTATATTTTTTAAAGAACCAAGTTTTAACTCATTGATTCATTTTAATGTTCTCTTTTTTTGTCTTTATTTCTTTTATTTCTTCCCTGATCTTATTAACTTTCAATTTTGCTTGTTCTTATTAACCTAAGTTACTAAGTGGGTACAATCCTTGAGCTTTTCTGCTGAAGGCTAATGCTCTACCCTTTGAACCACATCTCCACTTCTGGCTTTTTCAGTAGTTAATTGGAGATAAGAGTCTCACAGGGGGTGGGAGTTTAGTTCAATGGAAGAGTGCCTGCCTGGTGAGCGCAAGGCCCTGAGTTTAGTCCTCAGCTCTGTGGGGGAAAAAAAAAAGAGTCTCATAAACTTTTCTGCCAAGATTAGCTTTGAAGATTGATCCTCAGATCTTAGCCTCTTGAATAGCTTACAGGCATGAGCCACCAGTGCCTGACTTATTTTCTACTTTTTAAAACCAGATGAGACCATAAAATCAATTTTCTTTCTTTCCATCTGTCAGTATGTCTTTCCTGTATGTGTCGGTGTATCTGTATATCTGTATCCATGTATTTTTATGTGGATTGGAAATGTGGCTTGAACTCAGGGACTTGAATTTAGCTTTTCCCCTCATATCTACTGTGCTACCACTTGAGCCATACTTTTAGTTACCATTTTACACTTTTATTGAAGAGATAGTCTTGCAAAATTTTCCAGCTGGGCTGGCTTTAAACTGCAAACCTCCATGTCTGAGCCTCCTAAGTAGCTGAGATTGCATATATGAATCACTGGTGTTTAGCTTGTCTTTTTCTTATTTCATGCAATACCATTGGATGTTTTCAATCTTGTATCTACTTTGTATTGTTTGGATTCAAATGAGCATATGTATTTCCTCCAATATTTAGCATTTCTTTTAAAATATTCATATATTCAACTTTTTTGTTTAAGATTTTGTGAATTTTCCACTAGAGGAAAGAAGAGTGATCAAATACTCAATTTACATTACATAAAAATGGAACTACTTAACTTTGGGGGAAACTGGGGAAGAATGAAGGAAGGGGTGACATTTGACTTATAACCTGAATTATGGAATTGTTACCTCTTTGTACAACTTTATAAAAAAAATTTTAACTACAGAAAAAAACAGTCCCCAGAAGAGAAAAAGATTATTGCAATGCATATGACAGAATCCAATGGAAAATATAAAATATTTTCACTGAAAATAAAATAAAATAGAAAGTAAGCAGAGTTCTCTGCTTACTTTTAAACTAACAAATCTTAGAAGTGGGAATATTCACAGATGATATGCCTCACTAATTGCTCATAAAATTACAAGTCAAATCACAATTATTCCTGTAAGTTTGTTAAAAATTAGTAAGGGCTGAGGACATAGCT
Source organism: Dipodomys merriami (assembly GCF_024711535.1). Classification (NCBI taxonomy): domain Eukaryota; kingdom Metazoa; phylum Chordata; class Mammalia; order Rodentia; family Heteromyidae; genus Dipodomys; species Dipodomys merriami. The sequence continues at coordinate 22,596,780 of NW_027205603.1, forward strand.
TACAGGTAGACTGAGTGCTGAGCATGCATTAAATCCTGCATTCAATCTTCAGCACCAAAATAATAAAAACTGAATTAATTAAAAAATTAAAAAACTGATTTTGTGAAGTTAGCCTTTCTTTGTGGTTTTCTGTACTCTACTGTGTACATAGATTGTAAGATGTAAGTTGTTCATGTAGATATAAACACACACATATACACACAAGGGAAAGCATTTATATTAGGCACACAGAGACTGAAACCTGTATGAGCTTAAAATATGCAAAAATTTGATTTACTGCATTCAAGTACTAGCCTCTATCAAGTCAATCTTCATAGACACAGCCAAATACACACACACACACACACACACACACACACACACACACACACACACACACACGCACATACACACACACACACACATAAGGATACTCACTCCTGAACAAGGAAGCCAAACTTACTTGTTACAAAATTTGCAAAAGCCAAATAGTTTGACTGAATATAGCAACATTAGCTCGATAGAACTCAAAATGGCTCTGAAGAGTCTTCATATGACAAGGAAAAGGAAGGGGAAGACTTGAGGAACACTGATCAGGGGAGGTCTTGCCAAGGTTAAACTTCAGATCTCCTATATTCCAGATGCAACGTTCTCTGCTTCATCATATTATGGTTAAAAGTAGCTGATGCTGGACAACAGGCAAACATGAGGGAAAAATTCTGAAAAAAGGGATCCTAGCAGGTGCAGGGATCCAATTTCATTTTTCCTTTCCATCTCTGGCCCACTTGCTGTAAGTAGCTAGCATGGAAAAAGTATATTTTAGACCCCAATCTGAACTCCAGTTCTACCTGTCAGCCCTTCCCATTCTCCACTAGATGACAAATAAAGAGATTTGGTAAAGCACACTGAAAGAAGACAGCCAAAGAAGACAGCCCTTCTGTACATCTTCAGCCATCTAGATAAAAGTTGAAAGTTTGAAATGCTAAAGTTTCTTTTATGTTACTTTATAAGATTTTCTAAGTTAGATTTAACTTGTTGGTTCTTTCTGTCCACTACTTATGATGTTGCAATGAAGCAACTTATTGGACAAGCTGTAGTGATCTCATGGCTTAATTAGGAGTATAGGCTATAAGACTATACGCTTGCAGGTGCCAGTGGCTCATGCCTGTACTCCTAGCTACTCAGGAAGCTAAGATCTGAGGATCACAGTTCAAAGCCAGCCAGGGCAGGAAAGTCCAATAAACCACTAGAAAACCAGAAGTGGCACTGTAGCCAAGCGGTAGAGCACTTGCCTTGAGCCAAAGAGTGCAGGGATAGCGCCCAGTCTCAGAGTTCAAGCCCCACGAGTGATTTTTAAAAAAGACTATAAGCTGAAGGTTTTGTTTCTTTCCATATTGACCTCTTCATAGTTTTTGATGACCTTCTGACTGTCTTCCTCTGTATTGATTCCAGAAATATTAGAGACTGCAGGAATATGAAAGAACATCAAAGACAAAATGCAATGTCTATCTCCTAGTCTTAGAAGTGACATAAAATCCTATCAGACCAACTGATCAAATGTAAAAGTTCTATGAGGGGACTGGGATCATTGGGCTTATTTTGGAAGCCAGCTACTGTAAAATCTGATGCAGTAATATAAAAGAAGCTTTAACATTTTTAAACTTTCAACTTTTATCATGTCCATGTTGACTTTAGGAAAATATTAATTCTTTAAAATGATGCTTTTTAGGAACAGATGTAGCAATTTCACTTTATGAATCTAATTGCAGAATATGGTTCTTAGCTTTTGCCTCTTTTGAGATTGTATTTATGGTTACGCATTGCATGTTATAGTGGTGTTGCAGATACTATGTCCAGTGTCCTGTGAGTGATGAGGAAGAAAGGCTTTATCTGTTCCATAGAGAAGACAGTAGAGCAAGAAATGTAAGTCTACCACAAAACAACCAAATTCCTTTTCTAGTCCTGGTGCCTTACTCATATGAAATAGTCAATGCAACCTTCAAGATTTGATACTCTCAGGCCATTGACATGTCATTTCATAGTTGTATAGATCCCAGAAACAACTCAGGATCATGAGCACTGATTCTATTTTCTCTGCTCTAATAACACCTAGGAAAATGATTTGTTATACTTTGTCTTGATAATAAGAAAGCAGACCTCTCGAATAAAATAGTAATTTTCAGTCATCTTTGTCACCTTTGGTGACAAACTGACAGTTACTGGTTTTCTGGCTCTATGTGTGTGTGTGTGTGTGTGTGTGTGTGTGTGTGTGTGTGTGTGTGTGTGTGTGTGTGTGTGTGTGTGTGTGTGTGTGTTTGTGTGTCTGTGTTTCTGTGTGTGTTGGTGTCTGTGTGTCTGTGTCTGTGTGTGTATGTGTGCCAACACTAGATGTTAAACAGAGCTCTGTGCTCTGGTTTGGCTTTTCTTCTCAATGGTAGCTTTGTACCACCTACACCTATACCACATGTCCACTTTATATCTGCCCAGGCTGGATTCAAAATTTAATCCTCAGCCTCCTGGGTAGCTAACATTAGAAGCTTGAGCCACCAGCACATAGCTATTTTCTGGCTTTCATTCCAGGCAATTTTAAAAGTAGAAATACTGGGTTTTATTTATGTGTATAAAAACTCTACAAAGCCAGACATCAGAGGCTCATGCCTGTAATCCTAGCTACTTAGGAGGCTGAGATCTGAGGATCATGATTCAAAGCCAGCCCAGGAAGGAAACTCCGTAAGACTCTTATCTCCAATAATCCACTCAGAAAATCAGAGTGGCACTGTGGCTCAAGTGGTAGAGTGCCCGCCTTGGGGTGAAAGCTGAGGAACAGCGCCCAGGCCCAGAGTTCAAGCCCTATAACCAACAAAAGAAATAAACCTCTACAATTATATATATATATATATATATATATATATATATATACATATATATGTACTAATGTCTTAATATTAGCTATTTTAGTTTATGTACCAATAGTGGATCAATACATTCAAAATTATTAGATATGTAGATATTATATTATAAATAATATTTTCACCATTTAAACATGGAAATGAGAATTCTGGAATAATAATGTATTCCTAATAAAATACTTAAATATTTTCTTTTAGTAACTTCTTAGTAATACAATTGCTGATCAAAAGTATTTGCAAAATATTCTTTAGAAATCTCTCCAAGTTTATATTGTTCCCAGTTCTGCCTCTAAACAACATGTATTTCAATTTTTTATCTGAAAGAAATCTATACCTTTGTTTTGATTTCTCATTCTTTTATATATGTAGTAAAATTAATTTATAAAGTATCTAATCTATTTGATAGTATTGATAATTTTAGTGATGTGAATTATTGATAACTTCTATCTTATTGTATTTTTATTATCCTCAAACATCAAAGGACGATTAATTTCAATGTAGTCTTATCACTAGTCCATTGATTCATTCATGTTTCATGTTGCTTTATGTAAGTATGTGTGAAGGTACGTATTTCTGTATGTATATAAGTATGATATATGCATGGTATCTTTTTGGTAATGTGACAAAAAAACGGGCAGCTACAAACAACTGAAATGCTTATCTAATTTACATGTACATATAGACACTTTCTTCATTCTGTCTCCCTCCCTTAATCAGAATAAAACATTATCATGATTGAATGGTTAATAGTGATTGAAATCAGGTCTTGTGCATGGCTGGCAAATGGTCTAACTCATGAGACGTGCTTTTGCTTGTATTTTAGGTGGTGTTGTTGTTTGTTGGTCCTGGGGCTTAAACTCAGGGTCTAGGCAATGTCCCTGAGCTTTATCCTCTCAAGGCTAACCCTCTACTACTTTGAGCCCCAGCACTACTTACTTTTTGGGTGGTTAGAATCTCACCTGAGCTGCAATCCTCAGATCTCAGACTCTTGAGGATTACAGGCATGAGCCACCAGATCCCAGCCATATTTTAGTTTTGAGATAGGGTCTTGTTTCTACTTTTGAATGGCATTGACTCAAAATTATGATTCTCCTACCTCATACATAGGTGGGATTACAGGTATGATCACCCCTGCTTAACCTGATTATGATTTTTAATTTATTTTTGTTGTGAATTAGGGAGTTATACTATAAATAACTATATGCCTAATAGCATTTTATTGATTTGTCCTTGTAATTAAATCTTTGTTGTTGTTGTTGTTGTTGTCATTGTCAGCAGTTGTGGGGCTTTAACTCTGGGCCTGGGTACTGTCCCAGAGCGCTTCAGCTTAAGGTGAGCACTCTACCACTTGATCCACAGCACCACTTCTGGTTTTGTGGTGGTTAATTGGAGATAAGGGTCGCAGGAACTTTCCTGCCCGGGCTGGCTTTGAACCATGATCCTCATATCTCAGCCTTCTGAGTAGGATTACAGGCATAAGCCACCAGCCCCTGATGTAATTAAATCTTTAGGAAATGGGTATAACCTCTCTTCTAAGAATTACTTTATCCCAGCAATGTATTTATTTCAAGTTCTAATGTTGTATAATCTTTCATTGTGTCAATACATCAAAATTCATTAGTGGAGTTTTTCTGTATATTTAGGTATTTTCTACTTTTTGCCTCTTATAATGTGATGTTACACAAATAATTTTGTGTAGGTAATCCTGTTAAACATTTTCTTCAGAATATACCTAAGAGTCACATGTATGGCAGTGACATTATTTTTCTCAAGTGGTCTTTATCAATTTACACTCTGAACAGCTATATGCAGGTGATTCTTGGTATTGCCACATTTATTAATCTCTGTAATCGATAGCTATAGGAATGCATTTATTATGTTATTCATTTTCATTTCACTTGAAATTTTTTACAGTATAAATTTTTTTCTGAAAAATGTCTGCTCATACCTATTGAGTTCCCTTTGGATGATATTTTAAAAAATAATTTTGAATTTGGAAACGGTGCTGTGGCTCAAGTGGTAGAGAGCTAGCCTTGTGCTGAAGAGCTGAAGGATAGCACCCGGCTCAGAATTCAAGCCCCATGGCCGACCAAAAAAAAAAAAAAGAAAATGGTTTTGAATTTGTACTTTACCCATGTTATTTTCTTCCGGTTTTGTGAGCTTCTTTTCACTTTCAAAAAAGTTCATTTTCTTTACTTTTTGCTTTTGTCGTTGTTGCTGGTGTTGCTGGTGTTCTGGTATTAGGGCTGGAATTCAAGGCTCCTGAGTCTGCCACTTGCGCCACAGCTACACTTCCAGCTTTTTGCTGGTTAATTGCGGATACAAATACAAAAAAAAAAAAAAACAACAAAAAACTTTTCTGTCCAGAAAACCACAATCCTCAGATCTCAGCCCCTGGACTTGCTAGGGTTACAGGCATGAGCCACTAGAGCTAAACAGAACCTCTCCTTTTGATGATCATCTATTAGCCCTTCCGAATCCCTATTAGATGGAGAAATTAATACTGCATCTTTTCTTCATTTTACCAAGTTATTGCTATTCCTTAAATCCTAATTATCGGATTCGCGGCACGTGTAGGTTTATTTTTGTTCAAGGTCAGCTGGTTCCTGATAATACAGACTTCGTTTGAACCCCAATAGTTGGCATTGGGTTTCCATTCTGACACCTGATCCTGCATTTCCCACACCAGGAGCCCGAGGGAGAGCGCCAGAGCCATCCTTTTTGCATGCTTCTCGGGTTCAGGACGTAGCAGCTCCGCACTATGCGGGTTTAGGCACTCTCCACAACTCTGGAAAGCCCGCCTACAACACAAGCCCCGCCCCGCCCTCGAGAGCCCACCAATTGCAGCGCACGCTACGACACGTCGAGCTGTAGCGGTGGCCGGGCCATCCAGGAAGGAGGGGCGGCGGCCCTTGAGGAGGCGCGCGGTCCGAGAACATGTCTGTGAGTGATGGAGCCCGCAAACCCAAAGTAAGCCGTGGGCCACGGTGGACCCCAAGCCGTCTCCACGTCAAGGAAGCGGCAGGCTAGCGTGCCTGGTCCGGCAGGAACCAGCCGGCGGAACTCGGCGCGTGTGGCCGCGGCAGCGCGCGAGCGGGCGCGGCGGCCGGGCGGCTCGGGGGCGGCGCCGAGCTCGGGGCGGCCCGGGCGGCTCGTCGGCGGGCGCGGTGCACCCCGGGCGGCCCCCGGCCCCTCCGACCCTCGGCCGGGGACCAGAGAGAGGGGCAGACACTGGGCGACGGCGAGGGCCTTGGGGAGCTGGGTCCTGGGGGGACCGGGCGCTGGCGGTTGGCTCCGTGCTGCGAGGCGCCGGGAGAGCCCGCCGCGTCCCGCCGCCTCGGTGCTGCTCGCGAGCCGGGGACCCGCCGCCCGGTGCGGCCAGCGCCTTCGGCGGCTGGGTGGACGCCTTGCGGTGGACGGGTGCTGAGTGATTGCACCTGCGTTCGCGGGCGTTTATTTCCGGATGTCATCCTTGGCTGGACTTCAGTCTGTTGAAAGTTTTAAGTTCCTTGGTTTAAATCCGTATTTTTCTCATCACACTCATCACATTTAGCACAGCGAAGCCTGTCTGTATGTGTGTCTGTGCGTGCATATATGCGGGTACTACTATGTACTACCGTGACTTGAACTACTGTGATTGAACTATAATGCAGGTTCCCTACCACTTAATACACTATATATTTTTTTTTTTTTGGTAAGGTCTCCGTTTTTGCCCCGGCAAAGGAGACTGCCTTCTACTAATTTTTCCTTCAGTACTTGAGATCACAGGTGTGTTATCATCACTTCTGCTTATTGGTTGAGATTCGGGTCTCCATAACTTTCCTTGGGTTAGCCTTGAACCATGATCCTCCCAATCTCCTAAGTACCTAGGATTACATCTGTGAGCTACCACTTTATGTCCAGTGCTTTCTTTCTTGATTTTTTTTTAAACCCAAAACTTCCTGAAAAAGACCAGTGTATATACTGGTTCAACGCCTTTATCTTTACCATGCTTCCTTATTTCTCATATATTGCCTATGTCACACCATACTGTCAGCTATGTTACTGATTTCAGGGACTAAAAATGCCGATGCCACACATACTTACCGATCATAATCCATTAAATTTCAGAAATATTAGTATAAGGAAATTCAAGAACATATATGAAATTCTATATACAGTATAAATTACTTAATCCTTGCACCATCTCGCACTTTTGCCAATCGCCTCTCTTTTGCAGCATTCGGGGACTCATAGTTTCCTGAACCCAGTGTCTTTTACAACCTAATCTCAAAAGATATACCATCTCTTCTGTCTTATTTTGTCACATAGACCAACCTAGTACAGTGCGTTTAGGAAAGCTTAAAGAATGTTAATAACAAGAAGAACACAGTGGAAACTGGGTGCTGAGAATTTTTTCCCCCTTTTCCATTAATCTCAGTAGACTCAGTATTTCTTGCTTACAGTGTTGATGTGTGCTACTAGCTATCATGCTCCTGTCATGAGGTGAATTTCCTTTGAGCACCACTTTTGCTATATTGCTATTCCTCTTCTTAAATACAATTTTACTTCTTTTTTTTTTTTTCCCGGTAGTGGGGCCTGAACTCTGGGCCTAGGCACTGTCCCTCAGCTCTTCAGCTCAAGGCTAGTGCTCTACCACTTGAAGCACAGCGCCACTTCTGGCTTTTTCTGCTTATATGGTGCTGAGGAATTAAACCCATGGCCTCATGCCTGCAGGCAAGCACTCTACCACAGAACCACCTTCCCAGACCCCCTAACTTTACTTTTATTGATTATATGATATTACATAATTTATATCAGACTTACCCTGTATTAATTAATTTGTAAGTGTTAACTTATTCAATTATTTTTCTTCTATCTTTTGTCCTTGCTAGGTAGACTACCAACTGCTTGAGCCATGCCTCTAGCTCTCATTGTGTTGTGTTGTTGGGGGGGGGGGGTGTTAGTTTCAGTACTGGGGCTAGAACTCAGGTATTTGTGTCTATGTAAGGGTGGAGTACTGAGGTTTGAGCTCAGGGTGTGAGCACTGTCCCTGAGCTTTTTACTCAAGGCTGTTGCTCTACCACTTGAGTCACAGCTCCACTTTTGGCTTGCTTTTTAGTAGTTGATTGGATATGAGTCTCATGGAATTTCCTGTCTAGGCTGACTTTGAACCCTGATCCTCAAATCATAATCTCCTGTATAGCTGGGATTACAGATAAGAACCACCAGAGCTTGGATCTCATTTAATTCTTTTAAGAATTTTGTGAGGCATGTAATAGTCACATTTTATGGATGAGGAAACTGACTCAGCAGAGAAGTAATTTGCCTGTGAAAAAACTAGAGTTTGTCCACAGGTGCTCTGTTCCAGGTCTTGGTTTGGTTTAGGCTCTCATAGCCTTTTCCTGGATTCCATAATGTGGCTGTGCCTTATTCCTTAGCTTCATAGACTTTTTCATTGTTTAGCCTATGGGTAAATTAGACTACTAATGTCCTTGTACTTTCTTTACTTGTACTTGCTAATATTCTTGGTTTGGAATGATGTCATCATTCCCATTTCTCTTTACTAAGCCCTAATCTTTTATCCAGTTCTACTTTGTCCCTAATGACTGAAGTTAAAAGTTGTTTTTTTATTTTTTTATTTTTTATGAGTTGTGGGGCTTGAACTCTGGGCCTGGATGCTGTCCCTCAGCTCTTAAACTGAAGGCTAGCACTCTACCATTTGAGCCACAGTGCCACTTCCTGTTTTCTGGTGGTTTATTGGAGATAAGAGTCTCATGGACTTTCCTGCCCAGGCTGGCTTTGAACGTGATCCTCAGATCTCAGCCTCCTGAGTAGCTAGAATTACAGGCCTGAGCCACCAGCGACTGGCTCAAAAGATTTTTTTTCTATATCCTTGTGGGATTTTGTTTATCACTCTTGTAACTTTTGGTTTTGAATGAGATTTGTGTTTATATCTTCATTCCCTGATACTACAAGCCTTATAAGATTAGAGGCTGTGTTTTTACTCGTGTTCCCTAGAGCAACTGCTATAATCCCTTTTGTACATATTATATATTAAATACATTACTTGTGAACTTGCAGGTGTACCAGGTGTGTAGAAACATGGGGAAATACTTTGGTTAAAAGTGTTGGCTATTGGGGCTGGGAAGGTGGCTCAGTGGTAGAGCGCTTGCCTTGCATGCCTGAGGCCCTGGGTTTGATTCCTCAGCACCACATAAGCAAAAAGAAAAAAAAAAGCCAGAAGTGGCACTGTGGCTCAAGTGGTAGAGTACTAGCATTCAGCAAAAAGCGGCTCAGGGACAGTTCCCAGGCGCTGAGTTCAAGCCCAGGACTGGCACAAAAAAAAAAAGTGTTGGCTATCAGCCTCAGCCCTACAACTAAATAGTTTTGTAATGTTAAGCAAGCCACTGTCAACCCAAAAACTACCAAAAAAAAACTCTAAAGAATAATGCTATTCATTTATGACTAGCAGAATATTGAGATGGAAAGACAGATAACATAGTAAACTATGAGCCTATTCAAAGAAGTTGAAACAGAGTGAAGCTTTTAAAGGCAAAAATGAAAGCCATTATACAAGCCATTATTTTGAAACAGTAATCCTTAGCCACAACAATTAATAAGAGTGGCATCAGTCTGTGATTAAAAAGGTAGTCCTGACAAATATCCTTACAGAAGTAATTTTTGGTAAAGTTACAGTGGCCTTTGTACAAGTTTGTAGCTCTGATGTAGTTCTTTGTGACAGTTACTGTCAGGCCCAGAGAACCCTTTAGAACTTCTTAGCTTTGTTTTTGTTATGATTTCCACAGTTAAAAACCATTTTGATTCTGAGAACTTTTTAGCACCACACAGATCTTTCTGTGTGAAAGTTGATGTAGTCATGGAGTAAAGTGGTAGAACTGGGAATAGTATTGAAATGACTGACTTGGAAGACTATAAAAAGGCAGATGAGGTTTATAACTAAAATTGGAAGGTAAAGAAGTGACTAAAGAATTTGAACTTGAGGGAAATAGGAAGGTTGAGGAAAATGGATTGCAGTACAGCTTCCTGCTTCCTTTCCATTCTTATTGACAGAGAAACTATTTAGGCAAGATCATGAGAGAGATATGAAGAAAAATTACATCTTGTCAACACCTTCTTTCTTTAATTCTGTGGGTCTTCATCAAAACTTGTTTTTATTTCTAGTGCTGCTTTTACAAGGGCAAGCACATGGTAGACATTTATTCTAGTTATCTAATTTGTTGGCAGTCAGTTTTCGGGTAGTCATTTAAAATGTTCTCTATATTGTTAATTTCTGTAAGTTTAGTAGTGTTTCTTTTCTTTAACTTAATCCCAATTTTTGCTGCTCGTGATCTCTCTTGTCTTAGTTGAGTCTAGTAGAAGATTATCACTTTTGCTGATCTTTATGAGGAACTTTTAATATCGTTGATATTCTTTATTTTTCTTTATTTCACTTTTTATATTAAGTGGAAGGTTATTGATTTGAGGCTTTCTTCCTTCCTTCTTTCTTTCTTTCTTTCTTTCTTTCTTTCTTTCTTTCTTTCTTTCTTTCTTTCTTTCTCTCTCTCTCTCTCTCTCTTTCTTTCTTTCTCTCTTTCTTTCATTCTTTCTTTCTTTTTTTTTTTTCCGGTCCTGGGGCTTGAACTCAGTTGGCCTGGGCACTGTCCCTGAGCTGTTTTTGTTCTAGTGCTCTACCACTTGAGGAACAGCGCCACTTCTGGCTTTTTCTGTTTATGTGGTGCTGAGGAATGGAACCCAGGGACTCATGTATGTGAGGCAAGCTCTACCACTGAGCCACCTTCCCAGTCTGAGACTTTCTTCTTTTTAAACATATACATTTATAATTATAAATTAGCCCACAAGTACTAATTTAGCTGTATCCATAAGTTTAATTAATGTCTCCTCGTGTGCATGTGTGTGAGCCTGGGTGCTGGACCTGAGCTTTTTTGCTCAAGACTAGTGCTCTTAAGCCACAGCTCCACTTCTGGCTTTTGGGTGGTTATTTGGAAGTAAGAGTCTCCCAAACTTTCCTGCACAAGCTGGCATCAAATCATGATCCTCAGATCGAAGCCTCCTGAGTAGCTAGAATTATAAGCATCAGCCACCATCATGTGGCTGGTTTTCATTCTTTTCAAAGAACAGTAGACCTTTGGTATCCATGGTTATGTGGTTTCCTAGGTGATCAGTATTGAGGAAAAATTCATATGCTATGGATGCTTTGTGTCAGTACTGTAGTAAAGATACTTGATCTGTTTTTATCTGTTTTTTTTTCTTAACACTTTCAACTTCCACTAAAGACATGCTACCTTTCAAGAAACACTATTTTTCATCACTCAAATTATATGTTTAATTTTTTCCTTGCTTTTGGTGCATTTACTTTTGGGGGGGACACAGATTTTCACAAAATGACAGGGAAACACTCATTAGATCATATGCTTATTTAAAACAGATAACTGACCCAGAGCTTTATTGTATCCACTGATCTGAGTAATGTATGCTTGGGGATTTAAAACTTTCATTTTGAAATTTTTACTCATTTCAGTTTTTATTTATTTATTTTTTTGGTGCTGATCCTGAGACTTGAACTCAGGTGTGGGCACTGTCCCTGAGCTTTTTTTTAAGGCTAGTGCTCTACCATTTCAGCCACATCTCCATTAATTGTAGATAAGAGTCTTGAGGGCTAGGCAAGCACTCTACCACTAAGCCATCTTCCCAGCCCCATGGTTCTTCTAATAGTCCAGTAGAATTCAGCAGTACATATATCCACTCTTGGCTTTTTCTTTGTTCAGAGACTCTATTACTGCTTTAATATTATGCTAATTTTAAAACTAAGTTATTTATATACTCGTAGTTTCATTTTGGTAGGTCTTTGTAACCAGAATTATATTTCTTCTCAATTTTCCAATTTAATGGAATTTAATTTTTTCAAAATAATTTTGAATAGGCTTCTAAATTTAATTCATATGTGTTTTAATATCTTTTTCGTGTCTGATTTTATTAATTTGGATCCCTTCACTTTTGGTTTGGTTAGTTTGCTAGGGCTTATCAATTTTGTTTGTCTTTTTATAGAACCCATCAATTCTTTTTTTTTGGTTGGTTGTGGGGTTTGAACTCTGGGCTTGGGCACTTTCCCTGCACTCTTCAGTTCAAGGGGAGTGCTCTACCACTTGAGCCACAGTGCCACTTCCAGTTTTCTAGTGGTTTATTGGAGATAAGAGTCTCACAGACTTTCCTGCCCCAGCAGGAACCGTGATCCTCAGATCTCAGCCACCAGCATCCGGCTTACTACATCAATTCTTTATATTGTTCTTTTAGTCTCTATTTTGTTGATTTCTACTCATTCATCTTGTGAGTTGCTTCTTCTCTTTTTGGTAAGATCTTGAGGTATATCACTAAGTTAAATTTTTTAAATTTAAATACTCTTAGCTATAATCTTTCCTCAGAACTGTCATCTCTGTGTCTTATATGTTCTGGTATAGTGTGTTCTCATTTTCATTTAATTCTAGGAATTTTTAAATGTCCTTGATTTCTTCAACTGATTATTCATAGGGTATTGCTCAGTCTTCATGTGTTTGTATAGTTTTTCTTAATTGGTGTCTAATTTTATTTCATTATGATCTAATGGAATGTAAGAAATGATCTCAGTTTTCTTGTATTTTTTAAAAGCATGCTTTATGGCCTACTGTGTTACCTAGTTTGGGGAAAATTCTTGCATTGCTGAAAAAAGCATATATTCTATAGCAGTTGGGTGGACTATTCTGTATGTTTATTTCTATTCTGCAGTTTAATTTTGTAGTTTGCTTAATCTATTCATGAAGTGAATTATTAAAAAAAGACCATCCACGGGCTGGGAAAGTAGCTTAGAGGTAGAGTGCTTGCCTTGCATGCATGAGGCCCTGGGTTTGATTCCTCAGCACCACATAAGCAGAAAAAGCCGGAAGTGGTGCTGTGGTTCAAATGGTAGAGCACTAGCTTTGAGCTGAAGAGCTGAGGGGCAGCACCCAGGCCCAGGGTTCAGGCCCATGACGGACAAAAAGAAGAAAAAAAAAAAGACCATCCACTCTTATTGCATCTGACCTACCTTTTATGTCCAGTAATTTTTGTCTTATGAAGTTGGGTATTCCAGTGTTTGCTATCTTCTTGACAGATTGTTCCTTTCCTAATATAATGTGTTGATTTTTATGTATCTCTTCTAATTCTAGTTTGAAGTGTATTTTGTCCAAATTGAATGTACTCTGCTTGCTTTCAGCCTTCATTTGCTTTGTGTATTTTTTCTGATCATTTCACTTTTAGCATGTTTGTCTTAGTGAGGTATATATGTTATATGCAACAAATAGTTTCATCTTTATTTTAATCCAGCCAATCTATGTCTTTTAATTGAAGAGTGAAGGCAATTTACATTTAGGGTTATGGTTGAGAAGTGTTTGTTTTCCTTTTCCTTTTATAAAAAAGTTATTTTGGCTGATAGATGATTTGAACCTTACTACTTTACATTTGCTAGGCAGGCCCTCTACCACTTAAGCCATACCTTAAAGCTTAAATTTTTTTCTTTAGTTATTTTTTGGACAATATGTTATGCTTTTGAATGTCAAAAGTATGTAGGGCTGGGCTTGAGCAATGATCTTTCTACCTAGACCTCTCAGCATCTGAGATTATAGGTGCATGCCACTATCATGGCTTGTTCGTGTAGATGGAGTCTCACTAATTTGTTTGCCCAGGATGGCTTGGTCCTAGATATCCGTACATGTTTGCACAGCTGGAATTATACGTGTTTGCCACCACTCTAGATTTAAGAAGTGTTTTCTGATATCTGTCATGCAAAACTTTGGGATGGCTAATGGTTTGTCTCTCTCACATCCCTCTCTGCCTCTTTACTTTGGGAGTTTGTTGACTAGTTGTACTATCCATGTGTTTTCGTTTTGCTATCAAATTGCTCCATCTTTTAGAACTTGATTGCAGATTCTAACAGGGGAGTGCTGATATTTGTATACCATTGAGTAAAGAACAGTCCCCTTCAATCTGGTAATGTTCTCTTCTTTGACTCAGCATGAAACTTACGGTAAGATGCACATGAAAGTGTGAGGGAAGAAGGGAACACTTGTTATCTGGATCAGCCAGATCTTCCCTAGCAGTCAGTGGAGTGACAGATGTCACAGCTAGATTGCCCTCAAATCCTATTTCTCTGTCTTTTATGAAGATGCAGAGGCATTAAAAACTATGAATGTAATAATAAATTATATAGGTTTTTAGACATTCACACAGTGAGACCAAAGGAGGATGTGCATAGGGGTGGAGCACAAAGGCTCAATAGCTATGTGCTTATGATATATAAAATACTTATCAAAATGTAAAAAAAAAAAAAAAAAAAAAAAAAAAACTATGAATGTATTGCCACCATTCCTGAAATTGTAATTGTTGTCAAATATTGAAGTTAATTCCATCTTGTTTTCTTTTAAAAATCTTTACAGCAGAGGAAAAGGAAGTGGGATATAGAGTATCCTTCCTTTCCAGAAGAGAGTCCACCACAGGTCAGAAGAGCCAGTCTTAGGACAGTGGACACAGCTTCTACCTCCCTCTCTGAAGCATGGCTCAGGTGTGGAGAAGGATTTCAGGACATCTCTGAAACTTTGGTAAAGTAATAATAGGGTAAATCTTAAAATTACTGAGTGTTCAGGCCATTGTTAGTGTATTTCTTGGAATTCTGTTTTGTATTTCCTTTAGTGTATTTTCTTGGAATTCTGTTTTGTGTTTCCTTCTTATAATTGATCCTGTACCTCTTTTTCTCATTCCTTGAATTGCTTTACTTCTGGCAAGTTATTTACTTCTTTATTCAACATATTGTAAATGAAAGCTATATACTGAGAATTGATATGCAGTGTAGTCATAAACTGACATGTTGAGTTGAAACCCTTTTTATCAATACTTAAAATAATAGAATAAGGACACATAAACAATAAATATATACTGAGACTGTTCTCAGAAGGTGAAGCCATACTGCTCTTTAATAATGTATTTATGAGATATTTATGTATGTAGACACTTTGGCTCTTGAGATTATGGGTAATTTCTTCTAATGTTAATTTACAATATAGAGCAGTGCTATCAGAGTCTAAATATAATGCAGGTACATGTAGTAACTCAAGTAGTTAGAATGATATATATTAACCATCTTTGACATTAACCATCTTTGACATTGAATTAATATAAAATGTTTTGATCAACTCTAAATTCTGGAAAATGAGGAGCACATGCTTAATTCAAGTATAAGATAGCAGAGAGGAATATACTAAGAATAGAGTTTAAGACTTTGTAACTGGATTTTTAACTAAAAAGAATTTTGAATGTTGTTTGCTCCTATTCATAAATTACATTTTTTGTTGTTATTTTACCTGCAGCCAATAGTTGCCAAGGCAACTATTACAAAAAAGGATATTGAATTATCTCCAAGACCAAAGAAAGGTAATAATAATTTGTTGATTTCTTGATAGAGAAGGTCTAAGACTATCTTCTCTGGTGTTTTTTGTTTGTTTTGTTTTACTTTGCATTCCTTTAAAAAGTTATTTGCACAGATTAGGTAAACTACATATTCATGTTAAAACAAAAATTGAATCAATGTAAAAAGGTGGTTTTTTTTTGTTGTTGTTCCTTGGGTGGTATTTTTTTTTTTGTGCTGGTCCTGGGGCTTGAACTTGGGACCTGGGTTTTGTGCTTGAACTTCTTTTTTTTCAAGGCTAGCACTCTACCACTTGAGTCACAGTTCTGCTTCCAACATTTTTTTTGGTCATTTGTTGGCAGTAGAATCTCATGAACTTTTCTGCCTGGGCTGGTTTTGAACCCTGATCCTCAGTTCTCTGCCTCCTATGTAACTAATATTACAAGCCTAAGTCACCCACACCTGGCTAAGAAGGTATTTTGGGGAACCCCTTCATTTTCATCACCATCTAACCCATTTTTTGTTGTTTCCTATTGATAATAATTAACTGTTTTTGCATGTCCTTATTGAGTTCATTTTTTATTGTTATTAAAAGTAGAAAGTTTTGTCTCTTTGACTGTTTTATCATCACATTTAATGCTGCCCCTGTTAAAATAGAACCAAGATTAGAATAATGAAAACTTAAGTACTTGCTAGAGATTTTTTTTCATAAACTTTTAATCATAGAGTTCTGTATGTTCAGACTCTATAACTTCAGGGTAAAAACACAACAAAACAAATTTTAAAGCACTCAGAGTTTGGTTCCTAACATTGAAGGGGGGAAAAAAAGGGAAAAAATCATATGGAAATAAACTTATGACCTAACAACTATATTGCTACAAAGTAAGAAATTCTTATTTCAGTAATTAGGGAAGCTTTCTAGAAACAAAAACTAGGAAACTATTTTCAAACAACAGAAGTTGAATTTATTTTCTGCAATAAATTATGCAGGGAGCCCATACTCTGAAGCCTTACTGTGGTTTTAATATTTATGTGAATAAGATAGTCGCAGAATTCTTAGGATGAGTGTGTACTTTCACTAAATGAGCTTGCCTTTCTTTGGGAAGGAATGTCCTCTTCAGGACCTCTACCTTTGAATCATTTCCACTAAAGACTTTAGTAAAACTAGGGATTTTTTGTAAAGCTATATTGCTGTCAGTAAAACTGAAGGAACAGGTGCATATATCAGGTAAACCACTGGCTTTAACCTGTGACGTAATGTGAAAGTAGAAGCTAGCAATTACAAGGATCTTGCTGTGTCTTGATTGTAATCCTGGGAAAACAATTAAATGTTAGGAGTTTCAGTTTGTGCATATGGATATTATAGTAATAAGTGAGCTAAAAAATAGTTGAAATACCTTGTTTCAAACTTTTTTAGGGGCTGGGAATATGGCTTAGTGGTAAGTGCTTGCCTAGCATGCATGAAGACCTGGTTCCATTCCTCATTACTGTATAAGTAGAAAATGCCAGAAGTGGTACTGTAGTCGAAGTGGTAGAGAACTAGCTTTGTGCAAAAGAAGCTCAAGGACAGTGCTCAGGCCCTGAGTTCAAGCCCCAGGACTGGCAAACAAAACAAAAAACATTTTTTAACTTTCAGAATAGAATAGTAGGCAAATATAGTCATAATACTCAGTATACTTACATGAAAATGAAACTAGGAAACCTGAGGAAATAGTGTGGTTGGAATGGATGGAAGAGGTGACTGAATGATGAAAGGAGTGGCGCTGATCAATACATATATATTGATACATTGAATTGAAACTGAAATCCCTTTGTATATTTAATTTTTTTGAAGAGCTTTTTATTTAGCAGGTGGTAAATTGATTGTGGCAATTAGTCTTCTATCTAATGTTAAAAAGAAAACTATAAAAGCGTGCCTAACATTCCACAGGATGGAATAAGGTTAATTACAGAATTTTTACAGTTAAGAGAATAAGCCTTCTAAGCCATATTGTTACTTCACTAACACTTAAGATTTCTTTTCTATGCAATTGAAAAATAAAATATCTTAAAAGTCTTTAAAAATACTGGCATATAGAATAAACTGACATGAGTCTTCCTATAACACACGGTCTTCTGAAATTTTCTTTTCTTCTTATTAGTGACATACGTTGTGATATTCAAATACTAATTTAAAAGCAGTATTTTTCTTTAAGTAGATATGGCTTATATATTTTTCTGGAAATCTCTAAACATTGTAATTTTGCTTGTGAGAGACTAAAATACTATCTATATTACTACTTGCTGCTCAATGATAGAAGATGTTTTGGAATCATTTTTTTTAGGCCAGAATATGCTTGATTTTCCTCTGCTGTACTTTTTGTAATTTTCAAAGGATGAAAGAACCTTTACCAACATATAATTATTGTAGTCATATTGTTAATAAAGGCTTAGATAGGAAAAGCCATAGAAGGTATTTTGTAGAAATGTCTTTTAAATATAGTAACTCTTAAAGTATTAGTTTAAGACAGACTGAATAAAAATTTAGTACCACATTTAATTTATAGAGCTGAACTTCCAAGCAGGGAACATATTTTTGCAAAGTTTACATAAGGTCAAAGTCTTATAGAAATTATCTCAACTAGTTTTTCTTCTTATAGCCTGGCTTTAAGAGCATCCTTCCCTGGTTGTACATGGAACTTTAAGCAAGAAGGTTTGATAAATGATACTGTTTTTACTAGCAAGGTTTTGTACAATTGGAACTTTGGAAAAATGAATACACTTAAAATCTCATTATAACAAATAAGCATGTCAGTTGTTTATTATTATGTATTTTCTTTTTCTTTAACAGAAACTACCATATCCAGTACCATTGAGGTCACAAATATAACATGGAGTTCCAGTGGAAGTGATCTGTCAGATGAAGACAGGACACTTTTTAAATTACAGAGAAATAATGGGAATGGCTCTGGAATAGGCAGGAAGTCTTTGCGTCCAGAAGATGGAGACAGTGAAGGTAAATTACATTTTTTATAAGAAAACTATTTTCTGTTAAATATTAGGGATTCAGTGGGAGAAACTTAAATTCCTTTTGTATATTTGTTAATATGATTTTGAGTCCTAACCCTTTAGAAACCTTTTCTTGCCAGACACCATGCCTGGGATTCTAGAAACTCAGGAGGCTGAGATCCACAGGACTACAGCATAAAGCCAGCCTGGGAGAAAAGTCTGTGAGAGTCCATCTTCATTTAACTACCACAATAGCCGCACATGTGGTAGAGTACCAGTTAAGCAAGCAAGTAGAGTGAGCTCTGGGCCCCAAACTCAAATTCAGGAACTTGCAAAACACAAAGAAAAGGAACATTTTTTTAAAAAAATCTTTACAGGGGGCTGGGAAGTTGGCTCAGTGGTAGAGGGCTTGCCTCGCATGCATGAGGCCCTGGGTTCGATTCCTCAGCACCACATAAGCAGAAAAAAGCCAGAAGTGGCGCTGTGGCTCAAGTGGTAGAGTGTTAGCCTTGAGCTGAAGAGCTGAGGGACAGCCCTCGGGCCCAGAGTTCAACCCCCACAACTGACAAAAAAAAAAAAGTTTTCACAACATTCTATGAGATAGACACTAAGGTGTTTTTTGTTTTATTACTTTGAGATAGTCTTACTAACTCAAAGTACCCCATACTGGCCTCTACTTCTGCCCCTCCTGCCTCTACTTCTCAAGTGTTGGGATTACTGGTGTGTATAACCATGGGTGGTGCTGTACAATATTGCATGGTGTTCTATAGTATTGTTCTTACAGTTTAACAATTTAGGCTTAGACTTGTTAGAATTGATTGGGATTCATTTTCAGTCTCTTTCACACCAGTACTAGTTCTCTGTACTCCCACATAATGTTATACCCATGTTGCCTTCTCAATAACTTGTTGCTGATTAAATACTAGGACAACAATGTGTGGTAGTTACTTGGTAAAGGTTAAATTAGATCTTTTCTAAAGGCATTTTATATCAGTAACATGTTTTAATTTAAAGTAGACTTTCTCAGTTTTAGCACTGTTGCTATTTGAAGCCAGATAATTCTATGCTGTTTTGCAGCATCTCTGGCTTCTACCCCTTGGATAATAGTAGTACCTCCCAGCTACAGTTTTTACCATCAGAAATATTTTCAGCTGTTTTGTGAGGTCCTCTAAAGCACAAAATCCATTTTATGACAACAGATATATATTATGAAAATAATATCCTTTGTGTGTATATGTGTATGTGCATGGTGTGCATACATGTGCACGTGCGTGTCTGTGTGCATGTCTGCCCACTGCTTCTGGGGCTTGAACTCAAGGTCTGGTCCCTGTCCCTGAGCTCTTTTCCTCAAAGCACTGTATCACTTAAGATTTTTTTACTAATTCATTGGAGATGAGTGTCTCACTAACTTTCTTGCTCACGCTGGCTTTCTGTAATCCTCAGATCTCAGCCTCCTTAGTAGTTAGGATTATAGGTGTGAGCCACTGGTGCCCAGATATAATATCCTTTTACATTTTTTTTTTTTTGTCGGTCGTGGGGCTTGAACTCTGGGCCTGAGCGCTGTCCCTCAGCTCTTCAGCTCAAGGCAAGCGCTCTACCACTTGAGCTACAGCGCCACTTCCGGTTTTCTGGTGGTTTATTGGAGATAGGAGTCTCACGGTCTCTCCTGCCCGGGCTGGCTTTGAACCGCGATCCTCAGATCTCAGCCTCCTGAGTAGCTAGGATTACAGGCGTGAGCCACCAGCGCCCGGCTCCTTTTACAATTTTTAAAATATGTAGCTATCTAGAATTTTAAATAGTACATTCAAAGTAAGCTTGTGACTTAGCTCTGAAAGCTTATGTTAGCTTGGTCAAGATTAGGTTTGGATAGACAGCCTCTCTGGAAGATGGTTAAATTCCTTTGTTCTCTTTGCATGTCATTTTGGTTCCTGCCATTGACATTTTGGTAGTTATCAGGTAAAGCGGTACTTTTAAGTTTATACATTGGCTGGTAGTTCTCATGTTATTAAATTCACTTGTATTAGTTCAAACTAATTGTGATATAAACATGGTTTGTCCTCACATAGTTCAGGCCAAAATTTCAATATAAAAATCATGCACTTTTTATAGTGAATACTGTTGTATGTGAGTTATATTGCAATAAATTTGGCATTAAAAAGAAAATTTGAGTTGTTTCTCCTATTGAAAGAGATATTCAAGGACTGAGCATCGTGTCTTTACTATAATCTCATCTACTCATGAAGCAGAAATTGGGAAGATGATTGTTCTAGATCAGCCTTGGCAAAAACATGATCTGGAGTTTATTGCATCCAGCAAATAGGGAATGATGGAATTCACTCCTAATCCCAGCCTTGTGGGGGAATGGGTAGGAGAATTGAGGTCTTAGACCAATGCAGGCAAAGGAGATGTGATACTTGTTTGCAAAAAATAAATGAAAAAGCCAACCATGGCTCCTGTGGTATAGTGCCTGCCTAGCAAGTACAAAATCCTGAAATCAAACCCCAAACCATGGGAAAGAGACAGACAGACAGATTTTCAGATTCAGTAGTTTTCAAATCTCTGTGTCTAATGGAAAGCTACATTGAGCCTTAAAATAAGTTAAAACATTGTGGACTTCTTTCTTGTCTAAGTGGATCTTAGATAACAAGCAATTGTTCCCTATAATGTTATCTCATCATGTTTATATATGTATAGGTACTGGTCTCTCTTTCTCTCCCTGCTCTCCTCTCTCGCCCTCTCCCTCTTTCCCTCTATCCCTCTTTCCCTCTCTCCCTCTTTCCTCTCCTTCTTTCCTCTCCTTCTCTCCCCAACTCTGTTTTTCCATGCCTTCCTTTCCTTGTATTGTTACCAGGATTTTTATTTTGTCTAAAATGCATACATTTTTCTCTCTAATATATGTATGTATATATACACGTATATATACATATATCTGTGTATGTATATGTGTGTGTATGTATCTTGTTAATCTAACACATCTTCATTTTGTTAGAAGAATATTGGGGCTTAGAAAAGTTAGGTCACTTGTGCAGAATCACATAATTGATGTCTGCCAGTTGATACTCAGATCTAAAGATTTCTAACCTGCCTTCTTGCTTTATGAAATTACTATGACAAAATGAAATGCTCATCTTGTTATTTCTTGCAGTTGTTTTGTTTGGTATGATGACTTGGTAGGCACTTTGTTGAATGAAAAAGTGAATGAATAAATAAATGCTTCACAAGTATGCAATGCTGGCAGCAGCTCTGATTATATGTGTGCTCCTCCTTTGGCTCTTCATGGCTTCCTGCTGAGATGGTTCAGCAACTTGGTGAATTTCTCATGCTTTTATTTTTCTGTCTGATTTGGATAACTAACTGTAAAGTTAGCTGTGGAAAGTAAAATCCCTTATGTATCTGCTTCTCTTGGTGGCAGTTTTGAACTCCAGTCTTTTTTTTTTTTTTTGCTGGTCTTGATGAGGCTTGAACTTAGAGCCTAGGCACTGTCCCTGCCTTCCTTTGCTCAAAGCTAGCACTCTACCACTTTGAGCCACAGCACCACTTCCAGCTTTTTCTGTGATTAATTGGAGATAAGAGTCTCATGAACTTTCCTGTCTAGGCTGGCTTCAAACCATGATCATCAGATCTCAACCTCCTGAGTAGCTAGTATTACATGCATGAACCATTAGCACCTGACTCCAATCTTTTTTTTTTTTTTAATTTTCTTTTTGTGGTACAAAGGAATTGAAACTAGGGCCTCACGCATGCTAGGCATGCACTCTACTACTAAGCCACATCCCTAGCCTCTCTAAACTTTTTTTCTTAGATGAATATTCTTTTTTTTTAAGTAAGTTTTTTATTGTGAAAATAGTGTACAGAGGGGTTACAGTTACATGAACAAGGTAATTAGTACATTTCTTATCAAGCATTGTTGCTTCCTCCTTTGTTCTCTAATCTTTTATAGTAGACTTTGACTGCCTCTTCTGGAACAAAATCAGAATTATTTTGTGTGCATTCTATCCCATATTTTAACTGTAGCCTACTTTTTTCCTTTTCAATTTTAAGTTCCTTTTATGTACTAAAAGTTAGTGCATTTTTTTCTTTCTAACATTACTTCAATTTTCTGGAAATGAGATTAATGCTATTCAAACCTCCAAAATAAGACTTGACCTTTCTAAGTTGATGAAGGGATGCAGTAGTTGTGAGACTACTTGTGCTTTGTACTTCAGGAAATGTTTGTGTTATATGTCATGCCTCCATGACATAACTTCTTTCATTTATTTAGCCATGGCAGATTAGAATCAATGTATTTGATCATTTAATGAGCATAATTTAGTCTTCTGACCTAAAAGTATAGAAAAGTATTATTAAGGTGATGCTTATTAAGCTAAACTACAGTTTGAATTGACTTTAGTTGTTTTTTTACTGAAGAACTAAGTCTGTAGAACACATTACTGGGTGAAGACATCTGAAAGTTATTTTTAAAAAATTGGACTGTTTAAATGAAAGTACAATTCCATGATGAAATGGAGTAATGAATTGTAGAGAATTAGAATACTATATGCTTGCTAGTAAGAAGACAAAACCTCTATCATTTTACCTGAAAATATCAAGATGTAAGAATCAACAATAAACTCATTATTTGTATTGTATATATTGTATTTGTATTGCTATATTGGATGTATAACAAAACTACAAATTGATAGTTCATTCTATTGCTACTGGACACTTGGGGTGGCTCATGCCATGGCAATTAAAAAGCTCTAAGATCAACAAAAAAAGAATAAACTGGAAGGATAGAGGATAGAATGGTAAATAATTTTCGGGAACATGCTAGCAAAATTACAAGAATTCAAAAACAACTAATGGGAGAAAGTTAGAAGAAACACAGTGACTAGAGAGAGTTTAGGAATATACTTTTTTAAATATATTTTTATTGTAAAGATACTGTACAAAGGGATTACAGTTACATGAATAAGGTAATGAGTACATTTCCTATTGAGCATTGTTACCCCTCCTTTGTTTTTCCTCTACCATCCTTTCCCTCCCAGCCTCCCCAACTCCTCCCTCCCCTCCCCACTGGAAGCTATAAAGTCCATTTTCAATATAGTGTCTTGTATAGCTCATTGTTACAATGGGTCATCCTGTATCCTTATTTCAGCATTTTGTTATTTCCCTTCCCCTTTCCAAATTAGAAAAATGTATATACAAGATGCAGAACACCGGAATCAAATATAGTGACAACTGGAGTTATACCATGGGTGAAGAACATAGAAAAGAAACAAAAAAAATCACATAGTACATTATAAGTACATTAAAAACAACAGCAACAAAGATAAAACCACTTGTGTCCCTATCTTGGGGTTCATTTCACTTGGCATCATTTTATATGGTCATACGTACATAGCTTTTGACCTTTTCTGCTTGTCCTAGACATATACTGGTTGTTGCAAATAAGGGAAACCATGGGACCTATGTTTCTTTGGGTCTGGCTTACTTCACTTAAAATGATTTTTTTCCAAGTCTTTCCATTTCCTAACAAATGGTGTGGTGTCATTCTTTCTGATGGAGGCATAGAATTCCATTGTATAGATATATATATATATACATTTTCTTTATCCATTCATCTACTCAGGGGCATCTGGGTTGGTTGCATATCTTAGCTATGGTGAATAATGCTGTGATAAACATAGCTGTGCTGGTACCTTTAGTACAGCCTTGTTTGTGATCATTTGGGTAAATGCCCAAAAGTGGGATTGCTGGGTCATAGGGCGCCTCTCTCTATGTGTAGTCTTTAGAGGAACCTCCACGGCTTTCCAGGAATATAGTTTTTTTATTGTCCATAAGTTTTTAAAATGTGATAGTATACTAACTAATGAGAATATATTTTATAAAAAATATTAAAGGAATATAAAATTAAGAAAGTTAAAAATTCTATTTTTTAGATGAATTACAGTTTATTGACTGGGAAATGGACAGTGACAGGGAAGAAGCTAGTGAAGGCAATGAATGTGACGATGGAGGGAACACCGTGGAAATCTCAGATTGTGCTTCTTGTGCAAGTAGTCATTCTTTGGCAAGTGATGACAGGAAACTTGAGCTTAAGGTAAGAATGAATTATTTCAAAAACTTCTGTTTGCTATGTAGCATTTGCTTATAGGTAAGAACAAACTAAAAAACTTTTATGAACTTCATAACACTTGTTTATTATAACCTATTGGTGTTCCCACTATTAACCTTACCCCCGACCCCTTTTCAGGAATAACCACTTTTTGATTCTAGTGGATTCTGTTTTTTTTTTTTTTTTTTTTTTTTTGTCAGTCTTGGGGCCTGAACTCCGCCTAGGTGCTGTCCCTCAGCTCTTTTCCAGCTTTTGTTTGTTTGTTTGTTTATGTGGTGTTGAGGAATCAAACTGAGGGCCTCATGCATATGAGGCAAGCACTCTACCACTGATCCATTTTCCCAGCCCTGATTCTAGTGAATTCTTTTATTCTTAGCTTCTTTGTCTCAATAACAGGTGAACCCTTTTGTCTCTAAATAATAAGCTTGGCACTACATGAATACTGAGCAACTATACTTTGAACATTTGCATCTTTTCATTCTCCCATTATAGATGCATCAACAGTTGATTAGATTAGTAGTCAATAACTATATGTTTGTTTATCAATAATGTTAATCATTAAAGTGAATTGTAGAGAAGAATTAGAATTTCTTTCACAGCCTTTTTCCCCCTTGGGCCTAGCAATTTGGAGTTTCTAGAGTTTTACTTTCTACTAATAAAAATTTTAATTTTTTTCTTAGCTCTGTCATTAAGCTTTTCATATATTGTAGGCATTCTGTCAGTGCCATTTACTTGGAGGATTCCAGACCTCAGCTTCATAGCCACTCCAATTTGAATTCTTTACTCTTTACTCTTTAATTGCATATTATCTCTCTGAGGCCTCTTTTTACCTTCAGTATTAGTTACTTTGACATGGCTGTGATCAGAATACTTGAGAGAACCTTAAAATTGGAAAGATTTACTTTGACTCACAGTTTCTAAGGGTTTAGTGATGGTAATGGGAGTGTTTGGCAGAGACAAGTATTACTAATATTACTAGTGGACAGGACATAGGAGGGCAAGTGACCAGGACTACATACAGCAGCCTTCTAAGGCATATGCTCAGTCATCTACTTCCTCCATCTAGGTCTCATCTCCTAAAGATTTGAGAACCTCTCAAAATAGCACCTCTCAAAACCAACTGGGGAAAAGAAAAACTCACTGGGGACCAAGCACTATAACACAGGAGCCTGATGAATATTGCAATTTCATATCATTACAATATCATTATGGGAGTTTTTGTACAGCTCTCTCCTTTATGCAGCTCCATTTTACTCTAAAGTGTTTCCTGTTTTCACTTTGTTTTCATTCTCATTTTAGTAAACATATCTTCCCGTTGTTTCTTATAAATGATTTATAGAACATTTTTTGAAACTTGACATGTCTGAAGATGCTTTTAATATGCAATGATAAATGGTTGCAGATTTGTACATAATTTTATGCTGGGAATAATTCTCCTTCAAGACTTGTAAGTATTGTTTCACTGTCTTTTAATTCAAGAGTTACTGTTAGAGGATCCTCATGTTTTCTGTACTTGCTAGTTCATCAGCTGCCACTCTACATTTGAACCATACCTCCAGCCTTGTTTTATGCTGGCTCATTGGAGATGGAGTCTTTTCTGCTCAGACTGGCTTTGAGCCTTGATCCTCTAGGTCTCAGCTTCCTGAGTAGCTAGCACTATGGGAATGAGTCACCAATACTTGGCTTGCTATTTTTATTTTTGATCTCTTAAGCTTTTCTCTATTTCTGGTTTTCAGCACTTTGATTGGTAAGGTTTTTCTGAATGCCTAGGATTATAGACTTGACCCCTAGTGCCCAGCTAAATTTGCCTTTTGACTACAACACATTGTGTTAAGTCAGACATGGAATTTTCCACTTGTGGTACTGTCAGCACACAAAAAGTTTTAGATTATGGATGCTCAGTCACACAGATTTTTTTTACCCTCAATTTTTTTGTTGTTGTTGTTGGTCATGGGGCTTGAACTCTGGGCTTAGGTGCTGTCCCTTAACTCTTCAGCTCAAGGTGAGTGCTTTACTGCTTGAGCCACAGTGCCACTTCCAGTTTTCTAGTGCCCGGACTGGCTTTGAACCACGATCCTCAGATCTCAACCTCCTGAGTAGCTAGGATTACATGCCTGGACTGGCTTTGAACCATGATCCTCAGATCTCAACCTCCTGAGTAGCTAGGATTATAGGCATGAGCCATTGACACCCAGCTACCCTCAATTTTTAAAATTATTTTTGGAACAGTTTGGGAAGGATTAACACTAATGTTCAGCTGTTGGGTAGAATCCAGCAGGGAAGTTGCGAGGCTCCAGACTTTCCTTTTTTTAAATTATCGATTTTGATTCTGCATTTAATAGAGATAGATTTTCTATTTCTTCATGGCTCAATGTTGGTTATGTTGTATATATATATATTTTTTGTGTGTGGAAGGGTCAGTTGTGGGACCTGAACTCTGGGCCTGGGCACTGTCCTTCAGCTCTTCAGCTCAAGGCTAGCACTCTACCACTTGAGCCACAGCACCACTTCCAGCTTTTTCTGCTTATGTGATGCTGAGAAATGGAACCCAGGGCTTCATACATGCAAGGCAAGCCCTCTACCACTGAGCCACCTTCCCAGCCCCTGTTGTATGTTTTTAGAACTGCATGTATTTCTTCTAAGCTATCCAATGTGTTGATTTATAGTTGTTCACAATTCCTCAGTAATCCCTTAATATATTTGTATTTGAGTAGTATCATTTGTAATGTTACCTCTTCATTTTACCATTTTTTTAGCCTTTCCTTTTTCCTTAATCTGTCACTTTTGTTTGTTTTAAATAAAACAACTCTTAGTTTGGTTAGTATTTTCTATTATATTTTAGATTCTTTTTCATTTATTTCTACCCCAGCCTTAATGACCTTCCTTTTATGAACTTTGGGCTTAATGTGTTCTTTCTTTAGTTCTTTGAAGTGTGGTGTTACATTGTTTGAAACCTCCCTTTCCTGTCTCCTCCTTTCTCCTCCCTTCTCCTCCTTTCCCCTCCTCTCCTCTGTTCTATTCTCCTTTCCTTCTCTTCCTTCCTCTTTCCTCTCTCCCTCTTCTGCGCCCCTCCCCACTCCCTTTCCCTTTTTCCCCCCTTCTACCCTCCTTTCCCTTCTCTTTCCTGTTCTTCCCTTCCTTCCTTTCTCTCCTATACTCTACTCCTCTCCCCTTTTCTCCACTTCCCTTTGGTGCTAGTAATCAAGCCCAGCAGTTCCTCACAAGCATTCTAGGTAAGTGCTCCAGCACTGAGCCACATCTACTTAAACTCTCTTTGCCTCTGTCTTTCAAGTACTAGTATTAAGTACTGCTATAAAGAAGTCTATCACCACACCTAGTTCTCCTTCTTTCCTGAGAACAGCTTTGTATCCGAGTGTAGTGTGCTTGGTTTATAGTTTACTTGCAGTACTTTGAACATATCATTGCCAGTCTCTTCTAACCTAAAGGTTTGTGCTGAGAAATCTGCTGATAGTTGTACTGGAAATGTCTTGTATGAAATAGGCTTTTTATTTTCTCATGTGGTTTTTCAATATCCCCTTTTCCTTTGATTTTCTATAGTTTAGTTACATGTTTTGATATAGTAATGTTAGAATTCAGTCTTGTTAGACTATTTGAGATTTTTGTACCTAGATATTTGTATAAACTCTCCTAGATTTGGAAAATTTTCTGTCATTTTATCTTTAAGCTTTCTCTTCCTTGTTCTCCAGTCCTTTTGCTTTTTTTCCTTTCTTGGTAATTTCAGATGACTTAGATTCAAACTTTACTGGTCTTCTGCTTGGTTGAGTCAGCTGTTGAAGCTCTATAGAGTTTTTTTAGTTGAATCATTGTGTTCCTTAGCTTAGAGATTATGGTTTATCCATTTTATTTTTTAATAGTTTCTATATTTTTGTTAAACTTTGTGCTTATTTATTGGTTTAACTGATTTTATTTAATCTCGTCTACTTTCTTACCGCTCACTGAAGTTTGTGAACAAACAGTACTTAACATAGACAGGAACTTTATATGTCTCCTTTTATCTTGAGCATATTACTGCTACTTTATTTTGGTTTTTGGTGATGTCATAGTTTTCTGATTTTTTTGATCTTTCTGGTCATTCATTGTTTAATTAATTGGAATTAGTAACCTTACTAAAAAGTATGTGGCAATCTAAAAATATATGGGCATCTTTAAAGATATAGATTAGATTAATAACTTCAGTGTAGAAGTAAAGGTTTCTTTGTTAGCATCTGCTTGTATTTATATTTGTCATCTTGAATTGAGAACATTCTTCAAGTTTTTTTCTCAATATTCATTTATTGCTGTGGTTGCTTCAGTAGCTGATTACCTGTTAATTCATGTTACCAGCCTCCCTACCTCCCTTACTTTTTTCCTTCCTCCTTCTCTGCTCCTTCTGGAGTTGAAGTTAATAAAGCTCTACAAGTATACTTGAGCCATGACTCCAGCCCTTTTTGCTTTAGTTTGCCTTGGACTGAGATCCTGTCTCTTGTAGTTGGGATTATGGAAGTGTCCTACCATGTTCAGAGAGAGAGACAGAGACAGAGAGAGAGAGAGAGAGAGAGAGAGAGAGAGAGAGAGAGAGAGAGAGAGTGTATGCATATGCATTGTGCCATACTGGGGCTTGAACTCAGCCTGGATGCCAAAAAAAGTAGCCTTTCAGCTTTTGCTCAAAACTGGTGCTTTATTACTTGAGCTACAGCTTCAATTTTGGCTTTTGGTGGTAAATTGGAGAAAAGAGTCTTACAGACTTTCTTACTTAGGCTTATAATCCACAGTTGTTTTTTGAGTATCTAGGATTATAGACATAAGCTACCAGTGTCTAGCTCACCTTGTTTTTTGAAATATATTTTTGCTAACTTCTTGTTCACGGCCTGGAAACCACCATCTTCCTATCTCTACCTCTTGTGCATCTGGGATTACAGGTGTATGCTGCCATGCCTGGCCTAAGTTCCTAGCTTTTAATGATATTTCTGTTGAGAGAAGTGAGTTACCTCTATATAACATTATATTTCAGGTTAACTTTTACTTTTCACATCTATCTAATATTTCATGAGCATATTTTCTAGTGATAAAGTAATAAAACATTCAGTTATGTTAGCTTTGAGGTAAAGAAAGTGAGATGCTAGAAGTTAAATAGAACTAGTCTAAGTGAATTATGTACAGATGCTTCTTAATTAAGAATAGATTTATGTTCTGTTAATCCATTATAGGCTGAAAATATCAAAAGTCATAAGTGGATTTAATATATCTAATCTATCAAACATCATAGTAACAATACCCAGTAGAATATCTTATGTTCACGCTTGTGAAAGGATAACTGACTAGAAGCTACAGGTTGCTTCTTCCTAGCACAGTATCATACTGTATATTACTAGCCTGGAAACATCACACACACAAAAATCTTAAATGGAGGGGCTGGGGGTTTAGCCCAGCAGAAGGGCACCCCCCCGGCACACGCAAGGCCCTGGGTTCGGTCCTCAGCCCTGGAAAATAAAATCTTAAATGGAATAATTGTAAGTTGAGAACCATCTATACCGGAATAATACGCTGAGAATATGAAGATTTATAGGAATTAGTAACTATTAACTTTCTAGAAATAAAAGCTTGTTTTTATAACTTACATATGTTTGTAGGAATGGAACAAACATGGTAGTTGAATATCTACTCTATAGCAGAATTATACTTCAACTCACAGGGAAGCACTGGTTATAATTCAGGTCTATCTTGACTCCCTTGCCTTGCTGAAGTGAGGTGAGGATTGTTAACTCAGCATACAACCTTGCCTGTGATCATCATTTCATAGAGTTCTGAGAAACAGAATCCTATTACTGCTTTTGTAAAGGTAACTGAACTTGTAATATCAGCTAACATATTGAGTACTTCCTTGTTGAGTGAAAAATACTTTATGTACATTTTTAGATCATTTAAACTTCATATATTTTCCAGATGAGGATTATGAGGCAGAGATGAAATAATTTTCATTCTGCTCTCAAGTATCAAATAAGTAACTGAGCCAGAATTCTAATTTAGCCACCTAGCTTGGAAGCTATGTTTCTCGCCATTTTACTGTGTCAATTGTAGACATATTATTGACCCCATTTTAAATATGAGGGAATGAAGATACAGCTAGTAGATGACAAAATGAGACTAACTCATGTAGTCTGATGCCATATACTTTCATTATTTGGTGTTGTAATTCTTGGAATTCCCAACTACTTGGAGCAAAAGCAGAACTGAACCCTAACAGTAACTTCTGTGAAGTGTTTTTAAACATTTTTTAAAAGTCTTAAAATGCTGGTATTTAGTTGACAGTACTGTTTCGTTCATGTTTTCTCAGATCATTCCTGTAGAGGGCAGCAGAGGCAAACCAGGGAGTTGTCTTCATAACCTACATTTTTCAGGAAGTATGAAGGAAATTACTGTTGCATAATTCTCATGTGCTTTGCATAGTGACCCATATGAAAGTACAGAGTAATCAACATAATAAATATCAGATAAATCAAATGAGATTCAGGCCTTTTAATCAGAAGAGAACCTGGTTATCACAGGTGAAAGGTCAGAATTTATTTATTTATTTATTTATTTATTTATTTATTTATTTATTTTTGATGACGCTCTTAGGGCTTATACTCTGGGAATAGCCACTGACATTGAGATTTTTTTGTTAAGACTGGAGCCACAACTCTGTTTCTGGCTTTTTGATGATTATTTGGAGGTAAGAGTCTTCCAGACTTTCTTGCCCCAGCTAGCTTTGAATCATGATCATTAGATTTCACCCTCCTGTCCTAGGATTACAGGTATAAGACACTACCCCCTGGCTTTCATATGAATTTTAAGAAAAGGCAAATGTGGTTTTCAAATTTGAAATTTAGATCCATTATTACAAAATAGATGTCTTATTTATATTCTTTCCAGTATAGGTAGAAAAAAAATAATTTAAGTAAGGGAGATGAAATTCTCGGCAAGTTTTAGCCAATAGTAATAAATTTTGTAATTCACATAGGATTTTAACCATTTAGAAAGTGATCTGACAAACTTTAAACATTTTATAAGTTTAAAAATCATAGTTATCATTACCTTACTCATGTAACTGTACAGTATTTTACAATAAAAATATATACAAAAAGCATATTTACTTATAAAATACATACAATATAAACTTACTATCTTGACCATTTTAAAGTATATAATGTCATTAAATATATATAATATGTATATACAATGCTGTACAATATGTATGGACACAAATACTATGGTTTTTTTCTTTTTTCTGATATTTTGGTTTGAATTAAAAATTTAACTCTGCTAGACACTAGCTTGATCATCTGATCTATACCTCTACACCTAAGCCTCTTTGTGTTTGTTATTTTTCAAATAAAGTCTCAGTTTTTTTTATATTCCAAGTATGGGTTCTTTATTTTGTATTTACTAAATTTTTTTTATTGTGAAAATACTGTACAGAGGGGTTACAATTACATGGGCAAGATAATGAGTACATTTCTTATCAAGCATTGTAACCTCCTCCTTTGTTTCCCCTTCCCATCCCTTCCCTTCCTCCCCCTGACCCCCACTCAATCCTCTCCTCTTCCCCTTCCCCCTCTCCCCCCCCCCCCGCACCAAAGTTGTAAAGTTCATGTTCGACATAATGACTTGTACATCATTGTTGCAATGGGTCCACCTGTATCCCTATTTAAACGATTTGTTTTTTCCCCTCCCTTCCACAAATTATACCGACATCAAATGCAGTGAAAGCAGGGGTTATACTGTGGGGGAGGGACATACAAAGAAAAGTCTCAGTTTTTATCTATGCAAAATTGGAGCTAGATTC
Organism: Dipodomys merriami; assembly: GCF_024711535.1. Taxonomy (NCBI): domain Eukaryota; kingdom Metazoa; phylum Chordata; class Mammalia; order Rodentia; family Heteromyidae; genus Dipodomys; species Dipodomys merriami. Next base: position 22,628,990 of record NW_027205603.1, read on the forward strand.
TCCCATTCATACTCTGAGTGGCTTAGATGGCAGGTACATGCTACCATACCCATCTCTTGGTTAAGATAAGGGTCTTAGAGATATTTCCAATGTCCTGGCTAGTTTCAAATTGACACCTTCCTGATATCAGCCTACAAGTAGCTAGGATTTGTGGTATAAGCCACCAGCTCCTGGCCTCTAGAAATCTTTATCATATAAAACTGAAGCTCTATACTCAAGAACATTTCTCCATTCCCAGCTTGCCAAGTTCTGATAATCACCAACCATATACACTTTCTATGCCTACCTTTTTATTTTTTTAATTTAAAGAATCATTGATTTCATGTGAAAATTCCACTTGTTTGCAGAATATTTTTGTTGTTATTTGTGGTTACCGGAATTTGAACTCAGGGCTTCATGGTTTCTTGTTTGCCTGACATTTTGCTACTGGGAGCCATGCCTTTCTTCCAGCTTTGTGGTGGTTGTTTTAGAGATGAAATCTCATGGACTTTTCTACCCAGGCAGACCTCAAACCATGATCCTCTGATCACAGCCTCCTAAGAAGCTAAGATTACAAATGTGAGCCATTAGCACATGGCAAGTTCACAATTATACAATATTCCTTTTGCCCCGTCTTCTCCCTTTTAAAAATAATGTGGGTGACTTTTGTAATACTATCTCAGTTCATATATATGTAATATAATTTCATCTTCTCCACAGTCTTGTAATCACTCCATTTCCCTGCCCCCTCCCATTGAACAGTCCCTTCAACAGTGACTGATTTGTACCTCACATTATTATTATTATTTTTGTCATTTTAGACCTGGCTTTCACATATTGTCTTGAACTTAGTTTATTTCCGTAAATATGATATCCATTTCCATTCATTTTCCTGCAGATGGCATAATTTCATTCTTTATCAAGTTGTATATCATTTTGTATATATACTACATTTTCTGTATCCATTCATTGATTATAGGGCATCTAGGCTGATTCTACCACTTTGCTATTGTGATTAAACATGGGTATGCAGGTATCCATCCCTCTTACATTTTGATTTACAATCCTTTAGATATATTCCCAAGAGTGATATAATAGAATCATAAAGGTAGATCTACTTTTAGTTGTATTAGGAGCCCTGAAATTGATTTCCTAGTGGTTGCACCATTTTACATTTCTACCAGTAGTGTATAAGGGTTCCTTTTACCTACATCCTTGCTAGCATTTGTTATTATTTGCTTTCTTGTAGGTTGCCATTCTGACTAGGGTGAAATGGAATCTTAATGTATGTGTTTGTTTGTTTTGTTTAGAATATTATTGTTATAAAGATGATGTGCAGAGGGGTTAAAATTACATAAGTCAGGTAAAGAGTACATTTGTTTTTGGATGGTGTCACTCCTTCCCTCACTGTTACTGTGGCTTTGATTTGCATTTTCTGTCTGGGTGAGGATAATGAGCATTTCTTTATATATCTATTAGCCATTCATAATTTCTTCTTTTGACAACTGTCTGTTCTATTTGCTTGTCCACTTATTTAACTTGTGTCAGTACTGAAGCTTGAACCCAGGACCTTGTGCACACAGTTTTTTTATTCACAGCTAATGATCTACTACTACTTGAGCTATGTTTCCAGTTGCAGCTTTTTGCTGGTTAATTGAAGATACATTTCCAGGATTTTTCTACCTGGGCTAGCTTTGAACCATGATCCTCAAATCTCAGCCTTCTTAGTAGCTACGATTATAGGCATGAGCCACTTGCTTGCTCAATTATTAATTGAATTATTTGGGGTTTATTTAGTTTTTTGAGCTATGTATATTCTGGAGATATATATATATATGTGTGTGTGTGTATATATATATAGGTATATACATACATACATATGTATACCTATATATATATATATATATACACATATACACATATTCATACACACACACACACACACACACACAAAACTATCAATGATTTTCTACCCTTTTTTTTTTTTTTTTTTTGGTCAATCATGGGGCCTGAACTCTGGGCCTGGGTGCTGTCCCTCAGCTCTTCAGCTCAAGGCTAGCGCTCTATCACTTGAGCCTCAGCCCCACTTCCAGCTTTTTCTGCTTATGTGGTGCTGAGGAATCGAACCCAGGGCTTCATGAATGCAAGGCAAGCACTCTACCACTGAGCCAACTTCCCAGCCCCTGATTTTCTACCCTTTTGTGAATTGCCTCTTAGTTCTGAGTTTTTTGTTTTTTGGTTTTTGGTTTTTTTTGTGTGTAGGGATTTGATACAGTCACTTTTATCATTTTTTTGGCAATAAAGTAACAAATGATTATCCATGCTATAACTTAAAAAGTTTTCTCTGTATTAAAGTTTCAGTTCTTACTTTGCATTCTCTGATGCATTTGGAGCTGGTAGGGGTCAAGTTGCAGTTTCCCGCAAATAGATAACTATTTTTCCCAGCACCATTTGTAGTTTTCTTGGTTTTTTTTAAAAATGTTTTTTTTATTGTGAAAATACTGTGCAGAGGGGTTACAATTACATGAGCAAGGTAATGAGTACATTTCTTATCAAGCATTGTTGCCTCATACCATTCCTTCCCTCCCATCTCCACAACTACACCCCTACTTTTCCCCCCTGCCTAAATTGTAAAGTTTGTTTTTCCACATAGCGTCTTGTACGTCTCATTGTTGCAATGGGTCAACCTGTATCCCTATTTAAACTATTTGTTTTTTCCCTTACCCTCCCCAAATTCTACCAACATCAAATACAGTGAAAACAGGGGTTACACCATGGGGAGGGACATACAAAACAACAAAAAAATCATGTGGTACCTTATAAATACGTTAGAAACAATAACAAGAACGAAAAAACCACTATGTCCTTATCTTGGGGTTCATTTCGCTTAACATCATCTTATCTGACCTTTTCTGCTCGTCTCAGACATATACTAGTTGTTGCAAATAAGGGAAACCATGAGACCTATGCTTCTTTGGGCCTGGCTTACTTCACTTAATATAATTTTTTCCAAGTCTTTCCATTTCCTAACAAATAGAGCAATGTCATTCTTTCTGCTGGAGGCATAGAATTCCATTGTGTATGTATTCCACATTTTCTTGATCCATTCATCTACTGAGGGGCATCTGGGCTGGTTCCATATCTTAGCTATGGTAAATAATGCTGCAGTAAACATAGTTGTACTGGTAGCTTTAGTATGGTCTTGTTTGTGATCATTTGGGTAAATGCCCCAAAGTGGGATTGCTGAGTCATAGGGGAGCTCTATGTAGAGTCTTTTGAGGAACCTCCATACTACTTTCCAAAGTGGTTGAACAAGTTTACACTCCCACCAACAATGCAGTAGGGTTCTTTTCTGTCCACATCCCCTCCCAGCATCTGTTGTTATTAGAGTTCTTGATTACAGCCATTCTAACTGGGGTAAGGCGGTCTCTCAATATTGTTTTGATTTGCATTTCTTTTATAACTAGAGAGGTTGAGCATTTCTTCATGTATCTATGTATCATGTACCTATGTATCTATGTATCCTCTTCAGAGAAGTTTCTCTTTAAGTCTTTAGCCCACTTATTTATTGGGCAATTGTTTCTTTGAGGATTTGTTGTTGGGGGATTTAATTTTTTGAGTTCCAAGTATATTTTAGATATGAGACCTTAGTCTGTTGTATGGCTAGTGAAGATCTATCTTCTCCCAATCCATGGCTTTCTATTGATCTTGCTAGCTATGTCCTTTGCCATGCAGAAGCCCTGCAACCTCATTTGTCCAGCCTTTCTTTGATTTGTTGTGTTTTTGGGTCTCTATTAAGAAAATTTTTGCTTGTATGAAAGAGACCTAGGGCTTCTCCTATTGCATCCTGTAATGTTTTCAGGGTGTCTGCTTTGACTCAAAGGTCTTTGGAGTTGATTCTGGTACAGGGTGATATATAAGGATCTAGCTTTAGTTTTCTACAAGTGATTAACCAATTTGGCCACCATTTACTGAAGAGGCTATCTTTCTTCCATTCTATTTTTTTTAGCTCCCTTATCGAAGATTAGATGACTATAGGTCTGTAGGTTTATTTCTGGATTTTCAATTCTATTCCATTAGTCCTGAGGTCTGTTCTTGTGCCAGTACCGAGCTGTTTTGATTACTATGGCTCTGTAGTAGAGTTTGAAATTTGATATTGATATTCCTCCAGCACTGTTCTTTTTGTTAAGGATCATTTTTGCTGTTCGGGGTCTTTTATTGTTCCATATGAATTTTTTTTTTTTTGGTCCAGTCGTGGGGCCTGAACTCTGGGCCTGCGCACTGTCCCTCAGCTCTTCAGCTCAAGGCTAGCGCTCTACCACTTGAGCCACAGCGCCACTTCCGGCTTTTTTCTTTTTGCTTATGTTGTGCTGAGGAATCAAACCCAGGGCCTCAGGCATGCAAGGCAAGCGCTCTACCACTGAGCCACCTTCCCAGCCCCCTGTTCCTTATGAATTTTTAGATTGCCTTTTCTATTTCCTTGAAGAATGAGGTTGGAATATTGATAGGTATCGCATTGAATTAGTAGATAGCCTTAGGAAGTATTTGGGAGGTTTTTCCACTTCCTAAGTTCTGTTTTGATTTCCTTTTTCAGGTTTTCAAGTTTTCATCATGAGGTCCTTCACTTCTTTGGTTAATTCCTAGGTATTTTATTTTTTGTATGGCTATTACAAATGGAGTTGCTTTCCTCATGCTCTCTCAGTGTTGGCATACAGAATAGCCATTGATTTTTGAGGGTTAATTTTATACCCTGCTACTTTGCCAAAGTTTCAAATTCGGTCCAGTAATTTGGGAGTGGAGTCCATGGGATTCTTTAAATACAAGATCATGTCATCTGTAAAGAGGGAGAGTTTTACTTCATCTTTCCCTATTTGGATCCCTTTTATGTTTGCATCTTGTCTTATTGCTGTAGCTAGGCATTCTAATGCTAAGTTGAAGAGGAGTGGAGAAAGTGGACATCCTTGTCTCATTCCTGAGTTTATAGGAAATGGCTTCAGTTTTTCACCATTAAGTATAATGCTGGTTGTAGGTTTGTTATATACAGCCCTTATTGTATTGAGGAATATTCCATGGATTCCTAATTTTTCCAGAGCCTTCATCATAAAGGAGTGTTGGATCTTGTCAAATGCTTTTTCTGCATCTATTGAGATAACCATGTGGATCTTATCCTTGCTGTTGTTAATGAGATGAATTATATTGATTTGCATATATTAAACCAGCTTTGCATCCCTGAAATGAATCCTGTTTGATCGAGGTTTATGATTTTTTCGGATGAATTGTTGAAGCCGGTTGGCCAAAATTTTGTTGAGAAGTTTTGCATCAATGTTCATCAAAGAAATGAGTCTATAGTTCTCTTTCTTTGATGAGTCCTTGTCTGGTTTAGGGATGAGGGTTATGATGGCTTCATAGGAAGAGTTTGATAGTGAACTTTCTCTTTCAATTTCACTGAAGAGTTGGAGGAGTATTGGTGTGAGTTTTGAAGGTCTTGTAGAATTCTGTAAATCAATCCAGTCCTGGCTTTTCTTAGATGCTCCCATCTAAGAAAAGAGATGCTCCCATCTCTTATTGCTGTTTCTATTTCAATGCTTGATATGGGCCTGTTAAGTTGGTCTAACTCATCTTGGTTTAGTTTTGACATGTCCATATTTGCTAGGAAATCGTCCATTTCTTCCAGGTTCTCACACTTATTTGCATAAAGGTTTGAGAAGTATTCCCTTATAATGTTCTGAATCTTGGTTGTTTCTGTGGTGATATTTTCATTCTCATCTCTGAGTTTCTTTATTTGGGTGTGTTCTCTTCTTTTTCTGATATGATTTGCTAGGAGCCTGTCAATTTTGTTAATTTGTTTGAAAACCCAACTGTTTGTTTTGTTGATTCTATGTTTTTTTTTGGATTCTAATTCATTCTGATTTAATTTTAATTATTTCTATCCGTCTACGGGATTGGGGTTTATCTTGCTGCTCTTTTTCAAGGAGACTCAGATGTCTCATTAAATTGTTGGTTTCAGATCTCTCCAATTTGTTAATGGAGGACCTCAGAGCTATAAACTTATCTCTGAGTCCTAGAGGAGCTGGTGATTTGTGTGTTCATTTTTGTTAAATATCATGAACATTTGAATTTCCTTTCTACTAATCTCTTCCATGACCCACTGTTGATTCAACAGTGTGTTGTTCAGTCTCCATGTGTTACAGGACTTTTCTTTGGTGGCTTTTGTTGTTGAGTTCTAATTTTATTCCCTTGTGGTCTGAGAGAATGCAGGGCATAACTTCAGTGTTTCTGAATTTGGACAAATTTGCTTTGTGACCTAAAATGTGGCCTATTTTGGAAAATGTTCTGTGTGCTGCTGAGAAAAATGTATATTCTGATGCTGTCACAGCACTATTTGTTGAAAAGGCTAATATGTTTGTTTGGCACTTTTGATGAAAATTAAAATGTTGGTAGCTATGTTGTTTTTATTATGTTACATTGGTCTGTGAATCTGCTTTTGTGCTTATACAAAGGTATTTTTTCCCCTATGGCTCTGTAGTATAATTTAAAGTTGAATATTGTGATTGTTCCCACGTTGTTTATTGTACTCAGAATTTCTTTTGCTGTTTGGGGTCTTTGATGTTTCCTTGTGAATTTTTAAAGTGATATTTCTATATCTGTGAAGACTGACATTAAGACTTTGATGACTATTGCATTGATGACTATTGTTTTGGGTATTATGGCTATTTTCACTGTATTGATTCTGCCAATCCATGACCCTAGAAGGTCTTACCATTTTCTTTTTTTTTAATATATATTTTTATTGTAAAGATACTATACAGGGGTTACAGTTATATGAGTAAGGTAATGAATACATTTCCTATCAAGCATTGTTACCCCCTCCTTTGGTTTCTCTTCTACTTCCTTCAAGGTTTTGTAATATTCTTTGGTCTCTTTCTTCCTTGGTTAAATTAATACCTAGATATTTGGTTGTTTTTGAGACTATTATGAATGAAACTGTTTTCTTGATTTCTTTCTCAGTCTGTAGATACTGTAGATATATAGAAAAGTTATGTGTATGTTTCCAAAATTGTTTTTCATATCTAGAAGGTTTTTATTTTTGTTTTGTTGGTCATGGGGCTTGAACTTAAGGCCTGGGGCTGTTCCTGAGTTTTTTTGCTGTACCACTTTGACCCACAGCACCACTTCTGGTTTTCTGGTGGCTAATTAGAGATAAGTTTCACAGATTTTTGCACTTTGAATGGCTTTGAACTGTGATCCTCAGATTTCAGTCTCCTAGGTAGCTAGGATTACAGGTGTGATACCAGTGCCCAGCACTGACAGAGTCTGTAGGGTCTCTTAAGTTTAGGATCATGTCATCTGCAAATGGGGATAAAATGACTTCTTCCTTCTCTGTTTGAATCCCTTTTATTTCTTTCTCTTTCCTTATTGCTCTGTCTAGGCATTCTAGTATCATCCTAAATAAGAATAGGAAGAGTACACACTTGTCCTTTTTTTGTCTTCATGGGAATGACTTCAGGTTTTCTCCTTTTAACATGACATTGACTATATGTTTGTCATATATAGCCTTTATTAATTTCAGGTACATTTGTTTCTATTGTTAGCTTCAGAGCTTTCATCATAAAAGGATGTTGACAAAATTACAATACCTTAGACTAAAAATGTTTAATGTACGGATCATTTAGGTCATGTAGAAAATCAAGAGTTCCAGTACTACTAGCTTTCGAAATCTACATGTATTGGGTTGATTCCTGTTAGAATAGACTATTTGAAACCTGTTGAAATTGTTTGGGAAAAGAGGGTAAGAGGGACAAAGGAGAGTTATAGAGGAGGTAAAATGGCATGGAATACACTCTAACTATAGCGAATGTAAATTAATAAATGTATTTTCCTCTACTGAGATCTTCCATTTCTTCATAAGGCTTTTAGTTACTGCATAGTGCCCTTTCAGCCTGTAGAACTCTCCAGCATATTTTCTCAGCAGGTCTAATGGTGATTAACACTTTCTCACTCTTGCTCTCGTGCTCTCTCGCTTTCTTGAAAATAAATATGGGCCTGGCCTGGCCTCATTTTTCTCATTTTTTTAAAAACAGTTTGGTCAGGTGTAAGATTCTTTGTTGACAATTTTCTTCTGGACTTCATGTGTTGGCCTACTAAAGTGCTCTGGCCTCCAAAGTGCTCTGATGAGAAATCAGCTGATTAATTTACTGAGAATCCTTAACCTGTAACCAGTTGCTTTTCTCTTGTTCCTTAAGATTGTCTTTGGACTTTGAATGTTTGCTTGTTATGTATCAGCCTATTTCTTAATCTGTACCTTGGAAGACTGGATTAATAACTGAAATTGAGGAAATTAACAGCAGTTTGCTACCCAAACCTTCTCTGGAAATTGTAAGCCTTCAGAAGGCTAAAGAGTTTTGAAATAGTTAATATAGAGTAGATTTTGCCAATATAATAAGTTGATTTTTAATTTATTGTTGTTGTGGTTTATTTGTTTGGGGAAGGGCAATGCTGTGATTTGAACTCAGGACCCTGTACTTGCTAGCAAGTATTCTGCCACTTGAACCATGCCTCTAAAACTTTTTGCTTGGATTACTTTGTTCAGATAGGGTCTCACTTTAAAAAAAAATCATGGGGATGCTTTGATCTGGGATTCCCCTACTATGCTTTCTACTTAATTAGGAGGATTATAGGCTTGAGCTACCACATTTGGTATGCTTGTTAAGATGAAGTCTTGCTAACATTTTACTTGTACTGACTTGGAATCCACAATTCTTCTGATCTCTACTTTCTGAGTGGCTAGGATTACAGGTAAATACTACCATACCTAGCAGTGCAGTGTTTTTCTACAGAAGGACATGTATTCCTGTTGCTTTCTACTCTACCATGTTTAAAAAATATATTTTTTAGTTGTGTTCATGTTATACAGTTGAAGGCCTTGATCAAAAGCATACATTTGGGTACCCCATCTTACATGTAATTATGTTTACAGTAACATTGACAAAGTTTAATGTTGTAAAGAGAAATATATGGTTATATTTATTTATTAAAACATTCTACATAGCTGGGCGTTGGTGGCACTTGCCTGTAATCCTAGCGACTCAGGAGGCTGAGGTCTGAGAATCACGGCTCAAAGCCAGCCCAGGCAGGAATGATCATGAGACTCTTATCTCTAATTAACCACCAGAAAACCAGAAGTGATGCTGTGGTTCAAGTGGCAGAGTGCTTCCCTTGAACTGAATTGCTCAGGGACAGGGCCCAGGTCCAGAGTACAGACCCCCTGATGGACCAAAAAATAAAAATAAAAACAAAACATCCACATAAAGAAAACATATTCTGATTATTTCCAATATAATGTAATAAGAGTAATGCTGAAGATTGTGTTGAGGATTCTATTTTTTTTGTATTTTCATACAGTGTATGTGCCATATTATCTGCATATGACCTTTTGCCTTTTATTCTCTTAATAAAAGTGAGTAATTATGTATACCTATATTGTGTGACTGCATTTGTGGTGGAAATGTTATCTTTTCAACATCTTTTCTCTAGCTTGGCTGAACTTTAGGTTATAGGATACCAGCATAAAGATTTTGTAAATTTTCTTAGCTTAAAACTTCCTTTCTTATACCCTATCACTCTTTTGTCCCATTTCCCTTCAGTCTTCGCCTTCTTTTCTTTCTTTTTTTGCAAACATGTAATATAAGAACGTAATTATGTAAGTTACCATTAAGTGTGTGCCTTTTATAGTCCTCTAGCTTTCTAATATCAAAAATAAAGTAGAACTTAGAGGTTCTGCTTTCTGTTAGGATAGAGTAGTAAGTGTCAAGGTATTTTTTTCCTGCAAGAAAAATGACAGATTTCTGTAGGAAACAAGACCAGGTGAAAGCATACTAGGAAGACAGCAATCATACAGACTCTAGAGGAGGATGACAGATGTAAAGTAACACAGTACAGAATCAGCTTTTTATTGTTTCACTGGTGTATGCCTGAGGCAAGACCCAGTCAATGCTGTATAGGGTGCCTGAAGCTTGGATAGAAATAACAACTCAGATTTTGGAGTACTGTGGCAGGTACCAAGTTAAAGAGTTACAAAGTGAAGTCTTACAAAGGATGATCTCCAAATTCTGCACAAAAATCAGATAAATCTTAAAATAATATCTTGCTACCATGCAGAGAGAGAGAGAGAGGTGGAAATGGGAGGGGGGCCAGTTACAGAATAAATGTAGCCAAATCTACTGCCTGTTAAGCAAAAAAAAGTAAGTACTTTTGAGAATAACATATTTAAATCCAAAGTTGCCAATATTTTATGATTTGCAGTGCCTAGGATGCAGTCTACATTTATTACTCACACGCACACACACACACACACACACACACACACCCCACACACACACTCGAAAAATGTGACCCATACGTAAATGAAAAAGTAATTGAGAGTGATTCAGATCTGACTCCTGCGTTAGAATTAGCAGCTGTTATAACTTGTTCAAGGAAATAAAATATGAACACCATGATTGAACAGATAAATGTTAGTGAAGAAATAGAAACTACATAGAAGAACAAAATGAAAATTCTGTAAAACAAAATAAATTGAGATTTCAAAATCAGTGAGATAGTATTACAAAAGCTTGGGAGAGAAGAGAAGAATTGGTGAATTTTTATAGATGAGAAGAAATGGCTCAATCTTTAAAAGCTAAAGAGATTTCAAAAAATGAAGTATCCTGGGCTCAGGGTGTAGCAGGTCCCATGCAGTGAAGCTGTGGCAGAAGTGTGACAGTGGCTCAGACCAGTAGGATAATATCAAAGGGTCAAACACATCTGTCATTAAGGTCCTAGAAGTAGAAGAGAATGTAAACTTGTAGTGGGCTAAACAGTTCTATAAATTAGCAAAAAAATGAACTTATATAATTAAGAAACTTAGTGAACTTTAAACAAAATGAATAAAATAAAATAGCATACATTATAGTGAAATTACAATGATAGAAATATCTTGAACCATACTTTGGAGGTAGAAGTAGAAAGATCACAGTTGTAGGCCAGCTCAAGTAAACAATGACATCCTATCACAAAAAGAAATCAGATACTCTTGTCACTCACTTACTTTGGAGATTGACAGTATCTCTGTCTGAAAATAAATGAACAATCATAGAGGGCTATAAGCATGGCTCAGGTAGTAGAACACTGGTCTAGCGAGCACAAAGCCCTCCCCCCCCAAAAAAAAATCAAGCCTTGAAAGCATTCTCAGAAATATAACAGTATTAAATGATAGCAAATGATAATAATAATTCAATCCCAGTCCACAAACTTCCCTTTAAAGTGCTGGTAAAACAAGTCTAATCAGAATTTGATAACCAAATAAGAAAACATATTTTCTAACAATGTAACTGTTAAGTATAAAGGCAAAATAAATACATTTCAAAGTAAAACAAAAGATTTCATTGCAGTGGAAATGTAGCAAAAGAAATATTTAAGGAAATTCTTTAATCTGAAAAGTGATCCAGATGAAAGCTCTTAGCAAGGAAGAGCCTTGAGATTGGCAAATATGTAATGTCTTTTCCTCATTTACAAAACACATAAGACTAACAGTTTTTGCTGAGGATTACACAGGGCCTTGCATATGCTGTACATACCTCATTTAAAGCAAAACTTATTAGGATGTGACATGAGCAAACATGTATATAGTATAACATAGTGTACATATACATGTGTACATATATATGTACATATATATATAACATAGTGTACATATATATGTACATATATATGTACATAGTATATAAAACATGATATTTTAAAGCTACTGTAAGATTTGTGATCTTGTGAGAATCTCTTAACAATCTCAAGAGTTACCCATGACAGGTGGTATTACTGATAGGGAAATGTAGGGAGTTTGGGTTGTTTACCCCAGCACTGAGCATATGACTCAATATCAGTTGTGCCATCTTTTGTCTCTGAATGCATTCATTGGGAAGAGGATATTAAATAACATTTGATTCAGAAGGAAAAAGAAAGGATTGGGGTAGATGGATAGAATTGTGTAGTTACCTGTCATTTTATGTGAAGTCATAGAATTAGTTCTAAGTCTGCTATGAAAAGTTCAAAGTTCTATATTATAATTCCTAAAATAAAACAAAAAAATCCCCCCCAAATAAAGAGATGTAGCTTGCAAAGAAGAAATACCAATATTGAATTCTAAAGTATATTCAGAATACTAAAAGCAATAAACAGGGAGGAATTGGGGAGTATAAATGAGATGGAATGAAAGAAAAAAAACCTAAAAAATTATAAAACTTAAGTCAGCTGAGTGCCAGTGGCTCATGCCTATAATTGTAGCTACTTGGGAGGTTGCAGTCTGAGGACTGAGGTTTAAAGTCAAGGACATTACCCTAGGCCTTGAGTTTAAGCCCCAGGACTGGAATGAAGGGTTTATGGGATAGAGCATTTGTCCTGAATTCTCATCTCTACAAAAGGAAAAAACAAAAAAAAGACAAAAAACAAAACAAAAAAAAGGAAAAAAAAGAAGCTTATGAATGCTTCTTTTTAGGAGTGTGGCTCAGTAGTAGAATGCTTATTTAGCTTGTGTGAATCCTGAATTTATTTCCTATTGCCACAAAATATATAAGTAATAAATAACAAATAACTTTTTAAAAGAAAATGGAAGAAAATAAGCATTTTTCTGAAAGGTGGAGATTCAAATATTGTATAGAAAAAGACACCAGAGATATATTTCAAATTTAATTGCATAGATAGGCTGAAAGTAAATGTATAGGAAAAAGATGTAGTAAACATAAGAAGGTAAAGTGTTTCTATTTAAATAAAGTAGTCTTTAAGCCTATTGTTAGTAATAAGGAAATGCATTTCATAGTGAAAATTTTATCAGGAAGTTACACCAATCATAAATTTTATGTACTTATTTATAGCTGTAGGTAGTATTTTGACAAATCAATATAATTAACAGAAAATCTAAACAGGAAAAACAGAAACAATAGGGCAGTGCATACCTGTAATCAGAACACTCAAATAGAATGTATTATATTTAAGAAGACATGATACAAATACCAATCTTAATCATACATTGAGCCATAAAACATGTCTCAATACATTCAAAACTTAAGAATCCTATAAAGTATATTCTCTAACTACAGTAAGGATTCAAAGTATACATTAATAACCATAGTAAATGAAAGAAAATCTACTAGTTGGGGTGCTGTGGCTCAAGTGGTAGAGCGCTCACCTTGAGCTAAAGAGCTGAGGGACAGTGCCCAGGCCCAGAGTTCAAGCCCCATGACCAATAAGAAAGAAAGAAAGAAAGAAAGAGAGAAAGAGAGAAAGAGAGAAAGAGAGAAAGAAAGAGAGAAAGAGAGAAAGAAAGAAAGAGAAAGAAAGAAAAAGAGAGAGAAAGAAAGGAGAGAGAGAAAAGAGAGAGAAAGAAAAAAAAGAGAAGAAAGAAAGAAAATCCACTAGTTGGAAATTAAGAAAATTCTCTACCTAACTGGCCTGTAAATTTAGTGTAGCTCATATTATTGAGTTAGGTTTGTTTCTTTCTTGGTAGAAATAGAGTAGCCCATTTTACAGTTCATATGGAAATAGAAAGTAGCTAGGCTATTCCAAGTAACTAGTGAGTGTGAAATGTTACCCATTATGATTTTGGTATGTGATTTCCTAATGGCTAATATGAGGATTGGATGGCAGATAATCTTCTTTGGAGAAATGAGTTGTCAAGTCTTTCACTGATTTCTTACTGGATAGTTTATCTACTTCTTGTTGAGTTGTAAGAGTTTGATATATGTATTCTGGACATACAAACTTTGTCAAGTGTATGTTTGACTAATGTTTTCCGCACTTAGTAGGTTGTCTTCTTACTTTCCAGATAATGTCATTGATGCTCAAATATGTTCAGTTTTGAAGCTCAATTTATTCTTTTCTTCTAGTGCTCATGTCATTTGAAAAAAAATATTAAATGCATAACTATTGTCATCTTAATAGTAGTAAGTCTTCCAGCTTGTGAGCATTAAGTTTATACTTTATATGTTTGTTTATTTTAAAAAATTCACCATGGGGGGTACAGAAGGAGAAAAATGAGAGAAGGTGTAACAAGTTAGACAAGAAATGTAATCACTACCTTACTTATGTAACTGTAACCGCTCTGTACATCACCTTGACAATAAAATTTTTTAAAAAGAAAAAAATTCACCAGTGTTTTACACTGCTCAGTATATATATCTTTTATTTAAATTTATTCATATTTCTATTTTCCTTAATTTATTCCTATTTTAATCTTTTTGTCATTTTCTTAGTTTTGCAATTGTTCCTTGCTAAGATAAAGAAATATAACTGATTTTAGTATCCTAAAGCTTTGATGAATATGGTTACTAGCTTTAGTAATTTTTTCTTGGGGGAGGGAGAGCTAGGATCATGTCATATGATAAGAGAAATGGTTTTAATTCTGTTTTTATCATTTGATTGCTATCTATTCCTTTGTCTTTTCCAAATGCTTTGGTTAGAACCACCAACGTAACACTGAGTGGAATTTTGTGTTGTTTCTGATGTCAGAGGAAAAGCTCTCTGTTGACTGTGTTAGCTTTGACTTTTCATAAGTGCCTTATATCTGGTAAGCAGATTTCTTTCATATTTCTAGATTGTTAAGTGTTTTCAATCAAGAAAGTGTGTTAGATTTACTAATTTAAAGGATGGTGACATGATTTTCCTACTTCATCTCAGTGGTATGGTATAATTTTCTGATTGATTTTCATGTGTTGAAATAACCATGAATTGCTAGGATAAAACTTACTTGATTGTACTGTATATCCTTTCAGTAAGCTGCTAGATTGTTTTCTGGTATTTTGTTTAAGATTTTAAAATTGGTATTTATAAGAGATATTAATCTGTTTTTCTGTAGTGTCTTTGTAAGGTCTTGGTTATCAGAATGGACTAGGAAGTATTCTCTCCTTTTATATTTTTTTAAAGAGTTTCAGAAAGATTGACGCTAATTCTTCTTTAAAGGGTCCTGGTATTTTCTTTCTTGGGAGACATGTACTACTTTGCTCTTTCTACTTACTGTCATTCTATTTAGATGTTTTATTTCTTCATGAATCAGTTTTGTTAATTTGTGTGTTTCTACAAATACATTCAACTCATCTAAGCTATTTCACTTGTTTGCAATATTATATCCTTATAATTTATTACCAAAAGAAAGTGATGTCTCCATTTCCATTTCTCATTCATTTGCATACTTTCTTTGTCATTCTAGCTAATAGTCTGTCAATTTGGTTTGTCAGTTTTGAGATTTTCAAAGAACCAGACTTTGTTTCGTTAGTTTTCTCTCTTTAAAAATATTTCTGTTTTGCAAACTTTACAACTTTGGTGGAGGGGCTGGGGAGGATTGGGTGGGGGGGTAGGGGGGAGGATGGGAAGGGATGGGAAGGGGAAACAAAGGAGGAGGCTACAATGCTTGATAAGAAATGTACTCATTATCTTGCCCATGTAATTGTAACCCCCCTGTACAGTATTTTCACAATAAAAAATAAATAAAAATTTAAAAAAATATTTCTGTTTTAAATTGTCTCTAGTATAATCTCTCTTATTGTTATTCTTTCTGCTAGCCTGATGTTTATTGTACTTTTATAGTTCTATAAATTGAAAGTTAGATTATGATTTTAGATTTTTGTTCCTTTTATTTTTGGGGGGGGGTCCGGTCATAGGGCCTGAACTCTGGGCCTGGGCGCTGTCCCTCAGCTCTTCAGCTCAAGGCTAGTGCTCTACCTCTTGAGCCACAGCGCCACTTCCGGCTTTTTCTTTTTGCTTATGTGGTGCTAAGGAATCGAACCCAGGGCCTCATGCATGCAAGGCAAGCGCTCTACCACTGAGCCACCTTCTCAGCCCTTCCTTTTATTTTTCATAATGACATCATGCCACTAAATTTTTCTTTGAGAACAAATGCTAAAGCTCAAAAGTTTAGTTATGTTTTGTTATTAATGTCAAGTTTTTTCAATTTATTTCTTCAATGACTCGTAATTGTTTAAACACATATTGTTTAATTTCTATGTATTCACAATAAGTTCTATTGTGAATTTTTTCAATTTTCTTCTATTACTGATTTTTATCTTTATTATGTTTTAAGAAGATATTTTATGTGATTTTAATCTTTGAAAACCCATAGAGATTTGTTTTATGGCCTAACATAATGTTTTATCTCAAGATCAGAGTGATGGCATAGCCATGTTCCCTCTGATGATACCACAGAAGGATCTGTTTCAGTCTTTTCTCAAGGTTGATAGTTCCTTTATTTGTTGCAAAACTCCAGTATTCACATGATACTTTCTCTTTGTGGATGTGTTTCCAAGTCCATTCCCCTTTTTAAAACAAAGATACTAGTCATAATTTTATAACTTGACTTAATTTTTATAACTTGGCTAATTATATCTATAATGATTTCTAAAGGTCACATTTTGAGATTCTGAGTTAGACCTTAAATTTTTATTTTTTTCAGGAAAAAATACAACACATCACAGAGAAATAGTCCTGTCTTTTGTAAAATTTTCATGTTTGTGAAGGATTGGTGTTAATTTTCTGTACCAATGAATGGAAGATTTAAAATTGCAAGTTTAGTTTCTTTATATAATGTTTTCCTTCCTTCCTTCCTTCCTTCCTTCCTTCCTTCCTTCCTTCCTTCCTTCCTTCCTTCCTTCCTTCCTTCCTTCCTTCCTTCCTTCTTCCCTCCCTCCCTCCCTTCCCTCCTTTTCCTCCCTTTCTCCCTCCCTTCCTCCCTCCCTTCCTTATTTCCTTTCTGTGTGTGTGTGTCTGTGTGTGACTGTGTATGTGTGAGTGCTGAGACTTGAACTTAGGAACTTATATTCTTCCTTGGCTTTTTCACTCAGGGCTAGTACTGTGCTACTTTTGCCACATCTCCAGTTGTGAGTCTCACTTTTTGTTTACACTTGAGATAGTTTAGTAGTTTGTGTCTTGCTAGGAATTTTATATTTTTATTCTAAGCTACCTTATTTCTTGGAATATACTTGTTCATAGTATTCTTTTACTTCTGTTTTCTAAATATTTTCTTTGGTAAAGTGTTCAAGGATTTTGTTTTGTTTTTGATTTTGGTAGTGAAGATTGAATCCAGGGCTCTATACATGCTTAACCCAGATTCCATCACTGAGCTATATCTCTAGCCTTGATCAATATAGTGTTTTGCTCTTGTTAAATTTTAAGGGGTTTTTTGTAAGGTTTGAATAATATCAAATATGTCTATTTTGGGCTTTTAAAAAATGGTAATTGGAGATAATCTCATGAAGTTTCCTGCTCAGGTTGGCTTTGAACTGTAATCCTCAAGTCACAGCCAACTGAGTAATTAGGATTGTAAGCATAAGTCACTGCTGATTTATCTTTTTATTCTCTTAAAGAAAATTTTATCCATTTTTCTTTTTTGGTTGGTGCTTTGTTAGATCTTAAAATTTCACCAAATGAAAAGTTATCTGTAGATTTTTTTTGCATATCATCTTCTAGGAATTTTATAGTTTTGAGTATTTTATATTTATGACTGTGACTCATTTTGAGTTAATTTTTGTGAAGACTTGTGCAGTTTAGAGCAAATTTATTCAACCTCCTGAGTATGTAGGATTATAGGAGTGTGAGCAATGGGTGCCCACCAGGATAATTTTTTATATTTGCATCCCTATTGGTAAGGTTATTTCCCTCTGGCATCTTGCAACAAAATATCTCCTTAAGTCTGATTTTTAAAAAATTTTTGTAGTTTAAAAATGATAAGTCAGCCAGGCACTGGTGGCTCACATCTGTAATCCTAGGTACTCAGGAGACTGAGATCTGAGGATTGTGGTTCAAAGCCAGTCCAGATAGGAAAGTCCATGAGCCTCTATCTCCAGTTAACCACCAGACAACAGGTAGTGGAGCTGTGGCTCAGAGTGGTAGAGCACTAACTTTGAACGAAAATGCTCAGGGACATTGCCCAGGTCCTGAGTTCAATCCCCATGACTGACCAAAAAAAAAAAAAAAAAGGTCATATGTAGTTTTGTTTGGTGTTTATTCAGCTTTGTGTATCTTGAGCTTCCTGGATGGTGTCTGATGGTGATTGTTTCCAATTTTCTTCTGTTTCTTTTTCATTTCCTTCTTTAGCTATATCCATTATATATTAGACCTTTTGAAGTTGTCTCATACGTCTTTGATATTCTTTGTTTTAGTCTTTTCAGATTGATTTTCATTTTGGAGGTTTCAGTATTTCATGATATAAGTGTATTACATTTTTATCTATTCATCTGAGTGTTTTGAGTATTTTGTTTTTAAAATTTAAATAATATATAATAAATATATAATAAATTAAAAAATTATTATAAAGGTGATATACAAAGGAGTTACAGTTACATAAGTCAGGCAAAGAGTACATTTCTTGTGTGTATGTGTGTGTGTGTGTGTGTGTGTGTGTGTGTGTGTGTGTGTGTGTGTGTGAGTGCGCGCGTGCGTGCATGCGCACGTGTGTATCATAGGGCTTGAACTCTGGGCCTGGGCACTGTCCCTGAGCTCTTTAGCTCAAGGAAAGCGCTCTACAACTTGAACCACACCGCCATTTCCGGTTTTCTGGTCGTTAATTGGAGATAAGAGTCTCATGGACTTTCCTGCCTGGGCTGGCTTTGAATGGTGATCTTCAGATCTCAGCCTCCTGAGTAGCTAGGATTACAGGCGTGAGCCACTGGCGCCCGACTCAGAGTACATTTCTTGGAAGTGGTGCTGTGGCTCAAAGTAGTATAGTGCTAACCTTGAGCAAAAAGGCTCAGGGCTAGTGCACAGTCCCTGAGTTCAAGCATCAGGACCTACAAAAAAAATTACACTTCTTTTTGGACAGTGCCACCCCTTTTCTCCCTCTTTCAAGGTTATGAGCAAAATTTTCGATTGCAAAATTTGGTCAATTCATGTATGTATCTAATTGTCACATATATGTAATTCAAACATACACATACATACACCTAGAAGTAAAATTGTTATATGATTTCTATGTTCTTGAGAAACTGAGATTGTTTTCCAAAATGACTGTGCCATCATTTTACCTTCCCACTAGCAAAGTATGGAAGTTCTAGTTCTTACACATTCTTGTAAACACAGTATTTGTGTAAGTCAGTTTTTTTCATTGCTGTAACAAAATACCTGAGCAAAGCAACTTAAGGGAGCAAAGATATCTTTTCACTCACTGTTTTAGAGGTTTCAGGCATTTATCACAGGGAGGTATAGTAGAACAGGGCTGTTCGACTCATAGCAGCCAGAAAACAGAGTGAATACAAAGACAAGATATCACCTTAAAAAATATGTCCCCAGTTATGTACTTCTCTGTCCAGGCTCCACCTTCCACATCTCTGGGAAGTCTTTTCAAAGTTTTTCATCAGTCAGTGGACTGAACTTTGATTAGGTCAGAGTTCTAATCATCCTCTCTGAAATTGATTCACAAACATACAAAAGGCTTGCTTTGCTAATCTCCTAGTCATTTCTCAACCCAACCAAGTTGACAGTCACTGTAAACCACCAAACCCTTCACCTCTTATTATTATTATTATTATTATTATTATTATTATTATTATTGTGGGAGTAACCTGGTATCTCACTTCATTTTTTATTTACATTTCCCCAGTGTTTAACCTAATTTTCTTTTGCTACTTGCTATTTTTATATGTTCTTCTGGAAAATGTTCAAATTATCTACTTTTTAATTGGCTTATATGTAGTTTGAGTGTTGAATTATAACTGGTCTACATGTATGTATATGATATGTATATATGCACATTAAATGCAAGTTTTTAAAATTAAATATATGATTTTCAAATATTTCCTTCCACCAGCAAGTTATATTGTCTTGTCCTTTGCTGCACAAAACTTTTATATATAACAAATCCCACTTAAGGTCCCCACTCCCCCCTATCAAATGAAAAAAATTGTATAATTCATCATAAAGATTTACATTTGTTTCCTTTATTTTGGGGGGGGGGTCTGGTCGTGGGGCCTGAACTCTGGGCCTGGGCCCTGTCCCTCAGCTCTTCAGCTCAAGCCACAGCGCCACTTCCGGCTTTTTTCTTTTTGCTTATGTGGTGCTGAGGAATCGAACGCAGGGCCTCATGCGTGCAAGACAAGCGCTCTACCACTGAGCCACCTTACCGGCCCCTACACTTGTTTTCTTCTAGTAATTTTATAGTTTCATATTATTAATTTAGAGATTTGACTATTAGGTAAGTATCCAAATTTATTTTTTAGCATGTGAATAATAGCATGTGTGTTACAGCACCATGTGTTGAGAAGATTGTTCTTTTACTACTTAAAGTTTATGGTACATTTGTCAGAAGTTTGTTTGGATTTGCTATTTTATTATCTATATATCTACTTTATCTGTTTATTTCATCTATATCCATCTATTTATATATCTGAATATCTGTTCTATTATCTATATAGCTATTCTTAGGCCAATTCTACATTAACTTGTGGATACTATAATTTTCTCATGGATTTGTTTTCTGTTTCCAAGATTGTTTTGACTCTCTGTGATCCTTTGTAACTTTGTGAATTTTGGAGTGAGCTTTTCTATTTCTTCACTCTTATCTTTTATCCATGTAATCCTTTTCTATCCATCTCTTGGTGGTGTTATGTGGGAGGCAAATAATACATTCTATAGTGAAAGAGATCACATTCTAGTTATGATTTAGTGGTCATCATGGCTGGCAGATTTTAGGATAGGCCATAGTTACAAAATGTCTTGTTCTAAGCTTATATTATAAACTTTTAAAAGATGAAAAAATATCTTTATTATACATTTCTACATACACAGGGTAAGATTTTCAACTGAAGTTTCAAAGAATCATTAGACATTGTATGCATATGTATAACAGTGGAAAATGGAGCTTCAGTAGTACCAATTTAATCAGTTTTATATAAAAGGCATTAATTCCTTGCAGCAAATTATACATTGTTTTAATACCAACAAGCCTTAGCTTCATAGCATTGTGAGCAATGGTATTGTTACCTTTTTGGGGGTGAGTTACAAAATTATTTATAACAATAACATTTCAGAAATGGTACCTAGATGCTTTAGTGATCATATGTGCATGGTTGGACAATAAATAAATACTTGGGATACATTTTGCTATCAGTTATTCTGAACATTTATAGACAAATCATTCTAGCACTTATAGACCCATGAATTTTAAAATACATTTTAAAATCAAATTATTTACATAGAAGGGTCCCCAGTAAAGATTCTTTTCCCAGAGGTTCCATGTATCCAAAGATAAACTTGCTTGTTTACATTAATAGATACAATCTCAGCTGTTATTAGGAGCTTGGCCTTTTAATTTTCAAGGTTTAACCTATATAAAAATACTGAATATGTTGTAAAGAACAAACCAAGTAAAAGCAATTGACCTTGCATTGTTCTATTTTAGATAAAAGTATTATCTAGAGTAACTCTTCATGGTAAGGGGCACTATGAGGAAATGGAAATTTTCCTCAACTAGATGTGTGACACTAGGCATTTGATTTTCATAACTATGTAGACATTAGAGTATTAATAATTAAAATTGTATGAAGTATGGCTTTTAAGTTTAAAAAAACAAAAATAATGTTAATTCTATTTAAAATTTAGTTTTTATTTATGTTTATACTTTTCCTTTTAAAGTATTATTTTAAAGAAATGATCATCACTTAAAAATTAAGATGGCACAAAATTATGGAATTAACTTTTGGAATGTTAGAGATTTGTTTGTATAATTTTTAAAATAAGAAAACAAACTGAAAACATTTAAAATTGTGCTTGATATGACTGCAGTTTGTGTTTAATTTACAATGTTTGTGATGAGAACTAATTTACTGTGATCTATTGACAGTCAGCCTACCATTTTTCTATGGAGAACTAATCTGAATACTCATAAAACTAATTTACAGTGTCTTTAGAATTTTAGGAAGAGAAAAGCAAATATTTGAATTGGGAATTATCTACTGTGCTTTTTATGTAGTTAAGCTGTTGTTTTTGTAAGAATGCTGACCATTTTCTCATTTACCTGAAGCTCAATTAATGAGAGTAAGCTAAATTATATTAAGGGTTTATGAAAATGATTATTTATTTAAATGAATCACAAAATAAGGATATATTTGCCCTTTGAAATACTTACAATAATGACATAAAATGCACTGTTTTTACTCAAGCCAATATATGTGAACTCTGTATCTCTTTTATACTTATTCTAGTTGTGCTGTATTTGCATGAGGTTTTCCACTACTTTATGCTTATTGGTTTTTTTTAATGATTGTTATAATTTTATATTATGCCTTCCTTCATCACTTCTTGCGTATATATACAGTTTCTAACATAAAGGAGGCTGTGGGTCTTTACTAATAAATGTAAACATTTGAGGCATTTTGCCTCACGTGGGCCAATATTTTCTAAGGGGAGATTATCATTAACTCACAAAGTTCTGTTTCTAGATTTTTCTCAACATATGTGTTGTATATTGATAAAATATTTTCTACTAATTACTAATTTATTACTCTTACTGTAACTAGAAAATTATCTGTATAGCATCTGCTTTTTTTAACCTAGAATAAATTTTATCACAGTGGGGATTTAATCATATTTTTATTTATTACTTTCTTACCAGCCCTAAGAACAAGTACTTAATAAACATTTGTTAATTTATAACATCCAATTTATCACTATTATTAAAATGTAGCTCTCTATATATAATATTCACATACCTCTTTGTTTCTCTGGAGTAAAATCATTGATAACATAGGACTAAGAATAAACTTTAGTGTTAAAACCTTGAATATATTATCTATATTTTTCTGTGATTCTCTATAATCCCCTTAGTGGTTTTTCTTTTTTGGGGGGGAGGAGGGAGTCCGGTCGTGGGGCCTGAACTCTGGGCCTGGGTGCTATCCCTCCGCTCTTCTGCTCAGGGCTAGCGCTCTACCACTTGAGCCACAGCGCCACTTCTGGCTTTTTTTTCCTGCTTATGTGGTCCTGAGGAATCAAACCCAGGGCCTCATGCATGCAAGGCAAGCGCTCTACCACTGAGCCACCTTCCCAGCCCTGATTTTTCTTCCTTAGTATCTGTTTCTCTCACACTTCATTTGACATCCTAAATGCACTAATATAGGTTAGGACTTTTAAGATATGCAAACATATATTTGTTAGAAAATAAATGTTGAGATTAAATAAAGAAAATACTTTTCATATTTACCTTAATAATAAGTTATGAAATTCTAGCTATTCCATTTTCAAAAGTTCGTTTCTCAATTTAGTAAAGAGTTTACCTAGGTATAAGCCATTCTTATGGAGAACACTTCACTTTTCTAATCATGTTTCTTCAAACTTGTACTTGCTGTTTTTTATGCTTGAAATTGATTATATCAACTCCCTAAGTTTCAAAAGTTTCAATTTTTGCTTTTATGTGGGAAAAACTTGAGATTTTGTTTTTGGTTTTGTTTACCAGTTCTGGAGCTTGAACTGGCCTGGGTGCTTTTTTGCTCAAGACAAGTGCTCTACCATATGAACCACAGCTTCACTTCTGGCTTTTTGGTATTTAATTGGAGATAAGAATCTCATAGAGTTTCTGCCAGATTGGCTTCAACCTGATACTCAGATTTCATCCTCCTGTCGTTAAGATTACAGGTGTCAGCCATCAGTGCCCAGCTTAAGGTGATAATCTTGTATGCTATTATTTTGTATTTCTCAATTTCCTTTTCTGAAGTTTTATTGCACCTGTGGCAATTTGTGTCACAGCAAATAGAAACTTCAGTCTAATCTAGCTGTATCAGCAACTCCTGCAGAAATCTTTCTTTTGGTAATTCCTGTCCCCCATTCTTGGCTTGACATGCATGTGCTTCTCAGGTCTGTGTGTACTCTGCTTTGACTTCCTCTTACTGCAGCATAGTATTATGAAGGGATTTGTTCCAGCTCTACTTCATTCTCAACCCTATAATACTATTTCTAATAATCATAAAAAAGAATATTTTATAGGAAAAGTTGTATTTTAAGAAAACTGCTAAAAATTTATTTGTTCTAAAATTTAACTAAGAATTTTCCCTCATATTTCTGTATGCCAATTTTTTTCACTTAGAGGCATCTGAATTAGAGAAGTAAAAGAACTCATTTTTGGAGGGCTTGCCAACCAGGAACAGGGTAAACTGGGCCTACTGTCAGCCCTAGGCTAATTCACAGCAACCCTTGCAGCATCAACACTGGCACACATTATCTAGTTGTCACAGGACTGCAGGTATATTTTCTTCCTCATACTTCTGGCCTACCCTCTATCGTACTTTAAAATTAGTTCTGATTTTATATTTTTAAAGGTAGCTTTTACAATGTGGTTTAAATTCTCTTATGTGTACTGGTATGTAAATACCTACTTATCTTTAGTTCTGGTACCTCTCTTGGCTGCCCTTTCTGCCGTAGGCTACACTTTACTGACATAGTAATTGTGCTCATTTTCCCAGCATGTTCTTAAAACCAGACTGGTCACATTTATGAGCAGACATTTCAGAATATATAGATAATTTGTAAACCAAGTTTCCCCCTAAAACCTAGAGCTATTGTGGATTATCTTACTAGTTAGTTAATGTAATGTTTAATTCAGTGAATACTGTAGTGTCCATGTTAACTTCTCATTCAAGAAAGACTTGAATTGTTTTTCAAATTTATTTTTTCTCTTTTAAATTACCTAATAAAAATCTTGGTATTTTTTATATATAGGGTTCTTCTACTTAGATTTGTTTACAAAATGTTATTGGAAATATAAAATTCTGATTACAGTATTATAAGTAAGCAAAACAAAGACTGCCTTATTGTTACTAGCATTTTAGGCTCTGTGTACCTGAGGGTTGGCGTCTTTCTTTTTTTTAATTTAAGTTTTATTGTAAAAATGATGTACAGCAGGATTACAATTATATAAATCAGGTAATGAGTACATTTCTTTGGAACAGTGTTCCCTCATTTTTCTCCCAGTTTTTCCCCTCCAGACACCTCTCTTCCCCACACACACATTGTAAAGCTCATTTCCAATGTAGTGTCTAGTGATTTGGCTTTTCTTATGTTAAAGATTTTGAATAATGTCACCTTTGCCCTCACTCTCCCAGTTTTTCCCTCCCATCCCACCTGTAAGTTGTGTATTCATTTTCATTTTCAACATAGTGTCTAGTGAGTGCCACTGCTTCATTTGTTTACCTTTTGTCCCTCCACTACTATGACATCCAAAAGGAAATGTACTCTTTGCCTGACTTATGTAACTGTATCCCCTGGTTTTTTTTTTGCATTTTTCAAATAAAAATAATAATTAAAAAAGAAATGATTTTGAACCCCTTGTTTAGTCTTGTTTGATTTCTCATCCACAGATTCTAGTATAGTGTTTGGCATATGATACTCCACAAATGTTTATTAAATCAATAAATTGTGAATGAGAGGTTATGAAGCAGATTCACCGTGGACTAGTTACTAACTTACACATTTAGTGACATCAGAAAACCCCCATATAGCAAGTTACCTGAAGTAGATTTATTACTTATGAAAGAACATCAAGAATAATAACAACAACAACAAAAACCAAGAATTCCTTGTGATCTGGTTTCCTAGGGCTTAAAAGAGTCATACAAAATATCAATAGTATACTTAAAGGCTTTTTTTTTTTTTGATTGGTGGTGGGGCTTGAACTCAGGGCATGGGCACTGTCTCTAAGATATTTTGCCCATAGCTAGTGCTCTGCCACTTTGAGCCACAGTTCCACTTCAGTTTTTATGTGGTTAATTGTAGATAAGTGTCTCACAAACTTTTCTGACAAGCTGGCTTTGAACCAAGATCCTCAGATCTCAGCCTCCTGAGTTGCTAGGATTACAGATGTGAGCCACCAGTACCTGTCTTTTTAAAGACTTTGTGTGTGTATTTTCTTTGGCCTAGACATTAGCTGTGTATTTCTAGAAGGTGAAAGATCTAGTTTCTGCCAGCTGTAACAGTACTAGTAGTTAAAGGACTTAAAACTACAGTGTTTATGGATGAAACAAAGCCATAAACATTGTCTTTTTGGTGGGACTTCTGCCAGTATGTACTATTTAATGTTGGTATTTGAATCTTGGTCACTTTGAGCACTGTAGGACTAATGTAGGTTTTCACAGATTATGAAATCAAATTCCTTTGTTAAGGTAAGGAATGAACTATCCTGTGTTAAACCAAAGATGGCATTTTAGGAGAGTTAGACTTTGGAGAAGGAGAAAAGGAGGATGGCAAAAAGTAATGGAAAAGATTTGTATGGTTTTTGTTTTGTTTTGTCTTTTTCTGAAGGACAGTTTGAAGATCAACTGTGTATGACAAATTGTTTTCATTGCCTTCTTATCTTCATCCTACCTTTATAGGCTGAGTTAACCTAGTTCTGTGGGAATGACATAACTTTACTCCCTCTTTCCTATTCAAACAAGCGTGACAGAGCTGAACTGTGACCCATATTTTTCCCTAGAGCTTTCCACGGAAGTGAGTCAACACATTGTTTCTGGCTTTACTTGCTGTCCCTCCCTAATTCACCAGCTTAGGGTGGTTTGGAATTTTCCAGGTACTGTGTTGGAGGGGGAGTAACCAGAAGGAAGGCCAGAACACAGGTTTAGTGTGCTTCTGAGTGGGTGGAAGTGATTATTCATTCAGGAAACATTGCAAGTGACCAAAATGCAATGAGAATTAAAAAAAAAAAAAAACCTAAATACTGATTATGCCTAAATATGTTTTATCATAGTATATAAATGCCAATTTAAAATGTATACAGAAGATAAGTCTTCATGGATTGCAACACATTTTTCTGTGTGTGCGTGTGAGTGCGCGCGCATGTGCACGCGCCAAGAACACAGAGTTCTGTTAAGTCATTCAGTGATGAAGATTGCTGGCTCGCCGCCAACCAGC
This sequence comes from Dipodomys merriami, assembly GCF_024711535.1. Lineage (NCBI taxonomy): Eukaryota > Metazoa > Chordata > Mammalia > Rodentia > Heteromyidae > Dipodomys > Dipodomys merriami. The sequence goes on from NW_027205603.1 coordinate 22,655,873, forward strand.
GTCAGGTTCACTCCATTGAGTTCAGTATAGATTCTGACCAAGGGAGGAATGTTCCTCTTGTCTTTGATGGCAGGTAGTACTGGCTAATTAGTTATTTTGAAACAAGATTATTATTACTTTTGTTTTTGGGGGCTATACATTTTTTTCTTTTAAGGTTTCATATATAAACTGCTTTGATACAGATAGCACATTTTTGCCCGCTTATTAGTCTTGCTATGTTTGAGTTGTTAAAATAACCACTCTTTAACTATGCCATATTAGAATGTATCTTATGCCATATTGACTCTGCTGTACATTTAAAGTATTACTTTATACCATTCAAGAAAAAGAATCAAAAAGTGTTTTTCTCAGTCATGTTTAAAAATGGGAAATTTATGTTAGAGTGTTTGGTAATACTTGGTAAAGAGCTTATGAAGCTGTGTCTATCAGTATTTCATCCGTTCACTGGAATAGATATTTTCTTTGCCCCTATCCCCTTATTTACCACCTTTGTTTTCCAGCTGCAACTATGTATGTAGTGAGTGTGAGGCCAGACTGGGGTCTGTAGTGAAATCCTGTCTTAGGAAAAAAAAAAAAAAAAGTAAGTAGGAAACAAAAGTATGAATTTATCAGCTAGTCTTATAAGGGAATAATTTAACTTTTTCATTTTCTTTTCTTTTTATTTTTCTTTCTTTTTCCAGGCAAGATCTGGCTTTGTAGCCTAGCTGGACTGAGAGTAAAAATCCTCCTGCCTCTCAGCCTCCTGAGTTCTGAAATTACAGGCGTGCACCAGCACATTCCTGTTTGGAAACATTTAACTTTTAGGCTAGCTTTCTGTTTTTTTGTCTTTGACTTATAGTCTTACATCCAAATTTCTGGACCTTGGCATGAAGATATGTCTGTTTGGATTATGAGAGAAGGATAATCATTCCACCAGCTTCCCATACCAAAACACCTACTCCTTGGGTACCTGTTAGAACTTGTGCTTATCTGGTCTGTGTGGGAGACTGTCTCATTCTGCTCTGCTGTTTGTGAGGCCTGCCAGATTCTCATCTGTGTACTAGAGGAAGACAGAGATGGAGAGTTTAAGGTGGCAATGAGAAATTTACTAGCTGGGTGCTGGTGGCTCACACCTGTAATCCTAACTACTCAGGAGGCTGAGATCTGTGGATTGCGGTTCAAAGCCAGCCCAAGTGGGAAAGTCTGTGAGACTCTACTCTCTAATAAACCACAAGAAAACCGCATGTGGCATTGTGGCTCAAGTGGTAGAGTGCTAGCCTTGAACTAAAGATCTGAGGGACAGCGCCCAGGCTCAGAGTTCAAGCCCCATGACCAACAACAACAACAAAAAAAAGAAATTTACTTCACTTACACTTCTCTAATTTGTCTTATTTTTACTTCTGTCACGCTTATTTTGGTCACAATTCATATTCTTTCTATGGTGTGATGAAATAATAGTATTTATTTTCCTCAGCTTTAAGTTTAGTTCTTCGTTTTCATTGAGCCAAACTTCTAAGAAAGAACAGCCAGCCTCATGCTCATTTCCACAAATGTATGGTTTTGTTTTTGTTTTCCTGTGTAAGAAAATAATTCTTGGTCTGAAAAGTTAGAAAAAGAAATAGACTAAAACAGTAAATAAGACATATTTACTTGTGATGTCCATGGGCTTTTGAAGTTTTAGTCACTAAAATTTGTATGACTATTCACTCTGGTCCATTTTGGTATTAACAAGTGAATTGACTGCTGAACAAACTTTTGGAGTTTTTGTTTGTTTCTTTTTTTTTGACAGACCATTAAACATTATTTTAAAGAAATAAATATTGAGGGAATCATTGCTATTTCTTCCCCAAATAACCTTATTTTATATATGTATTTACAGTGTTCACTTAACTCTGAGATTGGCTCATTTTCCTGAGGTGTCAGGGAAAAGGACCTAACACCAGATTTTGTAAAGACTAAAATTCCCATTTCTTTTCCGCAGTAGTCTGGCAAAGATAAAAAGATAGAATAAACCCATGTAATTCTTTCTCCCTGTAGCTTGCTATAAACATGGCATGTCATTGGCTTAGATTGTCTAATTGAAATTAGTCAGTTCAAGAGCATTTACCTGTCCCTTACATTACTTCGATGGGAAACTTCTTAAAATTTTATTTATTTAAATGATTTTTTTCTGGTTTTGTAAACTTTAATCCTGCTGCTATTTATATTTAAGAATTTAGGATATAGAATGCATACACTTACCTTGTTGAGTTTTTTCTAGATTACCTAAATAACACATAATCATAGTAAATTTTCTGTAGTTTCTTGCTAGAGGCAATTATAGTGTTAACATTTTTGTAAAATTTATTTGTGTTAAGACACTGGTTCTAGCATGACTAGGATTTCATAGACATCTAGTGATAGGAATGAGGAGAGATTTCAGACCCTCTTGTTTTTTTGACAATTCTGTTTTATTAATTTGTAGTCATTCAATGAAAAGTTTATATCAGCCTTTTTGCCATTATGTTGGACAAAAATCTTTGTTTCAACTTTAACATTGTTTCTCTTTTGGAAAGTGCCTCAAGTCAAGGCCTCTGCTTGTTTGGTAATCTCAAGTCCTCCTGGTATGCATCAGAGTGATTGAAGGAGATACTGTTTCTTTTTGGCTGTCTCTTGATGGAAAATTGGGAAAACAAGCTGATGAATTAAAAAATAATGATTTTGTGTCTCACTTTTTATGGAGGGAATAGGTAGGGAATGAATTGGCTTAAATATGTTTCCTCATATTGATAGGAAAGCAATCTAACCACTTCAGATAAACTGAAGTGAGATTTTTTTTTTATCATTCAACATTGTATCCTATAGAGTTTATGCTTGGTCTCAAGTGTAGAGAGTATCCCATCTCTGAACATTTCTGTGTAATGTGCGTATTTTTTGTTCTTCTAGAATATATCATGAATGGTTTTCATTTCAGAATGTCACCTAACTTTCTTTTCCTTCAAAGTACTAATTCTTAATTCTTAATTTTCCCCTCCCTCTCTCTTTCTCTCCCTCCCCCTTTCTTTTTGTTTCTTTCCCTTCTTCCCTCTTTCTTTCTCTTTCTCTCCTTCCTTCCTTCTTTCCTTCCTTCTTTCCTTCCTTCCTTCCTTCTTCCTTCCTTTCTTTCTTTCTCTCTCTCTTTCTTTCTTTCTTTCTTTCTTTCTTTCTTTCTTTCTTTCTTTCTTTCTTTCTTTCTCTCTCTCTCTCTCTCTCTTCTTTCTTTCTTTCTTTCTTTCTTTCTTTCTTTCTTTCTTTCTTTCTTTCTTTCTTTCTCTCTCCCCTCTCCTTTCTTTCTTCTTTCTGTTTCTTTCTCTCTTTCCCTCCCTCCCTCCCCCTCTCTCCCTCTCCTCTTTTCCTTCCTTCCTTCCCTTTCTTTCTTTTTGCTTCCTTCCTTCCTTTTCCTTCCTTCCTTCTCTCTCTCTCCTCCCCTTTCTCTCTTCTTTCTCACTTTGCATACTTTCCATACTTTCAAAGGTATTTTGTGCTATCTTTTCCTTGTACATTGCTTTGATGCTCTTTGTATTGATCGTAGTACTCTGATTCAACCAAAATTTATAAGTGTGTGTCTACATTCACACACTATTTCACACTTTCTTAAATATCATTGTACATTTTGGTACTGAAATAATGATGAATGATGCTAATGAAAGTATGAAAAAGTATGCAGCTAAGTCAGGATTACATGATCACAATGACAAAAGAAGCTAAAGAACTAGACCTTACTGTGATTATTACATGAAGTGATAGGAGGATGAAAGTGTTTTATGAATAGTAAAGCACTATATGACTTTGTTATGGCAGTAAATTATTGGGTTTTATTAAGAATTTAGTTCAAGCCTGGCATTGGTAGCTCACACTTATAATCCTGTCCACTTGGAAGGTGGAGATCTGGAAGATCATTGTGAGCAACCTTGGCAAAACATTTCTGAGCATCCTTGCCTCCCCATATCAGCTAATAGCTGTGTGGGAGACTGAGCAACAAAGTTGCTTTTATCCAGCCTGGGCAAAAAATACCAGAAAAATCCATTACAAAAGGGAAAATATAATCAAAGTGTGGTGTTACACACTTGTCATGCCAGCTATTGTAGCAAGTGTAAATAGAAGATTATAGTCCAAGTGGGGCCAGACAAAACACAAGAACCTATCTCAGAGTGAAAATAGGCTGGAGGTATCACCGTTCAAGTGGTAGAGTACTTGCCTAGCAAGTGCAAAACCTTGAATTCAAACCTCAGTACTGACAAAAAGAAAATAATTTAGTTAAACTGGGTACAGTGGTGCATACTTGTAGACTGAGCTCCTGGAGAGGCTGAGGTGAAAAATTTGCTTGAGACCTGGAATTTGATCCCAGAGGCCAGCCTCGGCAACATAATGAGACTCTATTTCTATAAAGAAAAGTATTAGTTTAGCATATACTAAGTGACTTCCATCTGTCAGACCATTAGCTAGAAGAATACAGAATGAGCACACAGGATGCTAGGTGGGAACTGTAGTCTGCTGTCCCTTGAACAGTAACAAGCTTGAGTTGAATGAGTCTAGGAGAGGCAGGCAAGAAGCAAAACCAACTATTGGCTGGGCGCCGGTGACTCACACCTATAATCCTAGCTACTTAGGAGGCTGAGATCTGAGGATCATGGTTCAAAGCCAGCAAGAGCAGGAATCTACAATCAACCACCAGAAAACCAGAAGTGGAGCTGTGGCTCAAGTGGTAGAGCATTAGCCCTGAGCTGAAGAGCTCAGGGACAGTGTCCAGGCCCAGAGTTTAAGCCCCATAACCAGAAAAAAAAATGGTTCTTTAAAAACCAGCAGTAGGGCTGGGAAGGTGGCTCAGTGGTAGAGCACTTGCCTTGCATGCTTGAGGCCCTGGGTTCGATTCCCCAGCACCACATAAGCAAAAAGAAAAAAGCTGGAAGTGGCGCTGTGGCTCAGGTGGTAGAGTGCTAGCCATGAGCTGAAGAGCTGAGGGACAGCGCCCAGGCCCAGAGTTCAGGCCCACTACCTGACCCCCCCCCCAAAAAAAAACCAGCAGGATTTGAGGAACCTCCATACTGTTTTCTAGAGTGGTTGAATCAGCTTACATTCCCATCAACAGTGTAGAGCATTCCTTTTTGACCACAGTCTATGTGAAGCCAGTTAAAATAAAAATTCTGGCTCAGGCTGGTATCCCAGCTCTTACTGGACCTGCATTTCTGATCTCCTCTACTCTTTTGCCTCCAGACAATCCTCCTATCTACATTTCTGCTTCTCAGAATGGCTCTGTAGCAGAGACTTTCAAATCACACAATCACCTACAGTGCTTGTTAACACAAAGATGATCAGCCCTGCTCATGAAGTTGGATTTGAGAGCTTTGCTAGCCCTTAGAGTTTGTTTAACAGGTTTCCAGGTGCTACTGCTGTTTTTTTTTTTTTTTTAATTTATTGTCAAGGTGATGTACAGAGGGGTTGCAGTTACATAAGTAAGGTAGTGAGTGCATTTCTTGTCTAATTTGTTACCCTCCTCCCTCATTTTTCTCCCTTTTTTCCTTTTCCCCAATACCCTCCCCCCAGCTACTGCTTTAATGATAACTAGGAACTTTGCAATACCACCACATGTGTTCTTGGACTGCCTAGTGGCTCTCCTGTGCAGCATATTTTTTGAGCTTCATGACAGCCTGACGGAGTAGGAGCATGAGCACAGGCAATGGTGCCTGGTAGATATGGGAGTGGGATTTCATGCAACAGTGTTTGTCTTGCATGTGTGTACCTGCCACTACTGCACACTCCTTATGGTCAGTTGTTTGGAGGCCAGCTGTGGTGTCCCAGAAATGGCCCATGACAGTGCATGACTGAGTCTGTTATAGTAGCATCATTTTGAAAAAAGCACAGTCACTGGGATATGCAATGGGGTCAAAAGTTTCCATTCTGACTGCTATTGCTGTTACTGCTGGGCATGGGGATCGATGACAATCCTTTGGAGCTTTAGTATAATGCCAGCTTGGTAATGTCCCTCTTGGTATGAAGTGCCTGGACTCAGTTCCATCTTAACCATTTTTCCTTTTGTGTCTTAATTGCACATCTGTGTATGCCAGGCATGTCAGGTTTTTTACATTTCTAGAATGAAAAGCAGGCAAATAAAAATGTAAAGAGAAAAAATAATAAGCACTAATTTTTCTAAACACTGTAAAACCAAAAGATACAGTAACAGTCCAGGCCCCTTTTAAACTGCCTTTACCTGTGGCCTTTTTTTACTTGCCAAGATCATATATTAAACCATTTCCTGTTATTAATATGTGATGCCTGAGGCTGGATAATACATAAGGAACTTCATTTAGGACACAGTTTTAGGGTCTGGTAATCCAAATAGTATGGTACCAGATCCGGGGAAGACTTCCCTGGCTGTTTCTCACGATAATAGGTGGTAACACCATGTATTAGAGGAAAGACAGAGGAGAGGAAGGTCCACTCTTGTTTATTCATAACCACCTATTTCCATGAGCACTCACTCTATGACAGCAGCCTTACTTCTGAGGGAAGCAGCCCCAAGGACCTAACCATCATCCATTAAGACCTACCTTTCACAGGTGCCACTTACCTTTACACTATCACATCAAGGACCAAGCTTCCAACACAGAAACCTTGGGGGACAAACTCTCTGTGCAGAGCAAATCATACTTAAAAATCCTATTCTCAGTTCAGATTGTTAGCCTGTCTCTCTCACTACCCAGTGATCTGATCTGACAAGGTCTCAAGTTTGTCAGAACTCTAGGAGTCCGTGAGCAAAGAATTATACAGGTTAAGGCTTTTTAAAAAACAAATTTAGATAGAACATTCCAAACTCCAAGTCCTTGGTTCTCTTTCTTCCTATTCTAGTCTCTGGTATTGATGATAGAATAAAAGAAGTTTGTTGTATAACTATCTTCCATAATAATGTATTTGGAATCATAATGGATAAGTATTCATATTCTTTAAATGATAGTTTTGCTTTCTAATTATGCTGTGCAGAATAACAGAAACATACTTGGCAATACAGTTCAGCATGATGACCTCTGAGCTTACATGTTAGTCAGGGGAATGTTTACCGTCTCTCAACATGGCTTCTAAGTCTATCTGCCTGCCTGCTTCAGCAGTATTTCTGATAATGCCTCAGTCAAAAACAGTAATAGCCTATTAAAAGGGTATTTATCTATAGTCATACTTTTTCTGAATTTGTGGTCATATAGTCTCAGATGAGTTTCTAGATTTCATGATGTGCATTTAGGCAGGAGGCAGCTGAATGGCCAATCCCATTTATAAGCATCCATCTGGGTGAAATGACAGAGCAGAACTCCACTTTCCTGTGTTACCCACAGCAGGCCTGTGGCTTAGTCACTTGATTCTAGCTCAGCGTCTATAGCAAAAATAGTAGTTTATAAGTGTTTGGGGAGTGATGCCTGTGTAATTTAGTTCTTTTTGCCAGAAAACATGTGTCAGATAAAATAATAGATGTATTTTTCCTTTGGAAGCTGCATTTCACAAGACCTGACTACCAACCTCCTCAGGTACAATATATTCTCGCCATCTGTAAAACCTATCTCCTACCCTTTATAGACAAATGGCAGTATATTCCACAGCTGCTATGCACTTGAAAGCATGTTTGGAATGTCTCAGGTCTTTCATGATGACACAAGAAGTCCATATCTTACATTCTGGCATAGTGTTCCTTATTCACTTAGCTTTCCTCTGTGAGTAGACTTTTTTTTTTTAATTATCTTTAAGTCTTTAAGTAATTGTACAAAGAAGTTCCCATTACAAAACAGTATGTGAATACAAGGTGTGTGACAACATTGCTCTGTGAGTAGACTTTAATATTGGTTTACATTTTATGCACACAAAAATGCACACTTTCCAATTTCTGGTCTTTTAAGATTTTGTCTTCATATTTTTTTGTTCTTGATACCTAAAAGAAGAAAATCATTTTTCTATAATATTTGTATTTATTCTCACTTTTTTTTTGGTCTGTTGTGGGGCTTGAACTTGGGGCTTAGGCACTGTTCTTAAGCTTTCTTGCTTAAGGCAAGTACTCTACCACTTTAGGCCACAGCTTCACTTCCAGTTTTTGAGTGGCTAATTGGAGATGAGTCTTACAGACTTTTCTGCCCAGCCTGGCTGTGAACTGTGATTCTCAGATTTCAGCCTCCTGAGTAAGTAGGATTACAGGCATGAGCCACTGGTGCCCGGCTTTTATTCTCACTTTTAGAGTCTTAAGTATAATTTCATTAAAATAGTTAAGAAATTGTCTTGTATATAACTCAACTTTAACTGTACTGTTTATGACTTTATTCAAAGTAGGGTGAATGACCTACTTTATTAACCTCTCTTCTAAAGACTTTTTCTGGGCAAGGAAAGATTTGAGATTATAATAATGGATGAAAGGTCAGGAATGAAGTTGTAGATGCATTGTGGGGAAAATGAATTGTTTAGCTTTCTGTATATGTTCTATAAGATGTTATAGGGTATATTTTACTTCATACACACACACACACACACACACACACACACATACATATACACACATGATTCCTGATACATAGTAGGCAAGGTAACATGTACCTATTTAAAATGATGAGTTATCAGAGCAACTTAAAGATAATACCAGATGGTCTAGATTAGAAGATAGCCAAGAAGACTATAGATGAGAACAAAGAGCAGTCTTTGTAGAACTGGTCCTTCCAGACTTGGATGTGTCTTCTGTCTACCTCAAGGTGCAACTGAGTAGAGATTTAAGGTGGGGCTAAAATGGTGAGGCATCCCAGAGGCTAAGAGTGGAATGTCATGGATGATGTTGTATGACTGAATTTGGGGATTAGGGGCCACTGGGTGTTGGCTGTGTGTGCTGGGATGAGCAACATTGACAGCTGTGTCTGCAAGAGAAGCTGGTGTGGTTCCTAAAGAGAAGATTGAACACAGTAGTAGGGAACTTATCACTAGGAATGGTAGGACAGGATAAGTGTGTTCATAGACAGAAAAAGAAAAGGGAATAGAGAAAATCAGGTGAGGAAGTCAGTATTTCTAATGGTCCTGTCTTAGACATGAAATGTTTGAAATGGAGAGGAAGAGTTAATAAGATTTATTAAATAATTAATTTTGCTTCATTTAGAGAGTGCATAAAGTGAATAATAAGTAAAATACTCATTTGAAGACTGATCCTGGAGTTCTGGTCTTTGGGTAACAGAAACCTGAACAAGGGGAAGATTGTTATAATTTGTTTTTTTTTCATGTGAAGTAGAGTGGGACATAAAATACAAGTATTTCTTACCCATTTGCACAGATGAATGGATTAAGGCTGAAAGTACTTAAAGCATAGATTTGAGAATTGCCTATAATTTGTTGGTTCTTATGGTTAACTGTTGTTATAGTTCAGTGCCATAACATTTCTTCCTTCCCTTTGTCTTTCCTTCTTCCCTCCCCTTCTCTTCATACCTTGCTTTCTGTTTCCTCTCTCTCTCCTTCCCTCTCTCCCCCCCTCCCACCCTTCATCTCTTCCTCCCCTTTCCCCCATCTCTCTATCCCTTTCTCCCTGTCTCTGTCTCTCTCTTGCCCCCTTTCTCCTCCCCCTTTCCTGTCATGGGGCTTGAACTCAAGGCTAGGACTCATTCCTATGACTTGAGCTACTGTTTCACTTCTTGCTTTTGGCTGATTGGAGATTAGAGTCCTTTGTACTTGATTGAACTCTTAAACTTGTTTGTCAATAAAATAGAAACATAACACAGAACAATTCTATTTGTATAAAGAAACAGATTGAAAGTACTTAGCCTGTTGTCATTTTGTGTGTGTGTGTGTGTGATTGTGTGTGTGTGTGTGTGTGTGTGTGTGTGTGTGTGTGTGTGTGTGTGTGTGTGCGCATGCACGTTCAGGCCTGGGGCTTGAACTCAGGGGTGGAGCACTGTCCATGATGATCCTCAGATCTCAGCTTCTTGAGTAGTTAGGATTACAGCTCAGCTTCTTGAGTAGTTAGGATTACAGGTATGAGCCACCTGTGCCTGGTCCTTTTGAGAAAATTTCACTCAGTATCTAACCCAAGTTGGCCTTGGACTCATGACCCCTTAGTCTCTGAGTTCTAGAATTCCAGGTGTGCCACCCCACCTACCTGTAACTGTATTTCTTGATTTCAAGTTTTTGTGTTTTCTTTATTAACTATTGTTGGTAGAATTATAAGTTACTCCCACTATGCTACTTCCTACTACATAATCTAGTTCTAGGCATAAGGAACATTTTGAGAATGGAGAGGAAAGGGGAGAGGAGTATTGAGGATTGTGAGAAGGATGTTTTTGTTGTTTTACTACTGTGATTTGATTTGCTCATCAGTTTTTGAGAAGGGGCTTTTATTCTCAGTGAATCTGACCTAATTTCCTAAACCCTAAAATCTGAGTCTATCAGACTTCATCTAGCTGGGGAAATCAGAAATCAGAAATGGAAGGAATTGATGTGCTTTCGCTGGTCTGAAGGAGGAGGCTCAGAAAAAGAAACATGACAGCATTTCGAAGATCAGAGTAGACCCACCACTGGTGGCCAGCAAATAGGAATTTTAATCCTGTAGCCACAGGTTGCTTAATTTTGTCAACAAGAATGAGCTTGGAATTTAATTTTTTTCTGAGCTTCTAAAGCATAACTAAACTGCTTTCACAATTTAGTTGTGACTAGCTTGGTCGTATTTTGAGGAGCATATATCTAAAGGTACCAGATTACTAATTAACTATGAGCTAATAAATTTGTTTATTTTAAGCTGCTGTTTATGGTAATTAATTTCCCATCTGTAGAAAACTAATACAAAATTAATGAGCAACACACACACACACATAGTGTGGATCATTTTATATACACAATCAGAAACACATAGACAATGGGAATGTGGTTTTATATAGAAGTTAAATACTTGGCAAGAAGTTTTACTGCTAGCCTCCCTTTTTTTCTTCCCCATTCTCTCATAGTACTTAGTTTTCTAAGCATCTGAGTTGTAGTATAGTAGCATCAGAACTCAGCAGATACTTGGTATTCAGCAAATCTTGTCAAATGAGCAGTCAGAAAAGATCATAAAAGATTAGGTGGGGGGGGTGAAGGCAGCAGAAGGAAAGAAAGCAGATGAGCCTGTAAGAACACAGTGATTCAAAAGGCTAATTAGCAACTGTAGGGTGATGTTTTCTTAGTCCATTCAGGCTGCTGAGATAAAATGGCACAGACTGGGTAGCTTACAAGCAAGAATGTACACACATACATCACACAGAGTGGCATATACTCGTCCTGGGGCTTGAACTCTGGGCCTGAGTGCTGTCCCTTAGCTTTTCACTCAGAGGTAGTACTGTACTACTTGAATAACAACTCTGCTTCTGCCTTTTTGGTGACTAGATAAATAAGTCTCATGGACTTTACTACCTGGGCTGACTTGAAATGGTCATCCTCAATCTCAGCCTCCTGAATAACTAGGATTACTGGCATGAGCTACCAGTGCCTGTCAAAGCCTGGTATTGACTTTTCTAAAACATTAAGTCTTAGACTATCATTGCTGTGACAATTACATGATAATACCATGAAGGGAAAGGTTTATTTGATTTAATGGCTCAGAAGTTTCTGCCACGATTGGTGGTTCCATTGTTGTGGCCCCGAGATAAGGCTGAACATCATGTTGGGAGCATGTGGTGAAACAAAGCAGTGTATCTTATGGCAGATAGAAAGAGAAAGAGACTGACCGAAAGGAAAGAATTGCTTCAGAGGCACACCCCTAGTAACCTATTTCCTCCAATCATGCCTAGTCTCCTAATATTCTACCTCCTATTAATGCCATCAGATTATGAATCTATCAGTAAGGTAACCCATTCATGAAGTCAGAGCTCTGATGACCTAATCACTTAAAATTGCCCAACCTGTGAACACTGTTATTGGGAATGAAACCTTCAATACACGAGTCTTTTGGGCCACTTTATAACCAAGCTATAACATGTGCAATCATCATTTTTAATGATAGAAAAGATCTTTTATGTAACTACTGGTAGGCATTAGAAAAAAGACTTCTGCAGGTAGATACATTGTTGGAGCATGAAGTTCTTTTGAGGTTCAGACATTTTAGGTAAAAGGCCTGGAAACTGCTTCTTCCAGATGTTCCTCCATCCTTATTATAAAAGCTGTATTCAACTAAACAAAATGTGTTTTCTATGATGAGGATACATTCCCTAGACATGTGGAAATAACCTCTCTGAGAAGCTAGCCATTTATCAGGTAGAGACTCAGAGCTTATCAAGTGGTAAATTTATATAGAGAATGCAACGTCATCATAAAATATGAACATGGCCAATACTCTTACAGTGGGTAGGAACTGGTGAGTCAGTGTCCTTCTGTGTCCCTTTCCGTTGATATCATCAGGTATTTTTTCCAGAAAAGGTTTCTACAAGGAATAGAGCAAGAGAGAAGTAGCTTCTAACAGGACAATGATTATGTTAAGTATTATTTGATTTTTACAGGCAAAGCTTTACCCTGAAATTCATGAAAGTTTTGGACTTATAATTAATGATTACCTGAACTACTTAGTGTTTTAACTGTATGTGAGCCACAAGTAGTTTCTTTAACATTTTCTTAGACCTTAAGACACTTAATTCTCCCTCTTGACTTCCTCTTCAATTTAGAAACTGCAATTTCCTTTGTAGGGACAACTTCCTGCTGGGTGCTGTTCTCTCCAGCCACTTCTGTCTTGGGTGCATTGTGCTTTTATCTAATGCTGTAAATGCATTGCAACACTAGCCATTTCATCATGGTGTGAATTGAGAAAGCCAAATAGGAAGTCCTAAGTGGTCCCCAGCACAAGTCTCATGTTTCTTAGTTGCTGTGTCATAATAGTCAGTTGGTGTTCCAAATGGCAGTTATCAGGAGAACACTGTACAAAGGACTTCTTTTCTAAAGGATGTGTTTAATCTGTTCATCTGGGGAGCAAAACACATATGGAAACAAAATGTTTTCATTGTCTAAAAAAATATATTGTGGCCCACTGCTGTTTTCTCATAAGATTATATTAAGTTCCTTAGTTTTCAACAGTGACTTTTCTGGTTTATGATCTTATTTATATTTTCAAGTCCTTGTCCTCCATTGTAGCATTGTTTTCCTTTAATAGGATAGAAAGAAATTTCCATTGTTTGATTGTCCATTCTTTCCTGTTACCTGCACTGCAAGTCTTTTATGTACTGTTAATGGCATCTTTTCTGTGTAGGAACTGCTTTCAGGATTATCTGCTAAGATGATAGCTTTTTTTACGTACAGGAATGGGTTAACATACAGAATGAGTAGTGTCCATAAATAGGGTCATGGTCTGGAGGATCTGTTCCCATGTATAAATCTAATGTAGAAAGAAACCTGACTCCTCTCATTGCAAGGCAGAAGAAACCTCTTTCAACTGCAAAAATAGTATGAAATATTTCTTCTTTGTTGGTGCTCAAGTAGAATAGTTGCCTCCAGGCCCCCCAACACATGTGGAAAGGTATGTTGTAAAATCAAGTTTTTCCTTGCTATTTGTATTAAGAGATCACATAAAGAGAAGTTTTTAGTAAGTGGACGAGACATATTTATTTCATAATCTTACACAGAGTAAATTCTGTATGCTAATTTGTACCCACTAGAGCCAAGCACCCAAAACCAAGTGGGGCCTTCAGTCTTAGCCCACAGAATCAAGTAAGGAGCTGGTGTAGGGCACAGAAATAGCTGTAGTATACTATGTGTTAGTGACCCGTTTTCTAAGAAAGTGCTCACAGTAGATGATGCTAAGAATTCCTTCCTGTTTGTCTTCCCAGACTTCTTTGTGATGGTTTAGTTTAAAATGTTCTTATTTTTTGTTGAATTTTACTGTTGCAATTTGTTCTGGGCAAATTTGACTTTCAGTAATCCCTAATTTAATGAAGAAGATAAAACCTCTGTTTTAAGAAATACCATTTAAAAACAGACAATATTGAAGAAAGGAAGGCAAGGGATAATGTAGTCATAAAATCCAATGCATATCCACAAAGTTAAGAGAATTGAGGGGAGGGCTGGGAAGGTGGCTCAGTGGTAGAGTGCTTGCCTTGCATGCATGAGTCCCTGGGTTCGATTCATCAGCACCACATAAGCAGAAAAAGCTGGAAGTGGCACTCTGGCTCAAATAGTAGAGCACTAGCCTTGAGCTGAAGAGTTCAGGGACAGCACCCAAGCCCAGAGTTCAGGCCCCGCAAGGACAAAAAGAGAGAGAATTGAGGGAAAAAGTGGGAGTGGGAGGGATGGGGAAGAATGATGAAAGAGGTAATACTGATTGAGCTACATTGTATTCATAAACTGCTTTGTTGAATGGCAACTCCTTTGTAAACTTAAAGGTAATCAAAGTATATTTTTAAAACAAACAAATAAAAACAGACTACATAATTTTAGCAGAAGGATCAGTAAATTTGTAGCCAAGATTTATAGACAGTTTAACAAGGCAAATGATTCTCTTGTTTTGTTTTGTTTAGAAGTTTTGTATATGTATATGTTTATGTATGTATGTTTTTTGTGTGCCAGTCCTTGGTCTTGAACTCAGGGCCTAGGTTCTGTCTCTGAACTTTTTTCCTGAAGGCTAGTACTCTACTACTTGAGCTACAGCTCCACTGTCGTGTGTGTGTGTGTGTGTGTGTGTGTGTGTGTGTGTGTGTGTGTGTGTGTGTGTGTGTGTGTGTGTGTGTGTGTCTGTGTGTCTGTGTGTCTGTGTGTCTGTGTGTGTCTGTGTCTGTGTGTGTCCGTGTGTGTCTGTGTGTGTCTGTGTGTGTGTGTCTGTGTGTGTCTGTGTCTGTGTGTGTGTCTGTGTGTGTTAGTTAAATTGGAGATCATAGTCTCGCAGACTTTCCTGATCTCTTTGAACCAGTACCCAGCTAGTAGTTAGTTTTTTGCTTGCTTCTTTCTTTCTTTTTCTTTCTTTCTTTCTTTTCTTTCTTTCTTTCTTTCTTTCTTTTTCTTTCTTTCTTTCTTTCTTTCTTTCTTTCTTTCTTTCTTTCTTTCTTTCTTTCGTTCTTTCTTTCGTTCGTTCTTTCTTTCTCTTTTCCTTTCTTCCTTTTTCTTTTCTTTCTTCTTTTTTCTTTTCTTTCCTTTCTATCTCTTCTTTCTTTCTTTTTTTTCTCTCTCTCCCTTCCTGCCTGCCTGCCTCCCTCCCTTCCTTCCTTCCTCCCTTCCTTCCTTCCCTTCCTCCCTTCCTTCCTTCCTTCCTTCCTTCCTTCCTTCCTTCCTTCCTTCCTTCCTTCCTTCCTTCCTTCCTCTCTCTCTCTCTTTCTCTTTAGCCTTATTAAGAAAACAGATAACTTTTTTTCCTAGTGAGGTGTAGACTCATACTTGTAATTAATCCTAGCCACTCAGGAGGCTTAGATCTGGAGGATTACAGTTCAAAGCCAATCCAGTCAGAAAACTCCACAAGACTCCATCTCCAAAATAACAACAACAACAAAGCCAGGCTGAAGTTGTGGCTCAAGTGATAGAGTTCTAGTTTAGCAAGCAAGCTCAGCTATTACAAGGCCCTGAATTCAATTCTCATACTAGCAATTATTTTTTCTTTTTATTTATTTATTTATTTTTTTGGTCCGGTCGTGGGGCTTGAACTCTGGGCCTGGGCGCTGTCTCTCAGCTCTTCAGCTCAAGGCTAACGCTCTACCACTTGAGCCACAGCACTACTTCCGGCTTTTTTCTTTTTACTTATGTGGTGCTGAGGAATCAAACCCAGGGCCTCATGCATGCAAGGCAAGCACTCTACCACTGAGCCACCTTCCCCGCCCAATTTTTTTTTCTTTTTGTAAAGAAGCTTTTAGATTTGGGGCACTTAACAAGTATTAACAACCCAGAGCTAATCAGGAAGATGCACACCGTTTGCAAGGCTGAGCCAGGAATATCAGGTTTGAGGCCTATGTAAGATATCTAAAGAGACCTTGTCTCAAAAAAACAAAAGAACATAGGTATTGTGGTTTACACCTATAATCCTAGCTAGTCAGTAAATGGAGATCAGAAGGATTGTGATTTGAAGCCAATTCAGGATAAAGTTTATGACCTTCACCTCAACATCAAAATGCTATGCTATATAAGAGGTTCCATCTAGGTTCAGGTTTAAATTCAAGGCCTTATCTGAAAAGCATAAAAGCAAAAAAGTTTGAGTGGTAAGGTGATAAAGTTCCTTCCTAGAAGTAAATTTAGTAAGTGCAAGGCCCTGAGTTCAAACCCCAATATCACCAACCCTCTCAAAAAGAAAAACCCAAAACCTAATACAATAAATGGTAGAAAGGGTTTTCTGTTTGACTGTACTTAAAGTTCAGTGATATACGTAAATGCTAAATGTTGAAGATTTATTTTAATCTGGTCTGGTGTTTCCAGAAGATGTATCTATTCTAATAAACCTATCATATTTATGTCCCAGAATGGCATCCTTTCTAAGAAAAAAAAAATCACTTCAAAATCTTCTCCCAGGAAGTGGCCTGTGTCTCAAGCGGTAGAGCACTCACCTTGAGCTTAATAGCTGAGGGATAGTGCCCAAGCCCAGAGTTCAAGCTCCACAACCGACAAAAAAAAAAAAAAAAATCCTCTCCCATTGTGCTTTGAGTATGTTACTATATTAGGCATTACTCCAGTATTGTACTGGATACAGTTACTGGATAAATTTAAGCTTTTTGGTAGTAACAGCCAATTATAGAACTCTACAATAGGACAACAAAAAGATTATATTTTTTTTGTTTGTTTTTGCATTTTTTTTATTGTGAAAATACTGTACAGAGGGGTTACAATTACATGGGCAAGGTAACAAGTACATTTCTTATCAAGCATTGTTGCCTCCTCCTTTATTTCCCCTTCCCATCCTTCCCTTACCCCCATTCCCTTACCCGGTCCTCCCCCTCCCCCCACCAAAGTTGTAAAAAGATTATATGTTACTGAGTGATATTGAAGATGGAAGTGGAGGAGAGACTGTGGGGCAAGTAATGTATGTGGCCTCTTAGAGTTCAGAGCAGACCAGTATACTAGCCAGTAAGGAAGCAGGGATTCCCATCAGATCCTGATCCATCAGAGTCCTGTCATAACCATATGAGCTTAGAAGAGGGTGTGGAAATGACAGGGCATCCTGGCCAACACTGTGTAGAGACCCAAACATACCCAGACTGTACTATTTGCTAAGTTAAAGTTTAACAGTACCATGAACTAATAAACAAGTGTTGTTTTAAGCTGCTCAGTATGATAATTTGCTTTGAAGCATTAGAAAACCAGAGCAGGAGCCAGATGTCAGTGGCTAACGCCTATAACCCTAACTACTCAGGAGGCTGAGATCTGAGGATCGCAGTTCAAAGCCAGCCTGGGAAGGAACATCCATGAGACTCTGATCTCTAATAAAGCACCAGAAAACTGGAAGTGGTGCTCTGGCTCAAGTGGTAGAGTGCTTGCTTTGAGCTGAAAAGCTAAGGGACAGCACCCAGGCCCAGAGTTCAAGCCCCACAACTGACAAAAAAGAAAAAAAGAAAGAAAGAAAACTAGTGCAGGAGAATGTCAGCTAGTTTGGAATATAGCAGTGCCAGGAAGCAGTCGTTAGGGTTGTGCCGAAATTATATTCTGCCAGTTATCATTGTGTTAGCATAACAAATTACCTGACATAATTACTTCATAAAGAGGGTTTATTTTAAATCACAGTTTTGGAGGTTTAAGTCTGGGGTCCTTTGTCATTGTTCTTGGGCTTTTGTGGCAAGGCTGTACATCATGTTCGGGAAAACATGGAAGAACAAGCTTCTCACTTCATGATGACCAGGAGGCAAAGAGGAAAAGAGACAGAGAGATCACTGTTCTGTGATTCTTTCTTCAGGACCTCCAATGACCCAAAACCTCTTACTACCCTCATTCCTTCCTAAAGTTCCTAACTACTCAGGAGGCTAAGAGCTGAGAATTGCAATTTGAAGCCGGCCCAGGCAGGATAGGTAAGAGTGAAACTCCTATCTCCAAAAAGCCAGAAGTGGAGCTGTGGCTCAAGGAGACACTTATCCAACCTATAGCAAATGCTGAGTTGAATTTTAACATCAGTTTAAAGTTCTGATTTAGGTGATTTGAACTTGAGTTTTATTGAATATGTTGTTACTTTAAATAACTTCAAAAATCTTATAATTTTCCCCAAACCCCGATTTTGTTTCTTTTTTTTTTTTTTTTTTTTATCCGGTCGTGGGGCCTGAACTCTGGGCCTGGGCGCTGTCCCTCAGCTCTTCAGCTCAAGGCTAGCGCTCTACCACTTGAGCCACAGCACCACTTCCGGCTTTTTTCTTTTTGTTTATGTGGTGCTGAGGAATCGAACCCAGGGCCTCAGGCATGCAAGGCAAGCGCTCTACCACTGAGCCAACTTCCCAGCCCCTCTTTTTAAGCTAGAAAAGAAGTTGAGAAAAACTATTTTTATTGATTATTAAATCAATTGTTCTCAGTTATTTTGATCAGGATTGGTAAAGTATAACTTACAAGCCAGATTTGGCCTACTACCTGTCTCTGCAAATACACTTTTGCTGGAATCCAGCTGCACTCTTTACTTATGTGTTATTTCTAAGTTGACTATGGCTGTTCTTTAGGATAATTTTGAAAGACTGTTATTATAGATGCCTCACAATACACATGAGCAAAATTAAAGGTCCTGAGAAACCTTACAATAAAGAAGCCTATTGAACTTTACTCTGCTAAGTTTATTCAACCAATGTGACAATAATCCTCTTCATGCTGGATAATCTGGCTGGTGTATAAAGACCTCATGTGGTGGAGTATTCCTGAGGCCTACAAGTTGCTAGTCACTAGCTTTGCACTGCTTTTCCTTTTGTTCACTGTCTTTGTTCTCTCTTAGTATCTACCTGGCTCCATCCCTCCTCTGTCTTCTCAAGGCTTCTCTCTGCTGTCTTCTACTTTCCCTCCTACCATAAGGTTCCATTTTCTAGAATTTTAATTCTTTGCCTTGGTTACAAAAGTATAGCTCATAAGCATAAATAGCTTGTAGATCTTAAGGATAGTAGCTCAGTGGTAGAGCCTTTGCCTAGGATACATATTCAGTCCTCAGTTACTGCTCAAAAAACAAATTGCAGAAATAACCTCGCTTCTGGTTCATTTATACAAATGAACAGACTTGTTTTAAAACATACTTTTCCTTGGTGTGATGATGCATGTCTCTTAATTTCAGTCCTCAGGAAGCTAAGGCAGGAAGATTTTGAATTTGAAATACCCTAGATTATATAGTGAGATTTTTATAAGCAATGCACCCACCACCTACCCTACCCCATCAAAAAAGAAAAGAAAAGAAAAACCATGCTGTTATATTTGCTTCTCTATCAAGGTATGTTGTGTAGATCTGAGTTAGATATTCACTCATCACTAGACTAAAGAATAATTGCTATCCCAGTCTGAGGCTGGCAGGAGGCCAGAGACTCAGGCTGTAGCTCACCAAATATGTTTTGAAACACAAAATATGACTGCATAGGCTATATCACAGTTTTACACTGTTTTCCTTTTGAAAGGTATGTTTCTCTTTCTCTTCATCTGTGATTACTACAAACTTTGAATGCAAGGATCGCAAAGGCTAAGGAACTGTAATGCCTGTCAGGACATCTGCTGTATATGCCATGAAGTACTCCTGGTCTTGGTCAAACTGCTCTTTTTCTTCCTTGACTTCTGCTTGGTGAACTTTGACTGACCCAGCAGGTTCCTTCCTGGAACATTTTTATTTCTCCCTCCCTCCTTTTCTTTTTTTGGTATATTTTTGCCCATGTTCTTTGTTTCTTGTCCTTTGGCACATCAGAGCAGGTACCTTGGATGTGGGATGCTATGGAGTGGTGCTTTTGCAAATCCACCTTGAAAAAACTTTTCTCACTAGGTCTCTGCCACTTGAGGTTAGAAATATATATTTGGTTTGGCAGGCTTAGTGGTTTGCAGAGGTGTAACTGGGTGTAGCTTGTTAAACCTGTTTACCTCAGAAAAGATTTTTTTTTTTCCCTTGAATCTGTGAGAAAACCAATAGCTTTTGTTTTCCCTCTCACTAGCTGGCTCTGATTTTCATGGATACAGTTTCAGTCAAAGTAAGAACACAATGTAGATAGTGAAAGTATCTCTTACCAGTAAGCCTTTCTTTTGTCTTTCATTGTATTAATTTTATTAATTTTAATCCTCATAAAACCTAAAGATCTGTTAGTAGCCGAGAGTTTAGTATATTGTTCATTTTGAGGGTTGTTTTGTTGTACTTTTCATATAGCCAGTGGAGTTCTTGATGTCTAGCCAGAGAATAATTGTCATTAAGGTGTATGTGTTGTAATTCCAGTACATAATAAAGACCACTTGGATAAGGACTCTGGTCCTTATCTGCACCCAGAGTGCTTCCTGATACATGGTAGTCATTCAGTTAATTTGTTAAATGAATGCATTCCATTTTAGAATTGGAAGTGGGAATGATGACATTAGATCACCAAGTTTATTGGTATGTGAACCACCAGGTCTCTTTCATTCTTCTTAGTGTTTAAAAGCAATTTTTGTTGTGGTGATTTTACTTGCCATAACATGTCATCAGTAGCATTTATTTTGTTGCCCATTGTCCAACGTGCTTAGTAGTTTGTGAGGGATTAAATGATTATAAGCAGTCAGGTCCTTATAATGCTCTTATTCTTTTCCTTACATTGCTACTGACTGCTCTCATTTGCGGTATGACTTTAAGAAACAGGCTGTACCCAGGATAAACAGGGTGAACTGAACATAGCACTTTGGATGATCTCATAAGATCCTGAGAAGACAGGTCTGGGCCTTGTCAGTAATTGGGTGGGAGGCCTTAGAGCCGAAACTAGCTCCTGTTTGACAGGATGTTATGGGGAACATGCAAACCTGGCCTACAAGTTAGGGCATAGTCAACATCTGCCCACATGACACCAGGCGCATAAGGGCTCCTCAGAGGGCTGCCACAGCATGCCTTCTCATGTTCATTGAGGCCAAGACTTTAGAGACTTTTGTTTTGGCATGAAGTATAAGTCAAATGAGAATATTTCTGTATTGCAGTTGTATATGTTAAGGAATGGCTTTAGTTTGGTTACTTATCTTCTCTGTTCTTTGTTCTAGCCATTGGGTACGCAGTTGGTTAAAGGATTCATTTAAAGATAAAAGAAGAGATCATGTATTAATGGTATGCCACTATTGCTCCTGGTTTGACCTCTATAAATTTTAGAACCTTAAAAAAGTTTAAACTTTTAATTTCTGAACTTTAAAGAGCAGTGCTTCATATGACTCATTTTGGTCATTTGCCTTTGAGGCAGCCTTACCACAGAAACACTGCTTTATCCAGCAGTTAGAGCCAAATGTAGTCCTGATATTAGGAAACAACTTTGAATCTGAGAGAGCCCAACACATGTAGATGTTCACACATAGGTTTTGGCAAAGATTTGCCTTCTAGAAATTGAGACACTTTGGTTCAGCTCTTCAGACATTTAGGGTGATCACTTAGAAGAATACTCTATGAAGAAATTTGTAAAGATTATAAGAAGTAGCAACTTAGATTACCAAGTAAGTTATGCTAACTTTTATATTTAAAGGAGTGTGTGTTTTTTTAAGTGCTGGTATTGGGGCTTGTACTCAGGGTATAAGTACTATCTCTTAGATTTTTTCAGTGAAAGCTGGCACTCTGCCATTTGAGCCATACCTCCACTTTGGCTTTTTGGTAGTTAAATGGAGATGAGAGTTTCATGTACTTTCCTGCCTTCTGAGAGTTATTTAAAATTTTCAGTATTAGTTTTTTTAAAAAAGACAATATCCACCTATTTAAAAAGTAAAAAGTATAGGATTTTCTTTTTTACTGTTCACTTTTCTGGCCAGTTCATATAAGTACATGTGCTTCTCATTTTACCCTTGCTCCTTCCTCAAAGTTGCATGATTACCCTCAAACAGATGAACTTTTAAGGGAGAAAAACAATGTTTTTACCTTATCGTGGCATCACTAAATTATAGAATATTAAAATAAAAAATCCCCAGAAGGAATAGAAGTCATGGAATTATTGTGACTTTTAATGTATTACCTATGGAAGGCTGCGATGAAACCAAAGACAAAAATGTGCCTTTGCTGTCAAGGGCCTGAGAGTCAAATGCTTTCACTTTGGGAATCCTTTCTTCTCTACCAGCCTCTTTGTCAAGCATATTTGTTCTCAGCCTCTCACCAGGGTCTCAGTGTCTGTCTACTGTTCCTGGGATATTTAAAGCTCTAAGTAGTATCTTTTTTTCCTCTTTCTTTGCGCCTGAAATTGTTCTCTATTTCAATTAATACATGACTGTCCTGGCTGTAGAACTTCGGCCTATTTTAATACATCATTTGGATACTCTCTCTGAAGTATTTTTGCATTAGTTTTATTTGGTTACTGAGCTAGTTTAGAATAGTGATTATTCAAGTGTGGGTTGCAAATGAATTAGCACTTGCCAATGTACTGAATTCTTTATAGTATGATAAAGTGCTATAACTCAATTTGCTAGAGCATTTCATTGGTGGAGTTCGAAATGGTAGGAAGCAAGTCAGAATGCACAGGTTTTTACCACTGACCAAGACTACTGGTAACAGTAAGTCGCACTGAGTGAGTAGTTGAGTGAATTTGCCCAAATTCATTATTATTTCAAGAATATACAATTAAAGCATAGTCCTCATTCTGATAAGTCTGTGGATTTATGGGGGAGTTTCAAGTTTGTTTTTCTTTTTTGAGATAGGATATCACTACATAGCCCAGGCCACTGTGGAATTTACCATGTAGTCCAGGCTCATCTCAAATTTGAGATGTCCTGTTTCTGATTCCAGAGTCTGAAATTATAGGTATATACCACCACACCTACCTCTGGTTTTTCTTTATGTAAGAAGATGTATGTAGTCTCTATACATACATCTTGTGCTTACCTAGGAAACTTTTAGAAAATTGTCAGTTTTTCTAAGTAAAACTGTATTTGTTACTTATAATTATAATCTGTTTATTTTATAATTACTAGAAAGGAGACTTAGACTTGCCATTTTGACTACTTGCTTTTATTTTTCAGATCCACTGAAAGAAATTTCAGGTAGTCTGTTCATGTCATGATGCAATAATACAGTGAACATAATATTCTTGAATGGCACAGGACACTATTAGTACAGACTTCATGGTTTGATAAACAGTACTTAATTTTCTTTTTTTCTTTCTTTCTTTTTTTCTTTCTTTCTTTTTTTCTTTCTTTCTTTCTTTCTTTCTTTCTTTCTTTCTTTCTTTCTTTCTTTCTTTCTTTCTTCCTTCCTTCCTTCCTTCCTTCCTTCCTTCTTTCTTTCTTCCTTTCTTTCCTTTCTTCTCTTTCTTCTCTTTCTTTTGCCAGTCTTAGGGCTTGAACTCAGGACCTGGGCACTGTCCCTAAGCTGCTTTTGCTCAAGGCTGGCACTCAACCACTAGAGCCACAGTACCAATTATGAGTTTTTCTGTTTATGTGGTACTGAGGAATTGAACCCAGGGCTTCATGGATGCTAGGCAAGCACCACTAAGCCACATTCTGAGATCTTAATTTTCTTCTTTAGGTAAGGATGGGTATTGAAATTTGAACTTAGCATGGAAAATTGTAGTTCAACTTAATATAAAATATTGGTACAAAAAATGACAACGATTTATCATAGATTCTATTTTTCTCCACTGAATGCTTATGAGTACTTTGATAGCAAAGTAGATCTGTTAGTTTGTTGATTAAATCAGTGGGTGAAAAGTTAAATGTCCCTACATCATAAAATAAAACTATCAATGTTTCTGATGAAACTATTATCTTATTATGATTTGATCATACCTTTTCTTAGTCTTTGAGGATAAAGCATAATTTTTTCCCCTTTTATCTTTATTGAAAAGGTTATGGGGGGGTGGTCACAATCACATAAGTAAGGTAATAAATACATTGTTTTTAAACAGCCCATCCTTCATTTTCTCCCTTTTACTCCTCTCTACTTCCTCCCCACTCAAGTTGTAAAGTTCATTCCAATATAGTGTCAAGTGAGTATCAATGTTGCGTTAGTTCATCCTTTATCCTGTTTCTGTGATTCCCTTTTTCTTCCACAGATCAAATAAACTTATATAAAAGACAAGGGGTTACAGAAAACTAAAACAGAAAAATAAAAAAGAAATAACTACATACAAGATATAATAAGAACCTCTTGTTTCCAGTTCTTGGAGTTGATGTTTATATGTTTCATTGTATATGGTCCTTTGCACTTAGCAGTTGGTTTAATTTTTTAAATTTATTTATACCATACAGAGGAGTTACAATTACATGGGCAAGATAATGAGTACATTTCCTGTCAAGCATTGTTGCCTCCTCTTTGTTTTCCCTTCTCCTCCCTTCCCATGCAATTGGTTTATTGAGATCCTTTCTTAAGAATATCATAGACATATTCTAGATCTTAAAAGTGAGGGAAACCATGCAACATACTTTTCATTACTTTGATTGATATAATTTTTTCTAGGTCTTTCCATTTCCCTACGAATGGGACAATGTCATTCTTTTTGATGGAAGCTTAGAACACCATTGTGTATATATACCACATCTTCTTGATCCATTCATCAACTGAGGGGGCTATGGTAAATAATGCTGCAGTGAACATGGTTATGCTGGTGGCTTTAGTATGGCCTT
Source organism: Dipodomys merriami (assembly GCF_024711535.1). Classification (NCBI taxonomy): domain Eukaryota; kingdom Metazoa; phylum Chordata; class Mammalia; order Rodentia; family Heteromyidae; genus Dipodomys; species Dipodomys merriami. The sequence goes on from NW_027205603.1 coordinate 22,680,491, forward strand.
GTTTGTGGTCATTTGGGTAAAAGCCCAGGAGTGGGATTGCTGAGTCATAGGGGAGCTTTATGTTTAGTCTTTTGAGGAATCTTCATACTACTTTCCAGAGTGGCTAAACAAGGTTGCACTCCCACCAACAGTGTAGTAATATTCCCTTTTGGCCATATTCCCGCCAGTATCTGTTATTAGATTTCTTGTTATGGGCCATTGTAACTGGGGTGAGGTGGAATCTCAATGTTGTTCTTTTATGGCTAGAGATGTTGAACATTTTTTCGTGTATCAGCCATTCTTATTTCCTTTTCAGAGAAATCTCTCTTTAAGTCTTAAAGCCAACTTGTTAATAGAGATTTGTTTTGGGGGAATTTAATTTTTGATCTTTTCACAATTTATGGGCTCTCTTTTTATCTTGCTAGCTATGCACTTTACCATGCAGAAGCTCTGAAGTTTAATGTAATCCCATGTGTCCACTCTTTTTTGGGGGATCTTTATTAGGAAGTTTTGACCTGTGCCAAAAAATCCTGGTGTTTGCACTGTTCCTTCCTGTAATATTTTCAGGATATCTGCTTTTACCTCAAGGTCTTTGATCAATTTGGAGTTGACTCTGGTGTAGGGTGATACATATGTATGTAATTTCAGTTTTCTACAGATGTTTAACCAATTTTGCCAGCACCATTTGTTGAAGAGGCTGTGTTTCTTCCATCCTGTTTTTTTGTTGTTGTTTTGTTTTGTTTTTGTCTCCCTTATCGAAGATTAGGTGGGTTCCTTTCTGGGTCTTCAGTTCTATTCCGTTGGTCTTTGGGCCTGCTCTTGTGCCAGCACCAAGTAAAGCATAGTTTTATTGCTTTCTGATTTTCAAAGCACTAGAGCAAAACTTCTTTAAAAAAATAATAAAGCTCATGGGGCTGGGGATGTGGCTTAGTGGTAGAGTGCTTGCCTCACAATTCCTCAATACAACATAAACAGAGAAAGCCAGAGTAGCACTATGATTCAAGTGGTAGAGTGCTAGCCTTGAGCAAAAGAAGCTCAGGAGCAGTGTCCAGGCCCTGAGTCCAAGCCCCAGACTGGCCATTAAAAATAAATAAATAAATAAATAAATAAATAAATAAAGCCCTTCCCCCATTGTCATCACCATGTCCTCTGCCGTGAATGCTCTGCAGCTGTTGGTAGAACAACTCAAGCTGGAAGCCAACATGGAATGAATCAAGATCTCTCATGCAGCTGCAAAACTTCAATTGTATTGCATACAGAATGCCTGCAAGGATGCTCTGCTGGTTGGTGTTCAAGCAGGAAACAGTCCCTTCTGGGAACCCAGGTCCTGTGCTTCATTGTGAAGACTGTAGGAAAGAAGTTCCTTGAGGAATGCCTTCAAGTACAAAGTGATGAAAGTCTCCAAGTCTCAAGAAAGTATTTTTTCTCTAGCCAAATAACCATTAGATATTCAGATTTTTTCTGTGGCTTGATCATATAGACTTAGTTATGCAGAAATTAAATAAGGTAACTGAATTCAGTACAAGCTAAATAATAATGACCTAGTTCTTTTGCTGAAGTGCTTTTGTATTAAGACAAACAACCACCCTTACCACCAAATATACGAAAATACACCTCTTTCATAAATGAACTTCTGGTTTTTCTATATCTGGAATATTATGTATGTTTTCTTTACTGGATGTTTACATTTAGGAAGGAAACATTTTTGTTTATTAAAATAATTGAGTATAACTTGTTCCTAAGACCTTTATACTACAATAAATTTTCTTTTCTCATGAATTTACAGTTACTAAATGAAGATAAAAGTATTAAAGTAAGGAGGATAAATAGGCTTTACTAACCACAAGTCGTCTTTTTTTACATGAGATTTTCATTTTTAAATGAGAACATACTTTATGTTAAACACTAATCCCTAGCAATGCATCCTAGAAAACTTGAAAAGATTAATGTTAATGATGTGATTAATTTCCTCATCTTGTACATGAAGCAGATTTGGTTTTTTCCCCCTTAAGTTCCTTTACTTTATAGTTGTGGTGATGCTTTTAAAAATACAACAGCTACTTATTTTCTGTCTTTAAATTTTTTTAAATTATGACATTGCAAATGGTTAAAAATAAAGTAATATAAAAACATTACAACCTAAAAGAAGTCTTCATGTCACAAAGGTTTTACTTGGATGATGTACTTTTCATTTAGTTTTGGGATACTTTTAGAAGGAGACGTCCTGTTTGTAATAATCTTTGGAGAGCCTGGAAATAAAATTTCTGCTTAATTCAAAAAAGTGAAATAAAGCTTCTGTATTACTCAAGACTAATGAAACAAGTCTAGCATTAGGGAAGTTGCAAATATTACTCAAACTCAGGGTTTTTTTTCTTTATTTTAAAACATTGTGTTTATTGTTTATTAGAAAAAGAAGAGAACTTTTTCCCACAGAGTGTTGCTTCTTATTCTGTATCATGAGCAAGGTAACAGTTGAAGTTTTTATATCTGAGAAATATAAAAGTTAGTAGATTTTAAATATAGCAGGTGATTAAAGTAAGGGGAAAAATGTTTGTAGGCTGAGTGCCTGTGGCTCATGCCTGTAATCCCAACTACTTAGGAGTTAGAAATCAGGATTGAAGTTTGAGGCAAACCCAGGTAAAAAGTTAGCAGAATCCCACCTCAAGCAATAAGCAAGTATGATAGTATATATCTTTGATCCCAGCTACATGGGAGGAATAGAAGAACTGTGGTCTAACAAGATTTAGGCAAAAACTTGAGACCCTATTTGAAAAATAGCTATCAAAAAGCCTTGGGAATATTGTTTGTGTGGTGGAGTGCTTAATAACCAAATGTGAGGCACTGAGTTCAAATGTTGGTACCACCATAAAACAAACAAAAGTCATGCAGCAGTGGTACTCAGACACTATGTTGAAAATGAACTATAAAACTTGTGATCAAAGTTGTAAAGTTCGTTTTCGACATAACGACTTGTACATCTCATTGTTGCAATCGGTCCACCTGTATCCCTATTTTTACAACTTTGGTGCGGGGGGCAGGGGGAACGGGGGAAGGAAGGGAAGAGATGGGAAGGGGAAACAAAGGAGGAGGCTACAATGCTTGATAAGAAATGTACTCATTATCTTGCCCGTGTAATTGTAACCCCTCTGTACAGTATTTTCACAATAAAAACAAAAAAACAACAAAAAAAAAAAACTTGTGATCAGGGACAGAAAGGGAAAACTGGAGAGAGGGAAAGGAGGGTGACTTTGTCTTTAAAGGAAACATACTCATTACCTGACTTACGAAACTAACCTCTCCGTACATCACCTTTATTATTATTACTAATAATAATATTAATAAAAAACCTTTTTTGAAAACAGAAAAGCAATATTTTAAGTATTATATCAGATGATATGGCAAACATAATATAGCAGGACAGGACAAGGGAAGCAAAGCCCTCCAAACCTATTAGGAACTCTGTGAGGTGTTAGCAGAGGGGCTTCACTAAAGGGACTGGAGAGTACAGAACAGGACCACAGCCAGCCCTCAGTGATGACCTAGAAACTCATACTAATTTGACGTCATGTCCAGGGTTAGCAATTTGGAGACATTATATGTACTATATATATATTACATCTATATTAATAGTAACTGCATTTCTTTATATTTCTATTATATATTAATATATATTATAAATATGCTTAATTATAAAATCATGTATGATCTTATATATAATATATTAATACATCTATATGTTATACATAATACATAAAGTATGTACATGTATAATATATGCATGATATATAATTTCATATATTTATAGCATATACATATGCACACATAAAACATTCTTAGTCACTTTGCACACTTTATTATTTGTGCTACAGTTTGTAATAGTTAAGTCTTAGAAAATGAGCATTAAACCTATTAAAATAAAAACCTTAAAAAGCTGTGGGGGTTTTTTAACAGAAAAATATTCTGTACATTCTGTAAACTTGTTTTGCTTAAACAATGGTTTCAGTTTGTTTGTTTGGTTTTTTGTTTTGTTTTGGTTTTTGTGCTGGTTTTGGGACTTGAACTGAGTGTTGTCTCTGAGGTGCTTTTGCTGAAAGCAAGCTCCTACCACTTGAGCCACAGTGCCATTTCTGGCTTTCTCTGAGAAGTTTATGGAAGATAAGAGTCTCACAGACTTTACTACCCTGGCTGGCTTCAAACTGCAATACTCAGATCTCAACCTCCTGAGTAGCTAGGATTATAGTTATGAGCCACCAGTGCCCAGCTTAAACAGAATGCCTCAACTTTACCTTTCATCAAACTTTTCCTGAAAAGAGACTTCTGTTTTATCTGTAGTGATGGGAAGATTACACTCTGCAAATATGCACTGTCCCTTTACCCCCACAAAGGGGACAGCTTTCTAGCAAGCTAGAAGCCTTTAGTTATCCATTTTGCCACCTGCATGCACCAGGGTGGCTGTGGCCCCAAACCTCCCAGGCTGCCTGAAAGAGTCTTGTTTTGTGGTAAAGTTTTATGAAAGAAAAAGTCACTTAGGGGAAACTATAAAAATATGTTTAAAGTTTGCAGGTGGACTTTAAATAATGCCTCTAGTGCTCTCCCAGCTGTCTTGAGTGTTTTCTATGATGCTCAGCTCTGGAACCTTCATTGCTCACAGATTGGATTGAATGTCATCACTAATGATCCTCACCTGAGGACCTGCCCATCCTGGTCAGCTAAAAGAAGCTGCATAGGCCACAGCAGTATACCAGCACACTGTTCTCAGTAGTAGCTCCAGAATGATTTCAGAGGGTCCAGTTCATGGTCACTTAGCCCTAGGTCTTTGGCAGAGCATCATAGCAGTAGGAGCAGGTAGAGGAGGAGGTTCTCAACTCCTGAGGTAGGCAAGAGGCAGAGACTGTCTTTTCTATTCTTTTCTCTTCTTTCCTTTCTTTAACATTTAAGTAAGATTTGGACAGAAAATATTCCCTATAAGTGGTACTTAAAAATATTTTTTCCATTCATGGCTGACATTTTTAACTCAGGCAAGTCTACTTAAAATTCACATATCTTTACCTACTCTTGAAATATAAAGAAATGCAGCAACTAGTAGATTTGGCATTCCTTGGCAGGGGTTTGGCCATCTCTGAGGGGCACAGTTTGAAAGAAAGTTTGGCTTGTCCTCAGGGCTCCTGCTGTCCACTCCTTTTACTCCTTCCTTTCACTTCTTTCAGATGCCTGGAGCTGAAGGCCACTGGTGTTGTAAACCATTCTGTTGCTAACACAAGTCATGACAATTGATATATTTGTGTTCATTTAGACAGCTGAAGAAATGTTTCTGTCATCCTAATACTACTGACTTTGATACAGAACAAACATGCCTAGTTACTTAGAATAATGTGTCCTTTCCTTCCTACTTGCTCATTTCCTGCCAATCTCCCCCACTCTTTCTTTTCTCACATATTTGATATTGTTTTCTCTTTTGGAAGTTGAATATCTGGATCCTCTCAATGGATGTTAAGGTACCAACTTTTAAATAGGTGAATGAAAACATTAATAAAAATATGTGGAAAATCCTATTAGGACAGTGGTTAATGGTTTAAAAAAATCACTCTTCACCTAGAAGTATCATAGTTAAATTTCTTTTATAGTCTTAAAGAATGTTGAACAGGTAAGAGTATGTGTACATACATTTCTCTGTACTTCTTGTTTGTTTTTTTTTTTTTGTACCCATAAGGTCTTAATGTATATGCCCTGCTTTTTTAGTTTTCTGTGTCTTTTCAAGCATATGTAATCCTACCAAATTCTTCTTAATGGTTGCATAATATTTTATTGGATAAAGTACCATAGCCAGAAATTTAATAGTCTAAAAATACACAGTGATACTGACTTTTGCACAAGATTCAAATGCCACTGAAGAATGTGGTTTTCAGTGCAGTGACGCTACAGAGCCATTTTACAGTTACTGGCTAAACTGCAATGAATGGATCATCCAGTAGCCTCACTGAGTTGGAATATACCACAGAGAAGGACATATGTATGCCTAGTGAAGCAAAGCAAGTCTAGTGAATATGTACTACATTACTGTTGTAATGTGAAAATTCCTATGTCTACCAACACTGAAATAGGTGAATAGCATTTGTAGACTCTGGCTCTGGAATACTACATATCAATGAAGATTAATGATTTACAGTTGTCCTGTTCTATGAAAATAATGCTGTATGTGTGATTTAAAAATACTTTTAAACAAGTTCTTATGAGATGCTAAAGTCAGGAGACAATTTTAACAGTTGCTAAAAGAAGACCATGTGGTTCAGGCAGAAGAGAGTTTATTAGGAGAACCAAACCTCCAGCCTGCACTTCAGAGTCGCATGTAGAGGGTAGCACACAGCGTGTAGCAGCTCAACTAAAAGTGGAAAGAGATTATATAGGGAAAGGTGAGGAGGAGGTGTGACTGCAGCAGATACGGAAATGACCACAGATTTAGGGGCCATTTTACTGACACACAGATGATTAACAGTTACAGGTGATTACTGGTTTCTGGCAGTGATTTTTGGTAAGTCTATATGCTGTCCTTCACAAAGAGAAGGACTAGGGAAGGGACCTATTCTCCCAGGCAGACATAACAACAATTAGCTCAAAGAGGAAGATAAGCACAGAAAGAGAGGCAGGAAATTTCACATATACCATTTTAAAATTTCTGAAAGAAAGTTTGGGTTATGAGTACATGGATTATAAATTCTTTGTTTCTATCTGCTTAGCATATTTCATAATAGTCGTCTCTAATTCTTGAAATATTTCTTGAAGGCTTTTTTTCAATTTTGGATGATTAAAGTAAGGAATGTAGGAATCAATCCTTTGTCCAGTTACTTAGGAAAAATGATCAGTCCAAACAGAAAAGTTCACAAGACTGTTATTTCCAAAGTAACCAGCAAAAAGAAGAGCTAGAGGAATGGCACAAATGGGAGAACATCAGCCTAGCAAGGCTCTTTGTTGATATCCTAGTCTGAGTGTGTGTGTGTGTGTGTGTGTGTGTGTGTCTGTCTGTCTGTCTCTCTCTCTCTCTCTCTCTCTCACACACACACACACACACACACACACACACACACACACACATACAATCAGAACCACACATAAAAAATTATCCTGAAGTCACAAAATAGCCCAGCTGGGTTCAAAAATGTTTCTTACCTAAATTCATGGGACTTCCTTTTTTTATTATTCTGATCCTACAGTGAAGGGATGAAGTATCAACTTGAACATATGAACCTCTACATACTTCTGATTTATTTTTGAATCTATCCTCTTCCTTCCACTCTGTCACACACATACCTGTTCCCAATCACCATCCTTTTTGAAAGTACATGTTCTCCACAGTTAGGCCAAGACAGCTGATGTTTATGAGACTGTAGATCCTCTCTGTGTCCATGTAAGAGACCTTCACTTTCATCTAAGGTCTTGGGCTTGAAGGGAACTAACTTCCAATTATCTTTTCCTGAAGGTGCTTATTGTGCCTTGGTTTTGTTTTTTAAAAAAATCTACTGAAAGAATATATGATTTGCTTAGATGGTTAAGACAAGGTTTTGATTGCCCATAGAAGATATTACTTACAGTATTTCTCATTGTCCTTAAAAATCAAGAAAAAAATCTTTACAGGAAAAATAAATAAAATGTAAAATATCCAAAAATAGATGTGGAGGCATGTTGTAAAATGTCAGTTTATATAAGGTATAGCTGTATCTTCAATTTGAAGATAGAATAAAAGCATGGGGAAGTTAAGTAACTTCCTTAAGGTAGCCTGCTAGTAAAGGGTAGGAACAAGGATGGGACAGTCGAGATCACAAACAATTTCTGTTGGGAAAGATTTAAAGCCATAGTAATTAGTGGGATTTTATGTCAAAACAGAGGCTGAGGCCCCAGATACTATATTTAAAGAACTGATTTGAAGAATATTAATCATAAAGAAATAGAATGAGAGGCATGTATACATGAATAAAGTATATTTAATTGCATTTCTCTTAATTTTTTCAGGCAACTTCTACAGAAATTTTGGAATATTCATCAGATAGTGACAAAGAAGATGACCCAGAGAATGTCTTGGTTATTAATTCAGAATCTCCTTACAAATACCATGTGGATTTTGGATCCAATGTGAGACAGGCTACAGATGGACTTACAGGTTCAAGTGTGACATCAACAGAGCCCATCTTATGTACACCCAAGAAACAGATAGCCAAGTCTCCCAAGACTCCAGAAAGTTCAGCAAAGAATAAAAAACTTGTCAGGTGAGTATTCTACTCTAGTTTTTCTCTTTAAGAATCCAAATATCTGAAATGTTAATTTAAAATACCTGTTTAATGGGGAAGAAATTGGCATGTAAGAATTATAATTCTGACAAGCAATTATTGAAGCTAATATATGAAACTGTTCACCCAAATGGAGCATTCTGATTTTTTTTTTTTTTTTTTTTTGTCGGTCGTGGGGCTTGAACTCTGGGCCTGGGCGTTGTCCCTTAGCTCTTCAGCTCAAGGTGAGCGCTCTACCACTTGAGCTACAGCGCCACTTCCCATTCTGATATTTTAAAGGTAGAGAAATAGAAATAAAAACAAATACTATCAGATTACTTTTTTGTGAACATAATGGAACAGATTAACTAGGATAGCACTTCAAATGCAAGGAAGTTGTCACTAGAGTGGCCTTAGTGGGCCAACCTAGATGTATGAAAAAGTATTTGATGTTGTTATAATTTGTGGAGGGGAAGGGCAAAAACCAAATCGTTTAAATAGGGATACAGGTGGCCCCATTGCAACAATGAGATGTACAAGTCAACTTTGGTGGGGGTGGGGGGAGGAGGGTTGGGTCAGGGGGAGAGGATGGGATGGGAAGGGGAAACAAAGGAGGAGGCTACAATGCTTGATAAGAAATGTACTCATTATCTTGCCCATGTAACTGTAACCCCTCTGTACAGTATTTTCACAATAAAAAAATAAAAAACCTTTTAAAAAAGTTTATTAAGGACCATCCCAACCTTGTGTCATACAAGGTGTCTTTCTTTTGTTAAAGAACAAAATAGTATCCTCCCCCAAATTAAGCAATTAAACTGAGAACGAATGTCACCAGAATGTCACAAGATGGAAAGTGAGACAGAGAGTAGTAGAGAATTATTAGGAAAAGAAATCTCAGTAGAAAGCAAATATGTTCCTGAGGAATACATTGGATATATTGATATTAGCCCCACATGAAAAGAGGGCAAAGTATGCCTGTTGAGAGGTGGTAGAAAAAGGAATCCATCGTGCATGGATGGGACCAAGGCTCTAGTCTTGTTTTGAATATGGGTTTGAGAGGGTGGATAGGCTAGCAACTTATGTCATGGAAGAGAGCCAGCTTCTGGACAGGTTGGGGAGAATAGGACAGAGTATTTGAGAGCAAATGGAGACACAGAAAGAGGAATCATGGCTTTTGGTATCTTGGGAGGAAGTCTGGGAAGAAAGGCTAGTAGACGTGTGTGTGTGTGTGTGTGTGTGTGTGTGTGTGTGTGTGTGTGTATGTGTGTGTGTGTGTGTGTGTGTGTGTGTGTGTGTGTGTGTGTGTGTGTGTTGGGGTTTGGAAGTTTCACACTTGCTAAGCAGGCACTCTACCCCAGGTACTCTACCACTTGAGACATGCCTGCAGTACTTTTTGCTCTGTTTGTGAAATGAGATGTCACTTTTTGCTGGGACTTACCTGGACCACAGTCCTCCTATTTATACTTTCTGCCATAGCTGGAATGACAATCATGTACTAGTTTTTGAGATTGAGTCTTGTGGCCTTTTTTGTCTAGTCTGGCCTGAAATCTTGACCGACCATTTCAGCCTTTCATGTAGCTAAAATACAAGTACAAGCCACTTGTACTTGATTGTTGGTAGAGATGGAGCTTGAGAACTTTTTTCTTCCAGCTGGCCTCTACCCATGATCCTCCTGCATTTCAAGTAGCTAGAGATAGAGTATGAGCCACTGGCACTTAGCCAGAGATGTAGGTTTTATTTGAGGACTCAGATCCTCCCTTGGTACATAACTTCTGTGTGCATATTTACGTATTTTTGCTTTTTATCCTATATTTCCTACAGTTTTCTTATGTGGTTCTAGACTTAGCTGTAACCTCTGTAAAATATTTAGATTCAATAGCATTGAGAACCAAAATTAGCAAAGAATTATCTGACATAAGGCAAAGAATGTAGTGTTTGCCTTTTTGTGTATTTGTTATAATACTAAGTAGTATACTTTGAGAAAATGAGAGCATGGAGATAGATTGCCTGGTTGTACATGCAGATCTGCCAGAAATTAAGACAGCTTACCCTAGACAGATGTTTTAACCTCTTAGTAAATGGGATAATAGTAGCCTTTATAATATAATGTAAAGGAGGAATATAAATGAGTTACTTTGTGCACTAGAATGATTTGAAGAAAAGATTATACATTAATTGAATATGTATGTAAAGTTGGTGTTCTTTACCATATTTATGAGAATGAGAGTACTTTTAAAATTTTGTGTTATATATACTACCCATACATTAAGTAAGCAGTATCTATAGGAAAACAGTAGGCAGTAGTGATAATATATACAAATTTGTATTAGATGAGATTTTCATAGTGGAAAGAACATAAGTAAAAGTAAAGGCTATAATAAAAACAATAACAAACCAGGTGTCAACTCATAATTGTAGCTACTCAGGAGGAGTGTTGTTAGCCCAGCCTAAAAGCCCACAAGATATCATCTCCAATCGCCTGGCCAAACAGGGCTGAGAGTAGAGGCATAGCGCAAGTGGCCAAATGCCAGCTACGCAACAAGCCCCCAAAGTTTAAGCCTTGGTATTGGCTCAAACAAACAAGTAACAGCATTTCTTGGTAGGGTTGGCTCCTTCATAATCTAGAGAAATTCTTTAATCTCTCTTTTTGCTCTTATTTTATTATCTGTGAGGTAAGTAGTGATACCTGTTCTTTCTACCTAGAAAAGATATTATTTGAGATGATGTAATTAATAATGAACTGGCTCATAATCTGAAAACACACAGATAAAATGTGTAGCTTTCAGAGCTAATCATTTTTCTTGGGATCATAGATATGTTTGGAGCTGCTGACACCCATACCCACACACTCCCTTGTTTCGGGGGGGGGGGGGTGTGCACGTGCATGCGTGCGTGCATGTTTGTTTGTGTGTGTGTGTGTGTGTGTGTGTGTGTGTGTGTGTGTAAGAGAGAGAGACTGCTATATTTCTAATTTTGTTTATTTTAATGTTTTTTTTTTTTTTTTTTGGTTTTTGGTTTGTGAGTTTTTTTCGAGTCTCAAGGCTTGAACTTTGGGCCTGACCACTGTCTCTGAGTGCCTTTTACACAAGGCTAGTACTTTTACCACTTGAGCCACAGAGCTACTTCTTACTTTTTCTGTTATTTAATTGATGATAAGAGTCTTACAGACTTTTGACTTTCCTGCCCAAACTGGATTTAAACTGCAATCCTCAGATCTCAGCTTCCTGTGGAGCTAGGATTATAGCCACTGACTTATGTATTTAAAAACACATCAGTGAGCGTATATATTTATATATATTTATTGCAAGTATTGGAATTGCCTTCCTAATATCAATGGAACTTTTCTTGAGTGTAATTTATACTTACAGTTTATATAAGAAGTCATACCTAAATGTTCTTAGTTGAGTGCTGTATCTACCAACAGCTTATGAAGATTATTCTTGACTAGAACTCTAAACATACTTTATATTTTATTTTTTTCCTTCAACTGCTGAGACCAAGAAGAGACCCTCCCTCCCTAACTCCCATCATGACATTCAGCAACCTTGTAATATTTGTACTTAGCAAAGTGCTAAGTGCTAAGGTTGTAGCAGATAGCAAGTAAGAGGTGCATATTTATGGAATGAATAAATGAACTAAGAATAGAAAGGGAGTTACATTTGGGTTTAACTTATACTTCTAAGAATACGATATACTTAAGAAATAAAGCCAGTCATATTTATAAGAAGTAGGAAATAGTAAGAAGGCCATCAACTGAAGAGATTTGGCTCCTAGAAAAGAGAATGTAATATTTAATAATGTCTAAATTTTGTGTGCTTTTGAATTTTCTTGTTTGGGGTGGATATAAAGTGTAAGTGTTCTGATCATTTTAAAGCATCTCTTTTAACTAAATACACTGTGATTATCAAACAGAGGGGGCCTGGCAGAAAGACTCAATGGATTGCAGAATAGAGAAAGATCTGCCATTTCTTTGTGGAGAATTCAATATGGTTCTTATCAAAAGACACTTTCAGGTAAGGTTTGCACAGACTTCTGAGGTAACTTTCCAGGTAAAAATGATTTTTACATTAGATGAATTTTCTCTATCTTTTTTTACATACTAAGAAGCAGTATATAATTCATGTTTTCAACTTGAAGTTTGAATGTTAGTATATAACCATCAAACCTTTGTCATAACCTGTGCCATAAACCTTCCTTCACCTCCAAAAATTTCATTATGATTTCTTACCACTTATTGTGGTTGTAATTTTCATAATAAGAATACTTAGCATATGATCATCATTCTCTTTTTTTTTTTTTTTTTGTCGGTGTGGGGCTCCAACTCTGAGCTTGGGTGCTGTCCCTGCACTCTTCAGCTCAAGGTAACTGCTCTACTGCTTGAGCCACAGTGGCACTTCCAGTTTTCTAGTGGTTTATTGGAGATACTCTCAGTTTATACAGTTTATACAGAGGGGCTGGGAAGGTGGCTCAGTGGTAGAGTGCTTGCCTTGTAGGCATAAGGCCCTGGGTTCAATTCCTTAGCACCACATAAGCAGAAAAAGCTATAAGTGGCACTGTGGCTCAAGTAGTAGAGCACTAGTCTTGAGCTGAAGAGCTCAGGGATAACGCCCAGGCCCAGAGTTCAGGAACCATGACCCACCAAATAAAAACCCAAACAAACAAACAAACAAAAAAAAAAGAGTCTCAGCCACCTGAGAAGCTAGGATTACAGGCGTGAGCCACTGGCCCAGTATGATCATCATTCTTAGAGAAAATTAGTATACAGTTCGATACGTTTAACTATAGGCATTAAACTCACATTAGATCATAGGACCTATTTGTATTATCAAATTTGGGTACCTCTTAGTCTCTTTTCCCTACACCCTATACCCACTCTGGCAGCTACCATTTCATTTTCTGCCTCTATAATCGAAGTACTTTGTACTTTGTCAAGAAAAGAAATAATCAAGCCTCATGACCAACAACAACAACAAAAAGAAACAGCATTCAAATTGTAAAGAATCAGTGAAATTATCTCTGTTTATAGATTACACACCCTTACATGTGTAGAGGACTTAGGGCTATATGCAGTCATGTGCATGTGTGCACAAATACACACACACACACACACACACACACACACACACACACCAGACTATATGCAGTCATGTGCATGTGTGCACAAATACACACACACACACACACACACACACACACACACACACACACACACACACACACACACACACACACACACACACACACACACACACACACACACACACACACACACACACACACACACACACACCAGCCAAACTACAGATTTGAAGTTCTCTGAAAACTGAATTGTTTTTCCTATCATCATATAAGGTGTTCCAAAAGATGACTGTTTTCATCGGATCTGTGAGCTCTCTACAGAGTGTCTCATAGTTCATTCAAGATTTATTGTGCAACATCTGACTTGGAGGGTTCTTTATTAAGCCAGTGTCTTTCAGAGTTTTGTAAATGTAGTCCAGAGTAGGACATATATCCTACATCATCTCCCAACACATACCTACCACACACACATGACAGTCCCCCTTCCATCTGCCTGCTTTACCAACATACATACATGCCTCTGAAATTATTCAGACTGTATTTGTAATATAGTCTGATACACTCTTTTTTTGTATGCCTCCAGATTTGCTGTAGATATTTATGAGAGAGTATACCACATTTCTACTAAATTAGTAAAGCATTTTAGAGGTCTTAATATTTTTATATCAATTTTGTTATGAATTTATAGAGAATAAGTCCCAGCCACTGGTTCTCACAAAATGTGCTTCTCTGGACAGAGCAGGCTGAAACTTAATTGAACCCTTACTTCTGTGTTTATTGGAATTTTATTGTTGTTGTTTTGGTGGGGGTGGCTTTCTTCTGCTGCTGATCATTTTTCTTCACAAGTTTCAGGAAGTTATCTTGGCTATTAGAGCTTAGTATACATATTAATTTTCTTGACAAGAACCTTACCCTTGTTTAGGTAACACTGTAGAAGTAACATTCTCTTCAGATTTCCTCTAACAATATCGAGCAACCATTCCTTTATGAAAAGTACCTATTTCCTTTATGTATTACAATAATATTTTCCTGTAGTTCATGTGTAAGTGGCCAAATGAATTCCATGCTTCCTAAAAGTCCTAGAGAACATTTTCTGATTATCCCTCCTTTGTTGGAGGTTCATCATTTTGGAAGATTTGAGCTATACGTCTCAAGGTTCCTCAAATGAAAACTTAAAAATTGTATTTCTTTGTTGTGGTATTAGGGCCTTGTCCATGTAAGTAGTCTATCAATAAATGCATCCTCAGCACCCCCCCTTTTTTTTTGAGACTAAGTCTTACTATGTAGCCTGAATTGTCCTCAGCTTGGAAATACTCTACTACCTAGTTTCCTGAGTACGAGGACTTCAGGCAAGGTCATCATACATAGCTCCAAAATAAACTTTAAATGTGGGCCTGTTTCCTTAGCTACTTGGTGTTATGTTGAGCAGACAGAACAATACTGGCTGTTTTTTTGTTTTGTTTTGTTTTTTCTTTTGGATCCGGTCGTGGGGCCTGAACTCTGGGCCTGGGCGCTGTCCCTCAGCTCTTCAGCTCAAGGGTAGTGCTCTACCACTTGAGCCACAGCGCCACTTCCGGCTTTTTTTTTTTTTTTTTTGCTTATGTGGTGCTGAGGAATTGAACCCAGGGCCCCATGCATGCAAGGCAAGTGCTCTACCACTGAGCCACCTTCCCAGCCCATTATACTGGCTGTTTTTAAGAGCAGCTCATGTATTGATTAGGAAGGTTTATAGATATGTTAGCTGACTCCCAGGGAATGGGAAGAGGTACAGAGGCTAGACCTCACAGGACCTGGAGACCTTGGCTATATATTTCATTATAGATAGTCAAGGCAAAACATTTTCTCTTTAGGAACTATTTTACTTTTCTTATTTTCTGAGGGGAAATGATTTTCCAAAGTTGTATGCCATTTACCTAAATAATGATGGCCAGTGTTTATGAATTTTTTTGGGGGGGGACTGGTCATGGGACTTGAACTCTGAGGCTGGGTGCTGTCCCTGAAATCTTTTGCTCAAGGCTAGCATTCTACCACTTTGATCCATAACAACACTTCTAGTTTTTTGGTGGTTGATTGGAGATAAGAGTCTTTTGGACTTTCCTACCTGGGATGGTTTTGAACTGTGATCCTCAAATCTCAGCCTCCTTAGTAGCTAGTATTACAGATATGAGCCATCAATGCCTTGCTTTTTTTTTTTTTTTTTGTGAAAATACTGTACAGAGGGTTACAATTACATGGGCAAGATAATGAGTACATTTCTTATTAAGCATTGTAGCCTCCTCCTTTGTTTACCCTTCCCATCCCTTCCCAGCCTCCCCTCGCCTCCCCATCCAATCCTACCCCCCCCCCAAAGTTGTAAAGTTCGTTTTCAACATGACAACTTGTACTTCTCATTGTTGCAACGGGTCCACCTGTATCCTTATTTAAACGACTTGTTTTTTCCCCTTCCCCTCCACAAATTATACCGACATCAAATACAATGAAAGCAGGGGTTATACTGTGGGGGAGGGACATACAAAGCAACAAAGAAATAATCTTATTAATGCGTTAGAAACAAATGCATGAAAGAAAAAAAAACATTTAAATACATATCTTAGGGTTCATTTTCCTAAAATCACCTTATCTGACCTTTTCTGCTTGACTCATACATATACTAGATATTGCAAATAAGGGAAACCATGGGACCTATGTTTCTTTGGGCCTGGCTTACTTCACTTAATATAATTTTTTCCAAGTCTTTCCATTTCCTAACAAATGGGGCAATGTCATTCTTTCTGATGGAGGCATAGAATTCCATTGTGTATATATACCACATTTTCTTGATCCATTCATCTACTGAGGGGCATCTGGGTTGGTTCCATATCTTAGCTATGGTAAATAAGGCTGCAATAAACATAGTTGTGCTGGTAGCTTTAGTGTGGTCTTGTTTGTAAACATTTGGGTAAATGCCCAAAAGTGGGATTGCTGGGTCATAGGGGAGCTCTATGTGAAGTCTTTTGAGGAACCTCCATACTACTTTCCAAAGTGGTTGAACAAGTTTACACTCCCACCAACAATGAAGTAAGGTTCCCTTGTGTCCATATCCCCTCCAGCATCTGTTGTTATTAGAGTTCTTGATTTTTGCCATTCTAACTGGGGTGAGATGGTATCTCAATGTTGTTTTGATTTGCATTTCTTTTATGGCTAGGGAGGTTGAGCATTTCTTCATGTGTCTATTGGTCATCCTTCTCCTAGCTTTTTTTTTTTAATGGTTTTTATTAACTCATTCAGTCCTCATAACACTCTTCTAGTTGGTGTGCTTATTTTAGAGATGAGACAGAGAATGTGTATAGGCTTGTTCCTGTATGCAAGAGCCTAGATTCACCTATAGCCAGACTTGGTGGGCCCCTGAATCCTGGCAAGCACAGAGAGCCATTGTATGATTCTATAGATGCAATTACAGGATTGCTATGTCCTAATTCCTGTTTGGTTTCTGTTTGATGTATTATGACATATTTACAGAGTAGTGCCAAAAAATTATTAATGTTTTTGGTGCTGGGTTTTGAACTAAGGACCTCAAGCTTATTAGGTAGATTCTCTACCACTTGAACTATATACTTCAAAATCTTTTTTGCTTTATCCATTTTTAAAGTGGAATGTTGCATTTTTCCCTGGGGAATCAGCCTCAGACCATCATTCTCCTAGCTGGATGTACACCTGTGAAGCACCATTATTAGCTTATTGATTGATATGGAGTCTCACTAACTTTATCCCTGGAGTGATCCTTCCAATCTTTGACTCCTGAGGAGCAGGGATTATAGGTATGTCGAGCCTAATATCTACATTTTTAAACCTTGAATAGTTATAGATGTTCTTAAATGAAAAAAGAAAAATCCAGACTGCCTCTATTATTTAGGAAGAGGGTAGAAGAAAGAAATAAAAAGTGATATAAATTATTTTCCACTTGAAAAATTGAATTTTTCATTTGATTATTGTTTATAGAGCTGACTCAAGAAGTAGGGTACTTGTCTAGCAAGTAGTAAGCCCCAAGTTCTAAACTCTAGTACTACCAAAAAACTAGAAGAAAAAGATTTTTGTTCCTGAAAGATTTTCTAAGCTTAAGAAGAGTGTTTGTGGAGAATAAAATGAAAAGAACAATCAATAAGATTCAGTATTCTTTACTATCATTCAAAGCAAAATTCTCTGTATATTTTCTTCCTTAGTTTGCTGATGGAGTACATTGAGAGTAGAGGTCAAGTGCATGTGAATGTCCCCTAGAATGCCCTCTGAGGGACCTGAGATAGATGGAACAGTTTGGGCTTCAAAAATAATAAATATGTCAGGTGCCTGTGGCTCATGCCTGTAATCCTAGCTACTCAGGAGGCTGAGATCTAAGAATCATGGTTTTAAGCTAGCCCCAGAAGGAAAACTTGTGACTCTTATCTCCAGTTAACCACCAAAAAACTTCAAGTGGAGCTGTGGCTGAAGTTGTAGAGTGCTAGCCTTAAGCAAAAAAGTTCAGAGACAGCACCGAGGCCCTAAGTTCAAACCATAGAACTGGCACCCCCAAAAAGAAAAAATATATCATACTGAATTTAGATCACTGTCGCAAAAAACAAAGAATGAGCTGAGGTAATAATATTAGCAGAAATACCTTTGCTATTAGGATTAGTTTTGTTGTTTTTACTTTTATGTCACTACAAAATTCTGAAGTATAGTCTAGAAAATATCTAATTTGTGTCAAGTTCCTTTTCCATCACCTTGCTTTGGGCTTATACTGTTAACCAATCTTTGGATGCTTCTTCCCATCTGGTTGGTGATAGCTCACTTGGGCCTACCTAGATGTATTAGGTCCCATTAAGAAGGAATAAAATATCATTTCATAGAAAAAGAATAATTAATGACTTCCTCATTTATTTATTTTTATTGTAAAAGGGATATACAGAGGGGTTGCAGTTACATAAGTCAGGTAATGAGTACATTCTTTTTGAACAGTGTCATCCCTCTCTCATTTTCTCCCAGTTTTTTCCTTCCTAAGCCCCCTCTCCCACCCAAGTTGGATAGTTCATTTCCAACATAGTGTCTAGTATCAGTGCTGAATTTGTAGAGCCTTTGTCCCACCATTTTTCTGTGCTTCCACTTCATCTCCCAAATCAGATAAACTTACATACAAGACAAAGGGTGCAGAAGTAAAAAAACAACAACAAAGAGAAAAAGACATAAGGAAAAACAAACAACAAGAACCATAAACAATACAAAATAAAAAAGACTTATTTACATTTCTTAAAGTCCATTTTGATAAGCATCATTTTTTTTGGCGGGGGGGGGGGGGGGTGTCCAGTCGTGGGGCCTGAACTCTGGGCCTGAGCGAGCGGTGTCCTCAGCTCTTCAGCTCAAGGCTAGCGCTCTACCACTTGAGCCACTTCTGGCTTTTTTCTTTTTACTTATGTGGTGCTGAGGAATCAAACCCAGGGCCTCAGGCATGCTTCAAGGCAAGTGCTCTACCACTGAGCCACCTTCCCAGCCCTGATAAACATCATTTTATAAGATCATATGCACATACTTATTGAACCCTTGTGATCCTCTCCTAAGAATAGCCTCCTTTGGTCTCCCTGTATGAATGTTTAGAGTCCTGTTTAGTTAATCATGTCCAAGTATAAATTGTTTGTCTTTTACCATCTATTGGGTATACTTGTAGATTTATAGGCACATTCTAATTATTACAAATGAGGGAAACCATGCAACATATAAATTTGGGGTATGGCTAACTTCACTTAATAAGATTTTTTCAGGACTTTCCATTTCCTTACAAATGGGGCAATATCATTCTTTCTGGTGGAAGCATGGAATTCCATTGTGTGTGTGTGTGTGTGTGTGTGTGTGTGTGTGTGTGTGTGTGTGTGTGTGTGTGTGTGTGTGTATGAATAACATTTTTTTAATCCATCCACTGAGGGGAATCTGGATTGATTACATATCTTAGCTAAGGTAAACATTGCTGCAATGAACATGGTTGTGCTGATGGCTTTAGTGTGGCCTGGTTTGTGTTAATTGGAATAAATGTCCAGAAGTGGGATTGCTAGGTCATAGGGAAGTTCTCTGTTTAGTCTTTTGAGGAACCTCCATACTATTTTCCAGAGTGCTTAAACAAGTTTACATTCCCACCAACAGTGTAGTAACATTCCCTTTTGGCTACATCCATGTGAGCATTTGTTATTGTTAGGTTCCTTGATAATGGCCATTATAACTGGGGTGAGGTGGAATCTCAATGTTGCTTTGATTTGCATCTCTTAACATCTTTTCACGTGTCTATTGTCCATTCTTATTTCTTCTGAGAAGTCCTTTAAGTCTTTAGACTATTTATTAATTAGCTTGTTGTTTCTTTGAGGATTTGTTTTCAGGGAGTTTAATTTTTTGAGCTCTGAGTATAGTTTAGATATGAGGCCTTCATCTGACACATAGCTAGTAAAGCTCTGCTCCCATTCTGTGGGCTTTCTATTTATCTTGAAATGTCCCTTGCTATGCAGAAACTCTTTAGTTTAATGCAATTCTATTTATCCATCCTTTCTTTGATTGGTTATGATTCTGAATCTTAAAAAGTTCCCCCCATGAAAAACAAGTCATTTAAGGATACAGGTGGACCTGTTGCAACAATGAGAAGTACATGTTGTCATGTCCATAATGAGCTTTACAATGTCTGTGTGTGGGGGGGGGGGACGGATTGGGACTGGGTGGGGGAGGGGAGAGGCTGGGAAAGGACGTGAAGGATAAACAAAGGAGGAGGCTGCAATGCTTGGTAAGAAATGTACGCATTATCCTGCCCATGTAATTGTAACCCCTCTGTACAGTATGTTCACAAATAAAATAAAATTAAAAAAAAAAAGTTCCCCCCATGTCAAGGTGCCCTAATGTTTCCCCTAGTGTATCCCTCCCGGTAATATATTCAGGGTCTTTGATCCATTTGGAAATGATTCAGGTGTAGAGTGATATATAAGGATCTAGCTTCAGTTTTCCATATGTTTATAGCCAGTTCTGCCAGCACCATTTGTTGAAGAGGCTGTCTCTCTTCAATTCTGTGTTTTTGCCTCCCTTATCAAATATTTGGTGGCTGTAGGTCTGTAGATTCATTTCTGGGTTTTCTGTTCTATTCCATTGGTCCTCAGGTCTGTTCTTGTGCTAGTACCAAGATGTTTTTATTACTATGGCTTTGTAATAGAGTTTGAAGTTTGATATTAATATTCTTCCAGCATTGTTCTTCCTGCTAAGGATTGTTTTTGCTATTTGGGGTCTTCTTTCATATGAGTTTCTTGATGAGTTCTTCTACATCATTGAAGAATATTGTTGGGATTTTGATGGATACTGCATTGAATTTGTAGATAGCTTTGGGCAGTATTGCCATTTTCACAGTGTTAATCCTTCCAATCCAGGAGCATGGAAGGTTTTTTTTTTCCATTTCTTTAAATCTGCTTTAAGTTCCATTTTCATCGTAGAGGTCCTTCATATCTTTGTTTTAAGTTAATTCTTAGGGTTTTTGGGGGGGGGTTGTTGGGCTTTTTGAGGCTATTACAAATGGAGTTGCTTTCCTGATTTCAGTCTTACTCTTCTCATTGTTGGCCTACAGAAAAGCTACTAATTTTTGTGGGTCAATTTTATACCCTGCTACTTTGCCAAAGTTTCAAATTCACCCAGCTAACTTGGAAGAGGAATCTATGGAGTTCTTTAAATACAGGATCGTGTCATCTGCAAAGACAGATAGTTGTACTACTTTCCCTGTTTGAATCCCCTTTATGTTTGTCTCTTGCCTTATTGCTCTTGCTAGGAATTCTAGTACTACATTGAAGAGGAGTAGAGAGAACATCCTTGTCTCATTCCTGATTTTAGAGGAAATGGCTTTAACTTTTCACCATTAAGTATAGTGCTAGCTGTATAGAGCCTTATAGAGATTATATTGAGGAATGTTCCATGGATTCCTAATTTCTCCAGAACTTTATCATAAAGGTGTGTTGGGTATTATTAGATATTTTTTCCTGTATCTATTGAGATAAACAGATGGTTCTTGTCTTTCCTTCTGTTGATATACTGAATTACATTAACTGACTTACATATATTGAGCCAGAGCTTTTGCCATGAAGGGGTGTTGGATATGTGAATTTCTTCTTTAAAAATATTTGTACAGTTTTAAGAGGAAACTATTATCCTAGCTTGTTTGAAAGTATTTGTAAATATAACATCAATGAACAAACTTAACTACTGGAAAGAGGATTTGGATAGGGTTTCTCTCTCTCTCTCTCTCTCTCTCTCTCTCTCTCTCTCTGTCTCTCTGTCTCTCTCTCCCTCCTCTCTCTCTCTCTCTCTCTCTCTCTCTCTCTCTCTCTCTCTCTCTCTCTCTCTCTCTCTCTCTCTCTCTCTCTCTCTCTCTCTCTCTCTCTCTCATACAGTACTGAACATTGAACTTGAACTTAGGGCCTTATGCTTACTAGCCCTTTTCTTTTTGAATACTCTTTTATAAAAGAAGAAATACATCAAGATCAAGTGTTTTCACATTTAAAGAAGGAAGATAATTGTGAATCCTTAAATAACTATGGAACTTGAGCCATGCCTACAACACATTTTGCTTTAGTCATTATTCATTTGATTTCTCTTTTTCTGAGAGTAACAAATTGTACAAAGAGGTTTATTTTGTGATATTTTGTGATATTTCCATACATGTGTACAATATGCTTTGAACAAATTAACCCCCTTTATTATTCCTTTTTAAACCATTTCATAAGCTTAATTATTCTATTTTCATATGTATATGAAGTACTTTGATAATATTCACCCATCTACTCTTCCCTACTTGTTGCCACCTCTAAATTGTCCCCTCTTTCACACTCATGTCAATCTTTTGTCTGTATGCATTAAATATGAGAGAACATGGAGTATTTGTCTTTGTGACTCATGTTTTTTATATATGTTTTGAGCTTATTTCTGAATCTTCTGTTCCATTGATCTATGGGTGCCAACCCTGTACTGATTTTGTTACTGTGGCTTTGTAATGTAATTGTAGTATAATTGGAAGTCAAATATTAATAATATCCACCATCAATCTTTCTGCTCAGTATTACTTTTGGTTTTGGGGTTTATTTATTTATTTATTTATTTAGTTTTGGTGCTCATGAGTCTTGAACTCTGGGCCTGGGTGCTGTCTCTGAGCTCTTCAGCTCAAAGCGAGCACTCTACCACTTGAGCCACAGCGTCACTTCCTGGGTTGTTTTTTTTTTTTTTTTTTTAATGCTGCTATGTGAATTTTACTAATGATTTTTCTGTTTATGTGGAAAACAACATTGAAATTTTTATATAGATTATATTGAATCCGAAGACTACTTTCAGTAGTGTAGACATTTTCAAAATATTAATTCTGCCAATCTATGCACATGGGAGGTCTTTCCATCCTCTAGTGTTTCAACTTGTTTTTTCTTTTATAGTTTTCATAGAAGTGGTCATTTACCTCCTTTGTTAGGTTCATTTATAGATACTTGGTATTATGGATGAGATAATTTTTTTGATTTCTTAGCCTGCTACTACTATAGAAAGCTACTGATATTTTAAATATTGACTGTGTAATCTGCTACTTTTCTGTAATATCAGATCTAGGAGTTTTTAGCTTTTCATTCTGGCCAGCCACAGACTGCAATTGTCTTATATTGTCTGCTTAGTTGGGATTACAGACATGCCTTACAATGCCCAGTTTATGAGTATTTCTGTGCTTCTGATGAAAGTGCAGGGTGAGGTGAAGATGATGACTCTTACCAATGACTCTTAAACTCTTAATTCTTTTATTTTTTCAAAAAATGTTTAATTGTCAAGGTGATGTACAGAGGAGTTTCAGTTACATAAATAAGGTAATAAGTACATTTCTTGTCAAACTTGTTACCCCTTCCTTCATTTTCCTCCTACTTTCCCTCCTCCCCACCATCCCTACCTACCCCCAAGTTGAACAGATCACTTCCAACATATTGTCTTGTGCATATTGCTGTTGCATTGGTTTCTTTGTCTCACCATTCTGTTTTTCCCCTTCCCTTCTCTAATTCAAATAAATACATATACAATACCAGGGTACTAAAATCAAATACAGTAACAACAGGGGATATACACAAAAGAGATTTTATCTTTCTTGCTGGTCTTTTTAATGTACTTATAATGTACTTTGCGATTTTTTTTTTGTTTCTTTTCTGTGTTCTTCCCCCATGGTATAAATTCTGTTGTCACTGAATTTGATTCCAGTGTCCTGCGTATTGTATATACATTTTTCTAATTTGGGGAGGGGAAGGGAAATAATAAAATGCTGAAATAAGGATACAGGATGACCCATTGTAACAACAAGATGTACAAGACACTATGTTGAAAATGAACTTGACAACTTTGGGGGAGGGGGGAGGAGAGGGATGGTAGGGAAAAAACAAAAGGGGGGATTGATAGGAAATGAACTCATTACCTTGTTCATGTAACTGAGCCCTCTGTACAGTATCTTATATATATATATATATATATATATATATATTTATATATATATAAAAAGATTACATGGTACATTAAAAACAACAACAACAACAAAATGTAAGTTCTGCTCTGGGCCTTGTAGGCCCTGCGTAGAAACCTAAGTTTCTATCCAGTTTCTGTGTTACCTAGGTAACTGGCAACCCTCGAAGCAGTTACCTCCCCTACTGCTAGATCACATCCTGGGCCACCCCTGGTCCCAGGCCCTGAGATCACATCTAGATCCAGTGTGGCCACACCTTTCCCCTACCTGGCCACACCTCTTCCTGTCCCTGGCCTAAATAAGTCCTGGCCCAGGTGTGGGTCGCCCCTTTCAACCATGCCTCTCCGCCATGCATGGCTGGACAGCAGTTCGGTAAATAAACTTCTTTTCCTGCCTGAATACTGCATGGTGTTCTCTTTATCACTTACCTAATGAAACCTACCTATTTAATATACCTTACACAAAGAAAAACCTCTGTGTCCATGTTCTTGGAGTTCATTTTGCTTAGTGTCATCTTATATGGTCATATACATAACTATTGAGATATTCTGTTCATCTGCTAAGATTATTCTGGACGTATACTAATTATTGCAAATGTTCCATTTCCTTACAAATGGGGTGAGTGTCATTCTTTCTGATGGAAGCATAGAATTACACACATACACACACACACACACACATTTCACACACACACACACACACACACACACACACACACATTTTCTTGATCCAGTCATTTACTGAGAGGCTTCTGGGTTCAACTCTTAACTCTTAATCTCATTTCCCAGGTTCTCAAGGCAACCTTAGTTCTTCTCAGTAGTTCTTCTCATAAAATAGGGTTCCCTGGGCCTTTTCAAGAACATGCAGCCAGAGATTTGGCAACTTAGTACTGGCTGCTTTAAAGGAACTCTTCTTAGGCTGAGATGCTCCTGAAATGGGGTTGTGACCCAGACTCACTACTTGAGAAAGGAGAAATACCAGGGACAGCATTAATATATAGAAACAAGGGAAAAGAAGACAAAGGATTCTATGTAGATTGGTATGTGTCTCAAACCAGATTTGGGAATATTCAGCCTGTATAAGGCCTGTGAAATTGTTTGGTGTGGCCCTGCCAAACAGCTAAATGAAGGACCAGAAATTTTATTAAGTCTAGGAGGGATTTTTTTGTCAAAATATAATTTAATAAATTGAGGCCTGGGAAATGATGTTATAAATATCCAGATGGTTCCTGACAGAAAAGAGTTCCTCATCCCTGGTAAAAGACTTAACAAATTTCCTTGATGCAGTGTTTTTTTTTAAAGACAATTGGAATAGAAAATGGTTTTACATATGATCTGTGTTGTCTACAGAACTGTATATTTAACTCCAGAAAAGTATTTGATTATCCATCATTTAATTTGACCAATATCTGCCAATAGTTTATACATTTCAAAACATAAGAGATCTTTTACATAGTATGCCAAATATATAAAAGTTTATATTTATAGTTAGAAATGAAAATGATTCATGAGCATGAGAAGTCAATACATCTTTTACTATTCTCTTCAAGTTTTAGGTGTCTGTATATAAGATTGATGTGTGTCTAAAAGTATATTGGCTACTCTGCCTAATCACTTTCGCTTTTAATGCATCATAATTAAACTTACTGTATCCTGTAGTATTCTAATTATATAAAGTCTGTGGGTTGAAAAGGGTTGTTTTATTATCATTCAGAGTCCCTAAAGAAGTCATTTAATTATTTTTTTCTTAAGTTCCTTTGATTACTGTATTATCTACTATCCTTTATCTCAGTTAGATGGATTTTGCTTGTGACCTTAGAATATATCTGCCTTGATTTGGCCAGAAAGATTAGCTTCAGTTCCTCTTTTTACTTCCCCTTTCCTCTGGGGGGGGTCAAAGGAGCTGATTCTGGATTATCTCCATGTTCTCTCAGGCCAGTAAAACCAGAAAGCCAAAACAGTGTTAGGCTGTACTTGTTCCCCCATTTTTATATGCTTACCCAAGTTTCAAAGCACTGATCTTAGTTAATATGGTTCTTTGTAGCCATGGAGCCACAAGAATTTGTGTGGAAACTTGGCTGAATGGTTCAAGTCAGGAAATTATAATATTAGTTTGTCCATTGTCAGAGCTATAGCTGTAATTGTCAAAGATTATTTTTAGTGTAAACTAACAGAAGGATAAACAGCTAATATCTTAATTTCATAGGAATAGTACAGCTAATGTGTTTGTAATGCTGTAGCTGCTTTTCTTACATTCATTTTTTTCCTTTATACCTGTAAATAAAATGCATGAGGTAACTTTTGTTTATACTGTGGAACTGAGTGATTCTTTCAGATACCCTGTGCATTTATTTAATATGTGCTTTGTCCATTTTTTCTCATAAGATGTTTTAAGATAATTTTTGTAGGCCTGAAGTTCAAGCCTTTCTTTCTGTTCTCTATTATAAATGATCCAAAAATAAGACTGCAAAGTTAAAACATTTTAAATGTATTATATTGTAGGCAAATGTATTTTTTGTTGAGTCCCATATGTGTCTTTATAAATAATTCATTCATAGTGATACATTAAGACCTTCATAATGATTAAAACTGTGTACTGAAAACCCTGGTTCTACCATTCAGAAAATTGGCTAAGACAGCATTTTCTTTGGCTTGCTCGACAAATTGTCATTTTTCCCCCACAGAATAGTTCCATATCACTAGCATTTGTCCATACATA
This sequence comes from Dipodomys merriami, assembly GCF_024711535.1. Taxonomy (NCBI): domain Eukaryota; kingdom Metazoa; phylum Chordata; class Mammalia; order Rodentia; family Heteromyidae; genus Dipodomys; species Dipodomys merriami. Next base: position 22,707,020 of record NW_027205603.1, read on the forward strand.
TCTTATGTATAGTAACCTTGCCAACAATTTAGTTTGCCAAACATCTTCAGCTCATTTTCTAAAAGAGTTATGTTCTAAAGAGTTATGTTTTCTTAGTGGAGTTCTATACCCTCCAGAGCCTCTATGTAAAAACTAAAATCTGATTTCTCCTCATCTTTTTGAGATTTCCAGTGGAGACTAGGTTGGCAGGCCAGATGGCCTCGATGTTGCTAGCCAATTAGCTTGAGTCTTCCAGAAACAAGGTAATCTAAGATAAGTTCCTGGCTTATCACATAGCATTTTCTATGAAGTAGTCAATTTACTTTTCCATTACAATATAAAAAACTTATCAGGTGGCAAATGAAAGAAATTAGTGCTAGAGATAGTTAAATGTCTTGTAAAGTTGAAAAACAGTGGGAACTTTTATTTTGTAATGTGCTAGGGATCTCAAAGAGCAGTCTGTGGCTCCTGTTCCCTCCCTTCTATCTTTTTTTTTTTTTTCCACCTGGCTAAAGACTTAGATATCTGATAAAACTACATCCAACACTGAATTCTTCTTTCAGGGATCTAGCCATAGTTTCACCATATGAGCTTGGCCATTAAGACACTAGACCTAATGTATTTTCTGTCTTAATGTTTTCTTTGTAATTATACTTTCAGTATCTTGCAGTATTTTAAATATGCAAAGAAATTGTATGATTATCTGGTAGCCCTGAATCATGGCCAGTAACTCAGGAAACCAGTGTTGAATTAAAATTTTTTGACACCCAAGTGTAAAAATAGTCCTAGTTAGGATGTACTGTTTTTGTTCTCAAAACTACCAGGGCTGAAGGCCTATATGAGGTACTTTATTTTCACCTTAATTTCTTTACTAAGAAAGGGTAACTTTATTAAATCTGAGGTTATGTCTACTGTGTTGTATTTTACTTTGCCATTTTATGTCATTTTCAAAGAGTGCTTTTACTTAGGAGTTCATGGGTTTAGCTGCTCTTGATTGTTTTTAACATCAGAGCTCACTGCCACTTGCTGGCTTGCCTTTCAAGTAAGCTAATTTCGCCTCTCATTTTTTCTTCTCTGCCTTCCATAGGAAGGTGGTAGCCCCAACATTATAATATCTTCTTGTGTCTAGTAGTTGTGCCTTTGCTGAACTCTTATTCAGATATGTACTACTCTTGTAGATTTTGCTGGTTTCTACCCAAATAAAGTAGTGTAACTGTTTATTAGAAGCCAGGTGTGGTGACTCAGACCTTTGATTGTAACAACTTGAGAGACAGAGATCAGAAGATCCAGATTTCTGACCAGCCTGGGAAAACAAAAGTTTGTAAGACCCTACTTCAACCAGTGCATAGCATTTAGTAGTATGTGTGTGATCTCAGCTAAGAGGGAAACACAATGATTAGCCTTAATGGTACATGTCTGTTATACTCAGTGACATAAGGAAGTTTCATAGCACAAACCTGCTCTTACATAAAGCAATATCCTGTCTTAAAAATAGCCAACATAGCTGGGCACCAGTGGCTCACGCTTGTAATCCTAGCTGCCCAAGAGGCTCAGATCTAAGGATCACAGTTTGAAGCCAGCCTGGGCAGAAAGATCCCCATGAAATTCTTATCTCCAATTAACTACTCAAAAAACAAGTGGAGCTGTGGTTCAAGAGGTAGAGCGCTAGCCTTGAGCAAAATTGCTCAGGGACAGCGCCCAGATCATGAGTTCAAGCCCCACAACTGACAAAAAAGAATACCCAACACAAAGATCTGGAAGCATGGCTCAAGTGATAGAGCACCTGTCTGCAAAAGGCCCTGAGTTCAACTACCAAAAAAGAGAGGGCAAAAAAATTCTGTACTGGGGCTGGGAAGGTGGCTCAGTGGTAAAGTGCTTGCCTTGCATGCATGAGGCCCTGGGTTCGATTCCCCAGCACTACATAAGGAAAAAGAAAAAAAAGCCGGAAGTGGCGCTGTGGCTCAACTGGTAGAGCGCTAGCCTTGAGCTGAAGAGCTGAGGGACAGCGCACAGGTCCAGAGTTCAGGCCCCACAACCAACCAAAAATAAAAGAAAAATAAAAAAATTCTGTACTGGTAGTCATAAGGGAGTTAGAGGATTGAGGGTGTGTATCAAGGATAAAGTAGCAGTAGGAATGTCCTAGAGTATGTCAGTTAATCAGGAAGTAATCTTAATTCTTTACTACACAGAGGCACACTGAGTTGACTGTGCAGTAAAAATGCTATTTGTATACATGTGAATGCATTTGTGGTATTCATAGGGTTTCACGGAGGAGAGTAGGTTTGTGGCCTTTAAACCCTAGAGGACTAGAGTAACCACATATAATTAGTATCTTGCTATTTTAAAATTGAGTTCCTGAAAGTTTTCCCAATACTTATTTATTTCTCATTTATAAAAATACAGCTATTTAAATATCTATTTATGTACTTTCTCTTTAACCCTATGACCTTCTAATACTTGTTTTCATTATGATTTTGTGGCACCATTTTATTTTTCTGATCCAAAAATACTACCTAGAATGGTATGAAATTAGATGTTTTGAATAAGGATTTTTTTTTCAATAAAGAATTCAGTTTCTGAGCTGGGCACTAGTGGCTTACACCTGTTATCCTGGCTACTCAAGAGGCTGAGATGAGAGGATCATAGTTCAGAGCTAGCCTAGGCAGAAATATCTACAAGACTTCATCTCAACTTAACCATCAAAATGCTAGACTGAAGGCATGTCTCAAGTGGTAGGTCTATTTGCAGCCATAAGCAAGCAATCATAGTTACACTTCAAGGACCTGAGTTCAAGCCATGGTACCAGCACACAAGGAAAAAAAAAAGAAAGGCATATTCTGGATACAATGGAGTGCTGGCTGATCAGACACATCTGTGTATATAGCTGGTGATTCTGCCTGTGCCACAGCACCCCATCTCAGTTGGCTCTGCTGATGTAACAAAATAATCATAAACTGTGGATTAGACAACACTTACGTGTTTCTCATAGTGCTGGGAAGTTAGAAGTCAGGGCCAGTGTGGTTAGGCTCTGGTGAGTGCTCTTTTCCTAATTCGGGCAGCTGCTCTCTCACTGTGCACACTTGCGAAAAGAGCTATTTCTCCTGGTATCTCTTATAAGAATGCTAATTCTTCCAGATTGGGATCTCCCTAACCCAACTTCATTTACCTACTACTTTCTGATAGGCCTTGTCTCCAAGCATATTCACACTTGGGGTTAGGTTTCACCATATGAATTTTAGGGAAACATAAACATCACCTTGAGTATAACTTTGGTAAAGGATCTGAGCTTCAGGAAAGATCCTGGAACTCTGTGTGCATTTTCCATACATAGATTTCTTTGACAGTGGGATTTCCACCAGCCATTCACCCTCTATAGGACTCTACAGATCCAATAAGTGGCAGAGATGTACTCAATTATAGGCAATACTATTAACATTGTGACATAGTGTCTTGGGAGGTTGAGGTGTTTAGCCTTACTTTGATTGCTCTAATCACTGTGGATTCTAATCACCTGCTTAGTCTTGTCTGATTTTTTTTTATTAGTGAGTTTCAGATTTCTGTTTCATGCTTAGAATTATTGTGGCTTTTGGAGAATATTTTAAACTGGGTGAAAAGGCAAAAATGTGGAATCAAGAAGTGAAAGCACATTGTTTACAGTTCAGTAAGTGGTTGTGGTTAGGAAATGTGTCTGTTCATCATTGCCAGATGACTTAAAATTTATACAGGAGCATGAGTTCTTTTTTTTAAATAATTGTACTGTTTTACAGATTAAGAATGTAAATTTTTCTACAATTTGTTCTTTAGGTATTATAGTGGAGGTATGCTTAATCATAAACTTTTCCCTAAAATTCTCTGTGATCTCAAAGAGCATAATGACAACTTAGATTTATTTAGAAACTAAAATTTTGATTTATCAAGTTGAAAAATGAGTTTCTCTCAACTCATATATATCACTAGATATATATTACTAGAATATGTCATTTTATATAGAGAGGAGGAGAGAGATTACTGGTAAAATCTGGTATAGATAAAATTTCTCAAAAATAAAAGAGTATTAGCCAAGTGCCAGTGGCTCATGGCTATAATGCTAGCTATTCAGCAGGCTGAGATCTGAGGATTACAGTTCAAAGCCAGCCCAGGAAGGAAATCTTTGAGACTCTTACCTCCAATTTACTACCAGAAAACCAGAAGTGGCGCTGTGGTTCAATCTTAGACTTGAGCTGGAGCTCTATGGATAGTGCCAGGGCCCAGAATTCAAGCCCACAACTGACAAAAAATAAAAATAAATGAATAAAAGAATATATATATATATATATATATATATATATATATATGGCTACACAAAGTACAATTGAAGTAAATGAAAGCAAATTAGAAACATCCTTATATTTGCAATATCAGAACTGAAGCAGTCCCCCATTTTTTTTTACATCAGTTTTCCCTGATATTTACCCTGCTCTTAATGTATTTATTAGTACTGTTCCAGGTGTAGCAGTTCAGTTGAAAAGAAAAAAAAAATCTTCCTATGTCAAAATAAGGGACACAAGCAAGAGATACAGTGGGACAATAAGAGTGTTAGCTCAGAGAGAGATGTTCATAGGGAGACGTGATGGGCGTTATTTCTCCCATTGGAGAAATAATTTCAGGTTATTACATAAATTGCAGAATTTGAGGCTAGAACAGAAAGAAGTAATAAATAACAAAAAAGTTTCTATACAATAGGATAGGCTGTAGTTTGGATTTTTTGTGGGTATATATGCTGGTCTTGTGGGTTGAACTAAGGGCCTGACTTCTATCCCTGAGCTTTTTTTGCCCAAATCTAGCACTCTACCACTTGAGCCGCAGCTCCATTGCCTACATTTCAGTGGTTAACAGAAATCACAGTCTCACAGACTTTCCTTCCTTTGCTGGCTTTAAACCATGATCCTTAGATCTCAGCCTCTTGAGTAGCTAGTATTACAGGTGTGAGCCACTGGCACTTAGCTTATAATTTAGATTGGATTGCCATTGAAAATTTCACATACAAGGTAACTGTCATTCAATGTACATATAACATTAAAGGAGGGCCTGGTGGGCCTCATGAACAAGTTTGGAAGAGTCAGATGCTAGACTGTGAAGGCCTGGTAGAATGAGGCTATTGTAATAATAAGAGCATCTAAACTTTGTATATCCCTGCTTTTCTTTTGTATCAACTTTTGATACCTCTCTCCCATGAAAAGAAACTTGTTCATATAAAAGTCTTTCCTATCTCAATAAATGACTCTATTCTTGTACTTACATCACTCCCCACATCTCAGCTACTGCCATTTCTCCTGAATTGCTGCAGGAAACCCCCGAACTTGGTTTCCCTCCTTTCTCCCTTGCCCTCTTCAATCTGTTCTTACACAGCTCATTATTTATGCTTTCCCATTTGACTTAGGAAATAGACAACTCTACACATAATGCTATAAAACCTATATCCTTCCTCCTTTCTATTCTGAGCTGATTTGCTTTTCCTACTTCTCAGATTCATGTTGACTATGATCAGTTCTAGGCGGAATATGAGCAGAGTCTTCTGTAAAAAGGTTCACTAAACTTTGGGGAAAGCTGTAACTTCTACTGGTGTTCTTGGGGCCACCAGAATATAGGCTTTTTTCTTTTGGCTCTGGCATTTGGAAGTGGGCAGGAGGGGGGTGGTAAGAATTATTACAGTGACATCATTTTATTTTAGGCTGGGATATTCTTATTCAAATGGATTTAGGATTCTTTCTAGACATTGAACAATAGTACAAATTTATTGATAACTTTTAGAGTTGGGCTATAGTCAAAGCTCAGAGATTTCATATAGGTTATAACACACTGAATATTAACCTTTACAATGAAAGTGGAATTATGTAGAATTAAAATTGGGTCATGGGGATAGGTATAGTAGAGCACTTCTGTAATCCCAAAAGGTAAAAATTGGAAGGATTGAGATTCAAGACCAACCATAGCAAAGTTCGTAAAACTTCATCTCAACAGATAGGCTGCATGACAATGAAAGAGTAAATTAGTTATTGCCCCTGAAATAGCATGTTGGCCTAGCAAAGCCAGATTCAAAAGAGACATTGTTTCAAAATATTTTGCCAACAGCAATACTCACAAGACATTATTTGGGAAATGAACTTTACTTGGTGGTGAGGGGAGTGCTGGCCTGGGTGAGTTGGGGGAGGGGAGGGAAGCAAGAGAAATGGGGGGGAGGTGGTAAACAATGTTTGACAAGAAGTGAATGCATTTCTTTGCTTATGTAACTATAACCTCTCTGTACATCATTATAATAAAATAAAGAAATTTTTAAAAATATTTTGCCTCCCCCTCAGTTCTAGTTTCCATAGCTTTCCTGATTTGCCAAAGGGACCTGATTAGGAATTAACAATTATTCAGAATATTGTAGGACCCAGCCAATAAAGTGTGACCTTCCCAAACATCTAATTATAATAGGTGCAACCTGTCAGAGCGTAGCCTATAGTATAAGACCCTCTATACTCAGGGATGGATACAGAGGAACCACCTGGGGAAAAGAGGATGGACAGACAGAGCAGCTGTGGACAGTGACAGCCAACATGAATTTCAGCAAGATACTGCTCTTGTGAATAGAGTTCTTCACACTCATCCTTGCTGTCCAGGACTTTATCCATCTAATTCCTAAGACAAGAACTCAAGGAGGCTTCAGGAGAGCTGACAGTGTAGCTGCAACACCAACAGGCATTGTCTGTGGCTGAGCTGCAAACAGGCATACAGGGCTGCAACCTTAGCCATCTCTGCTGGATTCTGGGCCAGAAGAGCTATATGGGCTCTGTCTACCTTGAGCCACAACAGCAGAAAATATTAGTGCTTAATGTCTGTAATCCCAGAGGTGTAGGAGGTTGAATTTGGAGGATATTGGTCTGAGGTTGGCAAAAAAGACAAAACCCTACCTCAAAAATAAGCTAATTCAACCAGGACTGATGGTAGCTCCAGGAGCAGAATACTACCCTAACAAACACTGAGCTCAAATCCCAGTACAATCAAGTGGGATGGAGACAGTCATAACTCCTCCTCATTTTACAAAACTAAGAGTCCTCCCCTTAAGAAGTTAATCAGGAAGTGGAGCTGTGGTTCAAGTGGTAGAGTGCCCGCCTTGAGTGGAGAAGCTCAAGGACAGCACCCAAGCTCTGAGTTAAAGCCCCATGACCAACAAGAAGTTAATCAGGTAAGAAATGTTGCTTAATGGTATCTATTTAAGATCTCACAAGTAACACCAGATATACTCCAAGCCATTTTGGTTCTGATTTAGGGCCAACACCGATAAAATAGTACAATATAAATAGTTACATCATGGTAGTTTGGCATGAGTGATAAAAAAAAGATTTGTCAGTTTTGAATAAGGACAAAGATCTTATCAGCCAGGGAAGCCAAGCAGCTTTTTAAATTCCCTGTCCCCTGACTCCAGTGGCTCACACCTGTAATCCTAACTACGCAGGCTATTATCTAAGAGTTGCATTTCAAAGCCAACATGAGCAGGAAAGTCTGTGAGACTCTTATTTCTAGTTAAACATGTAGAAAAGCTGAATGTGGGCCTGTGGCTCAAGTAATAGAGCCCTAACCTTGAGCATAAAAGCTCAGGGACAGCACACAGTCCCTGAGTTCAAGGCCCAGGACTAGCACCAAAAAAAAAAAAGAAGAAGAAGAATCCACTAATGTCCATTCCTGACTTACTGTACTATGTTAGAGCTGGTGTGTGTGTGTGTGTGTGTGTGTGTGTGTGTGTGTGTGTGTGTGTGTGTGTGTGTGTGTGTGTGTGTGTGTGTGTGTGTGTGTGTGTGTGTGTGTGTGTGTGTGTATGCACGCGTGCGTGCATGTGCATGCCTGGCTGGCTGGCTGACTCCTAGCTAGGTGTGCTGGCTGTATGAAGATAAAAAGAAAAAAGAAAAAAACAACAGTGGGCACTTGTCAATGAACTGACCTGAAGGAGGAATAAAAGTACTACTTTAGGAAATAGTAAAATTTACATTTTAGAACAGGCTACTAGATAGGGATAGGTTAGCATGTTGGGATATCTGTGAAGCTAGGGAGAAACAACAATAATGGAGAAGTAAAATTCCAAATTACAGTGTGGGCAGGGTTTGGATAATTCAATTTACCATTAGTGTCAGCAGTTGTCATGAGAAATATTTCTGTGAGCAAAGTTTACAGAAGATCTTGTCCTCTGTAGCTGTATAAGTTTAAACCTTTTCCATGTACTAACTTTCTCTTTTTTGTCTGTTTTTGTACAGCACTCATTATTCTCTAATGTGTTAATTTATCAACATAAACCACTAAAGAAATTTGAATTGACATACATTTAAGTGGTCACTGGTTCCCAGATCAAATTTCAAATAAATCATAGATCTCAGTAATCACAAATAGATTTTATTCTACTATCACTTAATTTTTGTAGCCTCTTTGTCATTCTAAACAGGATTTTTAAAAGAAACTTTAGTGATTAATTACTAATTGATACATTCATTCTGCAAATGTTAGCCTCTGATTTAAATATTGTGCATTTTTTACCACAAACTTTCATCTGCTAGCATATATCTGTATATATATTGGTGTATATTCTATGTGGCTTTTTATGTTTCTATTCATTTAAGAGTACTGATATTCTTTATTAGTATTTGTTGTCTCCATTTGTTGTCTCCACTATTTGGCATTTAGTATTTGACAAGTTACTCTCTTCTTTTTAATTGCACGTTCTGTTGACATCCTGGCCATGACCCAGCCAATATTTTAGGTCTCCCAGAGCTATTAATCATCCCAGTGAATGCACTCTGTTTTGCTACAGTTTTAGACAAGCCCCATGTTTTAGCATCATGAAGTAGAGGAGAACATGTCACAATTTTCTATTAACTGGTTTTTACCCAAGAGACATTTTGGCCCTTGTCTTATAAGAATACTTAGTTTCTAGGATTGGATCTGTTAATAATACTAATTCTCTGTTCTTAACAGGTGCCGCTTAACTAACTTACTTCATTTTTCAGTTTTCTTATGTGTCAGGAGAGTGATTGATGTCTTCATTATCTCTTTTTTAAAAATAATTTTTATTGAGATTAAGTGATTACATAAATTTCACAAATTTCACAGTATTGTGAGATAGTGATACTTAAAATCACAAACACATTTTAACCTTCACAAGGCAAATTGTCATTATCATGGTCTATAATGTTTATGAATTCTATGAGCTTTGACAATGCAACTATTTCTTCCACATCGGGTGATATGTATATTTCTTTCCTTTTGCTTACTATAAGGTAGGTGTTCCTTCTTTCCCTCTCATTCCCTCCCTCCCATCACTGGCCTTGAGATTCGTAGTTTGTTTTCTTCAATGTCCAGTGCAGCTGATGGGCCTCTCTGTTGTATATTTTCCCGTTTCCCTCGGATTCTGTGCCTTCCTCCTAGCTTCCTTCAGATATGGACACACACACACACACACACACACACACACACACACACACACACACACACACACACACACACACACACACACACACACACACACACACACACACACACACACACACACACACACACACACACACCCATATATGTGGTCAAGAACATGGAGTCATTTAGAAATGATATGACAAATTGAGTGGAGGTTTTTTGTGTCTTGAATCCTATTTACTTTGTCATATCTCTTTGCATTTTGGATTTAACATCCACGTATATATATACCCTTGATATATTGCTGGTAATTTTTTTTTCCCAATTAGCTGGCTGTCTTTCTAGTTTGGTAGCTATGTCTTTAGCTGTGCAGAAACTTTTTATTTTAAGGTAGGCCCATTTATCGAGTCTCTCTCCAATTCGTTGTGACTCTGAGACTTTTCAGGAAGTTACTGCCTGTGCCTATAAGTTCAAGTGTCTTTCCTACTCTGTCCTGCAGTAGTGTCAGAGATTCAGGTTTGATGTTAAGGTCTTTAATCCATTTTGAGTTGATATTAGTGCATGGTGACAGGCTGGGGTCCACTTTTAGTTTTCTGCATGTGGCCATGCCGTTTTCCCAGCACCAATAGAGGCTATGCTTCTTCCATTGTATGTCTTTGGCTCCTTTGTCAAGTATCAGCCGACTATAGGTATGTGATTTTATTTTTGGATCTTCTAATCTGTTCCATTGGTCTTCAGGTCTGTTTTTGTGCTAATACCAAGCTGTCTTTGTTATTATGGCTCTATAGTAGAACTTGAAATCTGGTATCATGATCCCTCCCTACTTTTTTTGCCTAGAATTGCGTTGGCTATTCTAGGTCTTTTGTTGTGCCAAGTAAATTTTTGGACTGTTTTCTCTATTTCAGTAAAGAATGTCATTGGGATTTTGATGGGAATTGCATTATATTTGTCTATCATTTTTCGCAGTATGGCCATTTTCACTATATTAATTCTACCTTTCCAAGAACATGGAAGGTCTTTTCATTTCCTGTGTCTTCTATGATTTCTTTCTTTAGGCTTTTATATTTTTCACTAAATAGTTCCTTTACATTTTTGGTTAGGTTAATTCCTACATTTTTTTTTGAGATTATTAGGAATGGGGTTGTTTCCTTGATTTCCCTTGCTGCTTTGTTTGTACATTGTTGGTGTATAGAAATGCAATTGATTTTTGTGGGTTAATTTTGTGTCCTGTTACTTTGCCAAAATAGTTTATAAGCTCCAGGAGTTTGTGAGTGAGTTTTCGGGATTGTTAAGGTATAATATCATGTCATCTGTAAATAGGGATAGTTTAATTTCTTCCTTCCCCATGCAGATCCTTTTAATGTCCTTTACTTGCCTTACTTCTCTGGCTAAGGAATCCAGAACTAAATTGAAGAGTAGTGGAAAGAGTGGGCATCCTTGCCTTGTTCCTGATTTTAGGAGAATTGCTTTTTGTTTTTCCTAATTTAGTATAATGTTGGCTATTGGTCTGTTGTATATGGCTTTTATTGTTTTAAGGAATGTTCCTTCTACTCCTATTTTCTCCAGAGTTTTTAACATGAATGGATGTTGTATTTTATCAAAAACCTTTTCCACATCAATGGAGGTAATCACATGGTTCTTGACCTTGGATCTATTGATGTGATAGATTACATTTATTGATTTACATATGTTAAACCATCCCTGCATCTCTGGGATGAACTTACCTGATCACAATGTATGATTTTTTTTTAATATGTTTCTGGATTCTGTTGGCTAAAATTTTATTGAGTAGCTTTGCATCTGTGTTCATCAAGGAGATTGGTCTGTAGTTCTCTTATTTTGTTGGATCTTTGCCTGTTTTAGGGATGAGTGTAATATTGGCTTCATAGAATGAGTTTGGGATTACTCCTTCTGTTTCTATTTCTCAAAAGAGCTTAAGAAGTATGGGTATTAGTTCTTTTTTAAAGATCTTATAGAATTCCGTAGTGAATCCATCTCTTTCTAGGCTTTTCCTTGTTGAAATCCTTCTGATTGCTTCCTCTATCTCATTGTAAGTTATTGGCTTATTTAATTGATTTATTTCTTCTTGGTTCAGTTTGGGCAATTTGTATTATCTCTAAAAATTCATCCATTTCTGCTAGATTTTCCTTCCTTTTTGAGTATAGATTTTGGAAATAGTTCTTTATAGTTGTTTGGATGTCTTGGATGTTTGTTGTAATTTTTTCCATAGCATCCCTGATTTTATTGATTTGGGTCTCCTCTCAGTTAATTTGACTTTTTTTTCAAAACCAGCTTTTTGTTTTATTAATTTTATTAATAAAATTTTTGTTTTATTAATTTTATTTCTTAGACTCTATCTTGTTATTTTCAGCTCTTACTTTGGTTATCTTGCTCCATCTAGTAACTTTGGGTTCAATTTTTTTCTTGCTTTTCTAGCAGTTTTAGTTGCATCATGAGATTATTTACTTGGTCTATCTCTATTTTCTTCATGTGTGCACAGAGATCAATAAATTTGCCAATCAGGTCTGCTTTTGCCATGTCACATAGGTTTCTTTGTGATATATATTCATTTTTATTGACTTCTAGGAACTTTTTAATTTCTTTTTTAATTTCTTCTGTGACCCAGGTGTTGCTCAGAAGTGTGCTGTTCAATTTCCATGTATTTGAGTAATTTCTACAGTATACTTTGTTATTAAGAACTAGCTTGATTCTACTATGGTTGGATAAAATACAAGGGATTATGTCAATCCTCTTGTATTTGCTTAAATTTTTTGTAGGAACTATGATAAGATCTATTTTGGAGAAAGTTCCATGGGCTGCTGAGAAGAATGTATACTGGATTGTTGTTGGGTGGAAAACTCTGTAGATGTCAATTAAGTCCACTTGAGATATGGCATCATTTAATTCTGAGGCTTCTTTGCCAATCCTTTGGATGGTGGACCTGTCATTTGGAGAGAGTGGAATATTGAAGTCTCCTAGTATTACTGTGTTTGGATCTATTTTTTTCCTGTACATTTGAGAGTATTTGCCTGCCTGCCACATGGTTCCCAACTTCAGCCAGAGTCTGGTAGACCAGGGCTGCTGTCGGACTACTGCTGCTGATGGCTACTGGCCCATGGGTCCATTTCCCGACTCCAGCCATGTTCGAGCTCCCTCCAAGGGGTGCTATTGGTCAAGCCTGTGGGTTGGGTGTGGGTTGCTTGGGTGCTTGCACAATTCCCGGCTTCAGTGGGCCCAATAGCCCAGGTGGTAGGAGAAGAGGTCCAGGTCAAGTTCTGGGGGTTACTGCCAGCGCTGGTCTCCTGTGGCGGGGCGGGGGAAGGGGGGAAAGGGGGGAGGATAGGTATACTCCTTGGTGCACTCACTTATCCTGGAACTGGTTGGGGGCTGTCCAGTGGTGCTATGGGAGATCACTGTTTCTGTTCTCTGTAGGCCACTGGTTGCCAGCGCGTTCCACATTTCATTGAGATGATTATGGGCTGGGCCCAGTAGTGGTGGGGGCTCCAGGTCTGGGTTTCATGGTCTCTGTCTCTGTTTACTTGGTCTGGGTCTGACGCTGTGAGCTTTTTCTGTGCTGGCGTTCTACAGACCACTGTGATTTTCACGTCCCCAGTGGCCGCAGGCCGGGCTGCTTTGGCACCTTTGTATGGAAGGGGTGAGGGAAGGGTCTTCATGCAGATTCTGAGCTCCGAGGTTTCTGGCTCTGTTTGCACTCTCCGAGTTAACACCAGTACCATGGATGTCTTCTGCGCTGTCATTCTGTGGACTGCTGTGGCTCTGGGGTTCCTGGAGGCTCTTTGCGGCTTAGCATGGAGCCACCCCCTGGCAGGAGGTGGAGGAAGGGTCTTTGTGCAGGTTCTGAGCTCCAAGGTTTCTGTTTCCATGGTCTGGGGCCATGGGAGTCCTCTGTGCTGGCATTCTGTGGACTGCTGTGGCTCTGGGGTTCCCCGGCAGCCATGGGCTGGACCACTTTGGTAGCTTGGTACAGAGCCATGTTGCCAGGTGGGTGAGGGAAGGGTCTTTGTACTTTTCTGTCTTTTTGTAGGTTCTGAAGTTTTTTCTTTTCTTTTTTTCACTTTCTGTATTTCTCTGGTTGTTTGTGTTTTTGCTGTCGTCAGTCTCTTGGGGACACTCAGCATTGGAACTCAAACTCTATTTGGTTGAAGAGAGCTGTGATGTTTCCTTATGTCACCATCTTGTGTACCCTGTCTTCATTATCTCTTAAATTGGTTCTTGTAGATGATGTAAGAAAAGTCAACCTGAAAAGCTGATGATCATGACAATGGCTACCCTTATTGCTTGTGTACTGATCCAGGCAAGGTGCAATATGTTTTCTGAATTATTTCCTGGATTTCTGTGCTTTTAGGGGCAGCTCATACTCTTTTGTTTTGAAAATTAAGCTCCTGTTCTTAGGAAGAAAAATATAGATAAGGTATTTGAGGATGTAAAAGGAAGAAATTGTTTCTGGCTAGGATTCAGGGAATACTTACTGGATGAAGTGATATTTTGGCTAAGTCTTGCAGTGTTTATGGAAAATGCTGCTCTGATGGCATAGAAATGGCCTTGTATGTACCATTCATTTAATTGCAAAACAATTTTCTTTGTCAAGTGACTATCTCTTGTGCTTGGATTGGAAGTATGCCTCATGCACATAATTTGGCATAGATTACTTTTGCTTTTTTTTTTTCTCCTTTAAGCAAAAGGAAAACTTAACACTGATTCATTTTCTTTTGGTAAATCCTATTGCTCTCTTTTCGGGGGTCTGGAATTTAACCTGCCTGGAAGAAAGAATAGAGGGTTTTCAACTTCTCAGTGCTGGGTTCTTAATGAAAGTCATTCATCACAGCTTCCCATACCTGCTTAAGTCACCAACCAAGTTGGAATATAAAGCATTATGATAGTCAACATGATAAAATAACTTGTTTATGATACAAGGTATCTGGTGTTACCCAGCTTGAGCAGAATTCATAGTTTGGGGGATATTGTCAGGATTTACTGTAACAGGCTTCAAAGAAATCACAGTCAATGTCAATGTAGTTCATCTTAGCTATATGAAGGTATTTTTGTTAATACTATTCATATGTTTCTTTAATAAACTCTCAGGCTTTCCAACCAAGATGCCCATGACAGTTAGTATAAGTAGAGTGAGTGGACTCTTGCTACTTGGCAAGTGATTATCATGCCTTGGATCTGCTTAGCAAATACTGCATCACAGGACCAAGAGCCTGGGCAGGTGTTCAAGAATGCAGGTGGCCATAGAACCCTAAACAGTACTTGTTGTTGGAAGAATAACAGGCAGATAGCTGGCCTACCATAGTGTTGGGATGAGCCCCTAGTGTAAGTGCACATTTTAGCGATTCCGAAAATATGCCCATAGTGCTTCTATGGTCGCAGCAGCCCCTATATTTTGCACTTCAACTCTTTGCTTCTGAATCCCAAATGTCCTACCTCCTGTTCTTGCTCCCCTGAAGACTAAATGCTCCACTTTCTGCTCTAGTTACCCTGCCCAGGAAAAAGTATATGGACTCAAATGACCTCTGTGTGATCCTAACTTTCCTATCCACCATTGAAGAGCAGCTCCTTTTCATCAAACACACATCTGTTGTGGCATGGCACTTCAGTCAATGCCTGTCCTTAAATGCTTGTTCTTCCTCTTTCTATTTTCACTCTCTGGTGACTAGCAGCAGCTTCCCACTGTGGCTTTTAGTCTCCTTCCCCACTCCATTTTCTTCCTCTCCTCAAGAAAGTGCAGCAAGACAAGTGCAAACCTTTGGAAATGGTCATTTCTAGGATAGCACTTTAGGGAGATGAATAGCCTAATTTGGTATATAGACCTGTGCTGAAAATACTTAGACAAAAGAAAGGAGGAAGTTTGAAGTTCAGTGAAAATGAAGCAAAAGTGAGAAGGAGAAAGAAACAAAATTAACCTATATAATATAAACTAAATAACAGGATTTTATTTTGCTTTTAACTATTGGCTACAGTGGAGGAGAAACTTACTTTTAAATTTTTTTTAAAAAGCCAGATGTCAGTGTTTCATACCTGTAATTCTAGGAGATTGAGATCTAAGCTGAGATTGGGGGCTAAGACCTAAGGATTGTGGTTTGCAGACAGCGTGGTCAGGAAAGTCCATGAGTCTTTTGTTCCCAATTAACCACCAAAAGGCTAGAAGTGAGTTGTGGTTCAAGTAGGAGAGTGCCAGCCTTCAGCAGAACATCACAGGGACAACACTCAGGTCCTGAGTTAAAACCCCAGGACTAACACACTCACACATACAATTAAAAACATAGGATAATAGAAAAAGTGTATTCTTCAGCTAGAATCAATAATACATTGATAGGGGTTTTTTTTGTCTTCTATGCTTCACACATTTTTATGATAAAAACGGTATGACAAAAGAAACAATTAAGATAGGTAAATTTAAAGTCCTGTGGCTCCCCTCCTGATTTTCTCTTTCTCCTCAGAGACAGTAGCAATCATAATTTCTTTTTGTGTCCTCCTACTCTGTGTTTTCATGTTTCTCTCGTTCATTTATTCATTAGTTTATTTGTTCGTTCATTCCTATTGAGATAAGGTCTCTCTCCCCTCCCTTCTCCATTCTCCCTTCTCCCTTCTCCCTTCTCCCTTCTCCCTTCTCTCTTCTCTCTTCTCCCTTCTTTCTTCTCCCACTGCCCTCTTCTTTCTCCTCTGTTGCCTATGTTGCTCAGTCAAGGATAAAATTCACAGTTTTCCTACTCCATCTCCTGAGTAGCTGATGCTCCAAGTTCCAGCTGCCACAAAAAATTAAAGAATTAGGAAGATTTTTTTTATTTTTGTTAGTTGTATGGTGTACCATATGTTGTGAGATCTCCCAGCCCCTTACTCCCATATTCCGTGCTAGTGATTAAATCATTCAGGGTCTCACACATGCTAGGTGAAGCTCCGTGCTTTGCCACTAAATTAACGTCAACAGCCCACTGTATTTTTGTACTTGAGTAAACAATATGTTAGTTTCTATAGTTTTTTTAAAAAAATTATAGGCATAATAAACTGTGTATCTTATTTATTCTACCTTGTTTTTGAGATGTCACAGCTAATAACTGTAGATCTGTCTATTTGCTAGAAGGGCTGAACACTGCAGTGTGGTGTGAACACTCCATCCTCCTCATTTATACTGATCTTTTTTTTTTTGGGTCCGGTTGTGGGGCCTGAACTCTGGGCCTGGGCGCTGTCCCTCAGCTCTTCAGCTCAAGGCTAGCGCTCTACCACTTGAGCCACAGCGCCACTTCCGGCTTTTTTCTTTTTGCTTATGTGGTGCTGAGGAATCAAACCCAGGGCCTCAGGCATGCAAGGCAAGCGCTCTACCACTGAGCCACCTTCCCAGCCCCTGATCTTTTTTTTCTGCTCTTACAGCCATATTCAATTTTATATTCTGGTTTAGGTTCCTTGGTACATGTGACAGTCTCCAGATGATACCTAGGACCACTTGGGCTATAAGCTATCACACCACTGAACTTCATATATCTCCTTTAATTCTCAAATATAAACTAGAACATGATCTTTATTTCAGATCTGAGAAAAATTGAGTGTTTGAAATGCTTTACTAAAACAGTCACTACCTGAATCCAAGTCAAATTCCATCCATTTAAATCCAGAGCCCTATCACCCAGCAGTCCTTATAAGTCCTAAAATTTTAACTTTGATGCTCATTAGAACAGTTGCAACCAGCCAGTAATATGTACATTAGAATCAAAGCAGACAATGAGAAGGGCGGCAGGCAGTGTGAAAAAGAGCCAGAGACTAGCTGTATTCTCTTTGTTGTGGTCATCAAAGGGGTTCAGATTTGTGAATAAAAACACTCTGGCCAGGCACCAGTGGCTCACACCTGTAATCCTAGCTGCTTTGGAGGCTGAGATCTGAGGTTCACAGTTTGAAGCCATCCCAGGCAGAAAAGTCCCCATGTAACTCTTATCTCTAGTTAACCACTCAAAAACCAGAAATGTAGCTGTGGCTCAAGTGATAAAGTGCTAGCCTTGAGCACAAAGAAGCCCAGGGAGAGTACCCCCCCAAGTTCAAGTCCCAAAACACACAAAAAGAAAAAAAATAATACTCTGAAGTAATGAAGCTGTGTTTTCTATATGCACAAGACTGATAAAAGTCTACCATACTTTTGTATTTTATGTATATATATAATATTTATATATGACAACATAACATAGCCATTTTGATGATATTGTAGTGAACAGGAGTCTTTTACTTTGCAAAATGTGTAGAATACTTTCTCCAGGTACAGAAAACCATCTCAGAGTGGATTATTTTTTATAATGGCATTCTATTCATGCATGAACCATGTACTTTATTTTTACTCTTATTCTTCAACTTTTAGGTGGACAATCTGGTGTATTAATTGTAAAGATTCTAGAGCTACATGAGGAATGCACCATGCAAGTTGCCATGTGTGAGCAGTTAGTGGGCCCACCAGCCACCAGCCCTACCCACAGTGGGACCCCAAGGCGTGGAGCTTGCCTGAAGGTTCTCTTCACCCGGGAGATGGCAGGACACCTCCGGGGGCACCCTAAGGACATCATCCATATCTTCCCTCCCTGGTGAGTGCAAGGAACTGAGACCAGCAGTCACCAGCTATGAGGCTGTCTCATAAAAGAAAAGCATTTTTATCAGTAACATTTTTGTCACTTTATTATAGATAAATGCCAGGGAGGAAAGCCAGGATTTGATACGGGTTTTGTAAACAGCAGCACTGAATTGTCTCTGATGGCTGCACCTCTGACAGCAGAATTTTGATCATTTGGGGTGATTAAATAGGAAACAATTACAACAAGATTCTTGCCCAAGTAGTGTGTTGTTATAAGAACTAGCTGTTTTTGTTTTTATCTTCTTAGAAAAATAGTTTTCGTAAGATGTATTAAGTGACAATAGAGAACTATGTATTAAGTTAATATTTTCTTGCAAGTCACTTAAGGGGAAAGGATAAAAATGCATGAATTAAAACATAATAGGCTTTGAACTGCAGGAGCATAAATGGACACTACGGTTCAGAACTTTTTCAATGATACCATATTTACTTTCTTTTTTATGAGCTATTGGTATTAAGGAAAAAAAGAAACTCATTACTTTTGAGAGAAAATTGAAGCAATCTTGTTTTAAAACTTAGTTATTAGTTTTATTGATAATTTTATCTGGCATGGTTTTGTTTTGTTTTGTTTTGTTTTGTTACAAGAGTCTCACTCTGTAGCTGAGACTGGCCTGGAACTTGTTATATAATCCAGGCTATAACTTCTCTTTTTTTTGTTTTTGTTTTTGTTTTTGGTTGGTTATGGGGCTTGACTCAGGGCCTGGGTGCTGTCCCTGAGCCTCTTTGTGCTTAAGGCTAGTGCTCTACCAATTGAGCCACAGTGTCGCTTCCAATTTTTGAGTGGTTAATTAGAGATAAGAGTCTCAAAAAAGGGGGGAAAAAAGAGTCTCATGGAGGCTTTTCTGCCCCAGCTGGCTTCAAACTGTAATCTTCAAATCGCAGCTTCCTGCGTAGCTAGGATTACAGGTATGAGCCACTGGCGCACAGCTCCCAGGCTATAACTTTCAATCCTCCTACTTAAGCTTCACAAGTACAAGAATTATAGGATTATAGAACCACACTATGCCTTATTAATACAGTGCTAAAATTTTCATCTATAAAATTCTTAGATTCTCATATGTGGAATTAGCTTATAGATCTTTAAAGTTAAACTTCCCTTTCAGAAGTTTTTAGAGTGTCCATACAAACTGATCAGTACTTGGTGTCATCAAGTGGTACCTGTGTAAGAAACACAGATTCCCTATGGATGCTGGCTCTTGCTTTGCTGCCTGCTAAGTTATACCTTACTTCATTCCCTTTTTCTGAATGTTTTCTGTTTTTATTTCATGAGTATTTTTTGCTCTATAGTTGGAGTATAGCTTGAAAAATGAGAGTGATAAGAACTCCTGTATTTTCTCTAGATGTAATAGATGAAGTCTTCCTGTTTTTATATACCATGCCATAAAGTGAAAATTTTTCTCTCAAGGAAGACAAACTAGAATGCTTAAGCTAATCAAGACAGATGATACAAAATAACAAAAATATTCCTAGGAATTTTAGAAAGTCTATAGAAATGAAAATACCTTATATACATATAATTTCATACATTTTTCTATAATCATTTGACCTAACTCTTAAGTACTCGCCAGAAACAAAATATAGTTAATTACTATAAAAAACTCATGAAAGAAGTTTGTTCTTCAAACTATCAGTGATATTTCGGCAAATACTACTCAGCTCCAAATACTGTTAGAGGTGTAAATTGGTGACTTGTTTGGCAATGTGTCCAAACATGAGTATAATTACTCTTTTTTTTCTTTTTTTGGTTAGTCATGGGGCTTGAACTCTGGGGCTGGCACTGTCCTGCAGCCTTTTTTGCTCAAGGCTAGCGCTAACCACTTTGAGCCACAGCTCCACTCTTAGTTTTCTGGTGATTAATTGGTGATAAGAGTCTCAAAGACTTTCTTGCCTGGGCTGGCTTCAAACCGTGATCCTCAGATCGCAGGCTCCTGAGTAGCTAGGATTACAGGTGTGAGCTACCAGTGCCTGGCATAACTACTCTTTAATACAGAAATTTTACTTAAAAGCATTGTTGTAGACTGGGTATCTCTGTGAATCTTTGGTTGGTGGAAGCAGAAGGATTGTTAGTTTGAGACAAAGTTAGATCCTATATCTAAGTAAAAACAAAAAGGCTAGGGACATGGATCAAGTGGTGGAGCACTTGTCTAGCATGCTAAGTCCTTGGATTCAAAATATTTTACTTGAAACCCTTAAAACTTAGGCATAGCCTAAATAGCCATCAACATAATGGATTAAATAAGTTACTATACATATCTGCAATGAGTAGTAATTTAACTCAGTGATAGAGATACATATGTTCATCTGTAGAAAGATAGCCATATCTCAGAAATTAGTGTACCTGACAGTCAATATTCGCAGTCCTTTGTAAGGTAAAGGGAGGCAGTACCACTTCATTCTTGATCATTCATCATCATCTTACTAGTGGTAATAACCTATACATTAGAGATGCATACATTTCTTTCTTTTTTTTTTAATTTAATTTAATTTTATTTGTGAACATTCTGTATAGAGGAGTTACAATTACATGGGCAGGATAATGCGTACATTTCTTACCAAGCATTGCAGCCTCCTCCTTTGTTTACCCTTCACATCCCTTCCCAGCCTCCCCCCTCCCCCCCAATCCCAATCCTTCTCCTTCCCCCCCCCCTCCGCACTGACATTGTAAAGCTCATTTTGGACATGACAACTTGTACTTCTCATTGTTGCAAGAGGTCCACCTGTATCCTTAAACAACTGGTTTTTCCCCATCTCCTCCACAAGTTATACTGACATCAAATATGGTGAAAGCAGGGGTTATACTGTGGGGGAGGGACATACAAAGCAACAAAGAGATAATCTTATAAATGCGTTAGAAACACATGCATGAAAGAAAAAAACATTAAAATACACATCTAAGGGTTCATTTTCTTGACATCACATTATCTGACCTTTTCCGCTTGACTCATACATATACTAGATATTACAAATAAGGGAAACCATGGGACCTATGTTTCTTTGGGCCTGGCTTACTTCACTTAATATAATTTTTTCCAAGTTTTTCCATTTCCTAACAAATGGGGCAATGTCATTCTTTCTGATGGAGGCATAGAATTCCATTGTGTATATATACCACATTTTCTTGATCCATTCATCTACTGAGGGGCATCTGGGTTGGTTCCATATCTTAGCTATGGTAAATAATGCTGCAGTAAACATAGTTGTGCTGGTAGCTTTAGTGTGGTCTTGTTTGTAAACATTTGGGTAAATGCCCAAAAGTGGGATTGCTGGGTCATAGGGGAGTTCTATGTGAAGTCTTTTGAGGAACCTCCATACTGCTTTCCAAAGTGGTTGACATTTCTTTCTTAATCTGTTCAGGCTGCTATAACAAAATACCATATATGGTACCTTATCTACTTTTATTTTTCCCAATTCTAGAGACTGAGATGCTGGCAGGATTGGTTTCCTGTAGCGTTTAGAGAAATGTCTTATTGATGCATATTCTTTCATGGTCTTTCCTGGTGTGTGTACCCCATATTTATTAGGCCATAAATTCTCCTCTTAATGATGTCAGATTAGATTGGGACTCACCCTAAATACCTCATTTTAACTTAAGCCTTTAAAGGCCTTAGGGTTAAGGCTTCCAATATATGAGTTTGAGGGACTCAGCTCTGCTCTTATGGATTTCTTAATTGTGAACACTTTGTACTGTGCTGTTCAAATGAGGTAAGTGAGCTGGTATTTATGTGGTCCAGAAACGCTTCCTTGACCACCTGGTTTTAAACAGCTTCCTGAATTTTATTGTATTGTTATATAGGTAGTTAGCTTTTTTGCTATGAAGTACTTTATTGACTTAAAGAAACTAATAATTTTTTTTTTTTTGGGTCCGGTCGTGGGGCCTGAACTCTGGGCCTGGGCGCTATCCCTCAGCTCTTCAGCTCAAGGCTAGCGCTCTACCACCTGAGCCACAGCGCCACTTCCGGCTTTTTTTCTTTTTGCTTATGTGGTGCTGAGGAATCGAACCCAGGGCCTCAGGCATGTAAGGCAAGCGCTCTACCACTGAGCCACCTTCCCAGCCCCAGAAACTAATAATTTTATATACTTTAGAAAGAATGAAAAGTTAAAACTGAATATATGAATAATATTCTGATAGAGATATATTAATAGCTTGAATGTTTCCATTTTTCAACTAACACTATTTTTATCCAAATGATAAGAGAAATGAATATGTATGCCACTTCAAAATACCTTATACTAGCTGGGCACTGGTAACTCATGCCTGTAATCCTAGCTACTTAGGAGGCTGAGCTCTGAGGATCATGGTTCAAAGTCAGCCGGCAAGAAAGTCCGTGAGACTCTTATCTCTAATAAACCACCAGAAACCCAGAAGGGGCACTGTGGCTCAAGTGGTAGAGCATTAGCCTTGAGCTGAAGAGCTGAGGGACAGTTCCTAGGCCCAGATTTCAAGCCCTGTGACTGACAAAAAAACAAAACAAACAAAAAAGCACCTTATACTTAATGAACTAAAGCCAGTTTTTTTTTATCTAATTTTTTTTTTTTTTGTCGGTTATTCGGCTTGAATTCAGGGCCTAGGTGCTGTCTGTGAGTTCTTTCACTCAAGTGAAACTTTCACTCAAGTTCTTTCACTCAAGTTCTTTCACAAAGTGGTAGCACCAGCTATACCACTTTGAGTCACAGTGCCACTTCTGGTTTTCTGGTAGTTAATTGGAGATAGGCCTCACAGCCTTTACTGCCTGGTCTAGCTTTAAACTGGGATCCTTACATCTCAGCCTCTTGAGTAGCTAGGATACAGGTATAAGCCACTGGCACCCAGTTTCTTTTTTCTTTTTCTTTTTTTTTTTTGGTCAGTCGTGGGTCTTGAACTCTGGGCCTGGGCGCTGTTCCTGAGCTCTTCAGCTCAAGGCTAGTGCTCTACCACTTGGGCCACAGTGCCACTTCCAGTTTTCTGGTAGTTAATTGGAGATAAGAGTCTCAAGGACTTTCTTGCCTAGGCTGGCTTTGAACCATGATCCTCAGATCTCAGCCTCTTGAGTAGCTAGGATTACAGGCATGAGCCACTGGCCCCTAGTTAAAATATTTCTTGAAATGACTAGTCTTTTTCTTGTAAACTATTGTTTTTTGGCTAAAACTTTTTTATTTTTGACATAAGAATAAATTAGATGTTTGTATTTTTAATAATAAACATGAGTTTAGGTACAATGACTGGCTACCTCAAGAAGCTGAGAGAGCATGCTGTAGGTACTACCTAGTTCTCATTGAATTCCTATTGGATGTAATGTTACCTTGCCTCTACCAGTCTGAAAATGAACATGGATGTAAAATGCCTTGCCTTGAATTAGTTGCATTATAAAACAATATGCAGTTCTAGATGTTAGTTTAGGATCCAGGGCAGCTCCAGTCACCAAGCTGGGTACAAAGAAATCCAGTCAATCTTTATCATCACTTCTGGGCCTAGGATAACCAGGCCTGCCCCACTGGCCTTTCCTGAGGCCCTGTGTTAGACAGATTCCAGTCTCTACTCCACCCAGTGCTGGCCCATCAGTTCAACTATCAGTTTTGGCTCTAGGCCATGTTGGCCCCTGAGGTCTAGGTAAACTCAGTATGCTGCCCCAGGGATGACCCCGTGAGGTCTAGATAGACTCCTTATGCTGCCCCAGGGATGACCCCCTGAAGTCTAGGTAGACTCTATATGTTGTCCCAGGGCTGACTCCCACTGGAGCCTTATAC
Source organism: Dipodomys merriami (assembly GCF_024711535.1). Lineage (NCBI taxonomy): Eukaryota > Metazoa > Chordata > Mammalia > Rodentia > Heteromyidae > Dipodomys > Dipodomys merriami. The sequence goes on from NW_027205603.1 coordinate 22,730,778, forward strand.
CCACCCAGCATGAATTTATCAGGCCACCTGTATAACCATGTAAGTGGGCCCCATACCCTGTAGACCAGAGATTCTTTATTGGACTGGTCTTTTTCACACAGGATTGTCTTTGGAAATGGAAGACGAAATGCTTGCTTTATTTCTCCAGTAAGAAAGAAGATATCCAGGTGCTGGTAGCTCATGCCTGTAATTGTAGCTACTCTGGAAGCTAAGATCTGAGGATCACAGTTCAAAGCCCAGGCAAGAAAGTCTGAGAGAATATTTTCTCCAGTTAACCACAAAAAGCTGAAAGTGGAGCTGTGGCTTAAGTGGTAGAACACTAGCCTTGAGCAAAAGAGCTCAGATACATGAAAAATGAAAACAAACCCAGCGTGTTCCAAGCACCCCACAGGACCTCCTCAACTAGTGTTGAGGCCTCTTGGAGTCACTGTTCCTCAGCGTGTGCTGCTTTGTCATGTATGCCTCCTGATAAAGGGCACACACCACCCTCAAAGTTTGCAACCTCCTGGTCCCTCAGCATCTGTCTGTTCCTTTAAATTGCCAATACAGTCTTTTCATCTTTGAGTTTCTATAAGCTTGTGTAGATCTGCTGGTCTGTGGGTTTATGTATGCCTGTGCATGGTTGGCCTAGGTATGTGGGCATGTGTGCTGAGGAGTGCCACTTCAAACCTTACTGTCCTGTCCTGGGCCCATTCTGCCTGGCTACTTTATACTCCTTACCCCAAACAGAGGCCTCCATAAACTAGTCAAGAGGTAGCCTCAGTCCCTTTTCTCTTGGTATTTACCTGAGGCTTTTCCTGCTATAAGAGGAATGCACAGGTGTAGAGACCAAGGGTTTACCCGCTTCCAGCTGAGGCCATCAGCTCATCCTCAGCCTTTCCCCTTCCTAGTTCCTTATGAGGATCTTGTCTATATGCTGTCTATGCTGTCTATGCTGACTGTCCTGGCCCACAGGCTCTATATAGCCTGATTCTCCTTACCCCCAGCCTGGACAACTTCCAGACCTGTGTAGACTCCTTCTCTGCTGTATATCTACAGCTGTCCTAGAAGTTTAGAGCTTATTTTACTGATGAAAGTGAATAATAAGTGCCATACCATTATTTAACAGAAAGAGAAAGAGAGAGAGACAGAGAGAGGGAGGGGAGGAAGGGAGGAAGGAAGAAAGGGAGGGAGGGAGGGAGGGAGGGAAGGAGAGAGAGGGAGGGAGAGAAGGAGAGAGGAAGGGGTAAGTATTTAACAGTTTATCAAAGAACAAATAGGGCTCCCTCATTATACCTATTCATTCTTTCATTCATTCATTCATTCAGATGTACTTATTGGTGTCTCCAGTAATTTGCCAGATAATTTGTTTCCCCCTCAGAGTACAACCCTGATATTAGGGAAGAAAGTGAAGCCTGACTTTCCCCATTATCCCATTATCATGAATCTCTACTTCTATAGAAAAGTCACATAAATGACCACGTGGAGCCAAGTGTGGTGGAGCACACCCACAATCTCTGCAACTTCGGAGATAGAAGTAAAATAATTGCCTTGTAAGGCTGGCCCTGGCAAAAATTTGTCACCCTATTTTTTAACCTAAAATGAAAGGACTGTGGCAGAGCTTAAGTCATAGAACACTTTTCTTCTAAACATGAGGCCCTGAGTTTAATCCCCAGTATCACAGAGAGTTAAAAAATGAAAAATAAGTGACTTTACATCATGGACTATTCATATAGTAGAATATTAAGTGACTTATTTTTGTAATAGTAGGGATTGAACTCAAAGCCTCACCATTACTTAGATAAACACTCTTACCAGTTGAGCCTGTCCTCAGTTCTTTTGTATTTAAAAAAAAATAAATGTGCTTTTCAGATAGGATCTCTTAACTTTCCTCCAGCCTTGAACTTGCAATCCACCTACCTCTTGAACTTGCAGCTTGCCTTACTTGCAATCTACCTAGCTCCTGAGGCAGGTGGATTGCATACCCAGCTTGCTTTTTAAGACAAAAAATGTCGCTAACTTTTTGCCTGAGTTGGCCTCAAACCATCTTCTTGTCTCTTCCTTTCAAGAAGCTGACATTGTAGCTATGCACCACCATACCCAGTGTCTTTATTTGGGGCCTTTAAGGTTATTTCCCTATTGGGGCTGCTTTAAACAGTTCTTGAATAAAATATCCTGATTCACCCTTTTTATCATATTCTTAGGATATTTTTAGAAGTAAAAATTCAAAGAATATGAGTGGAATTTCAAACTTAATTGTCACAGAAACCTACAGAGTTTGTATCTGTTTCTACGTCTGCCAGTTTCACTGTAGTACCACACTCAATGTTTTTTGTGGATGTGTACATTATGATATAATTGCTTTAATCCTTCCCATGTAGTACATATAAAAGACATTAGTACATGTGTAGTTTTGTGCATACTTCAGATGATTTTTCAAAGTGAGATTTTTAGGGACTGTTTCAGTAGGCTGAAGGGTATACATCTTGTTGCTGTTGCTGCGACTTCTGACCGTTAGAAAGTTAGTAAGTTGTCCATAAACATAGCAGAGTACCTATTGGTCAGATTGAATCTTTTTTCTGTATTTTACAAATGATTTTTCATAATATTTACTCATCTATTTATTGGGATCTTAAGGTCTCTTACTAATTCAGATATCTGTTTTATGTAATAAAAATGTTGTTTGCAGTTATATTACTTAAATTAATATTTTCTTATTCCCTTCTCAATAGTCACAACTATCTTGTTCATTTCCTATTGCTTTGTCTAAAATATCCAGATCATTTTTTTCACTAATCTATTCTCATTGCTTGGCATGTAGTGGACAATGAGTAATATAGAATATTCAGTCCTGAAGACCTTGTCAGCCCTGGTATGCTCACTTTTTGAAGGATAAGACTGTTGCTATACACATTAATTTAAAAAATATTTATTGACTATTTACTGAGTTTATAATTTCTTGTACTAGAAAATGGGAATGCAATATGCAAATACATTGTCTTTGCTTTTAGGGAGTTTATAAATGTGATGAAAAAGAAAGGTAATATGAACTTTATATAAAAAGCAAAAAGTCTTCTGGTTAGCATAGTAATAGGATCTGTATAGATGTAACAACACTGAGGCAGTAAGCATAACTCTGTAGGGGTAAGTGGTTATGTCTTTGAGTTGGGGGTGCGTATAAGTGCCTGTGCACATGTGCTCTGTCACATGTCCCAATGTCAGGTATAGCCTTTTGAATTTGGTGATGCTATAATTGAGCTATAAGGGCTAAATTAGAAAGATCCAGGGCAGGAAATATGAGATGACTAAAGACCAAAAAGTCAGAATGATACAAGTATAAGTCATACTTAGAGGTATATAGAGTGCTCTGTTGTGGACAAGGTAAAACTTTCAAGGTATGAGTGTTAAAGAGTACCCTCAAGTGCGGGTATTCATGAGAAGATGGATGTAATCTGATTCATGACTGGGTAAAGGAGGACAGAGTGAAGTCATCTAAGAGGCTTAGTTATGAAGTTGTCTTATAGCCTATCTTTCCTTCACAAACTATACTAGCAATGAATGTTTGTTGGGTCTTCGTCCGTCCCACAAAAGACGGACGGGGTCCGAGGAAAGGTAAGTGTGGCGCTCGCCCGTTCCCTAGCCTCCCTCAGCCCAGGAGACAATCAGACACAGCGGGGAGCCAAATCCAGCAGGCAGAAAAACTCGTTTACTAACAGAGAGCAGCCCCTTTTTTAAAGACAAAGAGGGTGGGTGGTATGGTAAGGGAGGAAGAGGAACCAATCACTGTCAAGGTCACACCCTATCATTCACCTGAGCCTTCACGGGCTGGTTAGGTACTGATCAGAAGATCAATTGGGGTCTGCCCACTCTACTCTCTCCCAGAGCCATCTTGGCTGGCCATGTGCTCTTCAGTAAATTAGGCTCTGCCCACTCAACCCCCTCCCAGCGCCATCTTTGCTGCCCATGTGCTCCACAAATGTTATTGTATCAAACTGCAGAATCCATTCCAAATTCACTGTTTACCATCTTAGTCCAAACCATCACCTGTTTTTTGCTCAAACAAATAAGTAAATGATGATGCCTTGTACTAAAATGCAGAGACTTTGGGACAGATTTGTGAGTACATTGAATGATACCTTTTTGGTACTAGCAAGAGCTAGAGCCCTGAGATCACACAAGAGGCTATGATACTAAAAGAGAAAATTCTTACCAGTTGGTTTGTGTTTTCGATATAATCCATGTAACCCATGTGATGGATAGGCACTAAAGTACTGAGGTCATAGTCTTGTTACAGTTGACTTGGTTCCTAAATTATATATTCTGTCTGGGAGTCTTTGAAATTAAGAAAATGCAAACTAGGAAGAAAACTTTTTCCCACCAAGATACTAGAGTGTCTTGAGGGGAAATGAGTAGGAAAGAAAACTAATGAAGTACAAAGAAAAAAGAATGAGAATAACCTGTAGAATCTGAAAAACTGGAGGGAGGAGAGAAGGAAAATAGTCATTTGTGCTTACATGAGGAAGTGAAGCAAATGATACTTTTCCATGCAGGGTTCCTATGACTATTCAGGTTTTTCATTTGCAGTGTGTATTATCATTTCTAATAGAAGAAAGCAGAAACAATGGGAAAAATAGAAACAAGACATTAGTAACAAATGACCATGTTCTTCCTAATATTAAGCACAGTAGATATAGGTCATTCTCTGGAATTATTTTATTTATTTGTTTGTCCTGGTGCTTTGAGCTCTTGGTTGGCTTTCTTGTTCACAGCTGGTGCTCTATCACTTGGCCTGCCTCTAGTCCTTTTTTTTTTTTTTTTTTTTTGGTAGCTGTACTGGGAGTTGAACTCAGAGCCATTGTGCTTTCAGGAAAGCAGTAAAGCACTATAATACTTTATCACCCACAGCTAAGACAGTGAGTAAAGAGAATAATCAAGAGAGTGATGTAACTATCTCTCCACTTAAAAACTGCTAATTCAGTAATCCCTAAGCAGTGAAAGAATTCAATTTTGAGAATTAGTACAAAAGTGTAATTAAATGGCTAGTTTCCAGCAAAAAATCACACAGTATATCCAGAAACAATAAGGCATGAAAAAAAAAAACTATACCTCCCTCCTCTGCCATCTGTCACATGAAGGTTACACCGAAATACATGCCAGCTAAAAGAACCTTTTCTTTGGCATCACAACCTCTTGTGTTTATTTTGGACTAGCTATTGCTATTACCAAAAAGGTACTATTGAATGTGCCCTGCAAATCTATTCCAAGTGTCTCCACTTTAGTACATGGCATCATTCATTACTTGCTCAGGCCCAAGACAGGAAAAATATAATTTGATATAACACTTATGGGAAGACAAGACATTGAAATTACAAGAGATATGAAATCAACTGCCCTATATATTTTCAGTGAGTTAAAGGAAACCATAAAGAAAATATATATGAATAAAATTAAAAGTAGCTTTTGAACCCAAAGAGAAATTCTAGAATTGAAAAATAAATTAACTAAAACATTTTTTTAAATTTTATTTTATTTTATTTGAGAACATACTGTACAGAGGGGTTACAATTACATGGGCAGGATAATGCATACATTTCTTACCAAGCATTGCAGCGTCCTCCTTTGTTTACCCTTCACCTCCCTTCCCAGCCTCCCTCCTCCCCCCCACCCAATCATACCCCCCTCCCCCCCCACACCGACATTGTAAAGCTGGTTTTGACATAACATTTTTAAATTACTGGGAAATAGACATAGTTGTGCTTCTTTGTAATCACGGCATTAAGGAGACTAAAGCAGATGATTCAGTGAGACACTCTAAATAAATAAGTGAACAAAGAAGAAAAGAAGAAAACCCTAATAAAAAACAGCCTTTAGTAGAGAAGTTCTAGAGCAGGTGTATGCAAAACTAGTGAACTTGAATTTTTTTAAAAAAAATTAAAAATTGGAATCATCTAGTTTGTGAAGAAGAAAGAAAAATGCCACCAAAAAAATTACCATGGTAGTGGTACCAGGAAGAGAGACAGGAAACACTAGGAAAATGCTTTAAAAAAATAATGGCTAACAACTTCTCAAATTCAGTAAACAACAATAACAAAAAAAGACTTTATAGATTCAAGATACCCAAGGAACCCTAAGCAAAGTGAATAAGGAAAGTCCCTAAACTCAAAAACAGAGTATTAAAAGCAGCAAGAAAGAGATGCCTTGTCATGTACCAGGAATCTCTAGTAATATATCTAGATTTCTTATCAGAAACCAAGATGGCCAAAGGCAGTAAGATAAAGTCTTTTTTTTTTTTTTTTGTCGTCACTTCTGGAGTTTGAATTCTGAGCCTAGGCACTGTCCCTGAGCTCCTTTTGCTCACCACTAGCACTCTACCACTTGAGCCACAGAGCTACTTTTTCTGTGATTAATTGGAGATAAGAGTCTCATGGACTTTCTTGCCTAGGCTTTGAACTGTGATTATCAGATCTCAGCCTCTTAAATAGCTAGGGTTACAGGCATGGCCACTGGTGCCCAGCTACTCCTTTTACTTTTTTAAAATAAGAATTTGTGGCAGTTTTCATACCTGCATATAACATCATCTGATTATATCACCTCTGTTTCCCTTCCCTTACTCTCCTCTTCATTCTCTTCCAATCACCCTCTCCTAATAGTCTCCTTTTTTCTTTCACCCCATTCCTAGGTTTTTTGTTAGAGAAAATACAATATGGATTTGAATTTGGCTAATTTTTGTTAACATGGATCTCCATTTACATCCAGGTTTCTGCAAATAACGTATTTTTTTTAATCTGGCTGAATAACACTATCGTGTCTGTGTTTGTATGTCTGTGTGCGTATAAAAATGATAAACATTGATAGTCATTAGAATAGTGCAAATCAAACCTTTTAGTGGAAGCTGGGCACCAGTGGCTCATGTCTGTAATTCTAGCTACTCAGGAAGCTGAGATCTGAGAATCATGATTCAAGCCAGCCCAAGCAGGAAAGCCCATGATACTCTTATCTCTAATTAACCACCAAAAAAAAAAACAAAAACAAAAAAAAACAAAAAAAAAACCCCTAAGTGGAGCTATAGCTCAAGTTGTAGAGCACTGGCCTTGAACAAAAAAGTTCAGAGATAGCACCAAACCCTGAGCAGATCCAAACCCAGGATCTGCACCAAAACAAAACAAAGCAAAACAAAAAAGCACAAAAACCCACAATGGAGTATAAATTCATATATATTAGAATAGCTTTGTGTGGTATGAAAAGTACTGTTATAAAGGAAAGGAAGGAAATCTTTGCTGGTGGGAATTCAAAAAGGTACAGTCACTATAAAAAACAATTTAGTTCATTCAGTAGTTAAGCATAGAATTACTGTATAATCTTAAAATTCCACTCCTAGGTATGTATCTAAAACTACTGAGAGATTTAAGTAAATAGGTGTGTACCAGTGTTTATTGCATTATTTATAATAGCCATCAGATGAGTGGATAAATAAAATGTGGCATATATAAATTATTTAGTCTTAGAAATGAAATTATGATATATACAATAACACAAATGAACCTTGAAAACATGCTAAGTGAACTAGGAGTTGCAAAAAACCAGGCACTGGTGGCTCCTGCCTGTAATTCCAGCTGTTCAGGAGGTTGAGATTATGAGGATCTCAGCACAAGGCCAGCCCAATGCAGAAAGTTTTCAAGACCCCCATCTCAGTCATTAGCTGGGCATGGTGATACATGCCCATCATCTCAGCCATGGTGAAACATGTAAATCAGGCCCAAAAGAGAGATCTTATTTCAAAAATAACCAAAGCAAAAATATATGGCTTACACAATAGATTGCCTTCCAGGCACATGGAAAACCCTGAGTTCAAACCCCCCACCAAACAAAGAAGAGTTGCAAAAGGACTTAATACTTAATTTCACTTATATGAGTTACCTAGAATAGTAAATTCATATTGGCAGCAGAATAAGTGTTACTGTGGTGCAAGGAGAATTGAGAATCAATGTTTAATGGGTGCAGTCTTTCTGTTTGTGATGATGAAACAGTTCTAGAAATGATCATTGTGGTAGTCTGGTTTCCAACAAAACTTAAGGTGAGGTAATTTGTCAAGTAAAACTCAAGTTCCAACAGTGCAAGAGCTTGGTGCCAGCTGTTGTTCAGCCATGATCATGCTCCCATGTCTAGTTGGCATGACGATAAAAGCATCTATCCCAGTGAGAGAGAGAACCGCATGGAAGAGGAGAAATCAGAGTCTGGGGTGGGGCCAATCATGTTCTTTATAGCAATTTGCTCCACAGAGAGCTAATTCTGTGCACAAGACCAGAACTCATCAGTTAGGAAGGTGGTGCCCTGAACTGACTTACTCCCTACTAGGCATAGTTCTTACAGATTCCACAAACACATGAACACATAGTTTTGGTGGGGCAGGGACACTTCTACACCATATCCAAAGCATAGCAGCAGTGATGTTACACAATATGATGTGTATACTTAATGTCTCTAAATTATCAACTTAAAATGGTTTAAATGGTAAAATTTCTGTGAGGTGTGTTTAATGTGTATAAAAACAGTAAAAACTACTCTTGGCTACTTGTTTAGTAGGTTGTTACATTTCATAAATTAGTTATCTAAGCAGAATTTGTAATTATGCAGATTTGGAAGCGTATCTGTAGAAACAAGCAATTTAAACAGTATGAAAAAAATAGTTCTCATATTAAGAATAGATATTCTATTAAGGCCACATTCCCTGTTAAGGCCCAAATCTATAAATTTACAAGCCTGCACAACTCCAGTGATACCCCAGCAAACTAATCAGTAGGGTTACAAATAGTAAGAGTTAAAATTACTTTTACATAAATGTTTACTATATGTTAAGTATGAGACCAGGTTCCTGACTTTCCTTTAACTTCACAATAGCACTTTGGGTTTTTATATTTTTTTCCCCATTTTCTATTCCAATAAACCTAAGCATCTGTGCTTTTCTCAGCCTCTACAATGAAAAGTAACAAACAATATGCATTCAGGGCTTGTTGGGTTTAACAAAAAACAGTAGCTGGCTATAAACATTCACCGACAAGTGCTGCTATGGGATTGACCTAAAACCAACCTTCCACTGTTCAAAAAGAAATGTATTCAATACCTGACTTATGTATCTCCTCTGTGCATCACCTTTACAATAAAATTTAAAAAAAAAATTAAAAACCTCACACCTTCACTGTCTAAGGAGAGGCAGGATCATGGGCTGTCAACCAGTTCAGGCCAATTGTGGCCAAAAGCCAAAATGGAGAGTTGATTGCTGACATAGTAGACACTACTGTGACCTTTTATAATGTGGCTGCCCTCAGGGGATTGTTGGGGACTGCCTTCTAACCAAATGTTGATTGGGTTGGGGGGCTAGTGCCTAGTAAAATGTAAATTTCTTAGGCTAGAGGAATCAGGATGGGAGAACTGAGCAGTGCAGTTTAGGGCCCAGAACCATATTTAAGGTTATTGCTCTAAACCTTACACTCTGCCTTTGTAACATGAAAGATACTATCTGTTATGCCTTTTCACAAAGTGATCAAGAATAGATGATAGTGAATCAACAGACCTTTGTGAACTGATAGTTTCTACATAGTTTTCTTTGACACAATATTAAAGCATAATAACTTTTAAGAGCTCCGAAAAAAGAAATTGTCACTTAAAAGTCACAGTTCCAGAGAATTATAACATGATACCAGAGTGCAATATATTAACATAAGAGGATACTGTACTTATTCTATCCAGAGCAAGTTTTGGGGGTTTTTGTTGTTTTTTTTTTTACTTTAGAGAAGCCATATACCCCTGGTCTCAAAGTAAATAATTCTAATACAACAATACAGGAGGCAGTTTTCATCCAGCTTTGGAGCCTAGTAAATAACTTTATGGTTAAAATAATAAACTGTGGTTAACTATTAAACATTATTGAATGAATGGAATGCTTCTTTCTATTGCAGCCTTCTGATTGGCTCTTTTGTATTCTTTATCACAAAAGTAAAGATTGGGAAAGCAAATAAAAGAGTTGAACTGTTTGTTTTTTGCTTTCTGGCCATAGTGTTCTAGGGTGGGGTGTTAATAAGACTTGGCACCAGCCAGGGCCTGTAAGCACCTGGACAGCAAGGGTGTGTTGATTGCAATACTGCTTCACAGTGCTTCCCTCTGAGAGGACATGCCACAGAGCACACTGGCTTGTCATCCAGCTAAGTAATATATGTGAGCAATGAGTATGATTTATTATTTAATACAGATTTATTTTTATTTAAGTAGCTAGGATTATGGGGAAGAACCCCCCTATCCTCCCAATAATCACCCCAATCCCTACTATACTTGGCAGTTCTGTCTTCATTGTTCACCTCTTCCCTTTGAAGTGTTTTTTGTTTTTGTTTTTGTTTTACTTATTTTCCCCAAAAAACATGTATTCACTTACATCCTTTTCTGGGCCCAGGACACCCTTTAACTGACATAGCTGCCCTCTTCATAACTCATGTCTGTTTCTCATTGCTTCTCTAGATGTCATCATCTCCTGCTGGTATCTTTGCTTTGTCTTCTCATGAACAGGAGCACAAAAAGTTTATAGAGTAGGTGGTATATACAAAGCCTATAGGTGCTGAGACACAGATCTTCCCCTTAGCCTACTGCCTATAGTAAGTACCAGAACAAGCAACTACAAACACAAAAGTGTTGTGAGAGACATCTCAGTAGGGTAGCAAAGGGGCACTATGCAGAGTTCCCTCAGAGGTACTTCCTGAGAATAAAGAGAAGTTAGTAAGATAGTTGTAGGCCCAGCCTTTTGATTCTTCCAACTCCCTGTCCTCATGGTGGTAGCTTTCCCATCTGCTGACACTTGTAGTTAGTTAACCCCAAAGTAGTTAGTCTGGAGGAATTGATGGCCCATTTAGGACATATTAAGTAAGACAGGTATCTCTGTAGAAAGAAAGAAACTGAACTCCCAGAAGGAATTGAACAATTTTATTGTTTTATCTCTAAGGTGATGTTCCTTTCTTTCTTTCCTTCTTTCTTTTCTTTCTTTCTTTCTTTCTTCCTTCCTTCCTTTCTTTCTTTCTTTTTTTTTTTTTTTTTTTTGTCGATTATGAGGCTTGAACTCTGGGCCTGGGTGCTGTCCCTCAGGTCTTCAGCTCAAGGCAAGCACTCTACCACTTGAGCCACAGCACTACTTCTAGTTTTTTCTGGTGGTTTATTGGAAATTAGAGTCTCCTGCCCAGCCTGGCTTTGAACCACAATCCTCAGTAGCTAGGATTATAGGAGTGAGCCACCAGCACCCAGCTGATAATTCCCTTCTTTAGGGAGATAGTCTGTTTAGATATTATTGTCACAGAGGTCAGTGGCCCAACAGTCACTGCTGTAAGGCCTTTGGAGGTATAACTATATTTGTGTTCTAAAAAATTTTATCTCTGCCAGGCATTGGTGGCTCTCACCTGTAATCCCAGCTACTCAGAAGGCTAAGATCAGAGGGTTGCAGTTCAAAGCCAGTTCAGGCAGGAAAGTCCATGAGATGCTTATCTCTAATTAACCACCTGAAAACTGGAAGTGAAGCTGTGGTAGAGTACTAGCCTTGAACAAAAAAGTTTAGGGATAATACCCAGGTCCTAAATTCAAACCCCACCACCAAAAAATCAAATATTATTTCCTCTGTTATATATGTCATTTGATTATAGCTGCTTCAATCAAGTGGCTCATTTTTAGAAATATATGTGAGTCTATGGGTAGGGATGGAGTTGTCATTTTATCTAAAAAAAAGCTCTCCACTGGGACATAATAAATTATAAAGGACTCTAGACATTTATATACAGTTAGACTAAAGGAGTATACTCATAGGAAAGGAACACAAAGGAATAATGCATATGTGCATCTGATTATATAAAATATTTATCTAAATGAAGTCCAGGAAATAGAAACAAGAGGTTTCTCTCTTTGTTGTTTTTGTTTTCTTTCTGTGTTGCTTGTTCATTTATCTGACTTTGGGTGGGTGTGGGAGGCACAGAAATGGAGGGACAAAAACAATTTTTTAAAAAAGAAAGCTGTCCAATTTTGACGTTTAAATTTTAACTTTGAAAATACTAGAGCCTCATGTTTAAAAAATTGTGTTTATTTGTCAAGGTAGAAACTGTTTCCAGAATAGTTGAATCAATTTTCAAGAGTGAATTAGAGAAATGAGATATACAAATGTGTTCCACAAAGGAAGATGGACAGTGCCTGGTAAATAATGTGACACAAAAAGTTAGAAGGGTTGTACTGTTTCTTTTCCAAGACAGGTTGCACTGGATAGAAATAGTAGCAGCAAGGCTTTCTTTTGACTGTATTACTCTGAGGACAGGTGGGTCATTCCCTCCTTAGCACTTACTGTGGAGAGGCCAACTACTTAATTCTTTGGTGTTTGACTGTAAAGCCAGCTCCCCATAGCATGAGCTCAGTTTCTCTTATTGGGTGAACCTCACAGTTCTTCATGTGGCATCCCTTTGGAGGCAGCCATAATCAGTACTGCTCTTCCCCAGAGCATAACATGATGGAAGGAGACAGTAAACTGAACCTTTGTCCTCCTCAGGCTATGATTCCTGCTGTTGAAGGCTCACTTGCTGCAGACGTTGTAGTAAGGAGTGTTGTTCCATAGTTGTAGACATACAAAGCAAGAGTAAAACTAAGTAGCACAAATCTGTTGTCAAAAATGATTGAAAAGGGACATTATTGGGACAACTAGGAAAATCTGACTATGGACTGCATATAAACCATTACAATTTTGTATCAATGTTTGTGAATTCATTATGCTGTGACATGATTAGAGGAGAGCATGGAAAGAGGGGCAGTAGTTCAAAACAGGCATTCTCTGAACATGACTTAGTATTCCTTAAGAGCATGCACATGCAGAGATTTACAGCAGCCCAATATTGAGCCTTTTGCTTTGAAAGTAACTTCATAGAAAGGTCTTCAGTCACAGCAATCTGCAGATAAGTAGAAAGAAGCCAGGCCAAAGAAGGCTAAGACAATGCCGGGGGACGCCTCAAAGCCCTTGTTCCTTAAACCAAGGACAAAGCCTGTGTAACTATTCTCTGGGTGTAAAGCCCTAACCTCAGTAACCAGTATTTAGCCCACAGTAAGTAACCTTTCTAACCACTACCAGACATACTAGATTCCATCCACCCCTAATTGTATTCTTCTCAGACTATAAAACCTGTGTCTTACAGTGTTATGAAGCTTCTCACCAAGGCTCTTTTCTCTAGTGGGGTTAGTTTTGAAAATCTGCCAACTCTCTTATCTCCAAGAAACAGTAGATCGATTCTGGAGCATTTTTGCCCTAATGAATTTACTTCCTGCACTCTGATGATTATAAACCAGTAGTTAAAGTAGAAGACCAGATTAAAAGGGAAAAACATACCAAATTATAAGCGACATAAACACCAATTATAAGGGACTAAGTACCTCATTCTTATAAACTACCCCTCCAAATTGGATCTTTGATTACGGATGGTTAATCTTAATTGTAAACTTCATTGGATTGAGAAAACCTGAGGGTTGGGGTGTGCCATGGTGTTACCAGAGAGAATTGGATCACAAGGACTCTGACCTAATGAATGGGTTAATATTGTTACTAGGTGGTGAAAGGCAGGAGGTTGGGCCTGGTTGGAGGAAATAGACCTCTGCGTATACATCCTTCGAACTGTATCTTGCCCTGACCTCTTCCTGTATCACCTTTAGTCTTATTTGAACTTTATGATTTGAACTGCTGTGTTTCTCCATATACTTCTCATCACGATGTACTGACCCTTCTGAAACTAAGCAAAGTAAATCTTGCCTCCTTCAAGTTGTTTATGTCAGGCATGCTTGTCACAGCCACAGGAAAAGTATCTAATTTTGTTTCCTTTTCCATTTTTACTGCTGCCTTTTTACCTCCTTTCTGAAATAAAGTGGCCTCTATATGGTTATCTACCCACTTCTTGGACTTTATTTCTCCAAGCCGTTTGGTCTTCTGATGTAGCCACATCTCTGATATAAATTAATCATGTTGCTTACTTACTCTTTAAATTTTAGATGGTTCTTTGTAGTGTGCTATGTAAGAGCTGCTTCTGAGTGTATGTTAAGATTTCCTTTATATAGCTTGTTATTAAAGTGTATTTCCTATTTTACTACTCATTCATTGGATTTGTTAATGACCCAACTCAATATTCTTGCTATTTCCCCTTTGCTATTTCCATTCTACCTAGAATGTCTTGACTCTTCATTTGAAGCATTTCAAATTCCACCTCCTATGAAGTCTCATCTGATTCTTTCCAGCTGGATGAGCCCTCTCTCCAGTGTTTGATCTCGTGTAATTTTATTTTGCTTTAACTAGTATTTCTCATGTAGCACTTGTCATATTCTTATGTTATATCATATTATATGTAGGTTGGCCCTTTATTACTGCTTTGTCTACAAAGCTTCAGAATAGAACCTCTGGATACAGTATGGTGCCATACGTAGAACAGACCTTCTGCAATGGAATTTGCTATGATTTGAAATGACAATATAGAAAGAATTCTTTCATTTATGAGCCACACGTAGTGGTACATGCTTATAATCACAGTACTTGGGAGGCAGGAGGATACCAGGTTCTTAGTAAACCTGGGATCTATTGGGAGTTCTTCTTTCAAAACAACTGAAAGACACATTTATTCTACAAAGGACTGTCTTAAAACTGCAAGTAATAAGAAACACAGAGTAATGTCACAAATGCCACTTTTTTTTTTTTTTTTTCTGATCGTGGGCCTGAACTCTGGGCCTGGGTGCTGTCCTTCAGCTCTTCAGCTCAAGGCTAGCACTCTACCACTTAAGCCACAGAGCCACTTTGGCTTTTTCTGCTTATGTGGTGCTGAGGAATTGAACCCAGGGCCTCATGTATGCAAGACAAGCACTCTACCACTGAGCCACCTTCCCAGCCCCACAAAAGCCAGTTTTTAAGATATTATTTACACAGATTTTATTTCCAAGAAAATATGTAAGAAAGAAAGTTAATGCTGGAAGACTCCAAAAAATAGGTACGCTTTGAAATATTGTGCTATACTTTCAGTGAGAGGGGAATCAAATAAGGAATGTAGATTCGTAACTTTATTTATTTATTTATTTTTTGGTCATGAGTCTTGAACTCTGGGCCTGGGTGCTGTCCCTGAGCTCTTCAACTCAAGGCAAGTGCTCTGCCACTTGAGCTGCAGCACCACTTCCAGTTTAATGGTGGTTAATTGGAGATAAGAGTGTCACAGATTTGCCTGCCTGGTCTGGCTTTGAACCGCGATCCTCAGATCTCAGCCTCCTGAATAGCTAGGATTACAGATGTGAGCCACCAGCACTCAGCAGATTCTTAACATTTTGAAGACCTATTTATACTCTAGTAGCACTTCAGTATTACTATGAAAGAAAAGTTAAAAAGCTTAACAGCTGCTACCAGACAGTCTGGAGACTGGGAGAGACATGGCCTTGCAGTTCCATATGGGAATGGCAAAGGGCCCCTTGGAGTGCTCAGCATGAGGAAATCCTATTGTTTGGGGCATAGTATTCCAGGATGTATAAATAGTCCATCTGGTGACAATTTGTTAAGGATACTTTTTTCATATAGATAGATAAGAAGTTTTTAAGGTTTTGATCCCCTGTATTATTATTGTGGTAAAATTGGGTGTCTTTGGAGCTAGATTATTTACTATAGAATTAAAAGCAAAATCCAAAGTTTTTTTTCCCGTTAATACAAAACCTCATTAATTTAAAAATAGGACATCCTTTTAAAAATTGTAGAGGCTGGCTCAGAGAGACACTCAGCCCATGTTTTTTCTCATATGTGGAAGCTAGATCTAGAATACACCACTTTAGGATAAATTGTAAAGGATCTAGGCATTCACACTCGAACAGCAAGACTAAAGGATACTTGTAGGGAAAGAACCCAAAGGCATACTGCCTCTGAACATTTAAAATACTACTTATTGAAATGAACTCAAAGAAATGGAAACACAGTTTTTGTTGTTGATGGTGGTGCTGTTTGGTTTTGCTTTTTTTGTTTGTTCCTTTTTTCTTTTTTGAGGGCAAAGGGAATGCAGAAATTGAGAGGGGAAGAATGAACAAATGCAGGCATGATATTAAGTAGACACTGGAAAATGAACTATATAACTTGTGGGCTGGTACAGGAGGGGAAAACTGAGGGGAAAGCAAAGGAAGAAGTGACATTGTCCAGAAAGAAATGTACTTGACTTATGAAATGGTAACTCTTGTTTATTTTTTGGCTAAATAAACCAGAAAATTCCAAGTGTGATAAACATCCCTGTCTTGCAGTCAACATTGAGCTAACTTAAACCTGTCAGCACATGGAGCTCTGAGAATGACTTTTCCAAATCCATTTCAAGTTTGCTATATCACCCCTCTGTTGGCAATTTCCCTTCTGCTCTGCATCTTCCCACCTTTGTCATGCACTAGGACAGAACCCCAGTCCCCAGTGATATTTGCATATCTACTCCTCCTCTCCCTTGCCTGGTCTCTCCTAAGTAGTACAATGTGAGTACTGGTGAGATTTCTTACTGTGGTTAGGGCTATCTCCAAGATCACCACTTTGATGTTGTGGTTCATTTTTAGATAGTATTTGCTGTTTTTACTGATTTGTCATGGGTAGCTTTTCACTTAAGATGGTATTCGTTTCCTATATCTCTGCAGTTCAGATTTCTTTTCTTTTTTGGTGAAAAATGCTTTAAATGACTTCTATGATAAAAGATAAGTTACTAGATGCTTTTTTGCTGTTTTCTGTTTTTAATCTTTATGTTTTAATTTAGTAGGAGTTTATATTTACATTTTAAGTTTCTTTAAAATCTGCCTTTCTTACAAGTGGTTCATGCCTGTAATCCTAGCTACTCTGGAATCTGAAACACCTAGAGGATCACAATTTGAAGCAATCCCAGGTAGAGGACTTTATCTCCTTAATAACCAGAAAAAAGCCAACTGGAAGTGTGGCTCAAGGTCCCTGCGTTCAAACCCAGTACATCCCTCCTCCAAAAAAAATCCCTTTTGTTTTATTTTCTCTAGTTTTGTTCTTCCTTTCTTCTTTCTCTCCCTTATAACCCATTGTGTGCTGAGGATGGAATCCAGTTAGTGCCTTATTTGGGCTAGGAAAACATTATGCCACTGAACTATACCTCTAGCTGCTGAACTCCTTATTTGAAAATAATCTTTTCTAGAGATTTTATAGACTATTATTAAGGTAATCATAAAACATCTTATTGTTTGGACTATAGATGTAAATTTTAATGGGACTAGTCAACATTTCCTATTAGGATTATATTTCATGCAGATATTTATTTTTTTATTTTACAGTAATATATTTTAAGGAAAAATACTTGTTTTAATAGAGGGAAAGTATTATAAGAATCATGAATATCCAATGGAGCTCTCAAACTTATGTTTCAAGATCCATTTTCACAGGCTTAGAACTAGTGAGTAATCTTCCAAAGACAGAAAGTTATACATGGAATTTTTCCTAAAGAGAAAAAGGGAATTTTTGACAGGAAGAACAAATTCCAGACTTTATAACTTGAGAGAGAAATCTATGTTTTTGAGAAATGGCATTTAAAAAATATAATGCATCTAGGAAAATAGAAGTATATGCCAGTGTAAAGGAATTTTTTAATGACTTATATCCATTATACAGAGGAATTCATTCATTTGTTTTGTGTGTGTGTGTGGGGGGGGTTCTGGTCATGGGGACTGAACTCTGGGCCTGGGAGCTGTCCCTCAGCTCTTCAGCTCAAGGCTAGTGCTCTACCACTTGAGCCACAGCACCACTTCGGCTTTTTTCTTTTTGCTTATGTGGTGTTGAGGAATCAAACCCAGGGCCTCATGCATGCAAGGCAAGCGCTCTACCACTGAGCCACCTTCCCAGCCCAGGAATTCATTCTTATATCTAAAAGAATGTTTGTTTTTAAATTACATTGGAAATGTGAAAGATTTGTTTCTACCCTAGAGATTACAAATTGAATTTATAGAATTTATAAATGGCATTTGAGTCTGATCATTTGAAACAAGAGGAGCCGGAGCCGGATACTAGTGACTCACATTGATACTCCTAGCCACACAGGAGGCTGTGATGCAAGGATTATGGTTCAAAGCCAGCCTGGGCAGGAAAGTCTATGAGACTCGTATAGCCAATTAACCACTAGAAAACTATAAGTGACATCGTCAAAGTGGTAGAGCACTAGCCTTGAGCAAAAAAGTTCAGAGACACCAACCAGGCCCTGAGTTCAAGCCCCATGACCAACAAAATAAAACTAAAACAAAATAAAAGAAATGAGGGATTTATAATAGTGAACTTCATAGGGATTTTGTGAGAATCAAATGATTTTATAGACAGAAAATCCAAACTGTATTAAAAGTACAAGTATCTTATTATACCACATGCCACTGTGTGTGGCTTATGATAGTTATTAAGATGTTAGACTAATTGAGACCTTCCTCCAAGCATTAAAGCTGAGATTTCCCACCTCCACACATTTCTTTCACTGTCATTCATCAAGGATTTAACATATCCTGCTAGTTCTTTCTGCTGAAGTGAGATACTTCTTTTAGTCAGTCTTTGAAAGATATATGCATCTCTTAACGTGGTATTCACTCATACGATCTGATCAGATGAATGAACACAATCATGTTTCCTGTTGGTGAGTGCCAAGCACCCCAGTGAATATTTCTGTTTGTGACCAGCTTTATTTCTATGACAGTAAGGCCACTGTTGGAAATCTCTTTTCCCATTTAAAAAAAAATAACTTACTATATAGTGGTACAAAGGAGGTTTAATTCAAGAAATCAATTTATAAGTATAATATAGCTTCATCAATGTCACCTCTTTCATCCTTCTGTTTGGAATCTTACTTTGCTATCTTGTATGAATATATATTGCACAAACTAAGCATTTGATGGACAGTCTGGCAGCAGTACTATACCACCAAACACTCCTCTTTGAGATTAACTCAAAGACATTTTTCTAATACATATTTTCATGTCAGAAAATTGACTTGGCTCTTATTAAAGAAACATTTTATTCAATTGTATCCAGATCAATTCTGATTCAATATATTGAGATTTGCAACCTTGTTCTTTCTGGCCCTCTCCCCTTAGATGATAGAGGTCTCATCCAAAAGGACTTAAGTAAAAAAGGCCTATAACACCTTTATAAATAAATACTAAGGTGTAATTAATATTAAAAAAATTCATCATTTTGGACCAGACTTGATCACACACACACACACACACACACACACACACACACACACACACACACACACACACACACTCACACACTTCTTGCTACATGGGAGACAGAGATCAGGAAGATTGTTATTTAAGGCCAACTTAGTCAAAAAGTTACCAAGACCCTAATTTCTGGCTGTAAGCAGGGAATGGTAGCATACTCCTGAGATCCCAGAAAACTGTAATCTGAGGCTAGTCACATACAAAAAAGATCCTGTCCAAAGGTGAGGTAGAACTGGAGGTATGGCTCAATGTGTAGAAAGCCTACCTGAATTCAAAACCCAGTTCTGCCAAAAATAACCACAAAACAAATCATTTTCAGATAATTAGTTCAATAACTCTTAATGTATTCATCATTTTGTACAACTGTTAGGACAATCAATATTTTTGAGATGGAATAATTTTAATAGATATGTTGTACACATGGCAACTGCAATTAATACCAATGTATTAGCTGTATTCATGTGCTGTTTGCAAATTCATATTCTTGCAAATCACTAAAAGAATGGATTTTAATTATTTTCACCACAAAATAATGCTATAAATGTACATCTAAATGAATTCTGCTGTTCTATGATATATCTATATTTATATTTTGTTTCATTTCATTTTTGAGTTAACATACATGTATTGAATGAGAGGGTTTCATTGTGATATTTCCATACTTGCACTCAGCACAATTTGAACAATTCTACCCCTCTACCATATTTTTATCCCCTTCTTCCCCTTTTTTCCTTTATCTTTTTTTAATTTTTTTTTTTTTTTTTTTTTGGTCGGTCGTGGGGCTTGAACTCTGGGCCTGGGCGCTGTCCTTCAGCTCTTCAGCTCAAGGCCAGCACTCTACCACTTGAGCTACAGCGCCACTTCCGGTTTTCTAGTGGTTTATTTGAGATAGGAGTCTCACGGTCTCTCCTGCCCGGGCTGGCTTTGAACCGCGATCCTCAGATCTCAGCCTCCTGAGTAGCTAGGAATACAGGCGTGAGCCACCAGCTCCCGGCTTCTTTTTTTAATTATTATAATGGTGATACACAGAGGGATTATAGTTACATAAAGCAGGTAAAGAGTACATTTCTTTTTGAACAATGTTGCCCCTTTCCTCTCTATCCAAGTATTTCCCTCCAAACCCCACCCACAAGTTGTAGAGTTCATTTTCAACGTAGTGTCTAGTGAGTACCACTGCTGCATTTGTTCACCCTTTGTCCCTCTGTTTCAGTGCTTCCCTTATTCTCCCAAAGACAGATAAATGAACAAGACAAAAAGAAAAGAAAAGAAAAGAAAAAAGACTTGTTTCCATTTCCTGGTCTTCCCCCCTTTTTCAAACAGCATTTAGTGGATTTCATTATAACATAATCAGTTGAACATTTTTATTACCCCCATTTAAAAGCTGATAACCTATTAACTTATATTTTATCCCTGTCAAGCCTACAACACTAGATAATTACAAATATACTATCTGTCTCTATAAATTTGTCTAAAGAGACATTTTATATAAATGAAAGAGTCAATGCATGTTTATTAATGACTTATTTATCATAATGAGTTTACTTCAATCCTTTTTGTGGCCAAATAATATTCTATTTTGTAGATATGCCACATTTTGTTTATCTTTTAATTGAACATTATAGTTATTTACACTTTTTGGCTATTGTAAATAATGCTGTAGTGAATACAGTAGGTAAAAGTTTTTGTGTGTACATGTTGACATGGTTTTAGTATCTTCATATCTATATGTCTGTGCTTATGCCAGTACCATCCTGTCTTGAATACTGTTGTTTGTAGTAGGTTCTGAAATCAGAATGTGAATACTTCAACTTTGTTTGTCTCAGTATTGTTTTGCATTTTGATATGACTTTCATGATCAGCTTGTCTTTTCTCCAAAATGTCCAGATAGGTTTTGATAGAGATTGAGCTGAGTCTTCAGATAAATTTAGAATCCTTTGCTAACTGATTAATATTAATTAAATCTTCTACTCTATGAATTAAGAATGTCCTTTCATTTAACAAAATATTTTTTTTAATTTCAAGGTTTTTTGTAGTTTTCAGCGTAGTCGTTTTTGCTAAATTTATTCTTGAGTATTTTTTATATTATTGAATGTGAAATTTTATTTTTAATATTACTTTTACACTGTCCACCAGTAGTATGTAAAAATACAAGGTTTTTTGTTTTTACTTTTTGAGTCAGGATCTCAATATATAGGAGGCTATCTTTGCCTTCCAAGTGCAGGTGTGTACCACCACACCAATCTAGAACTGATTTTTTTTTACTGATCTTTTCTATATTGATCTTACATGATGCAAATTTCCCTGAATTCATTTATTATTTACTCAAGGTCTGGGCATTGTCCTTGACCTTTTTTGTCAAGGCTAGCACTCTACCACTGAGCCATATCTCTGCTTCGAGCTTTTTTTTTTTCTTTTCTTTTTTTTTTTTTTTTTTTTTTTGGTGGGGATACTTAATTGGAGATAAGAGTCTCACAAACTTTCTTTCCAAGTCTGGCTTTGAGTCTTGATCCTCAGATCCCAGCCTCCCAAATAGCTAGAATTACAGATGTGAAACACTATCACGTAGCTTCTTTACAGTAGTTTTTAGATGGTCTCTTTAGGATGTATATGATTATGTTATCTGCTAATACGGATTTTTACCTGTTGCTTTCCAGTCTAGATACCTTTATTTCTACCTTTTTTTTTTTGCCTTCTTTTTTCTTCCTATTACTCTCTATCTTCCTTTTTTCTCTTTCTTTTTTTTCTTTCATTGTATACCCCCTTTATTTCATGCCCAAGGGAAGCACGTTGTTGGCCAACTATTGTAATAGTACTTTTGCATCATTCTGCTAATGAACAACATACATAGATATCTTGAATGAAGACCAGACATTTTTTATCAAAATGTTCTGGGTTAAATATGCTTTTTTATGCACTAACACATAGTAATATTCAAATCACAGTTTCTAAAGGTAACCTAGAACATTATTGAAAACTGATTTGTTTAAAAATCTGTAACATCATTAATTTATGAGTTGGAATGATCACTTTCCATGTTTGTAAACCTTCTCAGACACTCTTTTTTTTTTTTTTTTTCTTTTTGGTCGGGTCGTGGGGCCTGAATTCTGGGCCTGGGTGCTGTCCCTCAGTTCTTCAGGTCAAGGCTAGTGCTCTACCACTTGAGCCACAGCGCCACTTCCAGCTTTTTTTGCTTATGTGGTGCTGAGGAATCGAACCCAGGGCCTCAGGCATGCAATGCAAGCACTCCACCACTGAGACACCTTCCCAGCCCTTCTCAGACATTCTTTAAGAAGACTTCTCATCTGCTGGCTAAAATATAACTAGATTCCTTAAATATCACTACATGATATTCTAGTGTTTTTTTTTCTTTCTCCTTAAGGGAAAGAGTATCATAACAACCAATCTTGTATGTTAAACCTAATATGTTAGGTTAAACCTAATATGTATGTTAAACACATATGTTAAACCTAATACATTTTTGCTTATGCACAATCCTTGGTGTGTGTATTACTCTATTAACTTTTCCATAAGAGAGAATCTTACAATGTTAATATTGAAAGACCCCCTCCCCAACCAACCAGGCCCTGAGCCTCTTTGTAGGGGAACAGAGTTTTGTATCTAACCAAGCTATTTCTGGCTTCTGTAACATGCTTTGCTAAGAAAATTATATTACCCCACACTCCCCCTTTGATAACTAACCTCACCAGTTAATCAACAAGCCCACACCCTACTAACTAATCCCACCCCGCAGTCAGCCCCCTGGTGTGAGCAAAGGACAGGCGCTGACTCGGACAAAGGTCACTTCCTCATACCAAGGGCGGGAGACACACAACTCGGGGCATGTACACCAAGGGACCCCCTCGAACAGTGATTGGCCAAAACACATGATTTGTTTTAAAAGGATTGGCTGCCTGCGTGCAGACCAGGTTGTAGCACTTTAAAATTTACTGGCTGAAAAAGCGCGGGCTCTACTGTAACGGACTGAGGGGTCCCATAAAAGGACCATCCCCGGGACTGCTCGGGGTTCCCAGCCACTGACCCGAACCTTGCGGATCTCGAGGTCACGTGCACCTGGGAACCTGGGCATGCCCAAATAAAACCCTCTTGCCTTTTGCATCTGGTGTCGTCTGACTGGTGCTTGGGGCAGGGAGGTCCTGATATGGGGGACACCCGAAGTCGGGGGTCTTTCAATATTTTAGTAGCTAGATTCCCTTACCTAGCTGGTTCACTAACATCTCAACGTTCAGTGTTCCCTTACTGCACCTTTTGAAGCTAATTAAAAGAATTATTTAGCCAGGTGCCAGTGGCTCGAACCCATTATCCTAGCTGCTCAGGAGGCTGAGATCTATGGATCATGGTTTGAAGCTAACCCTGGCAGAAAAGTTCATGAGACTCTCATCTTTAATTATCCTCTGGGGGCTGGGGGGAGGGGGGTGCTGGAAGTAGAGCTATGGCTAAAATAGTAGAGTGCTAGCCTAGAGCAAATAAAGTCCTGGGACAGCACCCAGGCCCTCAGTTCAAGCCCCAGGGCCAGCACAAAAAAAAAAAAAAGGAAATATTGATATAAAATTACTACTACTGGAGTTTTACTTAGTATTTAAAATAGAAAACCTTCATTTTCCTTCAGTAATTTTTAATGTCAGAAATTCTGTTTTACAAAAAAAGTCACAATAAAAATAAATTAATAAACCAATGAAAATCTCATTGTTATCTACTTAGGAAGTACTCCATAAATACCTGGAAAATACTGCAAAATCCTTTTGGTAAAAATGTGCAGAGTATATAATACAAAGGAGAGTGTGTAACACAGTGTTTGTTTGATGCATGATTCTTGGGCCCACTACACTGACTTGTAACTAAGGAACGAGTCCCATACAAAGTCTATGACTGTCAGATTTCCAGAATATACATTGATATCATCCAAATGCCAGGATGTATATTTGTATTAGAGTTGGCTCTAAGAATCTCTCATGGTTTGGAGGTTACCTTAAAACTTTCAACCTATACTTTCTTCTGTTGAGCTATTCATCAAATTCAAATGCTGTTGAGCAAATTCAAATAGCTGAGATATCACCAAAATCACTTTGCTTCCAATTTACCTGTCTGAGCATGCCTAGAAAGTAAACAAGTCACTCAGGGGTTTTATTGTGACTGGAAGAAAGATACCTGATGTCCAAGAGGTATAGTCAGGTAAACTTGAATATCTTTATTTCCAGCCCATCTGTGGCTGATTTCAGAGAATTTGGTAAGAGAACACCATTACTTAGCCAAGAAAACACAGTGTTTTATGACCGTAAGCACAACCCCAACTTTAGCCAATTGTATGTTGGTGCTTACCAAAGAGATTGAGAAAATATAGATTAATCAATGAAGAATCAGAATCCTTACTGAACAGTACATTAAAACATCTACATTACCACTGAAAGTTGATAATTAGAGAACATATAATAGATAATATTAAATAACTGTCTCTGTGCAACCACATGTGGCTAGCTTTCTCTTGTACATGATATCATGTATATAATTCTTGCTATTGTTGTATTTTACCCTCATACCTCATCTGTTTCTCAGTCTTTACCTAGAAAGTGGAAGTTTTGCCTTCCACGTATGTTTTTGAAATATTAGTATTAGTTTTATATTAGTATTTCTGCATATATTATCTTTTTTGCTTCTCATAGGATTACTTGTTATTTACAGTATTCTATTGTAGACTTACAGAATACATTATGAATTATAAAACCAGGAAGATTATGTTTAGATGCTGCTTACCTGGAAGTGAATTAGAAGGGAAAGAGGGGCTAAGAGGTAATTTCTGCACAAATAAAACCATTGAAACCACATGCCACAATGTATTTGTTCCATGGCAACACAAATCATCCATATTCTCAACACTAGCACCAATATGTTTATACCTGTTACAATTCAGGTCTCCCTTATATAAATAAATTAAAAAGTCTTTCTCATTCTCTAGAGGGAAGACCCTAAATCTCCTTTGTTCCTGTGTTATCAGCTCCACCTAGTACAAGTTTTCTGTGGGATTATTTCTCTGTAGTCACCCTTTTGTCTTGGAATCCTAGAATTCTGAATCCTATTAAATGAATTACATGGCTAGTATCAATCACCAACACCCCTTTCTAAAATAGGAGGAAGAGAAAGGGAAAATAAGTTAGCATGTATTAATATATACTTGACACATGAAAAAGGAAGAAACATATATAGCTAATGGAGAGTTATTTCTACAAATGGTTTCATGATTCATTGGCCCTATGGTAGCCAAAGTATGGTATCTAGTATGCCTTGTTGCTGGTAAAAAACATGGTAGAGAGAGAAGGCAACACTTGAGTGAATGTAGATTTTAGTGAGGCTAAATTGTAAATGCAGTCCTGATAGAAAGCATCATTGTAATTAACCTGCTCTTAACATCACTTATTGGTTCCTTAGGATTGATCGTTGCACCTATCAGAGTTGCAAACTATTATTAGTAAACAGATGTCAGATAAGGATTTGTAAACTAACAACTCTGTTTGGGTTGTTTTGCTTTTTGAGGATGGGTCCCAGTATGTAGCACAGGCTGGCCTTGAGCTCACTCTGTAGCCCAGGCTGGCCCTGAATTAACCTTTTTTTTATATAAGCCTCCTGCCTATTAAGGTTTTAGGGATATGCCATCAGAGCCAGCTATGTCTGCTTGATAAAATTTTAAGAGTCTTCTCTTCAATAAGCATTTACAATGGGACAGACTGGCCATCTTTTCTCTCTCTCTCTCTCTCTCTCTCTCTCTCTCTCTCTCTCTCTCTCTCTCTCTCTCTCTCCTCTCCTCTCTCTCCCCTCTCTCCCTCTCTCTCTCCTCTCTCTCTCTCCTCTCTCTCTCTCCCTCCCTCTCTCTCCTCTCTCTCTCTCCTCTCTCTCCCTCTCTCCTCTCTCTCTTTCTCCTCTCTCTCTCTCCCTCCCTCTCTCTCTCTCCCTCCCTCTCCCTCTCTCCCTCCCTCCTCTCCCTCTCCCTCTCCCTCTCTCTCTCCCTCTCCCTCTCCCTCTCTCTCCCTCTCCCTCTCCCTCTCCCTCTCCCTCTCCCTCTCCCTCCCTCTCCCTCTCCCTCTCCCTCTCTCTCTCCCTCTCCCTCTCCCTCTCTCTCCTTCTTCCTCTCCCCCTCTCTCTCTCTCTCCCTCTCTCTCTCTCTCCTCTCTCTCTCTCTCTCTCTCTCTCTCTCTCTCTCTCTCTCTCTCTCTCTCTCTCTCTCTCTCTCTCTCTCTCTCTCTCTCTCTCTCTCTCTCTCGCTGTCCTTTTGCTCAAGGCTAGCACTCTACCACTTGAGCCACAGAGGCACTTCTGGTTTTTTTAATAGTTTATTGGCACTAAAAGTCTCATGGACTTTCCTGCCTGGGCTGGCCTCAAACCACAGTCTCCTAAGTAGCTAGGATTGCAGGAGTGAGCCACCAGTGCCCAGCTTCACACTGGCAATCTTGTAGGAAGTTTTTTGAGCTTCTTCCTTGCACATGTGTGCTATCATCTAAATTCTTGATTCTAAGTCATTGTGGCTCCCATTGAAAAACATCTAGCTAAGCAGTTACAACTGTCTCAGAATCAGGTGATCCATACCTGTGCCATATGCCCCAGTCAAACAGGAACTAAAATGTAACACATGAAGGTCTGTTCACCTATCAGGACCTCCTCTGGTACCATTGTAAAACTGTAAATCTACCTCTACCCATGACTTATCTTATGTCAGTCCATTTGATCCCCAAGCTTGCCCCTTTATTTTCAGACAATTGGTGATACAGACATTTTCATGGAAGAGTAGGTATGTTAAAAATTTAAGTATGCTCACAACTAAGCATACTATGTATACAACTTTCAGTTGAGGACATAATGTTATCAGTTAGGTCCCATGGCCATCTAGTATGCCATAGTTAAGGTTTCATAGTTACCTAATATGAACAACTACTCAACAACTAATATGACCTCCCCTAGGACCCAGACAAGTCAAGATCCATATATTTAAAGGAAAAGAGTGACTTATATGAATAGAGTATGGGTTTGCCCCCAAAATCTTGGGGCTGTCTACTATTATTTATTTATTTATTTAGTGCCATTCCTGGGGCTTGAACTGAAGACTTGGGCACTGTCTCTGAGCCTTCTTGCTCAAGGCTAGTGCTGTACCATTGAGCCACAGCTTCACTTATGGCTTTTTGGTGGTTAATCAGAGAGGAGTCTCATGGACTTTCTGACTTGGAACCTTGATCCTCACATATCTCAGCCTTCTGAGCAGTTAAGCTTATAGGAATGAACCACTGGCACCCAGCACCTATTTTCTTTTGACTAAATATTCTACTCAGCCATATATATTCCCTGTAGTCTCAGAGATTGTGGAGAGATGTTGCTTCTTTTGTATGCTGGCACATATTAAAGAATTTGTTTCTCAACCTCATTTAATATTGATAGCTTCACAGGTACTCAGTATGTCAAGATCACATGCAAGTAAATGGCATGTTTCTCTTAAGCCAATAGTAATTTTTGCCTTTTGATTTTTTTGGTAGTAGTGGAAAAAATATTTTTTTTTTACTTTGGAGGCTATATTTTATGTTCTGGTTTATTATAACATTAGAAATTTTACTTAGGGAGAGGCTCCTAAAATTTTTCAATATTTATATTCTATCACTGATACATACTTGTTTTACCTCAGGGTATCTTCAAAAGAAACAGAATGGTTCTTCTTGCTGATAAATCCTATCAATATGATGTCATCTTGTTTTATGGCTAGTCAGATGGTTGACGTTTCTGTAGACTGAGTTAAGAGACATAAAACTACAGTTGACATAGTCCTCAATCCAAAACTTCTAAATGTAAAATTCTATAAATAAGTTTTAAATTTCACAATGTTCTGGATAGTGGAGTAAAATCTCATGCTATCCCTCTAGGACCAGAACTATATTTTTGTTTAGAGTATCCGGGCCCATTAGTGACAGTCTTCTTGACTGTGATGGTATCAGGCTATTTCTGTTTTATTTTATAATGCCCAGAGCACCCAAGATGTGATGCTGTCAATTAAGATATGTCAAAAAGAAATGATGATAAAAGTTCTTGACTTAATAAAAGAAAAGTATATTGTCTGCTCAGATTGCCAAAATCTGTGGAATAACATATTGAGACAGAAACTACATTCACATGTTTTCATTTTATTACTGTAGTTTATTTTAATTATTGTAATGATTCTATTTTCTCTGTCTGTTCCTAATTTATAAATTAAACTTTCTGACAGTTGTGATATATAGGAAAATATTTATAAGGTGTTATACTGTCTGTGGTTTCAGGCTGGCAATCTTGGAATATATTATCAATGAGGGAAAACCATTGTACATAGTTCCAGACACAAACATGAAAACTCAACCTGTTTGTGAATATATACACCATCTGTAAACTCAGGTTCTGGGAACGTAATCATTTGTGTCTTGACTCCCATAAAGCCTTCCATCTGATGAGTAAGACACATGAGTAGTGAATCCTAAGGATTAGCCTTAGCTAGGTATACCATAAATATCAGTCTGATTATTTCCATTTTTGCTCAGAAGTACCTGTATATTCTTTGGGAAGGAATAGAAGGATTTAAGTTATATTAGTAGATTATGGAATACTAATTCTTCCATAAAGGAACCACCTGTTCTTCAGTTGCCTGCCATGTGCCCTAACTGTGTCATCTGGACCTAGAAGAAGGATTATTGTCAGTTGTTGATCATATCAGGCCTCTTGCACTTGACCCACAAAGCACACTAGAGTTACTCAGGCTTCACAGTAACAGAACTACCTGTAATTCAACTACCTATATAATTCAAACCATTCTTTTAGCCCTGTTTACACTAGAACTTTAAGTTAAGTGTGCCTAACCCTCATGGAAGTAAGAAAGTTCTTGGGGCAGCATCCACATAGCCTTCTGGAAGAATGTAGTTAGGAGCTGCTGGATAAGCAAGCTGCTTGGTAAATCTTCCTACATCTGCATTTTATCAAGACATTTCTGACGTCCAGTCTTTTGATTTCTATTCTGGACTGTTATATTACACAAAAGGCAGATGCTCCAAGTACCTTATTTCATATCCTAGGAGAGTGCCAATTACATTCACACATTTTGGCAGCTGTGATGAATTCTCAGTTTTATAGTTTGGAAATCTTTCATGGTAACATGTTTCAACACCTGAGAAAAATAACATCAAATAACACAATATCTCAGGGTACTTTCATATCTACTTTGTTTTTTCAGTTGTACTCCTCCCCAAAAGTTTTAGACATTGTACTGTTGAGGCTTACTAAGGCAAGGTCTGCTGGTTAAAACCCAAACTCTACTGTTGTGTACTCAACCTTTCTATAACACTGATGCCTAAGATGACTGTTCAAGTTTGTTGATTAGTTAGACACCTCACCCCCTATGGCTTAAAAGCCATTCATTCTTTGTACTTACTTTTTTATACTTATAGTTTCATTTCCCCTTTCTTTCTCCCTCCCCAGCCCCATACTGGCCATCTTTAAAGCACAACACAAGGCTTTTAGTATGATTTAGTGCAGGCTTCAGCTGCTATCTCTGGTAGAGTTTTTTCTGGAGGCCTGAGCTTCCCGACAGCCTGGACTGTGGAGAGGTGGAATGTGGTGCTGACGTCATGGCCGCTCCTGGGAATGTTTTGCATTCCTCTTCCTGGCAGTGGTCAGGTGGCTTCCAGCAAAAATGAAGGACAACAGCTTCCAAAGAAAAAAAAAGAGCAGCAAAAGAACAGTTTATAATCAAAATATTGTGGGGGAGACACTTTTATTTTGAGCCAAAATTGAAACTAGAACCAGATGTTTTACATTCTGAAGCTGTATGAATGCTAAGTTCCTTCATTAATGGCTATAATAGCTAAGCTGTTTGGCTTTTTGCTGAACTTAAATCTTGAAACTGTCTTTAATAATTAAATGACATTTTAACTAAGAAAACAGCTCTCTGTATAATAGTAAGAACTCTTGATGAAAATGAACCAAAGTTAA
Source organism: Dipodomys merriami (assembly GCF_024711535.1). Taxonomy (NCBI): domain Eukaryota; kingdom Metazoa; phylum Chordata; class Mammalia; order Rodentia; family Heteromyidae; genus Dipodomys; species Dipodomys merriami. Next base: position 22,761,024 of record NW_027205603.1, read on the forward strand.
TGATACAAGCTATCTTAAAAGTCTGTTAATCTTCTGCAAATCACTTCTGAAGGAAGCACAAAACAAAGCAAAAGAAAAATTTGATGTATTTTGTACTATTAAACTATTTTAGCATCTACTACAGAATGTTTTTTCTTAAAGTATGTGCATTTCTAGTGTGATTTCTGTCCATTACATTCCTGTTCAAACTAGATATTCAAAACAGAGATCAGCAGATTCTTAATATAACAAACATAGCCTGTGCCAAAGCGATACAGCTCTCCAATAATGTTTGTAACAGAAAAGCCAACAGTTACTGAGTTAAATTTTAAATTTGTGTTTTTCTTTTGTCCTAGCCACTAAAATACTTCAAGTTTACTATTCAAATTTACTATTTACTAGTTCAGATTTACTATTCTTATTTAGCTAATCATAATTTGTGTGTCTGCATTTTAAAATAAGATAGTGTGATCTTTTTAAAAAAAATGGGTATCAGTAGCTTTTCTCTTAGTTTGATGTAACCACAGTTATATTAACAATAGTTCCCCAGTTTAGGTGAAATCTATTTGAAAACTTCCTGTTATACATTGAAATGGAAAGTTGGCTTCCTGTTAGGGGTCATGTTGCTGGTAAGGAATTTCCAGAAATGTGGAGAATTGCTGACTCACAGTATACAGTGGACTGATCCAGAGACAGCAGGGCTTAAGGGGTTTTTCCTAGCTCTTGGCAGAAGCAAGCAAAATATGTGGCTGTAATGTTCTAATTTATTTTTAGATCTAGGAATGGGGGTGGAGGAGAAACTGTTGCTTTGGATGGAATCCTTGCAAATAGCTTTAAAATGGCTAACATTCTTAGCTTAGGTATGTCTTTCAGGGTATGTTATTTTTTTTTCAGGGTATTGTTAGAATTTGGAAAACAGATTGTTTTGACTGTAGTAACCCACTATCATTCCCTGACCTTCAGGTGAACCATAGGATTTCTCAGGCTGGGGTGGTGGGTTGGCTGTATAATATATAGCAATATATCATATTAGTGCTTGCATGTAGATTTAGTCCAGAAAAAAAGCCCAGATATTGTATCTCTTATGCTTATGAATAGAAGTCTCTGAATCTAGTGACAATTTACTAAAAACTTTAAATATTAGCTGCCCAGAATCAAGAGAAAAACTAGGATTGTTGCTGTGTGTGTACACGTGTGCACGTGCTTGTGTGTGCATGTGCGTGTGTGTGTGTGTGTGTGTGTGTGTGTGTGTGTGTGTGTGTGTGTGTGTGTGTGTTGCGCACTGGTCCTGGGGCTTATCTCAAGACTTAGGCATGGTCCTTGAGCGTTTGTGCTCAAGGCTACTGCTCTACCACTGAGAGCCACAGCTCTATTTCTACGTTTGTGGCACTTCATTAGAGATAAGAATCCCATGGGGTTTCCTGCCTGGGCTGTCTTTGAACAATGATCCTCATATCTTAGCCTCCTCAGTAGCTAGGATGGTAGGTGTTATTCTCTAGAGGCCAGCAGAAGGTCTTGTTTTACCTCATGTGTTTACTATTTACATAAGTGTTTAAACCTGAAGTTATTAATTGAGATTCCTTGCGATTCATTTGATTCTGAAAAGACTGTTAGATTGGGATTCAAAGGAGGGGGTAGTTCTATAACAAAAACTCACCTTCTACTTAAATCTCTGGTGTCATTAGCATTAATATATCTACCAACTCCACAACAATATAATGTTCTGTGCTGAAGACAGAAAGATGATGATGTCTTCCTTGTTCTCTGTTTGAAGAGGATGTACTTAAAAAACATGTATGACATTGCTTAATACTTGCTTACCATGGTAGAAATCTAAGGTCCCAATGAGATATAGAGGTAGGGAATACTTTAAAGGACTGGTTTCTTTTGCTATGATTATGGGACTGTTTAGACATGTTTATTGACAGTAATTTGAGCAAACCAGTTAGAAGAGACACAAAATATAGAAAATACAATCTGTTAGCAGATATGAGGAAAACATAATATGTGAGAGAGATATTCAGTCCTCTTTAAAAGAAAACAGTAGATTAACAATATAAACAGCATATTGCAAATTATATTTATAATAGTATTTGAGGCTACTAACCAAAACAGCATGGACATCAGTGGTTTCACTGCATTTGTGAGTACTTTCAAAGAAACCAGCATGCTCTGCTGTTTCTGAGCTCTATCTATCTCTCATACATTGCTGAAGAATTTGAACAGTTGGGTAACTATTTCATTGTTTAAAGATTAACAAAAAGAGACACAGCCAGGCACTCACATCTGTAATCCTAGCTACTCTGGAGGCTGAGATCTGAGGCTCTGAACCCAGGCAGGAAAACCCATAAGACTCTAATCTCCAGTTAACCACAGAAAACCGGAAGTGGAACTGTGACGCAAAGTGGTAGAGCACTGGCCTTAAGCCAAAGAGCTCGGGGACATTGCCCAAGCCCTGAGTTCAAACCCCATGACTGACAAAAATAAAAGGAGAGACACTTGCTTTTTTTTAACCTAGTCTTTGTGGGAAAGGAGGACCATTGCTGCCCAGTAACCATAAACCATAACTCTGAAGTTCTTCCTGACAACAATCCCATTGTTAACTGTATCTACAAGTTTCTTCTGCTGAAAGAATTGTATAATAAAGACACCAATATTCTGTCTTCCAAAAATGTGGCTCCTGGGATAATTCACCTTAGAACAAAACAAGTGTTCTATTTGGGTGCTTGTGAGGAATTAATTATTCACAGAATAAAATTCTTTTTTCCTGCTTTTTAAATCATGTTCTCAGAACACTTAGCAAAGAAGAACTTTGTAAGCCTGATACTCTGCATGAGAACCGAAAGTGTTTTGATGTGTAGTTGTTTTTAGTTTTGATGTCTACTTGCCCAGCAGCCACTGAACATGATGTTGGGACCCTTAGAACTTGTCCAGTGTTGCAAACAAGCCTTTAGAAAGGCTTCCTTGCAGAGTCAGCCTACAGGTCTCAGAACTGGAATAAACACATATTTATAGGCCTTTCTTGTGTTTATGTATTTTTTTTAATTGTTGTCAACTGTTCTGTGAAATTCTAGGTACTAACTTTTCTGAACCATTTTGCTGTGTACATACGATTAATGTTTAATGAGTGAATAAATGAAGTTTCTCTCTTCTGAGCTTCCCTGTATATGCATATACACATAGTTCATGAAGTGCTTTGTAAAAATTGTGACAAACCAAAAATGCCTATGCTCCTTGTATTTAGGAGATGGAAGCAGGAGTATCACCAGGTCAAGACCAGCCTATGCTAAATAGTGAGTTTGAGACCACACTGAGTAACATAATGAGACCTGTCTCCCAACATAAATAAAACATGGTAGTGAAATGTATATAACATAAAATTTACCTTTGTGTTTTCAGGTTCTATAGTCATAATGTATGCCAACATCCAGAATTCTGTACTCCTTAAAAAATAACTTCTTCTCTCAGCTAGCCCTGGTAACCTCTAGCTTATATTCTGTGTATATTACTTTGCCTATTCTAGATAACTCATAGAAGTGGAATCACCTAACATTCTGTCAATATTCATCCATATTTATATACATATAGTACATGTATATATATGTATGTAATATGTAATAATATATGTAATATAGTAACATGTATATCATAATTATATTGTATTATAATAATATATTAATATATGTGTATATCATATAATTATTTCATTTGGTATATGTAATATATTGCATTTTGTATATATAATATATGTAACTATAGATAGTTATAAAAATATACATATATGATATACATATAATATATATGTACTATACATAATATACACATACTAAATGCAATATATATTTATATAATATACATATATAATATGCTTAACTAAATGCAATATATAATTATATGGTATATATTATGTATATTGCATATATTATGCACACACACATATACCACATTTTGCTTTTTCACTTGTGTTCAATAATACTAGTTTGTTTCCACCTTTGGCTATTGTGAATAATGTTACTGTGAATATAGGTGTGTGTGCATTTGCTTAGTCCCTGTTTTGAATTCTTTTTACTTTATATTTAGGAACTGCTAAATTATATGGTAATTCTGTTTAACTTTTTAATTTTTTTGCACTGCAAGGATCAAGCTCACAGGTCCTTGCATACTAGGCAAGTGCTATGTCATTAGTCACATCTTTTTTTTATGGAACTAGAGCTTGAAAGCACAACCTCTTTGCTAAGCAGAAACTTTACCATTTTAACCCTCTGTCCTCCCAGCCCTTGGTTTTTTAAGGTCTTACTATGTAGCTCAAGCTGATCTTGAACTCCATCTTTTGTTTTCTCATCCTGAGTGTTGAGATTAGAAGTGTGTTCTACCACATCCATCTGTATTTTTGGCATCTTAATACCATAATGTTTTCCACAGAAACTGTACTGGGAGTGTGTATATGTCTTTTGTAGTTCTGGGGATGGAACCAAGTTTCTAATATACTAGACAAGTGCTCTAGAACTGAACTACATCCCATCCCTGAATCTGTAATGTTTTTAAAACTAGCTGATTGGCTGGAACATTCTCTTAGTAATAAGTTTTTCCTTGAGCATCATTGGTTGCAGTATACAATGGTTTATTTAGAACTCTCTCTCTTCTTTTTTTGCCACAGGGGAAAAACCTCTTGTTTCCATTTCCTGGAGTTCATTTTGAAAAATATTATTTTATATGCTCAGATGCACATGGGCATTACACCTTTGTGTTCCTCTCCTAAAAGTATACGCCTTTGGTCTCATTGTGTAGAATTTTCTTTTTCGTAACACATTTTATTATGGTATATGATGTTTTGCTCTTTACTCAATCCAAAAATGTTCTGGTGGTTTTTTTAATGTGCTCAGTCACTGTGCTGGATGTGGTGAGTTGCACACATACTCTTGAGAACCCTGCATCTTGTGATGATCACTCATTGCAACTGGAATGACAGTGCATTTTATTATGTCACACCGAATTTACATGACTTTTGAAGTCTTATTTTAGCAAAAATGAAAAGATATGTATACTGAAACCTTTTCAAAGCCTTAAGAGTCCTTCAAAGACTACAGATTGAAAAATCACTTTAACAATATAAGTACAAAATTGTCAAGGACTGACAGTTATTTGAACCTCATAAAAAAGTTTACTAGTTTTTTTAAATTGTTTGCTTATATCTGCAAAGAAATTGGCAAGGAAAATAAATGAGATTATAGATGTAGATTAATATTCACTACTATAAGAAATAAACCTCAGCCTAAATTTACCCATTACATCTTGTATATATAAGTAATTTGTAAATAAGTCTGATTGGGTATATGATCTTTAAAAATTAAAATTGACATATATAGTCCAAGATAACTGAGTTAATAAATACAGACAGAATCTCAGAGATGTTAACCAATCAGTAGAACACATTCTTCCTATTCAGTGGGGGAGAGTAAATTACTGAAGATCTTGCAACCTGGAAATAAATCATATAAATATATACTCATTACAAGGATTTTGAATAGAGTTACCTGGTACTTGATTCGCAATTATTTTCATTTCTCAGTTTACCTGAAAAATTCTAAAAAGAAATGTAAGTGATATGCCTCTTATAACATGAGAAGCCGAGTTTTGTTTGGTTAGCTCCTTAGATTTTTGAGGCAACATCTCACTGTGTAGCTCAGTCTATCCAAAAACTTGTGATCCTCCTGCTTTGGCCTCTAAAGTACTAAGATTGTAGTCATATACCATCATGCCTGGTTTCAGAAACAGATACAGTCGTCCCTTGCTATATTGCAGGTCACTAAATGCAGCTACACTGTATTGTGGGAGATATATATAGATATATAGATAGATCTATATATTTATCTATATATAGCAGAGTTTTTGCTATATTGTGAGATTTTGCAGTATATAGGTATTTATATAATATTTATTATTGCCTAAAAATTTAAACAAAAATATTAAAATGTTAATTCAAACATATAAAAGAATATTAAATCAATAAAATACAGTATATATTTCATCAGCGGATGAATACCATACTGTACACAATAGAAATGCAGTACATCACTACAGCTTGCACAAGTTTGCCAACATGAGATTGTACACAGCACACTACTGACTGTGTTTTGTATCTTGGGCACTGATTGACTCATTGACGGTAGCATTGGTGTGTTTGCTCTCCCACACTGTGCCCATATGTTCAGCATCTCCTTGTCCACTTCACATTGACATCTGATCACTGTACATAGAGTTGCTTTGTGAAATTTTTGTGTGAAATTGCTGTGTGAAATTTTTGTAAAAGTGTGAATTTATTTCAAGCCCTACAATGCCACCCAAACATTCTGTCCCTTCTGGCAGTGAACCCAAGTGCCCCAGGAAGATGCTTACCATCAAAGGAAAGGTAGAACTTCTCAACATGTTAAAGGAAGGCGAAAGCTACATGGCTGTAAGCTGCCATTACAGGATCAATAAATCTACTGTTTACTACATAAAGACGAGAAGAATATTAAGTGTATGGCAACAATTCGTTTTCACAAGACTACAAAGAGGGTGGTCATTTCCTGTAATAAGGCTGTTATGAAGATGGAGTCTACATTGGCTCTGTGGATAAATGACTGCAGGAGAAAAAATATCTTACTAGATACAAACACTATCCAGACAAAGGCCAAGAAACTTTATGATAGTTTTGCAGAAAGCACAGACATTCATGACAGTGATGGGGATGAAGACAAGGACAACACAAAAGCAGGCCATCTAGTGCTTCTCCCACCAGACCAATCCCATTTGATACCATCAAGGGCTGGTTTGACAAATTTCAAAGATGCTTTGGACTCAAGAGCATTTCTGTGTATGAAGAAGCTGCTCTGTGTATAAAACCAGAGCTAAGGAGTATGTGAACAACATGTTCAAATCCATCATTGAGGAAAGGGGTTATAAGCCTGAACAAGTTTTTAACATGGATGAGATGAAGTCAGCAAGTGAAGAAGAAGATGAGGAACAAGTGGAACTATGAGTTGGAGAAGAAGAGGTTGGCCTAACATTCGATCATCTGGAAACCATGGTCAGAATGGCCATAGAACAGCAAATGGCTGAAGAATGGGACCCCAGATGCTTCATCATTGAACTTCATACATACAATCGAGAGTGGGGTGTCAGTTTATAAAAACCTTCTCACTCAGAAGAAAATGCAGCACCAGCAACTCCCCCTGACTATGTTCGTCACTCAGACAAAGAGATCTCTTACACCTACACCTTTAGTGGAATTAATCAGTTTAAAGTGCACAAATAAGCCATATGGATGGCAGCAGGACTTGTTCTGTTCATCTTTTACTTCTTTTTAAACTGGTATGTATTCTTTTTTATGTGAATTGATCAAAACTTGAATTACTTAATTTTATATTTATATCACACAAGCCTACAAAAGTCTAGATAAGAAATATTTTGTTTATTTCATTTTTTGAATGTCAGTAGTTGTACAAAGGAGTTTCAATTCAGCGTGTCAGTTTCTGAATAAGTTCATCTTGATCAGTGTCATCCCTTTGTTAATTCATTTTAAAAAAGTTGCACATACTTAATACTTCATGTAGACTATTTTTTCTTTTTCTTTTTACTTTTGCTTTCAAAATTTATATGTGAAATATAAAAAATATATGTATATGTCTGTATATACATGTGTTTATATACACGCATATATTTATATATATGTATACACGTGCACACACATATACATGTATACATATTTTACTGGGTGCTGGTGGCTCACGTGTATAATCCTAGCTACTTAGGAGTCTGATAAATTTGAACATCACAGTTCAAAGCTAACCTGGGCAAGAAAGTCTGTGAGACTCTTAAACTTCAATTCACCATCAAAGAACCAGAAGTGGACCCGTGGCACAAGTGGTGGAGCACTTTCTAGAGAGAGGACTATCGAATAGCTCCAGGCCCTGAGTTTAAGCCCTAATACTGGCACACCCAGTACACATTAATGGGGTTACTATGTAATCATTCTATACCTATATACAGTACATGTTGAGACTAAACTTTATCTTATGAGTTATTTTTTAGTTCTTTCTGGTATAGACTTTCAAAATACTTTCTACTAGTTTTGTGAAGTATACACCTTACTATTATCTGTAGTCACCTACTATGCAATGGTATACATCATCTTCTTGCCCTTATCTTAAGGTACCTCATACCTACAAATCAACCTTTCTCAATACTTTCTCCCATGTGGTGTTTATTCTTCTGTACCATTCTTATTTCATTTAACATAATTATCCATGTTGCTGTAAATGATAGGATTGTATTTTTATAGCTGAATACTCTTCCATCAAGTATGTATGCCACATGGCTTTATCCATTCTCAGTTAATTAGCAGTTGTTGTCATTTCTTAACTATTTTGAATAATGTTACAATGAAAGGGAAAGTGAGGAGGTCTTTTCAAAATACAGTATTGATAGTTTTGTGTGTGCTGGTTCTGGAGTTTGATTATAGGTCTTATCTTGCTCAGCTTTTTGTGAGGCTGGCACTCTGCCACGTGAGCCATACCTCCAGCACTGTTTTCATTTCTTTTGCATTTATCATAAGATTACTGGATCATATGATAGTGTACTATCTTTAATTTACCGAGAAACTTCTATATGTTTTTCTTGTTTAGGAAATCATTTCTTTTAATTTCTTTTTATTCTTTTAATTTCATTTTAGTATTAATACAATCATGAAAGTCATTGTGGAAACTGAGGTGTAGATATGATTTCAGAAGAGAAACACCATCATTGTCTTAGACATGCTTTTATGTTTAGCACACTGTCATCTCTAGATATGAGTCTATAGACAACTTTAGAGATTATTGGCGATTGTGAGAAAATTTAAAGAGAATAGGGCTCAAAGTAATTTCTGTAGACATGACTTCTGAACTGTGGCCTTCTTCATTTCTGTAAGAATAGTATGACCATGTTTTGCCATTTCAAAGAACTTTTGTGCAATTCTGTGGCTTTTCCTAGAAGAAAACTAAAAAGAAGAAAATGTATCTCTGAGATCTCTTCAGAGGATTATGTGTTTTCATATTTCTTATGTTTCTGAATTGAGATTTGCACATTTGGAGCAGGGTTTTGGTTGGAGGTTTTTTATCTACTATACTATTTCAGTTTAAGTGTTTGCAGTGTTGCTGGGCGCCGGTGGCTCACGCCTATAATCCTAGCTACTCAAGAAGCTGAGATCTGAGGATTGGGGTTCAAAGCCAGCCTGGGCAGGAAAGTCCATGAGACTCTTATCTCCAATAAACCACTAGAAAACCGGAAGTGGTGCTGTGGCTCAAGCAGTAGAGTGCTCTCCTTGAGCTGAAGAGCACAGGGACAGCGCCCAGGCCCAGAGGTCAAGCCCTACAACCGACCAAAAAAAAAAGTGTTTGCAGTGTTGAGGTAGAAACAAAGTTGAGGTATAGTTTCTCACCATTAGACTGGTGGCACATCTTAGTAGCTAATGAAAAGTGGTAGAGAGGGAAATAGAGAAAGAAACCAGTGAGAAAGATATGATTGGTCTAATTGGATATAGAATAAAACTTGAATCTGAGAGAAAGGAGATGGAGAAAAAAAAAGATTATTAAAAATTGAGTGTTGCTATAGCCAAGATATGGAATTGACCCAGATGCCCTTCCATGGATGAATAGATCAAGAAAATATGATACACACACACACACACACACACACACACACACACACACACACACACACGCACACACACACGGACACACACACACACACATGGATTTTTACTCATCCATTAGAAAGCATGGCATTGTACCATTGTATCATTCATGTTAGGTCTGCCCAGGAAAATGGCCCCTGTTCCATTGTTCTTCCTGGGTGCTCCTTCCCTAGTAGCACTCCACCCCCAATTTTTATAACCCAGGTAACTGGCACACCTGGGGGCAATGAGAGGTCTCCCAGGCTCTGAGGTCTTTGGCTATACCTCCTCCCCGTCCCCTCCCTATGTATCAGTCTCCATGATTCGTTCTGCCCCGTTTTTGCCCTTGGCCCCCTTGCAGTTTTCCCTTGCCCCTTGGCCCCCTTCCCTTCCCCTTCCACTGCACCCCCTGCACACCTCCATCTTGTGCAGGTGGGCAGTATACTCTCCCCCAATAAACTTTACTGCCTGAACCATGTGGCAGTCTTCTTTCAGCTGAACTTTACAGCAAGGAAATGGGAAGACTTGGAAAAAATTACCCACACAGTTATTATCTCTTCTAAATTAGGATCTGATCTCTCTCGACATGGCTTTCTTACTAACCTGTTCTATTTGGAATACTTAACATTTGCCTACAATAGTTCCCAGAATTAGTCTATACTCCAAAGACTAGAGTAGAGCATTGATGATTTTTTTCAGAGTAATTTAATGAAAGTGGGAAAAAAGGCAAAAATTGAAAGTCAAAGACTGTGTATAGTGGCTCGCATCAACAATTGCTGTACTCAGGAAGTTGAGCAAGGTAGACAATGTGGCCCAGGCAGCGTGGGCCCTGTGGGAAGAGTTCATTTCAAAAAATGAATCTTAAATACTGGGCATTTGACCACCGAGAGGCTACTAAGAATGGAGTATCACATCAGAGGCAGATTGGATAGAATCCATGTATGTATTAGAAGACTGATCTATTTCCTGGGGGCTGACTCCCAAGAAAAAGTTGAGGTTAATGTCAGTTTAATTGTAGACATTTAATTGGAGGTGCCTGGACTAGGAAACTAGCAATAACCATATTTCACATTTCTCCTAATTTCTTTTTAAGAACAAATAATTAAAACCAGAAATTTCTGTCTTGGGTATTATGGACCCCATGTGGCTGTAAATAAAGAAAATAGGGAACCTACAAGGAGGATTTCAGAAATAATACCCAGATGTTGTGATGGTTGTTATTCCAATAGAGAAGACACCCATTTTGCCTTTGGAAGCATTCCAGTTAGTTTAGATAGAAATCTAATCTAATCAGCAAGATATGGGAGTATTTGTGTTAATGGAGGATGATCCTAGCTCTTAGGAATGTATGAGCAGGAGAAGCAGCAGCATAGAATCATCCTGTTCCCACCAGCTCCCACTCTTCCATGGACCATGTGCTTTGACTCTAGTTTCTTCAGCATTCGTAATACATGAGTCTATGTACTTACATGTGTCTCTTTTGCATAGTTCCCTTCCCCAAATATGGGAAGGATATAACTTTTAAAATTGACGTGTTTTCTCCATTTGTTCTGGAGGCTTGTCTGTTGACGGTCTATTGAAGGCTTGGCCAAAGCCAGCATGGAAATGCAAAGCACAAGGGAACGCAAAAGGAAAGAGGAAGTTTTCCTGTTGTGGCTGTTCCAGTGACCCCAGGGTAATAATTCCCAGATATTCTCCCCCTGCAGAGGCTAATTAGGGCACAAATATGGTCATACAAAGATGTGTTCATGCAAAATATTACTGTGTGGTGTATGCTCAGTATTATGTTGCTTTGTTCATTTATAAGAAGATGAGGCTGGCAGTGTAGCTCAGTTCCCAACACTGCCAGAAATAAAACTGAATTTTAAAAGATTTAAAGTAGAAAATATTTAAGGCCCAGCTTTATTTTTTTTAATCCCAAAACATGTTGTATTTTCCTGTTTAGGATAGTTTCTTGGGTTTTTTGGTTTCTTTTCTTGGTACTAGTCTATTTCTGATAGAGCTCTTTATTGTGAATTATTTGTGAAGTTTACAATAACCAGATGTTTATGCCAAACTGTCTTACAAGAACCTTTTTTTTTTTTTTTTGTCAGTTGTGGGGCCTAAACTCTGGGCCTGGGTGCTGTCTCTCAGCTCTTCAGCTCAAGGCTAGCACCCTACCACTTGAGCCATAGCACCACTTCCAGCTTTTTCTACTTATGTGGTGCTCAGGAATCAAACCAAGCCTCATGCATGCAAGGCAAGCACTCTACCACTAAGCCACCTTCCCAGCCCCACAAAAACCTTTTAAATAAAAAATTCAAAAATTTGTCTAGAGCAGGTTTTTCTAACTCTACTGTGTTTCCACCTAAATTCCATTTTGAGAGTTTCCTGGATTCTGTTGGAAACCTGTTGAGTTTTGCTTAACCCTAACAAGACTGACAAGATTGAGTCATTATACAAAGCTGGTCTCTATGGAAATGTGCTCACAAAAAAAGGCCAGTTCTGAATCCAAATAAAGACTACTGTGGAACAAGAGCCTGGCTTGGGAGAAAGACACCTTTTCACCTTTGCTAGAAGATTTTGAAGACTGTGTATACTTTGGGGAAAATGTCAACTGAATTTAGGGAGAAAACATTGTAATTGACACTTTAGCCTTTTAGAAATCACTCAGTCTAGCCTCAGATTTGAGTAAGCTACCTAGAGCCTAGCCCATCTGTTGACTCTTTAATTTTGCTCAACATACTCTGGTAGTATAAATCACATTGGATTTCTAGTGCAAACCACATTACATCCATATCCACCAATCTTCTCTTAGTTATAGTTGTAAGGTCTGCTCCTGGATGGTGAGAAGACTCCACCCTCCTCCCAGCAAAGTCTCCGCCCAGTTACCTGCATTACCTAGGCAACTAGGACACCTGGAAGAGGTCACATCTGCATCCGCTGAGGTCACATCTGAATTTGATGTTGCCACACCTTTCTCCGCCCATACCCTAGATAAGGCCTAGCCTAGGCCCAAACACTCTCTCTCTGCTCTCTCTGCTCTTTTCTAGTTCTTTCTCTCTCTTTCCTCTCTTTCCCAGCTCTCTCTCTTTCCCAGGCCTTTCCCAGCCATGTGGAGTGCCAACCTTGCCTGGTCCCAGCAGGTCTACTGAAATAAACCTACCCCTTACCTGAATACCACATGCTTGGTGCTGTTCTTACTCGGCTACCTCTTTTTAAAAACCTAACAATAGTGCTATACACTGTGGAGGCCTCTGAAATTTCTCCTTAAGAAAATAAGCTGGGCGCTGGTGGCTTAAAGAAGTATAACAGAAGCTTGGCACCAGTGGCTCACACCTGTAATCCTACTACTCAGGAAGCTGAGAGCTAAGGAACACAGTTCAAAGCCAGCCTGGGCAGGAAAGTCCATGAGACTTAGCGCAAATGAACCATCAAAAAAGCCAAAAGTGGACCTGTGGCTCAGGTGATAGAGCTCTGGGCTTGAGCACAAAGCTCAGGGACAGCACCTAGGTCCTGAGTTCAGGTCCCAGGACTGGCACCAGGAGGAAAAAAAAAAAAAAAAGATCAGGTCTATTTAAATCATGCTAACTTATTCAGGAAAAGAGAAGTGTGATACATACCAGTGCAAAACCCAGTTACTCTGGTGATAAAATTTTAGTTTTTCAGCATTGAACTATGAGCCCTTCTGTTTTCCTACACTAGGTAAAGATTTGACCGTATTGTTCATGTAACCCAAGAATGCATACAGCAAAGGCTAGCTGAAAGTCCCAATGGCTCATCTCCTGCTTTAGTTTAAGTTACCATCCTAAGTCCTGGTTATTATAGGGATGAACTGACACCTGATTCGTGTTGCCAGATAAATGTGTGTTTCAGATAGACCATAGGACATACATATGAGAAAAGCTTCATTGTTTATCTGAAATTAACATTTAATTGGACATTGTATACCTTAGGTGATAAATATGGCAAGTGTACACCTGAAATTAGCGAGTAAAATGCCAATTCATATTAAACATTGTGTAGATGAAAGATAATTCTTTTCTTTTCACCTAAATCTTTTAGTTTGTGAAGCTTGCACATCATTTTTCTATACTCTCCTCCCAAATGTGTGTGTCTGTGTGTATACACATATATACACATACACACCCAGATTAAAATGTTTGTACCTGGTATTTAGCTTACTTTTTCACATGCTGGACTGCAATTGTTCAGGGCTTTTGTAATCAGAGAAAGATTGCAAAGGCTTCAGGAAGGAAGCTAGTGCAGGTCCTGACCTCTCCTAACTGGCCCCTGTGAAAGTAGCTCCCAGGCTCTCAGCATTTGCATTTGTTCCTTCTTAGGGCCCTGTGATAGCCTTGGCCAGAACAGGAAAGAATTTTGGAATCCTCCTGGCACAGTTTAGGAGTGTTTGGGCCAAAGTATGCAACTGTTCTAATGTTCTCAAGATCTCAAAGCATTTTTACATTGTTCTTCAAGCCACCCTGAAAACGAAGTTTAAAGTACATGATGTCATTGCTTAGAAGTTGGAAGTATTGGGTATGTTTTGAGATTGTAATGATCTGTAGCCAAAGGCAAAAGAGCAGATCGGACTATTTCTACCTAGGGTTCTAGTTGTGGGAATTAAGAAATTTCTTGCAAAACATTTCTGATATCACTTATAAAATTTAGTCTTTTGTAGAGAGCTTTTCCTGAAAGAAGCTTTAATTCCCAAAGCACTTCATGAAAGGTGTAAAGGCCACATTGTACATTGGGGGATGAACACACCCTGTTTTGAACTGCATTTCCTGCTAGTTCTGATCGTAGGCATTCTTCCCGGATTAGGGTCAATTGAGTTCCAGTGTTTGCTTGTAAAACTGAATCCAGTCATTGTATTAGCAGTTTGGCTTCCTGCCTGCACTTAGAATACAGAGCAAACTTCAGCTACTCCTTATGATTCTGTGTCTTCCATAAAGAGGAGGGAAAAGAAAGGGGAAAACCCACGAGGTGACTGAGTTCATTTACATATGGGGTGCCAGTGGGCAGCTGCCTTGTGGTCACATGATTCTGTGGAGAATCCTGATATTCCATTTACTGGAATAGGAGGCAGTCTAGGCAGAAAAAATAAAGAAGAGCTCTTTAAAAAAGAAAGTAGTTTTAGCTGTGCATTACAGCTGAGTAACCTATTTATTTTGTCTTTAACAAATAATTTCCCACCCCATACCTTTCCAAAGTGTTTGATAAAAGAAGCTTTTAAAAGGAGAAGGCGGGAAGGTGGCACTGGTACTAGGCCTCTCATGCTGCCCTAGTGGAAACACTGCAGATTGAATTTGTGGGGAAGACCTCTGGGGCTCCTATTTTCCTGAGGCTATAGAAACTGTGAAATGGTCTATTCAGTGTACTTCCAGAGGCCCTGTGAATATACCTGGCAACGGAATCAATCTGAAGGGACTAATTTTTTCCACCTAATGTGAAGAGATTCAAAAGGAAACCATAGTACCAGCCTGTGTGTCTTTAGAAGCAGCGCACTGAGGGTCAATTCCTGGGCCAAACTTTGAGCCTTTGGGTTTGAGGAAGAGACAAAAAGGAGGGATGGCAACTACTTAAAGGTTGTGTTTTTGTTTTTTGTTTTAATTTCTTAAAAGGAGGGGTGGTCTGTCTGAGGCTGTTCTTTTGGTCCACTTCCTCATACTGACACAGTGTCATCCTATACTAAATTAAAAACCCTTGAAAGGATTGCTGGGTCCAGAGAGCCCTCAGGAACTTGGTGACATTGAAAAACATGAATCTCTTACTGATTATTTGGTTCTTGTCTGGCCCATTGGATTAAAGACAGACTACTTTTTTCTCTTTAGACTGAAAAAAAGAAGAAATGTCCATGTAAGATTGAATAAATATCCTTTTTTTTAACTTTACTATTAACAAAGAGTAGAGACATGCTAGGACCTAAGAGAAAACTTAGAAGCTTTAAGGTATAAGATTTTGATCACAGGGGATCTGTGATCTTTGATTTGGGCTAGAAGCCTTAAAAAGCACCAGAATCCTAATACTTGGAAGGCTAAGGCAGGAGGTCAGCATAGACTACATAGAAAGACACTGTCTTGAAAAATAAAGACAGGACTGGGAGTGTGGCTCAGCGGTATTTTCCTAGTGTGTGTGAACTCCTGGGTTCAATCCCTAGCACCACAAACATAAATTTAGTCATCTAAAATGTAAAGATCGCTTTAAAAGGCAGATAGAGCTATTCTCTGCTGTAAGTTTAAATAACCTTGTCTTTGTGTTTAATTATGCATTACTCAGTATACATTATCAAATGCATATGATTTTTAATCATTCAGAGACACCAAGCTTCTGTCATCCAGCACTGAATTATAATAACTTTTCCCTAAGTCTTAGTTGTGATCTAACCTAAAGTTCTAAGAAGTAAGTTCCATAAACTAGTCTCATTTCATTATTTCTTTTATTTTGGCTTTTCTTTGACTTTTTGCCACCCTGTACCCAATGTCATCATTTAATTGTCTTAAAGAATAGCTTTCTTTTAGGAAGATATGTGTGTATATATATATGTATATATATATATATATATATATATACATATATATATACACACATACACACACATATACAAATATATAAGAAATGAAAAATATACTAGAAATAAATCTAGTCAAATTGGAAAATGTATTAGAAATGAACCCAGCCCCAATACATAAAATAATGATTCGAAGCTAAGAATGAAATTCTAAAGGAACTGAGAAAAATTCATGTCATCCTATATCCATTGGTTTCTTCTATTTGCCTAGCACTTACTGTGAAGCTAAAAACTCAGTGTCTCAGATCACTAAAATAACATTGGGAACAGTCATGATCTACAGAAGCACCTGGAACAATAAATGCTTTTTCATAATGATATGACCTAGTAACTTATTATTTGACCTATCAATAATTCTGCCACAAGGTAAGTAATTGTTAATTGTTTTTAAAATTTGTACTATTGGTAAGTGCATAAAAGGACTCTGATTCCTTCCTGTACATTGCATTTTGATGGAACCAAACTAGTTGGGATTGAGAATGGGGTCCTGCATGTTCTTTGGACAATGTGATGTATCTTTTCCAAAAAGAAAGACACAAGGTTTTCAGAATGTGATAGTTTTCATCCTTCCTGTGGATGATACTGAGACTATTCTTGTGGATTTGGGTCCTAAAGTACTCTATTTATATAAGTTCTTAATCTGATAAAAATCACAAAACATTATACTGTCATTTATAGCAAAGAAGTTGTGGAAAGTTCTCAGTGCTTTTACTTTCATGTGTAACAAATGAGAATGTTCACCTGAGAAGGCTGTTATAAAAACAGAATAAAATAATGGAAGCAAAATCTTTAACAATAGGCATAGTAATGAGTTTTACATGACTCTAAACATGTGAGCATTTTCCAGTGCATTGTAGTTGTAATTGATATATTATCAGTCAAGGACAACTTTTCGTCCCCACTGGTCATAGTGAAGCCAGGACATAAGAACTCAGCCTCAAATGTAGAGCCACAACTGTGTCAGGCTGACCTCAAACAGCCTGCATAGAGACTGGCAGGGGTTCATTTTTTGAGAGTCATTGGCTTAGCTTGCCACAATGATTGTCTGAAACTAAATACCAGCTACTTCATTCTACTGGAGTTAAGTAGAATTGCTGGTCTAATTTCATTCTCCAATTTCAGAGATGCCTCCCAAGCCAAATCAGTGTTCTGAGACCAGTATATTTAGGTTGAAACTCCTACTTTTTGTTTTCTTTAACACATGTATATTATAAAATATGTTTGCTGTTCATATTACTTGAGGAAAAACATCTTCTAGTTAGTCATAAATCTGTAATATCTAAACTACATGTTCTAGAATTTAGAAATTAGAATTTAAACTGGGTTTTCTTAAAGAAGAACAATAGCCATCATAGTGTTCCCGTGCCAGCCACCTCACTTTATTACTAATATTTTATTGATAATAGGATTTCAGTGGCCCCTAGACATATATGCAACATTTTTTTCCTGAAAAAAAATTAAATACAAGTTCACATGCTATTGACAAGTATCACCTGGAATGGAAAGAAGAAGGATGGGGGCGGGGGGAGAAAAAGATACAAACTAAATATTTGTGGGGCTGACATGTGTGAGTAAATTAGAAAAACATTCTTTTTTTAAAAAAAATATTTTTTTAATTTTTATTGTGAAAATACTGTACAGAGGGGTTACAATCACATTGGCAAGACAATGAATGCATTTCTAATCAAGCATTGTAGCCCCCTCCTTTGTTTCCCCTTCCCATCCCCCCCCAGCCAATCCTCTCCGCCCCCCCATCACCAAAGTTGTAAATTCATTTTCGACATAACGAATTGTACTTCTCATTGTTGCAACAGGTCCACCTGTATCCTTATTTAAACGACTTGTTCTTAAACACCAGAAACCTAAGTCTTTATCCCTTTTTTTCTTTTTAACATTTTGTTTATTTTTAATGGTTCTTATTGTGAAAATACTGTACAGAAGGGTTACAGTTACATGAGCAAGGTAATAAGTACATTTCTTATCAAGCATTGTTGCCTCCTCCTTTGTTTTTTCCCTACCATCCCTTCCCTCCCACCTCCACAACTTACACTTCCCGCATCCTCCCCTTCTGCCTAAATTGTAAAGTTTGTTTTTCAATATAGTGTCTTGTACATCTCTTTGTTGCAATGGGTCAACCTGTATCCCTATTTAAACATTTTGTTTTTTCCCTTCCCCTCCCCAAATTATACCAACATCAAATACAGTGAAAACTGGGGTTATACCGTGGGAGAGAAGACATGCAAAGCAAAAAAAATAATCAAATGGTAAAGTCTTTATCCCTTTATAGAAAAGCTACCTGTGCAGGCCAGTCATTTTTTTTTGGGGGGGGGGGGCTCTTAGGGCAGTTTCTGGCCAGACACTGATGGCTCACACCTATAATCCTAGCTACTCAGAGGCTAAGATCTGAGGATCATGGTTCAAAGCCAGCCTGGGCAGAAAAGTCCCTATGAGACTCTCATCTCCAGATAGCCACTCAAAAACCAGAAGTGGCACTTTGGCTCAAATGGTAGAGCACTAGCCTTAAGTACAGAGGCTCAGGGACAGCACCCAGGCCCTGAGTTCAAGCCTTATAACTGACCAGATTTAAACAAAAAAAAAGCAGGCGTTGGGTCGGGAGGGGGGGGGAGCAGTTTCTGGAAGATTATAATTGTAGTTGGCAGTGTTCTTCACTAACCTGTGCATATGTAATCTTTGATGTATGTATTTCTTATTCTTGAGCATGTAAAACTTCACTGTTGTTACTTTATTAAGCTGTAAGGACAGAAAGCAATAGTAGCCTATCTCTTTTTGTAGAACCTATAGACTACAAAATGTAGTTCAATCTGTGTAGGTAGAGTTATTTCTAAATTAATAGACCTTTAGTATATTACCAAAGACGAGTAATGCCTTTTGAGATGGGCAGAAAACTTTTGAGTTCTCTTTTTTTTTAATTATATTTTTATGCCAAGCACTGGTGGCTCATACCTGTAATCCAAGCTACTAGGAAGCTGAGATCTGAGGCTCTCAGTTAAAACCAGCCCAGTTATCTCCAACTAACTACCAAAAACACAAATGAAGCTATAACTCAAAATGATAGAATATTAGCCTTGAGCACAAAAACTCAGGAACAGCATAAGGCCCCTGAGTTCAAGCCCTAAGATAGGCACACACACACACACAAAATATCTATATCTATAAAATCTTTTAAGTAGTTGTACAAAGAAGTTGCTATTCAACAAATCAGTTTATAATACAATGCATCTTGAGAAATGTCACCCCTTCAATTCTCTCCCATTCCTCCCAACCCAACCCCTCTCATCAGTAGTCTTTGTTTCATTGACTATTATGACTGCGTTCTTCCTCCATTTCTCTCATTTGTCTGTCCCTCTCACTTTGATCCTCCCCCTCATGCATCTCAAGTACCTGCGTGTTATTTTGTTGGACATTAATACATTTGTATATGACCTCATGTGTTTACTTGTATATTTATAAATGAGGCCTAACCTCCACATATGAGAGAGAACATGCATCCTTTGTCTCTCTAGAACTGACTTACATCACTTAACAATTTTTTCCTAGTCCATCTATTTCTTTGCAAATGATGTAATATCATTCTTCCTAATGGATGAGTATACATATATGTTTATTATATACATATTATTTACACATTATATGCATACATGTATGTATGTATATAATCTATGTGTGTATATATAATCTATTCATTCACTGAAAGGCATCTGAGCTGCTTCCATACCTTGGCTATGGTGAATAGTGCAACAGTGAACATGATTGTACAAAGATCTTTACTGTATCCTTCTTTGTAATATTTTGGATAAAAGCCCAACAGTGGTATTGCTAGGTCATAGGGTAGCATAGGGTAGGTTTATGCTTAGTTTTTTGAGGTATCTCCAAACTTCTTTTGGGAGTGATCGAACAAGATTACCTTCTACCAAGAGTGTATCAGGGTTCCTTTTCCCCTATATCTGGGCTAGCATCTGTTGTTTTTATTCTTAATGATGGCCATTCTCACAGGAGTGAGATAGAAGGAATCTCAGTGTTATTTTTTCTTGCATTTCCTCTATGACCAGAGATGTTGAACATTTCTTCATTTGTCTTTTGGCCATTTTCTCTTCTTCTGAGAAGTGATTATTTAGTTCATTTGCCCATTTATGTGTTGATTCTTTGAAAGTTTAGTTTCTTGAGCTCTTTGTATATTCTGGGAACCTAACTGCCAATATCTTCTCCCATTCTGTAGACTGTCTTCTTAGCTTGCCCTTTAACTATGTCTTTTGCCTTACAGACCTTACTGGTTTGATGCAACCCAATTTGCCAATTCTCTCTTTGATTTGCTGAGTTTCTGGACCTTTACTCAAAAAATTCCTGCCCGTGCTAAGAAATTAAAATGTTTTTCCTACTCCTTCCTGTAGTAGCTTCAAAGTTTCAGGTCTTACATTGAGATCTTTGATCCACTTGAATTGACAATAGTTCTGTGCATGTGAATATCCAGTGTTCCCAACACCATTTGTTGAAAACATAAAGAGTGTCCAAATAGGAATAGAAGAAATAAAATTATCCCGGTTAACAGAGGACATGGTCCTATATCTAAAGGACCTAAGAGATTATACTCCCAAGCTCCTAGAGCTGATTAGTAAGTTAGGTAAAGTATCAGGATATATAATCAATCCACAGAAAATGATAAGCTTTCTGTGCACTGACAATGAGAAGATTGAGAGTAAAATCAAGAAAGCAATTCTATTGTAATTAATTATCTTTAAAAAAAAAAAGACATAAAAGCCTTGCAAATCAACCAAGCAAGGAAATGAAGAACTTCTACAATGAAAACTATAAAATTTTGAAGAAAAAAACTGAAGAAATTAGGAAGTAAAAAGACTTCCTGTGTTCCTAGCTTTACATATTTAATATCATGAAAATAGTAATACTGCCTAAGAGTCTACAGATTCAATGCAATACCCATCAAAATATCAAGGTCATTTTCACTGAGATTGTGAAAACAATCCAAAAATTCATATGGAAGCATAAAAGGCCTCACAAACTCAATCCTGGGCAAAAAAAAAAAAAAAAAAAAAAGTAGTAGTGCTGGAAATAAAATAATTCCAGACTTCAAACTCTACTAAAAGCTATAGTAAGAAAAATAACTTGGGCTGGGCATTGGTGGCTCACACCTATAATCCTAGCTATTCAGGAGGCCTCAGCCAATCTGAGGATAGGCAGTTCAAAGCCAGCCCAGGCAGGAAAGTGTGTAAGACCCTTATCTCCAATAAACCACTCCGAAAACCAGAAGTGGAGCTGTAGCTCAAGTGGTAGAGCGCTTACCTTGAGCTCAAATGCTGAGGGATAGCATCCAGGCCCAGAGTTCAAGCCCCACAACCCACAAAAAAAAAGGAGAGGGAGGAATGGAGGAGGGAAGGAAGGAAGGAAGAAAGGAAGGAAGGAAGGAAGGAAGGAAGGAAAGAAGGAAGGAAGGAAGGAAGGAAGGAAGGAAGGAAGGAAGGAGAGAAAGAAAGATAACTTGGTACTGGCATAAAATAGGCCCGAGTATTAAAGGAACAGAAGACCCATGAATAGACACGCAGATTTTTAATTCTTTAACTGAATTCACCTTTGTACTTTATTTTGATTATTCTCTTGTGGAAAAGAGCTTCAATGGATTCATATTCTAGTTTTAATATTCTTTAAAACAAAGCTTTTTAACTTTGATACAAATATCCATATCATATAAAGAATGTCTTGAGTCTTTGTATAAGCTCCTGGTGAACACTGTGTGTGTGTGTGTGTGTGTGTGTGTCTGTGTGTGTGTGTGTCTGTGTGTGTGTCTGTGTGTGTCTGTGTGTGTCTGTGTGTGTGTGCTTGAACTCAAGGCCTAGGTGATGCCCCTGAGCATTTTTGCTCAAGGCTGGTACTCTACCACTTGAGCCACAGCTCCACTTCGGGCTCTTTGGAAGTAGTTTATTGGAACTAAAAATTTCACTGACTTTCCTGCCCGAACTGGCTCTGAGTGATGATCCTCAAATCTCAGCCTCCTGAGTATCAGCTAAGATTACAAGCATAAGCCACTTAAGCCCCACTGAACATAATTTTTTTAAAAGAGAGAACATCTTTCAGTGTTTTATTAACATACCAGTAGGAATGAACTTATACTCTGAATTTCTGCCTGATTATTATCTTTAATAATCCAGTTCTGAATAAATAACCAGTTTTTAAACATAAAGACTCTAGATTCCAAACTAATCTTGTAATAAGCCAGTGCAATGATATATTATGTGGTCTGGCTTTTATCTGAAGATTTTAATAACCTTTGTGGTTGCTGATGACGTGTTTTGTTTTAGTCTGAAGAATGTTTGCTCAGTTGTTCTCTAGTTTGTCACTTGTTTATCTTGGAGTGACCTGACTATATAACACAGAAGGAAAATAAAAACAATTTGAGAGTACAATGGTTAAAAAAAAACCCTAACTTGAATGAATAGTGATTTAAGAATAATACCATTTTTAAAATAATAACACTTCAGACAGAACAAACTTGTTACATCTAACCAACTATAAGTATCTTAGAGTATGTCATCTGACTTTAGCTTTAGCTATGTATTATATTTTCAAAACACAATTGTGTCCTGTGTAGTTCTATCTACACTACATATTTATATTCCATTGAAAACAAATGCTTCACCTATCCCAGTTGACCACATCAGACTGTATAAATTAATCTTTCTTCCTCAATTCTAAGACACTAGCCACGCATCACTTATGCTTCTGTTTCCCGGACTATAAAATGTCCATAATTACACAAAGAAATAGTTGTTCATTTAAATAGGGATACAGGTGGACCCATTACAACAATGAGATGTACAAGTCGTTATGTGGAAAACGAACTTTACAACTTCAGTGCGGGGGGGGGGGGGGGGAGATGGGGGGGGAAGGGGAAACAAAGGAGGAGGTGGAGGCTACAATGCTTGATAAGAAATGTACTCATTATCTTGCCCATGTAATTGTAACCCCTCTGTACAGTATTTTCACAATAAAAAAAATAGTTACTATTATCTTTCAGTAGTTGTACAAAGGAGTTACCAGCTAACAAAGCAGTTTATAAATACATTATATCTTGATCATTGTCACTCAACATTCCCACCCATCCTTCCCCACCTCTTCACTCTTCATTAATCCACCCCTTTCCCCTTGACCCTGCCCTACCCTTTCCTGAACTTTGATTTTGCCTTTTTAAGGAATTATACTGTTTGAGCTCTCCCTTGAAACTACCATGTTTCAATTAGTTATACATTTTTTAGAGAAATGCCTCTGAAAATGAGGTCTTGTTGGGTTTTTTTGTTAATACAGTGTTAATAGAGAAGATTAGAGACTCAGATACGGCTTGACCTAGAAGCTTTCCTTAGTCATTGTAATGAATTTAAAGATTATAGCAATGGACAACATCATATGGTGTTGTATTCATGGATCTTGTTTCCCTTTCTTCCTGTTGTGAAGAAAAGTGAAATAATTGAAATTCTTATAGGAAAAACTCCTTTTGGTAGCATCTTGTATCTTTCATGATCTCACTCCATTTTCTCTTTCATATCAAGGTGACTGACTGAGGCAAGTACAAATAGAAACCTTGATTTTCTTTTAAATTAAGTTATCTGATGATAAGAATAACATCTAACATAATGTATCTGCTTGAAGTGCAATGTTAAATACCTTGGGGGAAAGTTAAAACAGATAGTGACTTTTAAACTGATTAAATCTAGTTGATTGGCTATATATGATGAAACTTGAGATGATTATATCAAAAAAGGTTATTCTTTATTTATTAGTATATATTAGTTTTTCCAAGGGATTTCATTGTGAGATTTTCACACACATATATAGTACATTACCATCACCTCTATCATTCTCCTACATCCTACCCCCCCTTCTTAAAACACTTTGTACAGGTGTCATTGTTCTATTTCCACACATATAAATAAAGTACATGGAATCATTTTCACTTACCCTTTTTGTTAGATCTCCACACTCCCATTGGTACCCATTTAAACTCCATTCTGAGCTTGTGTTCCTGAAAGGGGTTGTTCTTATTGGCAGAATCAAAGGATTGTTTAATAATTTTCACTGATATTCTCTCCTGCAGACTAAAAGATGCAAATATTAATGTGCAGCAGCTTGATATTTGCCAAACTTCTGATACAAATTTCTGTTCCTTCACTTTAGATGATATTTCGCAGTTTTGACTATTCTTTGTAAATATCCCTCTTCATGCACAGTGCTGATGGGTCAAAGGAAGACTCTTCTTTTCTGGATACACAGATTATTGGGCCCAGCCTAACTTCTGGACAATTTCATCCAGTGACTTTGTGTCCCAGACAACCAAGCACATGTTTTTCTTCTTTAATTTGTAACTCTCTTGTATCTGATCAGACCTTCAGGCTCCTCAGTTCCCTGAAAAGCCTACAGGTGTCTAGTGATTAAAGTTTGGACTGTATAGCCAGTTTGTTTAAGTTTCCTAGGCTTACTCAGGGCCAAAAGTCCAAATAATGTCTTTTACATATTGTACCAGAATTACATGTTCATTTGGTTGTCTACCTAATGATCCTGGTTTGTTTTTGTTCTCATTTCCCATTTCTTCCAAGTTAGCTAAAATGACCATTTGTGACTCTTTAATAATCAGAAAACACTTCCCTTTGCTTTGTTTTTTTTTTATTTTTTAATTTAATTTTATTGTAAAGATGCTGTACAGAGGGGTTGCAGTTACATGAGTAAGGCAATGAATACATTTCTTGTCGAGCATTGTTACCCCTTCTCTTGTTGTTCTCCCCCTTCTTTTGCTTTATTATTGTCCTGTTCTCAGTTTATATGAATCTTGGAGTGACCTGTCATTCTTAAGTCTGCAGTGACTCCTATATTTTACCAGAATTTGTATGTCTTTTTATTTTCCTCCAAAGGAATAAGGATTTGCCTTATTTCTTTGAGAAACCAACCTAGTTCTTTTGTTACCCAAGGGTGTCTTCTGTGTTGTTTTAGATTAATTAAGGCAGGTACCAAAATGTAGCTACTCCATTTCTGGATATATCAAATCACTAAAGTAGTTTCCTCAAATTTGAGCATGTAATGATAATAACATCTCTTTCTGAGTAACTGTGATGGTTCATTGAGCTAAAGCTGCAACATGCCTAATACTCACTACAGTCTTTACTCTTGTTTTAATGACAGCTCCAAAGTGAAAGCACTCAAATCACACCCAGGTTACATTGTTACCTATGCATCAGGACTAGTTTCCATGTTGAAGAAGAAGCCAGCAGTCTCTCTCATGTAGATTTTCCTTTCTGCTCTCAGCGAATTGCACTTGATCTTTAACTTGCCTGCTGAGATTGCTATCCCCTAGCAAATGCTTGACCAACTAGCTTTTTAATTCTTTGTGTTCTTCAACTTATATTCTGTTGGCTTCCTCTACACCTTTCCATTACAGACCTTGGACTTAACCAACTCTCCCTACTTCTCCTATAGGTTCCTCACCCTATCTTTCTATAGTAGGTTCCTTATCCTTTCTTATTATAGGTCCTTCACACCGTATCTCCTAGTAGCTGTCTTCCTGCTCATTCCATGTGTAGGCTTTTGTATGAGTCAACATGGAGCTTTTTAAGAAATAGTTGACATGTATTTATTATATTAATTAGATAAATATAAAGATATGGTACATACGAGCATCAAGAAATGGTATATTAAAATTTGTTTAAAGCCTAATTTATAGTTATACATATGCAAAGTAACAAGTGACAGATTTTACCTATATTCATTACTACCTTGGAATGGTTTTTCTTTCTACTTTTCTGATTTTATTCCAAATTTTATATTTATCTTTTTTGTGGTAGTACTACTTCCTTAGGCTTTCTAGACAGGCACTAAATTAATTGAGCCATGCCTCCAACTCCTTTTTGCATTGATTATTTTCCAGTTAGGGTCTTGCTCTATACCTGCTCCAGCCTGGGCTTAATCTTCCTACATGTACTTCCCCAGTCTTACAAACCTAGACAAACAGAGCAGCTCTTGTCTTCATACTGATAACATTTTATTCTCGTTCTGCAAAAGAATACTAAGTTTCCAGAAGTTGTAAGTCAGGTATTTGGGGGGGGGGGAGGGTTGTGTGTTTGTTTTTGCTGTACTAGGGTTTGAACACTTGCCTAATAATACTTGTAGGCAGGTGTTCTACCATGTAAGCCACTCTGAAAGCCCTTTTATGCGCTAGGTGTTTGTTTCATTTTCAGATACACCTTCATCTTCTCCCCCCCCCCCGCCCCTGCTCTAATCTCAGACCTCAGTTCTCCTACCTAACCCCCATGTAATTTTGATCAGAGGCATGAAACACCATGCCCAGTTTGTTAAGATAAGGTCTTCCTAACTTTTTGCCCAGGCAGGCCTTGAACAATAATCCTCCTGATTTCTACCTCCCTTGTAGTAGGATTACAGGTATGAGCCACCATGACCAACCTAATATGTTAGAATTTTGAATAGATTTTTAAAAAATTTGGTGGAACCTGCTTTCACTATATTTGATGTCAGTATAACTCGTGGAGGAGATGGGGAAAAACCAGTTGTTTAAGGATACAGGTGGACCTGTTGCAACAATGAGAAGTACAAGTTGTCATGTCCAAAACTAGCTTTACAACGTCGGTGCGGGGGGGGGGGGGGGGAAGGGGGGGAAGGAGAAGGATTGGGATTGGGGGGGAGGGGGGAGGCTGGGAAGGGATGTGAAGGGTAAACAAAGGAGGAGGCTGCAATGCTTGGTAAGAAATGTACGCATTATCCTGCCCACGTAATTGTAACTCCTCTGTACAGTATGTTCACAAATAAAATTAAATTAAATTTAAAAAAATTGGTGGAAATAAAAAGAAAGAACCACTTACATAACATGATCTCTAAGATTTCTGGCTATCTGATTACTTTCTGGTTCAGTCTGTAATTAATCTTTGATTGTAGTAAAATCATAATAAATCTTAATTCCTCATACTTAACAATCATTTAGGAAATCACATTCAAATATTTATTTTATATAGCTTAACAGTTAAGTTCATTTTTGTAAGTTTGGGATACATATGCTTTTCTTTAAACTAGAGAATACTTTTTAAACATTTATTAGCATGTATTATATATATATATAAACACATGTATTAGTTATATATATATATAAAAACACATATTTCCATATGTGTTTACAATATGCCCTAACCAAATCCACCACCTTTATCACTCTCATCTTCCCATTTGTCTTAGAAAGCAAATGTAGGTTTTATTATTCTATTTTTATCTGTCCCCTTGCTACTGGTACCCATCTTCCAATAGAACCTGTTTAACATTCCTGTCATTTATATTTTCTCTCAAATATGATATCTAGTAATAAGACACATATACCCATAATATGCATACACATATATATATGCATATATAGGAGCACTATGGTAATTATGAAATTTGGGAAAAGATAAGGGGATGAGAGAGAGGGTAAGAGAATTATACATTGTATCTTGTATTATTATTGTTGTAGTCATTTGTAATTCCTCCTTTGTGGTAGGAATACTAAATAAAATTGGCTACATATTTATTTTATTTCAGGTTTACTGCTTTGTGTAAAAGAAATTCAATAGCCAAGGTTAATTTGCTGTTTCAGAGACTTTTATACACTAGGCAGTAAAAAAGAAACATTAAGTTAGAACACAAAGTAATACATGAAGGAAATATTGTTTACTTTTTTAATATCTAAAATTGACAGTGCTTTTGTTGTGTCACTCTAAGCATTTAGAGAACATTTTCAGAACATTGAAACTGACATTAAATCTGGAACTTTGAGCACCAACATGGCACCATAAGTGGAAATTCCCCTACCAGGTCTCCTGTAATGGGCCACACTAAAAATGTAAATGCACTAAAAGTGCTATGTAAAATGACCTCAGAATATATATGTAGCATAAAGTAATTAGATTCCAGCCTCACTCCCAAGATATTTCATTTATTATATGCACATATTTCAGTGTCCCAAAATCTAAAATCTGAAATATCACTGGTCTCACACATGTTGGCTAAGGAATATCAACCTGTCTTAATGATTTAGATTTTTTTCCTTTTCTTTTTGTTTTGTTTCTTTTGTAATCAATATATAAGAAAGGTGTCTGCATATCCATATTTATTATGGCAGTACTTAACAGTATCAAAACAGTACAATCAGCCTAGGTGCCAAAGAAGAGAAGAATGGATAATGCATACATACAATGAGTGTTACAAAGCTATAGAGAAAAATGTGATCGTGCCATGTGCAGGAAAATGCATAGAATTGTAGGATACATACTGTACAAACTAAGCCAGGCTCAAAAAGCTGAA
This sequence comes from Dipodomys merriami, assembly GCF_024711535.1. NCBI lineage: Eukaryota > Metazoa > Chordata > Mammalia > Rodentia > Heteromyidae > Dipodomys > Dipodomys merriami. Next base: position 22,789,604 of record NW_027205603.1, read on the forward strand.
TGTCATGATTTTACTCAGGCCTAAAAGACATACGTAGTTGAGGACATATGCATACATACATTTATCTGTATACATAAACGTAGAAAGGGGTGATTGTAACTATGAGATTAGGAGGATGAGGGGACAAGGGGAGAGCAAGAAATAAAGATAGAAGGGGAATAATGTCAAGATTTGTCACAACAATGTATGAGATCAAAATAAATTTCAATGAAAGCTATTGATCAATAGAGGGTTGCTGGGTGGGAACAATAAAGCAATAGAAAAGATGATTCTTAGCAAAATTATATGCATGTCAGAAATACCATCGTGAAAAACACTCCTTGGTGCAATTAATACAACCTAACCTAAAAACATGAAAGAAAAGAAAGTAAAACAGACATTATTGAAGGGGAGTGATACAGCAAGACTAGGGAGGGCTAATGAAGAGGATAAATTAGGATGCATAGGTTAGAGTAGTTTATTTGCATGTATGAAGGCTTAACAAGAAATTTGCTCAAATTGTTTTACTAAATGAGGGATGTGGATTGGGAAGATGACTGGGTGAGGCTGATTAAGATATATTACATGTTTAATAATATCACAATAGAACTCCCTTGCACAACTCATGTATGCTAACTTAAAAAACTACACAGCTATCAAATATTGTGCTAGTTTTATACCCAGAAAAATTAGGCAAGAAAAAGAAATAAACATCTAAACGGGAAAGGAAGAGGTAAAATTGGAGCAAGATAGCTACAAGGTTGCAAGGTATAAGATCAAGATACAAAAACAAAAGTTGTATTTCTGTTTACTTGTAGTGAAATAATCTAAAAATGAAACCAAGAAAACTTTTATAATAGCATCAAAAAATAGAATACTTAGCTGGGCGCTGGTGGCTCACACTTGTAATCAGAGCTACTCAGGAGGCTGAGATCTGAGGATCGCTGTTCAAAGCCAGCCTGGGCAGGAAAGTCCATGAAACTCTTATCTCCAGTAAATCACCAGGAAACCAGAAGTAGTGCTATGGTTCAAGTGATAGAGCACTGGCCTTGAACTGAAGAACTGAGGGACAGCACCCAGGCCCAGAGTTCAAGCCCCATAACCAACAAAAAAAAAAATTTAAAAAATTAAAAAATACAATGCTTAAGGAATAAATTTAATAAAAAAACAAATGGGATGTTTATAATAAAAAGAATAAGCCATTTGCCAGTAGCTCACACCTATAATCCTGGCTATTTAGGAGGCTTAATTGATTAAAAGAAATATTATAAATTATAAAAGTAGTACACAATATACAAAATTCCAAAAAGGTATATTTAGGTGGAGGGGAACAACCTTTAAATTCACATTTCTCAGAGCTAGTCCCTAGTATATTTTGGTCAGTTTTCCAGTTCTCTTTGTGTTTTATGTACTATGAAATATACTTATGGTTACGTTTATTTGTATTTATATCTAAACTTTGAAAGTTAGAATTAAATGGTTACCAATTTTTCCCAATTAATATGTACTGCCATACTAACAGCTGAAATAATAGTCTCTCTTGAGGCTGTAGAACTGTTTGATTTTGTTCCTAGAAATGAAGGTTATTTTCTGTTTTCTGTGATTAAAATAGTGCACTAGACCTCCCAGACACTAATGATGGGAAAGGAAAATGGTACAGCCTCTCTGAAGAAGAGTTTGGCGCACACACACGCGCGGGCGCGCGCGCACGCATGTGTGTGTGTGTGTGTGTGTGTGTGTGTGTGTGTGTGTGTGTGTGTGTGTGTGTGTGTGTCTGTGTCTGTGTCTGTGTATGTGTGTGTGTGTGTGTGTGTGTGTGGTACTTCCTGGTCCTGGGGCTTAAACTATGTGGCACTATCCCTTAGCTTCTTTGGCTCAAAGCTAGTACTCCACCACTTCAGTCATAGCTCCACTTTTGGCTTTTTCAGTAATTATTTGGAGATAAGAGGCTCATGGACTTTCCTGCCTGGCCTAGCTTTGTACCAAATCCTCAGATCTCAGCCTCCTGAGTAGCTAGGGTTATAGGCATGAGCCACCAGAACCTGGCTGGCAGCTTCTTTAAAAAATAAAGCATGAACTACTAGTATAGAGCCCAGAAACTGAACTTGGGCATTCATAAGCTTGAGTTCTGAAGATGGAATGGAAGCCAGCTGGGGCAGGAAAGTCTATGAGACTCTTATCTTCAAATTAACCTTCAGAAAACCAGAAGTGGTGCTGTGGCTCAAAGTGGTAGAGTGCTAGCCTTGAGCAAAAAAGCTCATGGACAGAGCCAAGAACTGACCAAAAATAAAACAAAAAGTATAAACCACTATTGAAAGTAATGAATATTACTAGGAAGGCAGATGTGACCAAATGACTCCCGCAAATTGATCTGTAGAGTTAACATAATCCCTACTGGCTTCTTTGTAGAAATTAACATGCTAATTCCAGGGGACCCCTGAATAAACCCTAACCCCAATGTTTTGGGTTTTTTTAATATAATAAATATCTGTGATTGGTACTTTCTATCTTCAAAGTTACAGCAAAACCACAGTAATCAAACTGCATCTGCCCTAGGCTAGACATATAAACCAATGTGCTATGTTAGAAAACAGATAAATAACCCATGGATCTGTGGTCAGATGTTTTGTTTTTTGTTTTTATGTTACCAAGATGATTTAAGTGTAGAAAAGTCATCTTTTCAGCAAATATCTAGTACCACCAAATATCCACCTGTAAAATAAATGAATTTGGATCCTTAAACCAAATATGTGAATTAATTTAAAATTAATCAAGGATCAAGGGCTAGGCTCAAGTAGTTGCATATTTTAGCAAGCACAAAGTTGAGGTCAAACCTCTTTGCCACAAAAAAAAATAGTAATAATCTAAACAAAAGCCAACTTAACAGCATGAAACTGTTAGAAAAGAACATGGATATAAACTGTCATGACCTAACTTAGATTCTTAGATGTAATACCAAAAATCATAAAGAATACATTTTTTTAAAGTATAGTCATTAAAATGGAGAAATTGTGTGCCTCAAAAGACCCACAAGCCAGGCTCCAGTGTCTCATGCCTATAATCCTAGGTACTCAGGAGGCTGAGATCTGTGGATCATGGTTCAAAGCCAGCTGGGGCAGGAAAGTCCATGAGACTCTTATCTCCAATAAACCACTCAGAAAACTGGAAATGACACTGTGGCTCAAGTGGTAGAGTGCTTGCCTTGAGCTGAAGAGCTGAAGGACAGCACCCAGGCCCAGAGTTCAAGCCCCACGACCAAAAAAAAAAAAAAAAAGACCCAGAAAACACGAGAAAATACTTTGAAGAGGTATGTGTATCTCCATATTCATTCCAGCATTCTTCACACTAGGTCTATATCTGTGTTTATATCTGTTTATATATCTATATATATGCATATCTATGTGTACCTATGTATGGTTAAAGAAAATGTGGTCCATGTACAACAAAAAAAGTTTCTCGCTTTCAATAAAGAAAGAAAAAACCTGCTATTTACAGCAAAGAGTTGAATGTAGAGGATATTATGCTGATTGAAATAATCCAGACAAACACAGGAAAGTACTTTATTATCTTACATAGGAAATACAAAATTGTATCACCTAGAAACAGAGAATGATACCATTCTTCAGTAAGCTTGAGGATGGTGGAAATGCGAAGGAATTTAAGGGTCAGACTTTCAGGTATTTCATAATGAATAAGTTCCAGATATATAGTATGGTGTCTACCTACAGTAATTAATTTACTCAAAGCAATCTTAAGTATCCTAACCACAAAAAGGAACCCAAAATTTATAAGAGGTAATGGTTATGTTAATTCACTCTTAGCCATCCCTTCACAATGTATGCATTTAACAGAATGTTAAGTTATATCCCTGTTATGGTTTGTTGAACATTTGGTCTCCAGCTTATAGGACTATTTGAAGAGGTTCTGGAAACTTGATGGACCTAGTGGGAAGAAGGAAGTCACTGGGAGAATGCCTTAGGGTATACCTTATCTCCATTCCCTTCCTCCATCTCTGCCTCCTGTACATCAGGAGATGTACAGGATGTGAGGCTTCCACATGATTGCCTCACCACAGGCCCAGAATCCACAGAGCCAAGGACTATAGACTGAAATCTCTGAAAGGGTGATCTAAAATAAATACTTCCTCCTTGGGAAAATATGTCAGATATTTTGTCACAACAACAACAAAAGTAATCCACTGAGCATATATCATTTTATCTATTAATTATACCTAAAGTCTTGATAATTAAAAATAGATTATTTTAATTAGTATTAAAATGAAATCAGGATGAGAAATAGAGATAACTGAAACCTATTTTCCTTTCAAAGTAGTTATAAGAATCAAATGAGGCTGGGTGCCAGTGGATCATACCTGTAATCCTAGCTACTCAGGAGGCTGAGATCTGAGGACTGAGGTTCAAAGTTAGCCTGGGCAGGAAAGTCCATGGGACTCTTATTTCCAATTATCCGCCAAAAAAAAAAAAAAAGCTAGAAGTAGAGTTGTGGTTTAAATGGTAGAGCACTAACCTTGAGCAAAAAAGTTCAAGGACAGCACTCAGGTCCTGAGATCAAGCCTCCAGGACTTGAAAAAAAGAAAATTAAGTGAGATAAGGGAAAGTAATTCATAAAATGCTTATGTAATTACTATGAAAATATAAAATTTATAGTAATAAATACTGTAATTATTAAGTATTATAAAAAAAATAGACATGTTACCCTTATAATGGAAACTTTTTATCAAGATTATCATATTTATTGAATGCACATCCCTAATCTGAAAACTTAAAATCCAGAATGCTCCAGTATCCAAAAATTCCTCAAGTCTCCACATGAAACTTGATCTTGTTGTGGGTCACAGTTAAAAGCTGGTGCACAACCCAGTTTATTCAATGTCTGTGAAGGAAGAGAGAGCCTCCTAGTATATAGCACCCCTACTAGTTGTCATGTATAAATGTATTAAAAATATTGTCTAAAATTACCACAGGCTATGTGTGTTTGTAAGGTGTATGTGAAACATAAATGGATTTTGTACTTAGAGTCCCATCTTCAAGACCATTATCTGAATGCAAATATTCAGAAATCCAGCGTAGTTTTAGTTCTAGTCATTTCGGGTAAAAACTGCTTAACCTGTATTCATCATTGGTGTATTCAATCATGTCTTGTATAATACAATCTTCAGAAAAATGTACTAGAAAAGAATTTAATTGAGACCTTGTGTCTGGGACCAGCTCTGAAGGAGACATATTTTCCTAAGTGCGAAGTCTGCCCTTTAATCTCACCAGACTGGACCAGCAACAAAACAAGTCAGAGAAACAAACCCCAGAGGTTGTCCTCCTTCCCCTGGCTAATCTCACTTACTTTGTCCTTAGCTTTCAAGTGATTGGAGGCTCAGAAACTCAATTTCACTATCTTACTTTCTAAGTACAAAAATCGCATATGTTTCTGACTCTATGTATACTATATTTCATAGGCTTACCTTCGAGTTTTCATTTAAAGTGTGACTGGCCTTTTTGTGCTCTTTGCTGTGCCATTCTGTGGTTTTGCTGTCCTTGTTGTCCTAATTTCTTTGTTTGTGGAAAGGAGCTGTGCCATTCAAGAAAAATGGTTTCCTCTGTGAAATGTAGCTTTAATCCAAGATCATTCTTACTACTTAAAAAAAATTAAAGCATTGTCCTTTAACCAGTGTTCCACATTTATCTAGTTTAACTAGGGTTTCTTCTATTTGAAGTTACACTAAGCTTGGTATTTGCTTTGTGCCTTTTGAAGACAGTATTCCTTGTTCTTATTTTTCTGATTCTTTTATGTTAGTAGTGTCAACTTCAACTCTTTTGTGGTTGTCTTCTCAGACATCTTACATAGACATTCAGTGTGAGTAAAGTGCATCCTTTTGTTCTGAGTTGCTTCATAAGTTTTCAACTGAAAGTTCAATTTAGGATATTCTGGGGATTTTAGAAAAACATTATTCAATCTACTTGATTTAATGTTTGTTTTCCTTTCTGTCCTCAGTGTATTATTCAGATACTACTAGTCCAGTCTTTATATCTTATACCATCTGAATATTGTTTTCTTGAGGGGGAGCGTGTTTGGATTTGATTCCCCCTCAAGTCTTTTGCTTGCTAGGCAGTACACTACTACTTGAGCCATACCACACCACCAGCACTTAAATAATAATAATAATAATAATAATAATAATAATAATAATAATAATAATGTATCACATTCCTGACCAGGCAGGCCTGGACATGATGCTCTTATTTTCACCTCCCACATAGCTGGGATGACAGACAACACAATAAGATATCTCACTCTTTTTTTATTTGAATGAGTTGAGATCTTACTAACTTTTCTTCTGATATGGCCTGAAAGTGCAATCCTGCTGATCTCTGCCTTCTGAGTAGCTGGAATAATAGACTTAGTCACCATAACCAGCTCCATTCCAGTTTTTATTTCTGCATCTACACCTTTGTGACATCAGAATATTCAGCCATTAAAGTATGTTTTACATGTGAACATCACTCTGGCTATTATTGAGATAATGAGTATTATAGTAACCATTAATAGAATTATTTTCTATATTGTTATTTTCACTACCAAAGTCAGCCTTTCTGCCTTTGTTGATTTGTGATGATCTGAATCTGTTTACAAATTACTACTGAAACAGGGTAATTTTTAAATAAATTTTGTGAATATTTTCTTCTCAACCCATATTAAAAGGCTGGAGAACAAAAACAGTGTCTTAGGGTTGTTGCTGGTTTAACTCTTTAGCCTACTCTGTGCCAGTTTATTTGTTTGGAAACTGAAATAAGAATTAGTTTGACTTGTTGTTGTTGTTGTTGATGATGTTGTTGTTGTTTGTGCCAGTACAGAGGCTTGAACTCAGGGCCTGGGTACTGTCCCTGAGGTCCTTTGCCCAAGGCTAGTGCTCTACCACTTGAGCCACAGCTTCACTTCCAACCTTTTATAAGTAGTTTGTTGGAGATTGGAGACTCACAGACTTTCTTGCTTAGTTTGGCTTTGAACCACAATCCTCAGAGCTCAGTCTCCTGAGTTGTTAGGATTACAGATTTGAGCCACTGGCACCCTGCTTTGAAGTGATTGACTTATTCTGAGCTTTGTTTCAGAGTTGCTGTTCATCTTTGTTTCATTGTGAGTTTCCATTTTCTTTGAAAGAGGCCCCACAGTTGAGATTTGTCCTTGCTGACATCCTAGAATTGAAGTAGGCTGTATAACCTGTATGTATTTAGTAAAAACTGCCAAAAATTTTTTGTATTCCCATAGTTTAAAAATGTTTCAAAATAGGTGAATCAATGTAAAAATTCATATAGAAGCACAAAAACCCCCACATAGCAAAAGTAATCCTGAACAAAAATATCAATGCCAGAGATACCACAATACTGCAGAGCCATAGTAACAAAAGCAGTATGGTACCAGTACAAAAGCAGACATGAAGACCAATGGAATAGAATAGAAGACACAGAAAAAAAATATCATAGAGCTATAACTATTTAATCTCTGACAAAGAAGTCAAAAATATATATTGGAGACAAGGCAGGTGGGAAAAATGGTTTTTGACATATTAGAAGTTTTGAATTTTGTCCCTATACGAAATTCAAATGGACCAAAGATATAGGCATAGGTAATTATTTTCTAAATCGAACTAAATTACCTAGAAATAAGAGCAATAATTGAACAGTTAGAACACATTAAGCTAGATAGACAGACAGACAGACAGACAGACAGACAGACAGATAGATAGATAGATAGATAGATAGATAGATAGATAGATAGATAGATAGATAGATAGATAGATAGATAGATAGATAGATAGATAGATAGATAGATAGATAGATGACAGCAGCAAAGTAAAACAAGTCCTTTCTAAAGTGTGGATACTAGTGGAGAGAGGATGTGAATATAGAAGATGAAGAAGGGCAAGTATATGTATAAAAATGGAACAATGAAACATGTTGAGATAGTTTTTTGAAGAGAAAGAAGAAAATAAGAATAATGGGAAGTGAGTCTGTTCAAGACACGTTGTGTGCATATGTAGACATATCAAAATGAACACCCCTCTCACACAACTAGTTGATGCTAATAAAATGGGAAAGAGAAAGAGTTCTCTTCACCAGCCATCTACTCTAACTTCTTGTCTCCAGAAAACCAAATATGAATCTTGATACTTGAATAAAAAAAAAACTGTCAGTAATGAAATTACTGTAATGAATAACCTCTCAAGACTTTTTCCTCAGGGAATGTAAATCCATTTTACTGTCTTGTGTTTCCTTTCCTGGGATATGTGTTCTTTGTGTCTGACTGTGTTGTTTAAAGGTGGAATATTTAGGAAGTGATCAGGGTGAAATAAGGTCATCATGATGGAGCTCCTCTGATGGAATCTAGTGGCTTTGTCAGAAGCAAGATAAAGCTGGGCACTGGTATATCATGCCTGTATGCCTGGTTACTCAGGAGATTGAGGTCTGAGGATCAAGGTTCTAAATCAGCCTAAGTAGGAAAGTCCATGAGACTTTTAGCTCCAGTTAACCAGCAAAAATCCAAAAGTGGAGCTGTGGTTCAAGTAGTAAAGCTCTAGCCTTGATTAGAAAAGTTAAGAGTGACAGCAGCCAATGAGTTTAAGCCCCAGGGACAGTGCCAGCGCCAAAAAAAAAAAGAGAGAGGGAGAGAGAACTTAAAACCAGAAGAGTCACTCAACTCCACTAATCTCTTACCATTTGATGCCAATACTTTCTCAGGAATCCATTTAGAACATTATCTCAGATGTGAATCATTGAACCTTCAGACTCAGAAATTAAATATCTCTCTTTTTTAAAAAGTTACAAAAAACATATGACCATATAAGATGCTAAGTGAAGTGAAGCCCAGAATATGGACACAAGAGGTTTTTTTTTTTTTCTTTGTTGTTGATGTTTTTAATGTACTATGTGTTTTTTTTTCTTTGTTTCTTTTGTACGTTCTTCCTCCTATGGTATATCCCTGTTGTCACTGTATTTGATTTTGGTAACTTGCATCTAATTTGGGGAGGGGAAGGGGAATACCAAAATGCTGAAACAAGGACACAGGATGACCCATTGCAACAATGATATTCACAAGACAGTATGTTGGAAATTAATCTTACAACCTTGGGAGGAGGGGGAGAGGTAGAAGAGGGAAGGGATAGTGAGAGAAAAACAAATGAGGGGGTAACAGTGCCCGACAAGAAATGTACTCATTACCTTACTGATGTAACTATAACCTCTCTGTACAGCAGCTTTACAAGAAAATAAAATTTAAAAAATTATAAAAAGGAAAGAATGGACAAATAAAACTGCACCAAATTTTTTTTTAAAAAGAAAAGAACTTCTGAATAAGGTTTTAGTTTGTATTAATCCAATAGGATACTTTTGTGTGTCAATTGACTGGAAGGAGGTTGAGGTAAGAAAACTGGATTACTACTACTCTGTGATAAATATGAGGGCTGGGTTACAACTTTGGTAGGTGGAGGAGGAGGGTTGGGTTGGGGGATAGGAGGAGGATGGGATGGGAAGGGGAAACAAAAGAGGAGGCTACAATGCTTGATAAGAAATGTACTCATCTTGCCCATGTAATTGTAACCCCTCTGTACAGTATTTTCACAATTAAAAAAATATGAGGTCTGGGTATATTTCAGAGACATTCGAGAGAAGAATCTGTAGAGGTGTGGAATTATTGGATAGGATAAAGGAAAGCCCAAGATAACTGATAGGTCTACATATATGTGTGCATATATATGTTATGTATATATATTTGCATTTGTATATATATATACTTGAATAAAACTGTCATGTATATATGTATGTGTATGTATATCTATATGGTGTGTGTGTGTGTGTGTGTGTGTGTGTGTGTATGTTTGTGTGCGTATTTGGGAAGGGGGGGCACTGGGGAGGCAACCCAGGGTCTTCCCTAGCCTTTAACTCTTTGAGATTTCTTACCTGGAAGAATGGGAACAGGGACCATCAGTGATTGGTGAGCCATTCTTGGAATGAGACATGCCAGTGCTTAACTGGGGGTGGTCTGCTGTGAGTCTCATGAGATGTACTGTGCTGGTCAGATACACGAAGACATCCAGAGAAATGGAAAAAATGTGATGTTTCTAATGGGCAAAATTTGGGAACACTATTATTTTTATCTCCCTCATGTCACAAGAGCAAGCTACTATCTTGGCTTTAGAGATGAAACTAAGGCATGTATAAACTAAAGTAATGTTTATTGTGTTGTGTGCTTTAGTTCTGTCCTCTGTGTGTGTGTGTGTGTGTGTGTGTGTGTTTGTTTGTTTGTTGTCGGTCATGGGGGCTGAACTCTGGGCCTGAGTGCTGTTGCTCAGCTCTTCAACTCAAGGCTAGTGCCCTACCACCTTAGCCACAGCACCACTTCCAGCTGTTTTTGCTTATGTGGTGCTGAGGAATATAACCCAGGGCCTCATGCATGCGAGGTAAGCACTCTGCTTGAGCCAACTTCCCAGCCCCAGTTTGTTTTTAATACATTTATGTGAAGGCAAATTTAAGTTACTAGAGTTTTCTCTATTATGTTTATCAGAATTTTTTTGTGTATAATGGGAAGTCTCATCTTTTTGTGAACCTGATGCATTGGTGCCTTTACTGATTAAATCATTCATTTTACAGTTGGAAAAAAACACAACTTCTACTTAGAAAAAGCAAAAATTATCAGAAGGAAATGTCAACCTACAGAATGGGAGAAAATCTTCAGATTAAGGATTAATATCTACAGTATACGAAGAGCTCAAAAAAGCTGAACAGCAAAACCAATCCAATTAATAAATGGACAATCAAATTAAACAGACAGTTCTGAAAAGAATACATGAAGAACAAATACAGAAATATTGAACATACTGAGCCATAAAGGAAGTGTAAACTAAATCTATACTAATATTCTATCCCACAAGTCAGAATTTCAGACATCTAGAAAACAACAAATGTTGGTGAAGCTTTGGGGAAATACACTGTTGGTGAGAATGGAAGCTTGTGCAACCACAATAGCCAATATAGTAGTTTCTCATAAAACTAAAACCTTATGACCCAGCCATATCACTTTGGGACAAATATTGAAGGAGTTTAAATCAATATGCGAGGAGACCTTTACAAGGACTAGAAGTGCAGCTCTGTGGTAGCATGTGCCTCATATGGAAGAAACTAGGGGTTTAATCCCCAGTACTGAATGTTTAAAAAATAAAGAAAGGGAAGGAATAAAAGAAATTGCAGATTAGAGGACTTCACTCTCAGATCTACTAATTCAGAAATTAATTACCTGGGGTTACCAATATGACTATGGTTCATGGTAACACTTGAAAATTTCTTCCTTGTGTGTGTGTGTGTGTGTGTGTGTGTGTGTGTGTGTGTGTGTGTGTGTGTGTGTGTGTGTGTGTGTGTGTGTGTGTGTGTGTGTGTGCATGTGCATATGTGTGTGTGTGCTCGTGTGTACACATGTATGTGTGCATTCTGGATCTAGGGCTTGAACTCAGATCCAGGGCACTGTATCTGACTCTGAGCTCTTTTTCACTCAGGGCTAGTGCTCTACCACTTCAGCCACAACCTCACCTCCAGGTTTTTGGTAATTAATTGAAAGTAAGAATCTCACAGACTTTCCTGCCTTGTCCTCAGATATAAGCCTCGTGAGTAACTAGGATTACAGATGAAGCCATCAGTATCTAGCATGTTTGAAACTTTCTGTTGTAGAGTTACATTGAAATATCAAAAACTAAAATAAGAACTTAAGACTGTTTGGGAAAGTAATGCTGGCAGCATGGGAATGTATTTAGATTTATATTAGGATATGCTTTGTAATTTACTTGGGGTGATTCTTAAAGGGATACCTCTCATAACTGATATTAAGGCATGCAATTTTTAGGATTACTCTGTACACTTTACTAGTTAAAACAAACATTTGGATTTCTTTATAAAGATTTCTGCTTGTGAATAAAACGAGTATAATTCTTTGCCAAAAATACTATGAATATGGAAGCCTATCACAGCATTAGGGTATCTAGTAGCAACATGGTTTTTTTTTAATATGTATTAGTTGCAACATGTCTGAAAATATAGTATCTGTATTTAGATACTACATTTGAGTCCTGGATTTATAAACCAAACTATATACAAAGGTCTTGCTATTATAGTATAAATCTAAATTTGAAGCATGTATATACAATATTATGTGTATGCATATATAATGTTATCTAATATATGAATTATTAGGGGATATAGATTGAATCTTAGTTTTTCAATTGAGCATAGGAAATTGTAATTTATCAAAGCAACAAGCCAGTTTATTGTTAAAGGAAAAAACTGATTTGAGTATTATTTGAGTTAGAGAATACAGTTTTGAGAGAGTCCTGGGGCTTGAACTTAGAGCTCATGCTCAGTAGGCAGGTGCTCTACCACTTGGGCCACTTTCCCGTTGTGTTGGTCATTTTTGAGATAGGCTCTTGCTTTATTGCTGGACTGACCTGGAATATGGTTCTCCTATTTGTGCTCCCCTGAATCACTGAGGTGAAAAGTATGCATAACTACCACTGGTCATTGGTCAAGACGGAGTCTCAAAGATTATTTAGTTATTTGTCCAGCCCGTCCTTGAACTGTGATCTCACGTATCCAGGCTTGAAGAATACATTTTTAGCTGGGAGCCTACAGCTTACATCTATAATCTTTGCTACTCAGGAAGCAGAAATCTAGAGGATCATGGTTTGAAACCTACTCTAGCAGAAAAGTCCCTGAGACTCTGTCTCTAAACTAACCAACAAAAAAGCAGAAATGGAAGTATGCTGAGACCACTACCACCCCCCTTCCCAAAATATTGTGTGAAAAAGACACCAAGCTACCTGTATATAATTCTTTCTTGTGGGGTTAAATTTCTTAATTTGAGGAGTATAGATTATTCACTTTCTCATTTAAAAAAATTTAAATTAATAGTATATACTCCTGCCCTCTTGGGATCACATAGTTCATATTAGTCAGTCTATTCTTCTTAATAATAAAACAGGAACATCTTCTATAATATTGTAACAAATATTTTCTGAATTAGAATTTTAATGCCAACCTATATGGTTGTTTATTGTTTTCTATTTTTCCTAGAAACTTAGATTCTTTGTTATATTTTACTATAATAGTATTATAATGAACTTTTTTAAATTTTCTCCCTATCTCTGATTACTCTTTTGTATTGATTCTTTTTTTTAATTTTTTAATTTCATTTTATTTTATTTGTGAACATACTGTACAGAGGGGTTACAATTACATGGGCAGGATAATGCATACATTTCTTACCAAGCATTGCAGCCTCCTCCTTTGTTTACCCTTCACCTCCCTTCCCAGCCTCCTCCCTCCCCCCCCAATCCTTCCCCCCCTCCCCCCCACCGACATTGTAAAGCTTGTTTTTGACATGACAATTTGTACTTCTCATTGTTGCAACAGGTTGTATTGATTCTTTTTTGTTGTTGTTGTTGTTGTTGTTGTTGGTTGCGGGGCTTGAACTCTGGGCCTGGGCACTGTCCCTCAGCTCTTCAGCTCAAGGCTAGCACTCTTGAGCCATAGCACCACTTCCATTTTTATGCTGGTTTTGAGTTTCACGGACTTTCCTCAGATCTCAGCCTCCTGAGTAGCTAGAATTATAGGCGTGAACCACCAGTGCCCAGCTGGTATTGATTCTTAACCTGTTAAGAATTACACAGTTGTATATAGGAATGAATATACATCCATGAACCTTAAAAAAATAAAAACTAATTTTTCAATGATAACCTCCTTTTCATTAGAGAAATTAAGTTAACCTAGATATTTTAGATAGTTATCTAGTAATATTGGCTATTGCTTTAATTCCAAACATTTTGTGTGTATGTGTGTGTGTCTTCATGGCTTGCTTGTACATATTACTGTAGTCATAAAATTTGACAGCAACACCATTAGGTAGGCATTATACTTACATTAGATGTGAAAAGGTGATTCAGAAAATTGAAATTATTTGGTCAAAATAAAATAAGACTATAAACTTCCAACATGGATCCCTCACCACCTTTTTGGTGGTTCTAGAGAGTGGACCAAGGGCCTTGCACAGGTATTCTAAAAGGCACACTCCCAGCCCACAACACTGAAATTACCAGTTGGTCTGACTTCAGACTATCTTTTTCCTCTTTCTTCGTACTTGCTATTTATATTTTTTTCTGTTAAGTTCTAGCAAAGTTTTCAATAGTATATAAGCTTGAAAATGAAGCTTATAGCTATTACCAGAAATACATGGTATCCTTCTTCAAATTCATTTCCAGTGACCATATGTCTCAAGAAAGGAAAGATTCAGTCTTGACACTTAGGACACTTAGGTTTGTAAAGAGAATTATAGAGAAACTTAGTGTGTCAATTTATTAATTATACTCTCCTCTTCAAACAGAACAAACCATGTAAATTATGGTCTGCTCCTCAGTGGTTCTTGTTTTTTCCTCTTAAGAATTGAATTAAAGTATACTCTGAGAATTTATAAATAGCATACTAATCACAGATGACAGTCCTTTAATCCAGTGTTTTTATCAGTTTCTTAGGCGTGTGGAGCTGGGCTGGATAAGAAAGTACAAGAAACAAATTTGGAGACCTTATATACAGACTATATAGTCATTCATATAGCAAACATTTTATTGAGTCCTTTGCAAATGTCACATGCTGTTGAACAAGTTAAAAAGGAAAGAACCTGGCACTGATGGCTCATGCCTATAATCCTTGCTACTTGTGAGGCTGAGATCTGAGGTCTGTAGTTCAGAGCCAACCCAGGTAGAAAAGTCATGAGATGCTTATCTCCAATTAACAACCAGAAAACTGGAAGTAGCTCTGTGGCTCACAGTGGTAGAGTACTAGCCTTGAGCACTAAAGCTCAGGGACAGTGCCCAGGCCCACAACTGACCAAAAAAAAAAAAGATGGGGGGAGGAAAAGAGAGAGGCAGAGCGAGTGTGTTAAAGTTAAAACAAGAAACAGCTGCTGTAACTCTGAAAGTTCAGGAAATGGTTGTGGAGATAGATACTTTAACAAGTCACTGAAAACACAAAGAAAATGGTAACTTTTCCTGGGATAGCTGCAAGAAGGGTGACAGTTATTCCAAAAACATTTTCTAAGGGTTATGTTTTTGAACAACAAACTGAATTTTCTCCCCAAAATTATTAAGCCGGTAAACAAAATACATACACACATTACATGGCTACCACAGTGTACCTATCACCATGTCCTCACCTGTACACTGTGTCTGCTGCATAACAACCTGTTCTGGAGGGCAGGAGATATGTACAATATCTACCTCCAATCCTGGCTGGTGGGGCTCAATTGAGACTGAGTTGTAAATGAAATTGAATGGCTTATCCCAAGCATGTCCTCAATAAAAAGAAAATAAAAGGTGGATGATGTTACTCTGGCAACTACAATTCTTTTTTTTTTTCTTTTGTCGGTTGTGGGGCTTGAACTCTGGGCCTGAGTGCTGTCCCTCAGCTCTTTAGCTCCAGGCAAGAGCTCTACCACTTGAGCTATAGCACCACTTCCAGTTTTCTGGTGGTTTATTGGAGATAAGAGTCTCACAGACTTTTCCTGCCTGGTCTGGCTTTGAACTGCGATTCTCAGATCTCAGCCTCCTGAGTAGCTAGGATTGCAGGTATGAGCCACCAGTACCCAACCCTCACTTTGCTTTTGAAGGTATTATCGTAATCTAATATTAGTCACATTGTCCCAACCTACATATTCAGTGCCCAATACACACTCTTGACCTAAATAGTCGCTAAACATAGAAAGTATTTGACCAAGTTAATAGGAAAGTAAAAGTTAGTGCCTCTCACCAATTTGAGGATTTCCTTAAACAAGTTGTTAATGAGGTATTTTACGTTTGACAGTGATAAAAAGTAAAAAGACATTTCATTCTTAAACATTTTTAGCAATAAAGGAAGTGCAATTCAAAACCACACTAAGATTTCATCTCTCCACAGTCAGAATGGCAAACATCAAGAACTCAAAAACTAATGAATTCTGTTGAGGATGTGGGTAAAAGGAAACTTTATACACTGTTGGTGGAAAAGATGTAAAATAGTGAAACCACTATGGAAATGAGTATGGAAGTTCCTCAAACAACTATGATCCAAAAACCTCAAATACCCTAATGATACACCTCAAACTTTTTGATTGACACATAATATTGTGGCATTCAGATTCATACAGAGATTATTATAAAGGCCATACCAGTTACCAGTATATGATAGCATAGATATAAATGGAAAGATTATGCTATCTAGAAAAATAACTGATTCAATGGATATAAATTTTTTTAAAGTTAAAAGTTTCTCTTCCTGTCAATAAAGAAAACTGATACAACGTTTTTTCTGCAGAAACTCTGTAGTATTGTAGTGTGGCATCCTAGTTCAACCTACTGACACCATAGTGAGATTGTTGTACAGCAGTCTGAGTTTTTCCCTTCAAGCACCCTGACTTACTCCCCTAGTCTAGCTGCCTCTCTTGGGAAAGCTTGAACAACTCTGAGAGGATTCTCTTGGACTATAACATCTCTCAGTAGTAGCATTGTACGTACACTCACTAGATAAAAGGAGATTGAAGTGAGCCAGATGGGCCTGAATAATTTTTTTACATCTGTATTTTATTAGTAACATAATAATTGCCCAAATTAATGGGTTTTACTCTAATATATCCATGCATGAATACATTTTACATTAACCTCGATCCTTAGATCTCTGCTTCCTGAATAGCTAATATTATAGAAAGAAACCACTGGCACTAGCTAGTCTCTTTTCTTTCATGCCTTATTGCATTGGCAAACAGGTACTAAATTGAACTTCTGACACTAACTTGAATCAAGGTGATTGTTTCTGTAGTAGATGCAAAACATTGGGTTTTTCACCATTAGTTATATGCCTGAAATTTTGTAGTTATTTCCTGAGTATTTTATGAGTAGATTTTTCCCTGTAGTAGAGTTATCAAAAGATTTTTCTGCTTTGCTGTAACTATTTCTGGGGTTTCTTTTTTGCCAGCATCCATTTCTGTTTCCAGGTTGCTGGCTCTTTAAACTCTTAAAGTAAGATCAGCTCCACCGAAGGTCACAATTGAGAATTATGGGCTACTCTCTTCTGTTGTAGGCAGGGTCCTAGCTGTCTGTTGTTGGAGATGACTATTACTTTGTGGACTGTTCCTGGGTTTATCTGTCTATCATTTTGGGCATTGTCACTGTGTCCACTGGCTTGGTCTTAGCTATCTATAACAAATGTGTCATTGCTCTTTTCATTCCTGGTTTATCAAAATACAAGATGAATCCAAATTACAAATAAGCCTCTAAATTTGTCTTTTCCAGGCAGAAACTTATTATACCAAATGGAAGTTTCCCTATTATTCTGAATGCTTACTTTTGCCAGAAAATGGTTGCTGAAGAAGATGCAAAAACAACTCATGAAATGTATACACC
Source organism: Dipodomys merriami (assembly GCF_024711535.1). Lineage (NCBI taxonomy): Eukaryota > Metazoa > Chordata > Mammalia > Rodentia > Heteromyidae > Dipodomys > Dipodomys merriami. Next base: position 22,807,059 of record NW_027205603.1, read on the forward strand.
CCTACCAAGGAGAAGCATCACTTTGGCCCAGATCTTTCAAATTAAGGATCTAACAAATAATTCACCTAAAAACCAGGTAAAGTCTCATTGGCTATGATGGCTAATGTTTGCAATACTATTTGTGAGTGGATTAGAAAGATCTTAGGTGTGAGTCTATATACATTTTTTCCTCTCCAAAACATATATGTTACCTACCACATCTTTCTATTATAATTGAATATTTGCCAGCTCAGGTAGCATGTGATTATGGATTTCATGTTCCTGACTTACTAAAATAGAAGAAAATATCTGTTTTCTCTGTTCCTTTCTAATTATCTAAGCATTTAATGTAAACACTTCTTCATGTTTTTTCAAAAACTTATTATTCTCCATAATATCTGTATCCCTAGATATGAAAAGCTACATAAGCTTGAGATTTTTTAAAACTATTTTTTACCCTGAGCCATGGTTATCTGCTAAAATTAATTTGAGAAACTACTAAAATTCACTGTAAGTGAGCACAGTACATGCCTGGGGATACACTTAACTCTGGGAGCCAATATCTCTGGGTTACAGAATTCACCACAAAACACAGTACTGAGATTGCCAGATTGAGGACAGGAAAATAGGAAAGAAAAGGTAAACCAGCTTTCACCCTGTTTTATATCTCCCACTGACTATCAAAAGAAATATCTAGGAGGATTATTTGAAAAGAAGAGCATTCTAGTCAATTTAATGGTAACATTTAAATATCCTCCAAGTTTTGGGTTTTTTTTTTTAACAGCTATACAATGTGAAACCATAGCAATAAAATGGCCATAAGACTAAGCATACACTTTGGAAGCAAAGGCTGCTTTATGCTGAGTGACCTTGGGCAGTCTCTTTGTGTCTGAGTTAATGGGGTAATCATATTGTCTGCTGTGCTGGTCATTGTGTGGATAACGTAAGTATATATAAAAAAAAGAAAGTATATATAAAAAAAAGAGTCTGGATAATAGTAAGCACTTCAAGAGTGTTGCCTGTGATTGTTGATATACTTATAGAGTGTAGTTGGAAGAATATGTGAGCCTGCAAAATATTTAATGTAGTTGATTCTACATTCAAGCACATCATGAAATGATACTTTTGTTGTTGTTGTTGTTGTTTAAAAATACAGTGTTTTGCCTAGCACTCATGATGGCTCACTCCTGTAATCATAGCTACTCAGGAAGTAAAGATTTGAGGATCACTGTTGAAAACCAGCACAGCAAGGAAAGTCCATGAGATTCTAATCTCCTGTTAATCACCAAAAAGCCAGAAGTAGAGCTGTGGATCAAGTAGTAAAACCCTGTCTTTTTTTTCATTATTTAGAGAATATTAGTTTCTGTAATCAAACCCACGTAGATAAGACCTTACATATTTAATATAGTGCGTTTACCCCTGTACAACTAAAACCCTGTCTTTGAGTACAAAAACTCAAGGACAACAGCTAGGCCCTGAGTTAAAGCCCCAGGACCACCAACAAAATAATAATGTTTACTATACATTCTTTTTTATTTTCATTTATCTTCTTGAGCAAACCAAAAAAAAAAAAGGGAAATACTTAACTCTATAAAGTAGGATAATAGCAGGAATTCACTGTGGGCTTACATTGGTAGATAATACATTGCTCTTGCCCACTTCTCAAGTTCCTTTATCTTCATTCCTTGCACAGATCTATTGAGGAATTACAGAATGATGTAATTATTTATAAGTGAGCAATATGTTATAAACCAAACTGAAACAACTTCCTTTGCATGTCTTGGCCAGGTTGTATGTAGTGATCTAGCCACTTTGCACATAGACTGGAGCCACAGGCATGAAGAGACAGAACAGCATCTTGCAGCTGGTACTCCCCTAAGAAGTTCTCTCTTAGACATGTTAGGAAGCCTGGGAGCTGCCCCATGGAATACAGTGGGGGTCCGAGTGATAGTACAGAGAGTTTACTCACTTCCTGGAAGAGATGGCACCAAAATCCAGCAGAGGAGCCTCCCAGAGAACACAGACCCACCTGGGGCTCGGTGAGTAGCAAAAATAGGCATGGGTGGGAAAATAATCCATACTGAGTACTTAAGAAAGTGGGCTTGGCTAGGAATGTGGTTTAGTGGTAAAGTGCTTGCCTAGCATAATGAAGCCCAGGGTTCAATTCCTCTGTACAACATAAACAGAAAAAGCTGAAAGTGGTGCTGTGGTAGAGCACTAGCCTTGAGCACAGAGAGGCTCAGAAGCAGAGCCCAGGCCCTGAGTTCAAGCCCCAGGACTGGCAAAAAAAAAATGGTTCTTCCAAGGGAAATTTCTACACTGTACTCCCCATGTGTATGAATTATTTTTGTGTATCATTTTCTTTTTTTGGTCATGACTTTTCTGCCCGGGCTGGCTTTGAACCACAATCCTCAGATCATAGCCTCCTGAGTAGCTAGGATTATAGGCGTAAGCAACCAGTGCCTGGTTTGTGTATCATTTTCTTGCATCAAAATTTGGTATATATGATATGCCAAAGGATTTTATTTACTTATTTATTCAGAAAAAGGTCTACTAAACCGGAAAATGTTGCATTTTGTGTTATTAGGAGTAACACAAATATAAGAAATGTTGGTATTGTTCTGGAAAAGCAAATTCATGTGGTTACCATTCATTACAACATTGAATATTATATATCTTAAATGAATGATGGCAATTAGAAAATCTGTGCTATTCAAAGGCTGCTCTTTCAAATAGTATGCATGTGTACTCACTTCAACAGTACATATAATAACAGTGAAATGATACAGAAAATAATCTCCTGCCCAAGGGTGACATGCAACTTCGTGAAGCATTCCATAATTTCTTAGGATCGAAGTGTGGCTCAAGTGACAATGATAGAGGGATTTGCCTACCAAGCTCAAAGCCCTGAGTTCAATCACCACTACTACCAAGAAAACAATGTGCATTAATAATGCCTAAAAGAATGTTCTGAAACATGTAAATGTGTATCTACCCTAGCCACTGAAGTAACATCTGACCACTTGCATTTGATTACCTCCATAAGAGTATCACAAACAATATACATCCTTGTAGTTTGTCTCTAGGTTGCCTCACTATGCTTGCTTTAGGTTTTGGGTTGGTTGGTATTGCTTGGTCTGGTTTGGGGTGTTTTTCTGTTTTGTTTGGATTTGTTTGCTTTGTGTGTGTGTGCATGTGCACTGGTCTTGGAGCTTGAATTCAGGGTTTGAGTGCTGTCTCTGAACTATTTGCTCTGAGCTAGCACTCTTTAACACTTGAGCTACTGCTTCATTTCTGGTTTTTAGTGGTTAATTGGAGAGAAGAATTGCATGGATATTTCTACTCCAGCTGGCTTTGAACTGCCCAAGTAGCGAAGATTACAAGCTTGAGCCACCAGCACCCAAACTTTGCTTAGTTTTTGATTGAAGAGAATTTAAAGCTAAAGTCTGAATAACTGCCAATGTTTTACATTTTTGTCAATGCTTTACATTTTTACCTTGGAACACAGACTTTGATATATTACATATAAATATGTTTATGGTATATTAAATCCAGGCACATACTTGAAAGCAAGAAAGCAATATTTAGTTATTCTGAAGTAATGAATATTCCTGTCATGTGGTACATTTCTTGTAGCACAGATAAGATGGCACAACATTGAAATAAAGGACATTATTCCTGTTTCACAGATGAGGAAATAACTTCAGAAATGTACTTTCTTGCTGATAACTCTTAAGTGGACAAAAAAGAAAGGTGTAATGGAATATAAGGTCTTCTATGACAAGGTGATAGTATTACCATCAAAAAGAACAGGAGAAAATTAATTTAGAGTGATTTGGATGGAGAACTTGGGTTAGGCTAAACTGAGCCAGAAAATTTACTCCCTCTATAGCATTTGATTGGACTTGGTAAGAAAATAAACTTTGATCAGAGAGTCATAGCATTTGGCCTTGGATTTGAAGACATGACTGTTGAAAAATCTTTGGGTGTCTGAAGTTCTAATCAATAATATTTCTTCAATATTTTTGTAAAAATTGGAATTGAAGATATGGAGAGGAATAACAGTCACCATAAAAACAGGATGATTGTTCATATTCTTACTTTGTCTAAAAGCAAGTAAAAGAGGTGACTGATCTGATAAAGATGCATATATACTTTTAATTTTGATTCTGCTACAAATCCATACTTCAACATCCATCACCAGAAACATAACCTCAAAAGGTTCTATCAAAAATTTACTGATTTCTAGGCATTCACATAGGGTGAGACCAAAGGAGGATATTCTTAGAAAAGGAACAAAAAGGCACAAAACCTATATGCCTATCTCTTCATATAAAATAATATTTATCGAGATGAACTCCAGGAAATGGAGACAGGAGGGTTTTTTCTTTGATGCTGTTTTTTTTGTTGGTGGTGGTGGTCATGGGGTTTGAACTCTGGGCTTGGGCGCTATCCCTGCGCTCTTCAGCTCAGGGCAAGTACTCTACCACTTGAGCCACAGCACCACTTCTGGTTTTCTGGTGGTTAATTGGAGATAAGAGTCTCACAGACTTTTCTGCCCCGGCTGGCTTTGAACCATGATTCTCAGATCTGAGCCTCCTCAGTAGCTAGGATTACAGGCCTGAGCCACCTGCACCCCCGGCTTCTTTGTTGCTGTTTTTGTTTTCTTTTCCTTTTGTCTTGTTTGCTCATTTATCTGTCTTTGGGAGGGTGAGGGGGGACACGGAAGTGATGGGACAAAGGTTGAACAAAGGCAGCAGTGGTACTCACTGGACACTATGTTGAAAATTAACTATTCAACTTGTGAGTGAGAACAGGAGGGGAAAAACTTGAAGAATTCAAGGGTAACACGGTTCAAAAAGAAATGTACTCTTTATCTGACTTATGTAATTAACCCCTCTGTATATCATCTTTACAATAACAATAAAATAGTAAAGAAATGAATAGGTATTCTGATTTACTTAAATCTTTAAATAAATTGCACTTTAAAGGATTATAAATAATCCATTTTAAAATTCAAGTACACACATTAGTGTTGGTTACTATGCAGAGAGAATGTCATTGTGTATAGTTTCATGTAATCTGCGATAAATGTTCAGCTGTATTTTTTATTAAAATAAACCGTGTCAAGAAAAAAAAAAGAATGTTGAAAGTGGTGACATCAATGGAGATACAGTGTATTCATAAACTGCTCTGTTAAATGGCAATTCCTTTGTACAGCTATTTAAAGATAACAGAAAAAGAAACATTTTTTAAAGAAGCAGCCTTCAATTACAAATCATATTAATATGAGACTTGTATTTAACCGCTACTAATGATTTGTCCATGTGTTCATTTATGTATATATATATATATGTTTCTATATATAGGTTTACATACATAAATATATATATATACATTTGTATATATACATACACATATATGTATATATATATATATTTTTGTCTTGGAAACACTTTTAGTGATGTGGATTTTTTTCTGCAGAAAAAAATTGCTATTGTAAAAGTTATGTACAGAGTGGTTACAGTTGAATAAATCAGATAAAGAGTATATTTCTTTTTGAACAATGTCACCCTTTCCCCCCCTCTCTCAGTTGTATAGTTCATTTTCAACATAGTGTCTAGTGAGTTTCACTGCTGAATTTGTCCACCCTTTGTCCCACCATTTCTGTGATATGGTTTCTTATGTATACTTTCTTAAATATACTATTATATGTATGTATATATACAGTACACATATAGATGAGAGAACACTATTAGAAAATGTAATGTTTACCCTGATTGTGGACACATCTAGGTAAGTCTTGGACTATTCATCAGTGCAGCAAATACCAGAGAAGGACAAATATACAGGCAGTACTCACTTCCCAGCCAGGAGAGTCCCTTATTTTGGTCTGTTTTTCAGAATGACTTTCCTTGAGCTCTTGCCATGATCTCCTTTACAGTAAAGATCTTTAATTTGTAAACTTTAAAAAAAATGCTTGATCATGTGTTTTTCCATGAAGTTCCAGAAATTACCATGTCAGAAGAAATGGAAGCCTCTAGAAAAAAGAAATATCTGTGTCTCCTAGTGGACTCTCTTGCTAAAAAATCATTCCTAGAGCAGGTCTGATGGCTCTTGAAACTTTTCAATAAGTTTCTCTCTAACTTTACTTACCTCAGCCATAGGTGTCACCTCTGTGTCCCCCTCACTCTGGCAAGTATCCCTCTTCTGAGGTTAGTATCTCCTGATGGCTGTAGCCCAGTTGGTGCCAACTTTGAAATTAAAGAAAAATTATTGAAAGCTAACTGGCCCAGTTCAGGATTAGATAGGCTCAGTAAAAACACTTATGTTCTCTTAACTGGGCACCAGTAGCTAGCTACTCAGAACGCTGAGATCTAAGGAGTTCAGTTCAAAGCCAGCCTGAGCAGGAAAGTTCATAAACCTCTTAATTCCAACTGACCACCAAAAAGCTATAGCTCAAGAGGTAGAACACTACCCTTGAGTGAAAAAGCTAAGGAATAGTGACCAAGTTCTACATTCAAGCCCCAGTACTTGTCCAAAAAAAAAAGGCTACTATTCTTTAAACTATAAAAATATATTTTATTATGTAATAGCCTCCCATTTATTGCTTTTCTCAGTGATTTTATTTAACTCATTGCTGTTCATGAAAGCAATTCTTTGGGGTTGCTCATGATGCATAGGAGAGAGTAAACAACACAAAGAAGTTTTATAAATCACTGTGATAATTTTTTTTAAGTCAATGCAAAGGATACGACCTAACAGGCTGGGCAAATTTTAACAGAGCCCCAAACACAGCTTTTTCTAGATCCACTTCATGTTGAATGTTATAAAATATATGAGAGCCAGAAACCAGAATCATACATCTGTAATCCTAGCTACTCTGGAGGATGAGATCTGAGGATCATGGTTCAAAGCTAGCCCAAGCAGGAAAGCCTGTGAGACTCTTATCTCAAATTAACCACCAAAAAGCCATAAGAGGCACTGTGGTTCAAGTACTAGCATGAGCAAAAACAACTCAGGTATAATGCCAAGTCTTTGAGTTTGAGCTCCAGACTGGCACACATAATAATGCCAACAATTTTTAATGCTTTAATAATAAAACTATAGTTTTTTTTCTTTTTATTTCCTTTTTTTCTTGTGGTACAGAGGATAGAACTCAGGACCTTCTACATGCTAGCCACATACTCTAGCATTGAACTATGCCTCTAGCGCTAACCATTCTTTTTTTTCTTTTTTTTTGCTTAGCAGAATGGAAATAGTATTATTGTAGTAAACCTAAAAAAACTATTCATTAGCATTCATCCCCTAACTTATAGTGGAAACTGAAGCTAAGAAATGGAAAATGAATAGGGCTGGGAATTTGGCTTAGTGCTTACCTCACATGCATGAGGCACTGGGTTCGATTCCTCAGCACCACATAAGTAGAAAAAAACCAGAAGTGGCACTATGGCTCAAGTGGTAGGGTGCCGAAGAAGGGACAGCACCCAGTCCTAGAGTTCAGCCCCCTGACCAACCAAAAAAAAAAAAAAAAAAGAAAGGAAAATGAATAAATGAATTCCTTAGTGACTCCTTATTCTGGTGGAATAAGACTAGATTACCTTATTCCCTGCCCATACTGATTTCCTTCAGATGTCACCTTCCTTTCTCCCATCCTGAAATTTGTTCCTTTCTCCATGGGATACTGAAGCTATGAACCAATAATTATCCCTCATAAATGCCTTATTGAAGAAATTTTTTAAAAGGGAGAAAGTCTCTTGTAAACACATTAATTTGAAGATCTTACTAAATAGCCATGTCTTCAAACAAAAATGCTAGGAGTATCTTTCTGTTTAACAGTTTGTCTACCTTGATAGAGCTCTAGCTTTGAGCACAAAGAGACCCAGGCCCTGAGTTTAAGCCCCAGAACTGGCAAAAACAAAAACAAAAAAAAAAAAACTAAGAATGATCATTCTAAGGCAGTATTGTTGGTGTTTGTTGGTAAAGAGTTGAGAGAGGTGATTTTAAAAGTTTCTACATAGCTAGGAGAAGCAAAAGTAGTCCAGGATACCTAACCAGCAAGACAACCCAGACAAGAGTCCAACCAGAGTCTTTTAAGTCACATTTGGGAGCTGAAGCATTTGCTGTGACTGCTCATCAACTCAGTAATAAGGTTTTTCTGCTTGAAAGGTATTTTTAGCTGCCAGGTAAAAATAGGGAATAGCTGATGAGTGTGGCTTAAGTGCTGGTATGTGTGACGGAGTAAAAACAAAGTAATACGAAAAACAAAGAAAAGAAAGAGAAGGGAAGGGAAAGGAAAGGAAAAGAAAGGAAAGGAAAGGAAAGGAAAGGAGGGAGGGAAGGGATCAAAAGAGAGAGCAAGAAAGAAAGAGAGAGGGAGGAAGGAAGGAAGGAAGGAAGGAAGGAAGGAAGGAAGGAAGGAAAGAAGGAAAGAAGGAAGAAAGGAAGGAAGGAAGGAATTAGGACCCTTGTGGAAGCAGAGAGTCCAAGAAGTGACCATTGTAGTAGTCTGAGTCCAGGGTGACGGAAGGGTCCTGAGTCTCATATGACCCAAGAAGATGGAGCCATATGACTGGATATGTGTGGGGAGTCACAAAGAAGGAAATAGACAAATGGTTCTTAGCTTGAGCTATTTGATAGGATGATGGGCCATTTATTGAGATGTGAAAAAAACAGAATGAGAACAGATTTGTTGGAAAGCATGAGAATTCCCCTTGACTGGACCTTTTTTTGTTATTTCTGTGAGACAGCCAAAAAGAAATGTCACATGGGAAAGATGGACAACATATCTTACAATTAGAGAAAGGTTTTAGATAGCAAATAATATTTGTAAGTTCTTAGCCTGCATGTGATCAGTATGTGTTTGTATGCATTCATTTCTTTGCTGACTTCAGTAGATTCCTTTTGTTCACAGAGGAGAGTGCCAGGGGCACTGATGGCCATAAAGTAGAAAGCAAACCCACACCACTTCACCAGCAGCCAACCACCTCATCCCAGGCTCTGCTTCTCTCTGCTTCCAGCATATCCTTCCAGAAGTGCCCTATCACCACTAATGCCTAAAGTCACTATAGTGAAGATCATTTTAGAGAAAAAAATATGTAGAAATAAAGGAAAGAAGAAATGCTAGCATTGAACACTAAAGTCTTCTTGCTTTGATAAACAGATAGTAGAGGGGCCAGTAATACTAGAAGAAAGCCCAAGGATGGGAGTTCAAAGTGTAAGAGTTGAAACTAGCCAGGCTGTGGTAGCTCATGCCTATAATCCTAGCTACTGAAGAGGCTGATATCTGAGGATTAAGATTTCCTGCCAACCAGGGCAGGAAATTCTGTGAGACTTTTATTTCTAATTAAGGACACCCCCCCCCCCAAAAAAAGCCAGAAGTTGAGCTCTGGCTCAGAGTTCAAGCCACAAGACCAGCACAGAGAGGGAGGGAGGGAGGGAGAGAGAGAGAGAGAGAGAGAGAGAGAGAGAGAGAGAGAGAAAGAGAGAGAGAGAGAGAGAGAGAGAGAGAGAAGAGTTGAAACTATGTATAGTGATACAAAGGATTCTAATAAAGCCAGCACTGGCCAGACTTGGTGGTATACCTCTGTAACCCCAACAACACTTTGGAGGCTAAGACAGACGGATCAAATGTTTAAGATAAGCCTGGACTATGGAACAAGTTTAGAACCATCCTGGCTATACATGTATCAGTGGTAGAACAAATACCTTGCATGTGGCAAGGCCTTAGTTCAACCCCCAGCTCTATAAAAAGGTGGGGAAAGCAAGTACTAACCACTTCTGCTCTGAATTTGGTGAAGAATTCCTGGGCAACTCTGTAAATAAGAGATAAAGGGAACAACTGCCCAATAAATAAGTGGGCTAAAGACTTAAAGAGAAACTTCTCTGAAGAGGAAAGAAGGATGGCCAATAGACACATGAAGAAATGCTCAACCTCTCTAGCCATAAAAGAAATGCAAATCAAAACAACCTCACCCCAGTTAGAATGGCTATAATCAGGAACTCTAATAACAACAGATGCTGGAGGGGATGTGGACAGAAAGGGAACCTTACTGCATTGTTGGTGGGAGTGTAAACTTGTTCAACCACTTTGGAAAGTAGTATGGAGGTTCCTCAAAAGACTCCACTTAGAGCTCCCCTATGACCCAGCAATCCCACTTTTGGGCATTTACCCAAATGTTCACAAACAAGACCACACTAAAGCTACCAGCACAACTATGTTTATTGCAGCCTTATTTACCATAGCTAAGATATGGAACCAACCCAGATGCCCCTCAGTAGATGAATGGATCAAGAAAATGTGGTATATATACACAATGGAATTCTATGCCCCCATCAGAAAGAATGACATTGCCCCATTTGTTAGGAAATGGAAAGACTTTATATTAAGTGAAGTAAGCCAGGCCCAAAGAAACATAGGTCCCATGGTTTCCCTTATTTGCAATATCTAGTATATGTCTGAGTCAAGCAGAAAAGGTCAGTTGATGTTAGGAAATGAACCCTAAGATATGTATTCAAATGTTTTTTTTTCTTTCATGCGATTGTTTCTAACACATTTATAAGATTTTTTTGTTGTTGCTTTGTATGTCCTTCCCCCACGGTATAACCCCTGCTTTCACTGTATTTGATGTTGTTATAATTTGTGGAGAGGAAGGGAAAAAACAAATCCTTTAAATAAGGATACAGGTGGCCCCATTGCAACAATGAGATGTACAAGTTGTTATGTCGAAAACGAACTTTACAACTTTGGTAGGCGGGGGAGGAGGGTTGGGTGGGGAGGTGAGGGGAGGATGGGATGGGAAGGGGAAACAAAGGAGGAAGCTACAATGCTTGATAAGAAATGTACTCATTATCTTGCCCATGTAATTGTAACCCCTCTGTACATTATTTTCACAATTAAAAAAAAAAGAGATAAAGGGGATCATAAGGACAGCAGCTAGCTCTACATGAAGCTAGGAAGAGGATAGTTTTGACAGCAGATGTTACATTGCTATGTAAGTGGATGAGAATAACCAAATTAAATATAACTACAAAACCACACAAGACATTCTGACTATTGTTTTCAAATGGTATCTGTACTTATCACAGGGTTTTTTTTTTATTGTAAGGCTGATGAACAGGGGGTTACAGTTATATAAGGTAGTAAGTACATTTCTTTTTTTGGGGGGAAGGGGGGGGTGTCCAGTCGTGGGGCCTGAACTCTGGGCCTGGGCGCTGTCCCTCAGCTCTTCAGCTCAAGGCTAGCACTCTACCACTTGAGCCACAGCGCCACTTCCAGCTTTTTTCTTTTTGCTTGTGTGGTGCTGAGGAATCGAACCCAGGGCCTCAGGCATGCAAGGCAAGCGCTCTACCACTGAGCCATCTTCCCAGCCCCACATAAGTACATTTCTTTTAAACACTGTTACCCCATTCCTAATTTTCTCTTACGTACCCCTCCCTACACCCCTCCCCACCAAGTTATAAAGTTCATTTTCAGCATAGTGTCTAGTGAGTATCATTGTTACATCAGTTCATCCTTTGGCCTGCTGTTTCTGTGATTCCCTTTCCCTTCTATGTCAAATGAACTTATATACAAGACAAAAGGTACAGAAAACTAACACAGAGGGGAAAATAATAGAAGAGAAAAAATAGAAATAACTACATACAGGACATAATAAGAACCTCTTGTTCCCAATTCTTGGAGTTCATTTTGATATACTTCATTATGTATGGTTCTATGTACTTAATAATTGGGCTATTGTGATCCCCTGCAAAGAATATCATAGATATTGTAGTTATTACAAATAAAGGAAACCATGCACCCAACATTTCTCTGAGCCTTACTTGCTTCACTTAATGTAATTTTTTCAAGGTCTTTCCATTTCCTTACGAATGGGGTAATGTCATTTTTCTGATAGAAGCATAGATTCCATTGTGTATATATACCACATCTCCTTGATCCATTCATGTACTGAGAGGCATCTGGATTGGTTCCATATCTTAGCAATGGTAAATAATGCTGCAATGAACATGGTTGTTCTGGTAGCTTTAGTATGGCCTTGTTTGTAGTCATTTGGGTAAATGCCCAGGAGTGGGATTGCTGGATCATCAGGGAGCTCTATGTTTAGTCTTTTGAGGACCCTCCATACTGCTTTCCAGAGTGGTTGAACAAATTATACTCCTACCAACCATGTAGTAGTGTTCCCTTTTGGCCACATCCCTGCTAGCATCTCTTGTTAATATATTTCTTGATAATGGCCATTCTAACTGGGGTAAGATGGAATTAGTTTGTTTATTCAACTCATTGAAGCCAGATACCAGTGGCTCATACTTTTATTCCTACCTACTCAGGAGACTAAGAGCTAGAGGATCATGGATGGTTTGAGGCTAACCTAGGAAGAAACCACTCTGAAAAATAACCAGCAGAAAGAAGAGCTGGAAGCATGGCTCAAATGGTAGAGTGCTAACCTAAAAGGGAATGAGGCTGAATTCATACCCCAGTGCAGGGGGTGTGGGGAGAAAGCTGAAGGAAGGCACCATTGAGACAGAGTCACACTGTTCAATGGGGGGGGGGGGGGGGTGGAATTGAAATGTCTAGAATCAGAAAAGTTTGGGTACAGTGTTGATTGACACTTATTAGGGAGATTTGGGGGCAAATTATGTTTCCTTATCTGTGTAATTGGAATTATAATGCTTGCCATAGTATAGACTCACTTGGAATTATGTGTGTAAAGTATTTAGTGTGATGCTTCCATATAGTAAGTTCTTTGTAAGGAGAAGTTCACTAGCTCTTCAAACAGATGCATGAATTCTTAAAACTGTAAAACAATATTATTATAATAATAGAAATCTAAAATAAGCAAAGGCTTCAGGTTATAAATCAGTTAACCGCTGATCTGATTAGAAATTAGTCTGATTAGAAATAAGTCTCCTCTCATGCTGGAGAAGCTTGCTGAAAGTTGATTTTTATTTCTATATTTTTGGTTACTTTCCCCTCCCACCTTTATGCCTTCCACTCTCATCAATCAGCAGTTGGTGTTGTTTACTTTAGGAAACAAAGAGCTACATTAATATGTAAAATATGACAGTTTTGATATAAACATGTTACAGAAAATTGTCCTAGTACTCCTCGGTCTAGTTTGGGTCCTGCTAGTAAGTATGGCTGGTAGATTTTTATCTTTGTCTGAAAAATAAAGACATCTGAGACTTCTGCTATGTATGGTAGAATTAAAACTGAGGAACACATAGACAGTAAAAGTGTTTGGGCCGTGGAGAAAAACTCCTTTGTCAAACTGGCTCCATTTCTTCTGTAAAGAAGCTAGTTAACTGTGGCCCCTGGATTCCTCATGCATTCCCAGCCAGCGTTCCTAGTGCCTGCAGCTCTCTTCTCTGTCTGTTAAACTGTTCTTGGTGCTCCTAGGTGCTGTTGGTACCTCCTACTTTTTTTTGTCATGTACTATTACTAAGGTAAAATAGTATCATACCCCATGAAATTACAGAGCTAGTGCTTCTTGTTCTTTACTATGTACACAGACAGAGATATCCAGACATTGGAACTTGAATGAAGAAAAGCTAAGAGAATCTGTCTTACCTTTTCTCCCTTGTAAATAGCTTTATTGTTATACAACTGACAAGCCATAAAATTCATTTATTTAAAGTGCAAACATTAATGAGTTTTATTATATTTGCAATTGTGCAATCATACTCATTATCTAATAATGGAACATTTTCATGACTTAAAAAAGAAACTCCAAGCCAGAGTTAGGTGAGTCACACCTATAATCCTAGCTACTAAGGTCGAATCCAGAGGATCAAGATTTAAGGCCAGTCCAGGCAGAAAAGTTTTCTGGACTGCTATCTTCAAAATAACCAACATGGAACAGAGCTAGGGGAAAGATGAGGAAGAACAGTGGAAGAGATGGCACTGATCAAGATGCATTGTACTCATACTCTGACTAGTTGTGGCTCAAGTAGTAGAGTGCCAGCCAAGCAAACTCAGCAACAGCAAAGCCCTAAATTCAAACCCTGGTACCAACCAAAAGAAAGAAAGTGAAGTGGGAGCACCCCATACCATTTGACTACCAAGTCCTTATTTTTTCCAGTCTCTGGCAACCACTGATCTACTACTTTGTTTTTCTAAATATTTGTCTCTTCTGGACATTTCATATAAATGGAATCAAATTATATGTAGTTTTTGTAAGTTTTTTAGGTTTTGAAAATTTTTTATAGTAAAAATACTGTACAGAGGGATTATAGTTACATGAGTAAAGTAATGAGAACATTTCCTATCAAGCATTGTTACCTCCTCCTTTGTTTTTCCCCTACCATCCATTCCCTCTCTACCTCCCCAACTTCTCCCTCCCCCGCAAAATGTAAAGTTCATTTTCAACATAGTGTCTTATATATCTCATTGTTACAATGGGTCAACCTGTATCCTTATTTCAGCATCTTGTTATTTCCCTTCCCCTCCCCAAATTAGAAATATGTATATACAAGATGCAGGGCACCAATATCAAATACACTGAAAACGGGGGTTATACCATGGGGGAAAAACATACAAGAGAAACAAAAAAATCACCTAGAACATTATAAATATGTTAAAAACAATAGCAAGAAAGTAAAAACCATTTGTGTCCCTAAATTGAGGTTCATTTCACTTAACATCATCTTATATGGTTATATGTACATAGCTTTTGACCTTTTCTACTTGTCCTCGACTTATACTAGTTATTGCAAATAGGGAAACCATGGGACCTTTGTTTCTTTGGGCCTGGCTTACTTCACTTAATATAATTTTTTCCAAGTCTTTCCATTTCCTAACAAATGGGGCGATGTTTTGTGACTTTTTTCACTTAGCATGTTTTCAGAGTTGATTCATGTTATGACATGTATGAGTACATCATTTTTTGACAGAATTAATTCTGTTATGGCTATGTTGTATTTTGCTCACACTGGAAGGCTTCTACAATCAACTGTATATTTGAATTGTTTCCACTTTTTGACTAATGAGTAGTGCTTCTGTGAACATTGGTAAATGTTTTTTGTATTGATATATTTTCAGTTTCTTTTTTTTCTTTTTTTTTTTGTTGTGAAAATACCGTAGAGAGGGGTTACAATTACATGAGCAAGGTAATGAGTACATTTCTTATCAAGCATTGTTGCCTCCTCCTTTGTTTCCCCTTCTCATCCCTTCCTATCTCCCACCCTCCCCCATATTTTCAGTTTTCTTTGGTATTTACCTAGGAATGGTAAATATTTGGGATCATATGGTAATTCAGTGTTTAATCCTTTGAGAAACTGCCTGACTGTTTGCAAAGTATACCATTTCACATTCCTACTACCACTGTATGAAAGTTCGAATTTGTCTACTTTCTCAGCAAAACTTGTAATGTCTCTTTTTATCCAGTGAGTATGAAGCAGTATCTCATTGGGTTCCCATTTACATTCCTCTGGTGATTAGTGATATTCAGCATCTTTATTTGTGTTTGTTGGTCATTTTAATGTCTTTCCTGGAGGAAAATCTTTCAAGTCCTTTGCCTACTTTTTAATAGGGTCATTTGACTTTTTGTTTTTGAGTTGTAAGAGTTCTTTTTATCAAGTCTCTTATCAGATGCATGGTTTGAAAATATTTTCCTGTTCTGTATTTCTTACTTTTTAATGGTGGCTTTTTAAACAAAGGCTGATGGTATTGATTGCATCCAATTTATCTTTTTGTATTGTTTATGCTTTTAATATTGTATCTAAGAAAACATTACTTAATCAAATGTGATGAAAATTTCTGTTCTGAAAGTTTTATAGCTCTAGCTCTTACATTTAAATCTGTGATCTACTTTAAATTAATTTATATATATTTATAAATATAAGTGGGCAAAGTAGTATTTATTGCATTTTTGCACATGTCTACACACATATATACACATATATTCCCAAATGCATTTCACTTAAGTGTATCTTTTTTGTTTGGGATTTTGGGGGGGGGGTTGCAGTTTATATTGTGTTACATTCTTGAACTTATATCATTTTTCCCCACATGGATGGCAGAAAAATGATGCGTTTTTCTACCCTTTTTCTGTTATGTTTTATCATTTAACAGTCCAGTGTCAAATTTGAAACTTAAATGTTTCCGAATGGAATCAGAGATGAAGATAATTTAAAAACAGAATGTTCATATTCTTTAAATACTCTATTACACAAACTTGTATCATTTAATTCATGTTTTTATTTTAGCTATATCCTTGAATAACATCCTCACTGAACTTGTGGATAATAGGAGAGCAATACTAAAACTTTGTTATTCTATTTCCATATTTTTTATCAGTGATAGACTTGAAGAAAAACATCATAAGGAGTAGCAACAGCCTACTTACAGGAGTTCATGCAATTATAAAAACAAAGTTTTGATTATAGAATAATATAGCAAAACTAATATCCTAGAATAATACCCAAATGTGATACTTACAACCATAATATAGCTACATCTCAGCCTGGTCATGCTGATTTTCCAGCACTGTTAATGTCAGAATCAAGAATAAGTTCAAGGTAGTTCTATAGAAAAGATATAGAAGTTTTCCTTAACAGTTCTCAGCCTCTTTTCCCTGAAAACATTTGCTCTTAAGAGGTAGGAGCCAGGCACGGGCTGTTATCCTAGCTACTCAGGAGGCTGAGATCTGAGGATTGGGATTCGAAACCAGCCCGGCAGAAAAAATCACTGTGAGACTCTTATTTCCAATTAACCACTCAAGAACCAGAAGTAGTACTGAGGCTTAAAGTGGTAGATCACTAGCCTGGAGCAAAAGAGCTCAGGGACAGTGCCCAGGCTCTGTGTTCAAGCCCCAAGACTGACCAAAAAAAAAAAGGCTGGAAAGCTGGAATATTCTTTTTTTTTTTTTTTTTTTTTTTTTTTTTTTTGCCATTCATGGGGCCTAAACTCTGGGCCTGGCACTGCCCCTCAGTTCTTCAGCTCAAGGCTAGGACTCTACTCCTTGAGCCATAGCGCCACTTCCCAGCCCCAAGCTGGAATATTCTGTAACTAACTTCTGCTCTTGTGGCTATGTTCTGGAGCAGCACTATAGTTACAATAGGATTTTCCTATCAACCACATTTCAGGTTTGGAATGTATTTTGGTGAGATGATAGTATGGAGGAGAGCAGCCATGGGAGACAGAGCACACAGCCTGGCAGAGACTACAAATGCAAATATATAGTATCACATACCTCTGTGGCCAAGGAGCACAGATAGATTGAGATCAAGCCTAATCTGACTTGACTTCCTGCACCAATGATGCTGCTACATCTTGCTCTCCCTCTCCATTTCCCCCTGCCTAGTAACCAACTCTGCCCTGTCCCCCAGCTGCTCCCAAATCCAGAGCACTTAGTATACTCTACTGGCAGTCTTGGTAGGGTCACCTTTGTGCTGATATCTTGGCTGTCTATCTAAATTGCTTGAGCCAGATCACCTCAATCTATGAGAAACTGAAGCAAACATATTCCATCTCCTTCCACTCTCCTTCCTGAAAGAGAAGAAAATTTCTGACTCACTATGATATATGAAAGATACTATTTTTTTCCTGACATGTTGACCTGCAGTGATATTAAAAATACTCTGAACCTTCACAATTATTTGCAAAAGAGAGTGAGAAACATAAGGATATAGACAGGTACTTGATTATATAGTGAGACTAATGACCAGATAATATACATTGCACCGATACTAAGCCAGCACTCTCATAAGTCCTTATGTGTTTTCTTTTCCCATTTAGCAATAAATAAGCCTTCTGAGATCATCTGGTTTGAGCACAGAACAGTGAGCAGTAAACACAGTAGACACTTAACAAGTGTACTGATGGGAAACATGGTAGCCAAGAAGCATCTGAGGAAGTAGAATGAAGTTGTATACTCCCCTTCTTTTCTCATGGAACTGTGCTACAAATACTGCCATAGGTCTAAGGAAATTGACAGGGAAGTCAGGTGAGAAGTGCCAGGGATACTCTGCTTTAGGATAAAAGTGAAGTCTTTTCCAATCATATAATGGTTGAGACCCTTGCAACTGGGGATCCCTGGAGAGGAACCCTTAAGGAGGTAGCAAGGAAGAAATGATGATGGTGATGATGATGTTTATCTTTTTTAAGTAGCCAATTAATGATTTAGGGCTTTAAAACATTTGTTAAAATAAATGTAGAACAGCCAAAGATCAAGAAAAAATTAACCACAGGTAGATGATTAAAGCATCAAAATATAACATTTGGTATTAAATGAAATCAAATTATCTGGGAAGAAGAAGCCCATTATGATCACTTACACAGAAAACAAAAAAAGAAAGAACTTAGCAGTCTAGGAGAATGGAGCAAAGACTCCAGCTCTAGGATAGGTCTGTCATATGCCACATGTAAGGGCCTCAGAAATGGACCCTCGCCTACTATTTGGCTTTGCACTTGGCCTTCATTTCATGCTATGTAACCTCCATCTTCATGCAGGTGTTAAAAGCTCTGCCAGAAGGAACAACAACAAAAGAGGGCCAATCTGGTTACTTGGTCAGGACTGGGAAGAAGAGTGAAATGAATGCCAAAGTCTCCCACATGTTTATCACTCAGTAGACTTTTAGAAAACTTTCCAAGTAGCTTATTTTGTTCTGTATATCAAGCCATTTGCACCAGGACAAGTTATAATAGAACCATAGCTCTCCAGGAAACCCACAGACATTAGAAGGGTAAAAAGTAAAAGCCTCTGAGGATCTATCCCTCAAGAACAATAGAAATAGGAAACTGCTGTGGTAAGCAAGGAGTATGGAAAATCTTGTCTTTCAGACTTTTGATTCCAGCAGTTACTCAGTGAAGCATCATCTTCTCTTCAGAAATGCTAGAATGAGATGTCCTAAAGCGATATACTTTATACAAGTGTTATTACATATTTAGAATCAAGAAACATTCACCATATATACTATAAAAATGCTATACAAATATACTATGAAAGCAATATCTCTTTTTTCTAACAGTTTTTCTCTAAGTTAAAGTTTTGAATTTCTAAAGAATATCTGATTCGTGTTTTATTGCTGGGTGAAAAGTCAGATAATCTGTGAAGCTGAGAAGCAATGAAGCCACATATCTGCAAGTGCTCTGTCAGGCCTTGTGACTGTGACTCATCTGTCATCTCTGCTTGGAGTGACTATGCTCAGTTAACACTTCTGTATAAAGTATAAACAACACTGAGTTGGCACATCCATATATCCTCTTATGTATAGGCTGTCTAGACGTTTACATGAGAGGAAATGGTTTCCAGTCATTGGCATACTCAGTATCTCAGAGGATTTAGATACAGTAGAGCAGATTCCCTTGAAGACCTAGAAGAACCATGGAAATTCTCTGTACACATATTATATCCATTTTTTACTTGTGTTTTTGAGATTAAATTAACACATGAAATTAACCATTTTAAATGTACAGTTCAGGGCTGGGAATATGACTCAGTGGTAGAGTGTTTGCCAGTATACATGAGGCCCTGGGTTTGATTCCTCAGTACCACACAAAACAGCCAGAAACAGCAATGTGACTCAAGTGGTAGAATGCTAGCCTTGAGCAAAAGAAGCTCAGAGACAGTGCCCAGGCCCTGAGTTCAAGCTCCAGGACTAGCAATAAATAAATAAACAGATCAATGGTAGTATAGTAACAATGTTGTGTAACCTCCAACTCTGTGTAGTTCCAAAACATTTCAGTTCACTCCTCTATCCTCTTAGCTACAGACCTCCATGGCAGTGGCAGTGGCAGTAGTCACCTCCAAGATGAGGTGCTCCATTTATCACACATGCCATTCTACTATTCTGTGAAGATACTTAGGCAACCAGATATTGCCTGTCTTTCTAATTAGCAACCACCAGGCCAGGTTCTATTCCCTAGAATTGCTAAGTAAGCATTTAGTTTGTGTAGACAGAGAAAAAGCACTAGGATAAAAGTCTGTATTTGACTTAACCATTTCATTTCTTTGTCTTAAAGTTTGTGCCATTGACTAGAGTTGTTGTGTGAGGTGCATGTTTTGTAAATAAAAGTAAACATCATTAACCCTGTCTGGCTCAGAAAAAAAAAATGAGTCTTATTGGGCTCAGCTGAGTGTTCTTGTCACAAAGTGTGTTTCTTCTCACAAAGCCTCTATAGATAGCTAGACCTAAGTCTACAAACTGGGTCCACCCTTGAAAATGTATTTTAATAAAAAAAAAAAATAGGAAGACTGAGGCTGAAGATGCCAATTGTGCCCTTATTGGAAGCTTGCAGTGATTGGGTTGTGAAGTGATAAGCCTAATAGTCAGTACTAAAATCATGTTGGTTTGGATAACTATTCACATTTTACATTAAGATGTCTGTTCCTATAATGGTTATGCTTTTGATTTCATGCCCTAGAAGCTATGTGCTGTATAACTTATTATCAAAGCAAACAGTAACAAGCCCTTGGCTGTTCTAGAAATCTTCATTTTGCTGGCAGTGAAAGACTGGAAGAAAAGAGGATTTACCCACACAGTATGTGAACACTGCTGAGGATGAGAGATAGAGCCATCTGAAATGTGTAGTTGAGAGAGGCTGTGGGAGTTGGCCAGCAAGGTGTTAGTTTGAATTGGTCTAGAAATACCAAGGTAGAAGACATACAGGGCATTTAATGCCAGTGGGGGTAAACTAAACTCTGATACAATTAAGAACTGTATGCTGCCATGTCCTGGTTGATGGAAATCAATATCTTTTTAGGAAGACAAGGTATTTTGGTCATGTATAATAGTATTCACCTGTAATCCCAGTAGAGACATGGAGGAGGATAATGAAGACTTAGGCCAGCCTGGGTTACATAGTAACCCAAAGGAAAAAGACATGCATTTAGGTTTAAAAGTATAATGAATACTAAACAATTTAGCAATACAGTAACTACCACAAATAATTAGGAAGATAATTTGCTTGTAGAGAGTGCAGCAGGATTTTGAGACAGACATTTGATTTCTGTTTGATAGTGCATAGATAATTTGGCTTTGCTTTGGTTTGGTTGTATGATAAACATGAATAGGTAAGCCATCTCAAAGGCTACAATTCAGTAGTTTTTACTGTGTTCACAATGCTGTCTGACCATCACCAATGACTAATTCCAGAAAGAGTTCATCCCTCAGCAGGAGACTTGAACATTAGCAGTTATTCCTTATTCCTTATAGCTTTTGTGCTTCACCTATCTGGACATATAATCTCTTCCTGCCATGGCTATCAATAAATTAAATAGGTAATGCTACATGATCACTAAAACCTCATTCTCACATCAACTCTATTCATGCCCTATATTATTTGGTTACATCTATCTTCTTGTGTGACAGGAGCATCTTTGCGGGGGATTATGCCTTCTTTGTCTATATGTGCACTCCTCCATTTGCTCTTAGACTCCTCAATCCTGTCTGACACAGCTAGATAAATGGTAAGACTACCATTTTGTGATAAATAAATAGTATATTCAAGTCTGTACTGAATGCCCAGACCATAGTCATATCTTAGCTCTAAAAAGTTTTAAGTACAGAAGTGATTATAAATGATGTTGGAAAGGTAGATTGAGATTATATTGAAGAGAGCATCAGAGTATATTTTATTGGCAGATTCCTGACTAAATTTGACATGATCAAAGTAGTGTTTCAGTGGTGAGGCTAGAAGCAGATTTGAGAGGGTGAGTGTCAAGTGTGAGGTGCTCCAGCCCTCTGAGTGTACAGCAGAAAGAGGGGAAAGCAAGAGGAGGTTTCTTCAGGTAAGGAAAAATCATTAGGATTTGGTGATTGTTTAGTTTCAGTAATAAGAGAGGAAAATGGGGTCTAAATATGATTTTGAGTAACTTGAAAATGACATTGAGAAAACAGGCTTCAGAAAGGGTGAAAGGATTAAATTTGAAATGGGAGACTTGCCATGAAAATCACTGGGATTTATGGCTACAAGAGTCAGGGGTCTGGAAGTGGCGCTGTGGCTCAAGTAGTAGAGCAATCGCCTTGAGCTGAAGAGCACAAGGGCAGCGCCTAAGCCCAGATTTCAAGCCCCATGACTGACCAAAAAAAAAAAAAAGAGTCAGGGGTCTGTGGAGAAATGGTTCAAAAAATGAGCATCAAGAATCAAACAAATAATCCTTTTAATAAAAGAGAAAGGAATAGTATACACAATTCTCAAAAGAAGTACAAATGTCCAATAAATACAAGTGTTTGATGTCCTTAGCTATAAAAGAAACGAAAATTAAGGCTGGGACCTGGTGGCTCACGCCTGTAATCCTCACTATTCAGGAGGCTGAGATCTGAGGATCATGGTTCAAAGCCAGCCTGTGCATGAAAGTCCATGAGACTCTTATCTCCAATTTGTCACCAGAAAACCACAAATTGTGCCATGAAGGAAGACTTTATAGAAGGACTAGCATAAAAGAAGAGGAAGAAGCAAGAGATTATACTCTATACATGTATATAATCAGAGTACATTATATGCAAGTGTGAAAATAGAATTGTTTGAAAACACACACCAACTTTTACAAAAAGTATGTGCTTACATGACAAGGGACCACTGGCATTTGTCTCTCTGTCAATGCCATGCCTATGCAGTCCCCTGGATATGTACAGAACACCCTGGTAGGATGTTAAACAGAAGATGAATGTTAGAACTGGAGTTCTGGGCCAGGGACATGAGTCACAAGTCAGCATCTGTACTGCAGATTACTGTCTCAGAAACCAAGCATCAGTTCTATGTAGCCAAGGAGAAACTTTGATCCAGCAGAATAGCTCACTGAACAACACTTTAACCCCATTCAAGAACATGAACAAAATGCCAAGGCTACTCCCTAAATGTTCAGTTGACATTGCCAGGAACCTCATTTACTAAAAGACTAGGTTAGACCAAACCCCATGACATTATGAAATCATCCAGGCACTCTCGCTGTTTTATTCTTGGCCTTGTTCACATAGCCACATCTAGCACAAGGAACAGTCATGAGTGCCAGGATATGTTCTTTTGCCACCAAAAAGCATAATCCTCTTTGCCTTAGATGTTATCTCTTTGGGACATGAAAAAATGATAATCATCATGGTCCCATCTAGCCTTATACTTTTTTAATCATGTGAATAATTAAAATATTGACTGTTTCTTTATCTTAGTATTGTTTCATCTTAGAAATGAATTAATAAGAAATTATTGATCTTAAGAATTTGAAGCTGGGGAGCTGGGAAGATGGCTCGGTGGTAGAGTGCTTGCCTTGCATGCATGAGACCCTGAGTTCGATTCCTCAGCACCACATAAGCAGAAAAAGCCAGAAGTGGTGCTCTGGCTCAAGGGGTAGAGTGCTAGCCTTGAGCTGAAGTGCTGAGGGACAGCACCCAGGCCCAGGGTTCAGGCCCCCACGACTGGCAAAAAGAATTTGAAGCTAAATGTGGTGGTCAGAGGCCTGAGGAGTGAGTATTGTAGGTCAGCCTGCGCTACATAGCAAGACTGTCTCACAAACAAAAAAGGGGTGGGGGAGAAGGAAAGAAGTGAAGGGAGGGAGGGAGGGAGTGAGGAAGGAAGGAAGGAAGGAAGGAAGGAAGGAAGGAAGGAAGGAAGGAAGGAAGGAAGGAAGGAAGGAAGGAAGGAAGGAAGGAAAGAAGGAAATTTTGCAGTTTTTCTTTGCCTCCTATTTGTTGCAGAATTAAATCCAAGATCAACTAGAAAAATTGGTTTTGTGTACTAGTAGTCCATATGACACATACCCACCCCCATTAGTGCTCAACAAGTCTCCTGCACACACTGTTCAGTAAACAACTTTAGAGAACCAAGCCAGGCCAATTCATTCACTGAGAGCATTTGGAAAGTGCTGTCCTTGTGCAGTCTTGTGTACTGCCCTGAGTGAAATGGAGAAGTTAGCATTTGTGTTTTCATTAGTTCTTTTTATAGCAATGAACCAGCTGTAGCTGGTTAACACAGCCTGGGCCGCCTATGAGTGTGCAGGTCTCTTACGCAGGATAAGGAATTTGTGATGGAAATGGATTTTGTTACTCATGATACCACTGGCTGTGTTTACATGAACTCACTCATGCTGTCATGTGATGTGATTTAGAATGGTCCTGTTAAAATACAGGAAGTCCTTGGATACAATTCAGCTCTATACTTAAAAAAGAGAGAGACTCAAAAAAGTGTAGATTGCTTTTTTCTTTTAAACTAGCCATTCCTAGTTTAAAATGCATTTAAAAAGAGCTAGATTCTAGCTATTCTAGGTTGTTTTCTCCTTAGTTTTTTAAAACTTGGGTGGAGAAAGTTATTTTCCCTCATACATTAAGGAATTGCCTTCTGAGGGATAGAAAATAACCATTTCTGGTTAATTATTTTTAAAAACTTCATATTACTATAGCTTTTCATCGGTAAACATTAACTTTTTAAGAATCATTAATTTAGTAGATATTAATAGATAGCACATTAAT
Source organism: Dipodomys merriami (assembly GCF_024711535.1). Taxonomy (NCBI): domain Eukaryota; kingdom Metazoa; phylum Chordata; class Mammalia; order Rodentia; family Heteromyidae; genus Dipodomys; species Dipodomys merriami. The sequence goes on from NW_027205603.1 coordinate 22,831,443, forward strand.
TTAGTATACATTCATAAATTTCTTATATACATATGTTTATTTCTAACAAATGGAAATGGGAAATGAAAAACTTTTTTTTTTGGTACTGGCTCTAGGCTTTAACTTAGGGCCCAGACACTGTCTCTGAACTCTTGCTCAAGGCTAGTGCTCTACCACTTGGACCACAGCTCCTCTTCTGGCTTTTGTGGTAGTGAATTGGAGATACAGACTTTCCTTTTCAGGCTGTCTTCAAGCCATGATCCTCAGATCTCTGCCTCGTGAGTAGCTAAGCTAGCATTACAGGCATGAGCTACCAATGCCCACCTGATCATTTTAAATATAATATGTTTATTGGAGGGGGTGGCATGTTTGGGAATTAAAAGATAAACCAATTTAGACAATATTTTCAAGTATCCCACTTCAGCTAAGTCACTTAAGGAAACGTTTTATTTCATTTTTCCTGATGCTTTTCTTTTCATAGAAAAATAGTATAACAAAATAGAGATTGAATAATTACTTGTGTTGGTGGTATAGACTGAACTATGTATTACCTACCTCTTAGAAATGGTTTGAAGGTAAAGTGAACAAATATGGCATGCCTAGAATACAATAGCTCTTGACTTTATTTTCTCATACATACTATGTATACTATGACAAACACAGTATGACACAGTATTTTATTTTTAGCAGGCCATTCCATTGTCTTTTTTGCAAATACTCAGCTGTATAAAAATAACTATTGAGGGGCTAGGAAGGTGGCTCAGTGTTAGAGCGCTTGCCTTGCATGCATGAGGCCCTGGGTTCCATTCCTCAGCACCACATAAACAAAAAGAAAAAAGCCGGAAGTGACACTGTGGCTCAGGTGGTAGAGCGCTAACCTTGAGCTGGAAGTGACACTGTGGCTCAAGTGGTAGAGCGCTAGCCTTTAGCCCAGGCCCAGAGTTCAGGCCCCGCAACCGGACCCCAAAAAAACAAAACAAACAAACAACCATTGATAATAAACAATGAATAAATAGATAGATCTGTGTGTTAATAAGAGTTTATTTATAAAAACAGGTGGCAGAATTAGGCACTGGTAGCTCAAACCTGTAATCCTAGCTACCTAGGAGTATCATGGTTCAAAGCCAGCCAAGACAGACTTCCATCATGAGACCCTTATCTCCAATTAACCACCAAAAAAGCTTGAAGAAGAGCTGTGACTCAAGTGGTAGAGTGCTAGCCTTGAATAAAAGAGCTCAGGGAAAGTATCCAGGCCCTGAGTTCAAGCCCCAAGATTAGCGCGCACACACGCACGTGCACACACACACATACACACACACACACACACACACACACAAACACACACACACACATAAATTAAGGTGACCACAGGCTGTAATGTGTTAACCTCTGATCTATAAAATGAGTTAATCTTTATTTCTAGAATTCTCCTTATACATTTTTGTTATTATTTTATTTGTTTGGGACAAGATCCTACTATATATCCCAGACTGACCTCCAATTTTCTATCTTCATGCTTCATCCCAAGTGCTAGGATTATAGACATGCAGCAACACACCTGGCATCATTGTAAGTAAAAAGGGCTTTTTCAGCTACTGTTTTATGTATATTTTGAACTTCCCACATTGCACATCAAAGCATACTTGCTTATGTGCTTTTGAACTACAGGCAGAATATGAAATTACATTGATGACTATATTAATATCTTAATTTTCAGGTCAAATATATCTTGCAACTTGAAGTAAAAAATGTGCAATTTGGAAATACGTTTTATCTCTCTACTTTGTCTTTCAAATATGTTAACTTACTAAATGACTCAGGTAGCATTGCAGATAAAATAGAAATGAGAACCTTTATAGTAACCAGAAGCTAGGATTCACAAGTGAAAAAAGGAAGCCTAAGTAAAACATAAGAACCCAGAAGAAGAAAATGTAAGTAGTTTAAAATAAAAATATGGATGAAATCAACATTTACTATAAAAATTCTGAGAAAAGCAATAGAGAAAAGTAGGAAAGAATCTAGGATTTGCAATAAAATGCTCTAAATTGAGTGCCAACTCATATCTTGCTACAAGCATGTGACCTTGAACAACTTATTTAATTGCTCTCAGCTTTAGCTTCCTCATTATTGAGCATAGAGCATAATATATTGTACACATTTTTATAGCATTAAAGAAATGTGTGAGGTGCTTTACAAACTTTAGTTTCCAAAAGCACCTTTGTTGCCATAAAAGTGTAGCTGACTATTCCAGCACAGTAAGATTTGTAGGAGAGAGGACCTGCAGCTTCTCTTAGTTACCCACACACTCATCTTGGCTATCTCACTCAGTCTTTACAACAAGTGTGTTTGAGCTAAATGTTCTGAACAAGAAAAAAATACTGACTCCTTATTCTGCAATGTCACATAACCTGTAGCCTCCTGAATTCTTTGAGTTCACCTCTGTGGTACTGTGCTCACTCATGCTGACCTGTGTTTGATGGGGCTCCCTGAACTTGGGGTTGCTCCAATGACTAGCAACAATGGATAAAGCAAAGAGCATACTTTGGTTTAAAATCTGTATATGTTACAGACAATTTGCAAAAATTCCTAAGAATAAGAATTTAGGCTTTAATTTACAATCATGAGTCTTATCACCTAATGATTGCTTATTTCATGCATTACAGAATGATAAAACCACACAAATATTATTAAACTATTTTTAAACTAAAAAATAGCATAGAAAAGTATTAGGACCATAAATCATACAAATATTTCAGACAAAATAGTGAAAGACATCTGTATCTCAGAAACAGATTTAGGTTTTATTTGAGATCCACACAGAGGAATGAAGAGTTGATAAGAAATTCATTTGTTATTCTAGTATTGTTGATGTTGTGGTAATGGTGTTATTGTTTGATATGAGGATTGAACTCAAGGCCTGGTTACATTAAGAATATGTTCTGCCACTGAGCTATACCTTAATTTGCCTTAATGAAGAATTCTGTTTTGTTTTGTTTTTGTTTTGGGGGATAAGGTCCACCTACATAGCACAGGCTGATCTCAAACTCCCAATTCTCCTGCCTCTACCTCGTAAGTGCTGGACTTACATATATGTGTGAATATGCCTGGCTGAGAATTCTTACTTGGTTTTTCAGAGTTCACAATTTGCCAAAAATGTAGAGACTCAGTATACATTGTTCCCATTTATAATTTTAGGGTTTTTTTTCTGTATGGCCAGTGAAATATAGTTTCTTGATTTATACCGAAATTAACTCCAAGACAGACTAAGAGTCTTTCTAGTAAAATCAGAGTCCAGAATTTAGCTACTACCTCAGGATGATCTGAGAAAAATAAAGGGCCAACTGTTTTATTGTTTTAGATTAGTTAGGTGATGATAACCATGAACATTTATAATATTATTTTAGAATTGGCCCTGTGAGGTTTTAAGACACAGAACTGAATGTACTGCCAGATATTTTTGTGCAGGAGTCACAGATGTAAAAGAGAAATCTCACACACATCCACCTCCCCAGCACCCAAATAGAACATGTTTTGGAATTATTTTTAGAGAAATGGAGGTGGAGAAGTTCTTTCGGCACAACTTTTTTCATTACATATAGTAGAAATATGTACATTTTAATATAATTATAACATTCTGAACTATAATAGATCCTTCCGATAGAAAAATACTTAGTCGAACAACCATCCCTTCTTTTTCAAACAAAGGACAAAGTTTGGCCTCCTCTGAAATTTGAGAGTTAACACATGGTACCCAGGCATGGGCTAGGCTTAACAAAACTTAAAATACCAGCAGCATTACTCAATATCTCACTCTTTTCACTGTTTCTGCTCAAGGATCATCTTGTGTATAAAATAATGCAACCTTGGAAAATGGTAGCCTGGTCCATTAATATTTTAATATAATTTTGAGTGAAGAAAATAATATAGTGATATAGATTTCAAAATTTGAAAAAGTAGAAAATCTGTTCTATGTCCCATATAATTAATTTATGTATTTACATATTATCTTCTAGTCTTTTGTTAAAATTGTAAAACATTCTGTTCTTAGCCCAGAGAATATTAGCAAACTACTATCCTCTTTGTTTCCCCTGTACAATATTTTAATGTGACTGTATCTTTAGAGAGAAAGAATAAGTTTGGGTTTATAACCTAGGCTACCCTAAGTCCTTGGGGTTTCTTTTGGTTTAGGGGGTATGTGTGTCTGTGTGTCTGTGTTGTTCCTGGGGCTTTAACTAAGGACCTGGGTGCTGTCCTTGAGTGTTTTTGCTCAAGGCTAGCATCCTGAGCCACATGCTCCACTTCTAGCTTTTTTGGTAGTCACTTGGAAGTCATCATCTGATGGCTTTCCTGCTCAATCTGTCTTCAAACCTTGATCCTCAGATCTCAGCTTCTAGAGTAGCTAGGATTATAGGCATGAACCACCAGTGCTGGGAAAAGTCCTTGTTTTTATGTTGTATTCTCCTCTCTCTCTCTCTCTCTCTCTCTCTCTCTCTCTCTCTCTCTCTCTCTCTCTCTCTCTCTCTCTCTCTCTCTCTCTTCCCCCCTCCCTCCCTCCCTCCCTCTCCCCCTTCCTCCCTCCTTCCTTCTCTCTCTACCTCTCTCCCTTCCTCTCTCTCCAACCTCCCCCTCTCTCCCTCCCACTCCCTCTCTCTCTCCCACTCCCTCTCTCTCCTTCTTCCTCTCATTTTCTCTGTCCTCTCTTTCCCTCCCTCTCATTTTCTCTCTCTCCCTCTCTTTCTCTCTCCCTCTCTTTCTTCCTCTCTCTTCCTCTTTTTCCTTTATTCCTCTTTTACCTGGATGTTGGGTTATTATTCCACACTTCTTCTGAAAGAACAGCCCCTCTGAGGAATTGTGTGGTCGCCATTGTCCAGTGGAATCAGCTGATAGGGATTTGAGCCTGGAAACCCATCCTGGGCCAAGATGGAACTTGAGGCCAAGTCTGTCTGACTCTGAGCATTAAAGCCAAGAAGGATACAAGGCAGTTTGCCGTGATAAATGTAGCAGCCAAGTTGTTTTTACATTCTGTGCTAGGAACAGCAGCTATTTAGAACTACTGGTCATTGGCATGTAAACAGTTATTCTCACTGACTTTAATGGGAATGATTATTAGTATATGTAGTTTCAAAACTGAGAGTACTATTTTCATTTTAAGAGTGAGCAATCATCTTTCAGCTTCACATTGAAAGAATTCAGCATTAAAATAGGCATCTGTAATCTGAAATCAGGCAAATTAATATTGTTAGCATGTTATTTCTTGACAAAGAAAAAAAACAAAAGTCAGTCATCTTGGACTCTGATAAGTAAGGAAGTAATTGTGTTTCTTTGTCACCTTCTGCATTTTTGAGTATCTGACAGCAAGGAAGGGCTCTATGCCTTTTCTCACAAAAGGAAAATAGCATATCCAACAGGGCCATGAACAATAGAATATTGTTTCCTGCTGCTGTTAGGCCTCTATGATATGAAAAGATTAAACATGATTTTTCATGATTAACCAGAGAAATGATAGAGTGTTGGGAGGTAGGTATAAAGATGTGAAAGAATAGGTATTAATGTGAAGTAAGTCTGTAAACATGAAAAAGAATGGGAAGAGAATCACTTCTGGTTGGATGTAACTACTTAAGCCAAATCCAGAAGACACAGAGTGCATACTTAGTGATGAGGCTGTACCTCCAGGGTGGACACACCTCTTTGCCTTTCCTGGATAGTGGGAGCAACCCACAGGATTGTTGGAGGGACATGGTCCGGGAAGGTCTTCACCCTGTTCTTACCTTTCCACATTATAGAAAGACAAAGCCCACATCACTAATAAGTATAAATGTTTAATCTGTTCTAACATCAAGTCAAATTTGTGATAGAGAGATTTAGCTAGAAAAATGCTCATTGAATCTACTTCCTGTGTCATGTGACTAGGTATATTTATAGTGGAAACATTAGACTTTAGGTCTCATGCAACAGTGATTTTGGTAATAAATGCCATAATTGTTCTCAGTAAAGTGTGTGTGTGTGTGTGTGTGTGTGTGTGTGTGTGTGTGTGTGTGTGTGTGTGTGTGTGTGTGTGTGTGTGTGTGTGTGTGTGTGTGTGTGTGTGTGTGTGTGTGTGTGTGTGTGTGTGTGTGTGTGTGTGTGTGTGTGTGTGTGTGCGCGCGCTAGTCCTGGGGCTTGAACTCAGTTCCTGAGCTTTTTTGCTCAAGACTGCCACTTAAGCCCACAGCTCTACTTCTGCTTTTTGGGTAGTTAATTGGAGGTAAGAGTCTCATGGACTTTCCTGCCCAATATAGCTTTGAACCTTGTTCCTCAGATCTAACTCAGCTGAGTTGCCAGGCTGAGCCAATCTGTACCTGGCTTCAGTAAAATTTTTAATATCTCATTTGGGTGGGAGTTGTTCCCTTTGCATTCATCTTTTTGATTGAAATTTTTTGACTATTTTTATAGTCACAAAGAAGTGGCCATTCAACAATGCAATGTACGAATACAGTGCATATTGATCATTGTAAATTCTCTCAGCATTCTCACCCACTTTAATATAGTTAAATTCAGTTATGAAAAACAATACATTCCACACATCCTTTACTCTATCTTCCGCTAATAATAGTATTTTGCAGAACAATAATACCAACATCAGGAGCAATCTTATCCTGAGGCAATCTCATTCGGATTTCTACAGTTTTAATTATACTTATGAGCCTATAGTTGTACATGTATGTTTATATGTGAGCCATCACAGTGAATATACTGAACAGCTCTAACTCCACAAAGATCTTCCTGTTGCTCTTGCTTCTGTACCCACTTCTTGCATCATCTCTCTTTTATTACCTCACTATCCCCAGTCTGTTCTCCATTTTTTAAATTTCATCATTTCAAGAATATTATATAAGCATTGTATAAATATATAGCCTTTGCCTTTTTTGACTCAGCATAATTCTCTAGAGTTATGTCAGTTGTTTGCTCTTTTTGTTGCTGAGTAATATTCCACAGTGTACCTAGATAAACCGTTTTTAGCCATTCATCCTCTGAAGACTATCTAGGCTGATTCCAATTAGGGGAATATTGTGAATGAAGTTAAGAACACTTGTGTTCTTAAGCTTTACTGGATGAATAAGGATAAGGCTGGGCTACACAAGTACACAACTAAACTAATGATTAGTTTTTTAAGGAAGTTCCAAGCTGTTCCTCAGAGTGGCTATTCATTTCATAGTACCACCAGCCACATATGAATGACCTAAATCCTTACCAGTATTTGCTGTTATTGTTTTTCATATCTAGCCATTCTAATTAGTAGGTAGACATTGATTTTTAAAATAAAAGTGTTGAGGATTGAGTATTTTCCAAGTTTATAATGTATCTCATTAGCTATTTTTAAAAATAGCTAATATATAATATTAGCTAATATATAATACTTCAATTTTTTAAATTGGGGAAGTTAGAAACATCCTAGAATCAACTTTTTTATTCATACATAAAGATCTTATGACCCAAATCTGGAGTATTATAATTAATTTTATATTAAAAAACATTACTAGTCTTCTTACCAAGCATGTTACACATGGGTAACTATCAAGGTTTGTAAAGGTCTAGAAATATGATGAATATACACAATTGTAGGGTGTTTCTCTTTAAAAATGGGATATAGCAATATTCCAACCTTATTCTTCAAGGAAATAGAAGAAGCAATCCAAAAATTCATATGGAACAATAAAAGACCCCAAATAGCAAAAATAATCCTTAAGAGAAAGAACAGTGCTAGAAGAATATCAATACCAAATCTCAAACTCTACTCCAAAGCCATATTAATCAAAACAGCTTGGTACTGGCACAAGAACAGACCTCAGGACCAATGGAATAGAATTGAAAACCCAGAAATGAATCCACAGACCTATAGCCACCTAATCTTTGATAAGGGAGCTAAAAAAAATGGAATGGAAGAAAGACAGCCTCTTCAGTTAATGGTGTTGGCAAAATTGGTTAATCACTTGTAGAAAACTAAAGCTAGATCCTTATATATCACCCTGCACCAGAATCAACTCCAAATGGATCAAAGACCTTGGAGTCAAAGCAGACACCGTGAAAACATTACAGGATGGAATAGGAGAAACCCTAGGTCTCCTTGGCACAGGCCAAAGTTTTCTTAATCGAGACCCAGAAACACAAGAAATCAAAGAAAGGTTGGACAAATGGGATTGCATGAAGTTGCAGAGCTTCTGCATGACAAAGGACATAGTTAGCAAGACCATTAGAAAGCCCACGGATTGGGAGAAGATCTTCACTAGCCATAAACGGACAAGGGTCTCATATCTAAAATATACTTGGAACTCAAAAAATTAAATCCCCCAACAACAAATCCTCAAAGAAACAACCGCCCCATCAACAAGTGGACTAAAAACTTAAAGAGAAACTTCTCTGAAGAGGAAATAAGAATGGCCAATAGACACATGAAGAAATGCTCAACCTCCCTAGCCATAAAAGAAATGCAAATCAAAACAACATTGAGATACCACCTCACCCCAGTTAGAATGGCTCTAATTAAACAACAGGTGCTGAAGGGGATGTGGCCAGAAGGGAACCCTACTGCATTGTTGGTGAGAATGTAAACTTGTTCAACCACTTTGGAAAGTAGTATGGAGGTTCTTCACAAGACTCCACATTGAGCTCTCCTATGACCCAGCAATCCCACTTTTGGGCATTTACCTGGATGATTACAAACAAGACCATACTAAAGCTACCAGCACAACTATGTTTATTGCAGCATTTTTACCATAGCTAAGATCTGGAACCAACCCAGATGCCCCTCAGTAGATGAATGGATCAAGAAAATGTGGTATATATACACAGTGGAAATGTGGTATATATACACAAAGTGGTGTATATATACACAATGTGGTATATATACACAATGGAAAAATGAACCTTACAATTTGGGGCGGGGGAGTGTAGTTGTAGAGATGGGAGGGAAGGAATGGTAGGGGAAACAAAGGAGGAGGCAACAATGCTTGATAAGAAATGTACTCATTACCTTGCTCATGTAACTGTAACCCCTCTGTACAGTATTTTCACAATAAAAAACTATTTTTAAAAAATGGGATATAGTTGCTGGGGGGGTGGCCCAAGTAATAGAGTTCCTGGCTAGCAAGCACAAGGTCCTAAGTTAAAACCCTAGTACCACCAAAATATTAAAAATATTTTAACTAAAAACAAACGGGGTGTCTTTTAAACCAATTCAGCCTATATCTCCTTATTTATAATAGAAAATACTAATACTCAGATGACTCTTTTCTATTCAACATTGTATGTGTTCTCCATATATCTATATCTGTGACCGTGTATTTTAAGGGAAGCAACAATTCAGTAATTAGTGGTATATTTCCTTTAAAAAATGTCTGTGATGGCCCCACAATATAACTCCTGCTTTCACTATATTTGATGTCAGTATAATTTGTGGAGGAGAAACAAGTGGGGAAAAACAAGTCGTTTAAGGATACAGGTGGACCTGTTGCAACAATGAGAAGTACAAGTTGTCATGTCGAAAATGAACTTTACAACGTTGGTGCGGGGAGGGGGGGGAAGGATTGGGAGGGGAGGCTGGGAAGGGATGTGAAGGGTAAACAAAGGAGGAGGCTGCAATGCTTGATAAGAAATGTACGCATTATCTTGCCCATGTAATTGTAACCCCTCTGTACAGTATGTTCACAAAAATAAAAATTTAAATTAAAAAAAAGTCTGTGATGGAAACATCCCAGAATACCCTATAATTTATGGATGAATCAAGAAAGTATACTATAAATATACAATGGAGTGTTATTCTGCCATGAAAAACAATGGAATTATGTCACCTGCAAGGAAATGGATAGAACTGGAGATCATCATTGTAAGTAAAGTAAGCCAGATTCAGAAGGACAAAGGTCACGTTTTTCTCTTATATGTGGATACTAGGCCTAAAAGATTAACATGTGTATACATATATACACATACATACTATGTTTGTAATTGTGGAACTGTTTGAGGGAGCTAGAAAGAAGGGAGAAGAAAAAATGTTAGAGCGTAAACAATACTAAAGTACATTGTGTCTGTGAATGAAGACTACAAAATTAAACTCACTGAAAAAACTTAAACTGCATAGTAGGGGCTAGTGAGGATGGAGAAAGTAAGAGTAAGCAAGGAATCAATCTCTATAATTAAAGAGAAATCAGCAAACACTTTTCAAAAATGAATGACAGGGGGGCTGAGAAGGTGGCTCAGTGGTAGAGTGCTTGCCTTTCATTCATGAGGAGCTGGGTTCAATTCCTCAGCACCACATAAGCAGAAAAGGCCCAAAGTGGCACTCTGACTCAAATGGTAGATAGAGTGCTAGCCTTAAGCTGAAGGGCTGAGGGACTGTGCCCAGGCCCAGAGCTCAGGTGCTTCCCCCCCCCCAAAAAAAAGGAAATGAATGACTGGAAAGCAAAACAGTCTGTATGTGAAAGTGAGTATGGGGATATTAAAGATGATTAAGGAAGGTGAATATGGTCAAAATACTTGATATACATACCTGAAAACATAACAGTAAAACTTTTTGATATTGTTTGGGGAAGAAAGAAGATAAAAGAGAGTAACAGAGGTATGAGTCTGATCAAGGTACAGTGATGATTAAATGGTCATGCCAAAATGAAAGTCCTTTATGCAACTAATTGATACCAATAAAAATGTGAAAAAAATATGCCTTTGCCATGAAAAACTTTGAACTGAGTACTCAGACAAAAGCTTAACTATGTACAATATCTTTACAAGTAGAGAGGCCATTCTTCCCACTCCAGAGAAATAGAATTTTGGCCATATGTCATCATGACCCCCTTTCCGATTACTAATGGTTGTTGTTTTGGGTTTTTCTCTGCAATGTTTCATTCAACTGTAAAGATTTTTCATCATAGTAACAGGTAAACATTTATTAATTCACTGTTTAAATTCTAAGCATTGGGTCAACAGAAGCTTAGGGTGTGGTGTTGGCATTTCTAGGGCCTGTACCTACCACCCTTAGTCCTTTCTGGCTGTCATAAAGACAGAGAGACCTGGTGACTAGTCCTTAAGAATGACTCCAGTACACACCCAGGCTCAGCCACATGACAAACCTGTCCTGTGAGATTTACCCATGAAGATAGGCCTTAACAGGCTCCAAGCGCTTAACTTTGAAGACCTGGTAGGGTCTGGGTATGTCATCCAAACCCAGCTTAAATCTTAATGGAAGCCAAATGCAGGTGGCTCACAACTGTAATCCTTCCTATTCAGAAAGCTGAGATCTGAGGATAAAGGTTCAAAGCCAATCTAGGCAGGAAAGCCCCGTGAGACTCATATTTCCAATTAACTACCAGAAAAGCTGGTAATAGACCTGTGGCTCAGGCAGGTGATAAAAGTACTAGCCTTGGGCAGAAAAGCTCAGAGACAGCATTCACACCTCAAGTTCAAGCCTCAGGGTCCACACATGTAACTGTCCGACTATAACCCCAACTGTTTAGAAGAGCAAATTCCCAGACAATGGGGACAATCATGTTATCTTCCATTTACTACGAACTTACTAGTTATTTAAAAAATTAGTCAGGTTTTGCTCTGGGCTTAAGGGTATAAAGCAATGAACAAAAGAGATAAGCAACTGCTCTCAAGAAATTTTCTTTTTAGTAGATCAGGGACATGCAACAGGTAAAGTGGATAGTTTTAGTTGGTATATATCTGTATGGCTTTGGATAAATTACCTAATGACTTTATGCCTCCCTAGTCTTTTTTTAATTATTAGGTTTTATTTGACATACCATATTAGTACATATTTATAAAATATAGCAGGATGTCTCAAAACCCATGGACAACTTGTATTATGCAGTCAAATCAGAATAGAATTTCTTGTCTCAAACATTTACCATTACTATTTGTTGGGAACTTTTAGACCCTTGTTTCCTGGTTGTTATATATTCATAATAAACTATTGCAAACTATTATTACTCTACTTGCAGCCGGGCGCTGGTGGCTCATGCCTGTAATCCTAGCTACTCAGGAGGCTGAGATCTGAGGATCGCAGTTCAAAGCCAGCCCGGGCAGGAGAGACCGTGAGACGCCTATCTCTAATAAATCACCAGAAAACCGGAAGTGGCTCTGTAGCTCAAGTGGTAGAGCGCTCTCCTTGAGCTGAAGAGCTGAGGGACAGCGCCCAGGCCCAGAGTTCAAGCCCCACGGCCAACCAAAAAAAAAAATTATTAAAAAATTATTATTACTCTACTTGCTATAGAACACAAAATTAATTTCTGATATATGATTGTATTTTAAGGGCTGTATTTTCTTTTTTAATATATATTTTTATTGTAAAGATATTGTACATAGGGGTTACAGTCACATGAGTAAGATAATAAATACCTTTCCTATCGAGCATTGTTACCCCCTCCTTTGTTTTTTCCCTACCATCCCTTCCCTTCCCACCCCCAAAGCTGTACAGTTCGTTTTCAGCATAGTGTTTTGTACATCTCATTGTTACAATGGGTCAACCTGTATCCTTATTTTAGCATTTTGTTACTTCCCTTCCCTTCCCCAAATTAGAAAAATGTATATAGATGCAGGGCACTGACATCAAATATAGTGGAAACAGGGGTTATACCATGGGAGAAGAACATACAAAAGAAACAAAAAAAAATCACACAGTACATTATAAGTACATTAAGAAGAACAGCAACAAAGATAAAACCTCTTGGGTCTCTATCTTGGGGTTCATTTTGCTTAGCATCATCTTATGTGGTTATATGTACATAGCTTTTGACCTTTTCTGCTTGTCCTAGACATATGCTAGTTACTGCAAATAAGGGAAACCATGGGACCTATGTTTCTTTGGTCCTGGCCTACTTCACTTAATATGATTTTTTCCAAGTCTTTCCATTTCCTAACAAATGGCGCAGTGTCATTCTTTCTGATGGAGTATGCCTCCTATTCTTGTCTGTTAAATGGAGCTTATGTGATGGTCTCCCCTGGTGTGACTGGTATTTTCATGTTGACCCTACAAAGTTATTAGCGGGGAGACTAGCATATGGTAAATATTAAGCACTCAAAGAACATTTGCTATTATATCATAATACTGTGCCATGTATGGAGTAGGCTGAGCAGTGGTATCAAGGTTATCTTGGAATAAGAAGTTGGGAAAACCTAGGAGGAAAGCTTTGAAGTGGAACCTGAGTGGAAAGGTATAGTAAGCCACGAGAGACTGGAAGTCATGCTTTCCAGGCAAAGAGCTTACTGACTGCCAAGACAGATGGGCTTTCTGTGTTCAGATTGCCCAGGGAGGCTCATATACCTGGAGTTTAGTGAGCTCAGGGTATAGGAAAGAAAGGTGCACAGAAAGGAACTGGGATGTCAGTTTAAGCTTCCAAGGACAATTAGAAGTTTTCAAGGTGTTCAGCATGGGATGGATGGCATCTAATCTGTTTTGAAGAGATCACTGTGGTTGGCTGCTGTAGATTAAATGAAATATAGAAATATATAAGTAAGACTAAGAAATACTCAGGCTATTTCAGAAATTCAGACCTGTCAGACTAGTGACCAAGAATAGAGCACTAAGAGGGACAGAGAGATTCAAGGACCATTCAGAAGAGCTATACTTGAAGTACTCAGAAAAATTTGTATGGAAAAGATCAACAACTCTATAAAAGTAGGGAAAGAATGTGAACACAGTTCCTAGAGAAAAAAAGAAGAATTTGGAAGGATAGTCAACATTTATTCAACAATTTTTATTATGTGTCTACTAGGTGTCACATTATTCTAGGTAATAGAGATACAACACTGAAACAAAATTCACAGGCATTGGAATTTCCTTGTTTTGAAAGAACATGGCAACAGATAGCTACAGTCTAAGAAGGCAATAATGATTACATCTTCAAATAAAACAGGAGAAGGAATAATAGAGGTATAGGGTTGCTATTTTTCCATGAGTAACAAGTACAGCCTCATTGAAAAAATTAGCATTTGAGTAAAGATCCTAAAGGCATGAAAGCAAGCCATGAGGCTGTGTGAACACAGCAGAGAAAGTATCTTAGAGCATGTGAGACAGGGATATGCATGATGTGTTTGTGGAATGGCAAGGAGACCAAGTGTGTCTACTCACCATGCTATGTTGAAAAGTTAGGCCAGATGACATTGATGTCATCTCTTCCATCATTTTCCCTTATCTTTCCCAACCCCCAAAATATATTTCAAACCATTTAATATTTCTTGTTGAGACTGTTCCTAGAATAATCACTCTTAGAATTTTAGAAGAATTTACAAAATTATCATTGGTATTTAAAATAGAAAAAAACTTTTTAGGTATTCATTTTGCCAAGATTGCTTTTTATTTAATAGGGTCAGAGCAGGTAGAACATGTATGTGTACTTCACAACACAGATAATTTATTAGCTATGGCATTAGATAGGACTAGCCTGTAGGCCAGTTAGTCAGCTTTAAATTAAAAACCCTGATTCAGAAGTAAATGTCTCAGCACGACTCAACACTGTGCTTCTTGTTATACCAAGAGACACTCTCCAATAGTGCTAGACTCTCAGCTGGCTCCCATATTGGAACTGCAGAGCTCTGGAAGTTAATCAAGTGACTGGCTTCTCAGTTCTCCCAAGAGTGCACATTTATTATCTGTGCTGTTGATCCATAGATAATGGGGTCATGGGATTTTGGGGGCTTCAATCCCTCACAGGCCCCTGATTGAGAAAGTCTATAACTTGGTTTTACCAATATACTACTTGGTAGCCAAAGGAAGCTATAGAAATGTGTAATATGCCTTTGATATAACCATAACACAAAGTCCATGGTTGTATTTCTATTGTTATCCTTTAAGGTTTTAATAAAGCCAGGCGCTGGTGCCTTATACCTGTAATCCTAGCTACTCAGGAGGCTGAGATCTAAGGAGCACAATTCAAAGCCAACTCAGGGACAGTTCTCAGGCCCTGAGCTTTAAGCTCTAGGACCACCTACTACCCCACCCCACCCCCAAGGGGAAAAAAAAAATCTTTCAATAAGGAAGAGGCAAGTGAAAAGGGAAATAGCAAAACCCCTCATTTAAGAGTAGACTGGAGAATAAGCTACCTTGGGTTACCATGCTGGCAGACACATTTTGAGCAATAACTTTCTTAGACTAAACCCAGCCTCCCCCCCAACCCTGTCCTTCTTCCCTCTATCCTTTTCTTTATTGTTCTAATTTAGAACTTTACCTAGACACTAATACTTCCCTTACTATTTGTATACTGTATAATAATATGCAGATCTCAGTTTATGAACTACTGCATAAAGTATTTTAGTACCTATTATTCCCCAAGAGCTGAATAATAACTTTAACTTAGCTTGATACCACAATCATATATTGGTCATCTGTAAGGTATAATTCTGAGTAAAGAGCTCTGGTAGGCACAGGGGGAATAAGAACTATGATTTCTGCCCTCAAGAAACTACCAGTCTAAAAGGAGACAGAAGAGATATACTCAGGGGCTGGAAAGGTGGCTCAATGGTAGAGCGCTTGCCTTGCATGCGTGAGGCCCTGGGTTCAATTCCTCAGCACCAAATAAGCAAAAAGAAAAAAGCCAGAAGTGGCGCTATGGCTCAAGTGGTAGAGTGCTAGCCTTGAGCTGAAGAGCTGAGGGACAGTGCCCAGGCCCAGAGCTCAGGCCCCACGACTGGACCCCCCCCCCAAAAAAGAGATATTGTTATAATACAAAATAGAATGTGGTTGCTAAAATAAAGTAAAAGGTGAATTACTCTGAATGCAAAGGAATAGGAAGAATAATTTATAATCATGGCAAGAGAAGATGAGCATCTGCAAGGTATGGAGGCACACACTTGTGATCCCAGCACTTGTGAGGCCAAGGCAGCAGGACTATAAAAAGTAAGCTAAGTAAAAAGTAGAGTTAAGAAAAAAGAAGCTATTGCATAAAAGGCCATATGTTATATGATTCCATTTATGTGTTATCTAGACTAAGCAAATCCATAGAGAAAGAAAGATGTTGCTTGGTTCTTCGGGAAGGAGAGACTGGGAGTGACTGCTCTGGAACCAGATAGTACTGATAGTAGCAGAATATTACAAATGTATTTAAGATCATGACAGTTTACTTTTAAATGATTAAAATGGTACATTTTATGTAATGTATATTTTTCTACAAAAAAGCATAGGTGAAATAATATTTTATAAATAAATAAATATACAATACAAATAAATACAAATAATATTATTTTACAAAAATAAAAGAGAATAACCTTATATTATTCAGAGGATTATGCTAAAGTTAATAATCCAGTTTCAAAGATTACACTAAATTATTCTATTTTTATATACTTTTGAAATGGAAAAATTTTAGAAAGGATAGGTAAATGCTTTCCAGAGGGAAGGGGTAGAACAGGGTTATAGGACACATAACCTCTAAACCCTCTGGTAATGGTATTGTGTAGGCTCAGGATCTTGGGCTATAGTTAAGCATCAAAGGATATGATGCCTTATCTTCAAAAGCAGTAACCAAAAGTCAAAGTCCAGGCTGGCACTGAGTGTCTCTCGGTGGTGGTTTCATTTGGGCCTTGCTTAAAGACCAAGCTGCAGCAGGCTGTTGCTGATTTCAATAATGCAGTATCATGCACAAATAAAGAGGATGTTGAGTATTTAAAAAACCTTTCTTGATTTATTCTTTGTTAAATCATATTTACCAAAAAAAGATTGGTATTCTGTCCTATTCACGGATATTAAAAGCTTACATGCCACATTTCAGCAAAGAAATAAATATGATTTTTAAATGAGTAAAAACCACATTTATGTGCAGCAGAAACTGTGCTGTTAACATCTCATGTTAAAAAGATAAACAGGATTAACTGTTTACTTTGGGAGCCTGCGCCTGGTTGTTTTTGAGGAGAGGAACACAATGTCCTGCTGTCTCTAGTTCCAGTCTGGAGGCGGCTGCAGGAGCTCAGCCCTCCTCCCCTCTTCTGGGGAGCTCCCCTCATACTCTCACTCTGTCCCCCTCCTCTCCTTTCCATTTCAGCTTCCTGTCCCTTTGCCCCTCTCTAAGTTTTTTTCTCTCTTCCTTGGGTTGAGACTTCATAAGAGATTATGAGGTGGAAAGCAAGCTCCTTGTTGATTTTGCGACTGCTTGTAGTTGACAGTGACCTAGAGTAAAACAGCCGGGCCTGACTCTGATTCCCGGAATTCTTGGTGGACTGCTAAGAACTGCCCCCATCGCTCACGTAAACACCCACATGGTCATTTAATCTCCCTTCTCTCAGCACACATGCATGCGCTGACACACACGTTTCCCTTGCTCCCTTACTCCTGGAGCTGTAAAACTGAGCCAGTGAATGAAAGAAGGGGAAGTTACACAGAAAGGGGGGTTGGGCATTGAAATTTTCAAAGAGGAATTAATTATGCTCCAGTACAGATAGCCCTCTACAAGCCTCTAGTTTGCTTTCCTTGTGATTTTTTTTTTCTGTTGCCTTTACAGATGAAAAAGATCATGGGCTTTTTTGTAATTTTTGAAATATTATCTAGTAGACATAATGGGACATTAAGCTAGTTATGAGCTCTTAATGGTAGAGCTCTTTGCCTTTTATGCACAAGGCCTTGGGTTCAAACCTCAACACTACAAAAATAAATAAATAAATTCTTCTCAATGACTAGTATTTTTCCAACATGATACAGCTGTAATTGAACTACAGAGCTCTTATGTGTATGATTTTATATTGCTGGTAGTGCACTGAAAGTGGCTTCATTAGACACAGCTTTTAGATGATTCTTCTAACATGGTGCAGGCCTTACCCTCCTGGCTCAGAAATGGGTACGGTCCTGTTAATGGCTTCTGATGACTAAAACAGAATTATTTTCTGTGGATCTGTTTTGGGGTTGTTGTTTTTTTTTTTTGGTTTAGTTTGGTTTGATTTGGAAAAAGGGTCCCATTGGTCTAGTCCGGCCTCAAATTTAGAATCCTCCTTCCTAAGTCTCTTTAGTGCTGGGATTAAAACAGTTTTCTACCATTCTCAGCTGTGAATGATTTTTTTGTACAGAGGGGTTACAATTACATGGGCAAGATAATGAGTATATTTCCTATCAAGCATTGTAGCCTCCTCTTTTGTTTCCCCTTCCCATCCACCCCCGTCCCCCACCCAATTCTCCCCCTCCCCCCCCCAAAGCTGTAAAGTTCGTTTTTCCACTTAACGACTTGTACATCTCATTGTTGCAATGGATCCACCTGTATCCCTGTTTAAACGATTTGTTTTTTCCCTTTGTGAATCTGTTTCTTGACCACTGTGGTGTCTTCTCATTTGGGAGTGATGGAGTGTGACTGGCTAGGACTAATTCTAGTCCTAGAACAATCTACAGACAGTGGGCAACTTCACAGTTACTTGTGGCTCTACCCTGAATGGAACTTCACCTTTTGAAGCAAAACTACAGAAGCTAAACAATGAAGTTAGTGTCATAACACTCATCACAAATTGGTTTTCATAATAAGCCTTATGCTACTCACATCCTCTTCCTTCTGAGCCCCTCTACCCACAGCAGTCGCCCCTTCTATAAAGATTCAGTGGAGATTTCTGACAATGTAAATTTTCCTGATGGATGAAGGAAGCAGATTGTTTAGTAGATTTTTGAAGAGGTCCCAGCACTTGGCTGAGTGTGAAGCAAGTGCTGGATTGCACAAGGTGAAGATTGAAGCTCCCAAACCCAAACCCTGATCCATTAGCTAGCTGCAGAGCTCAGAATGGAGGCTCTTCTCTAGGCTGTAACCTGAATAAGGATGTATGTTTTAAGAAGTGTGAAAATTACTCATCTTAATATTGAATAGGTGCAGTTTACCTGTCATTGTTATTCCAAGATCTTTTAGAGGGGTGAGCTCTCTGTCTCATAGAATGAGTGTACTTTGGGGGCTCTGATTCTAACCTCTAATATTGCTACTTTCTACCAGGTGTGTTAGCCCATATCTATAACTCCAACACTCTTGAGACAAAGACAGGAAGATTACAAGTTCAAGATCAGCCTGAGCTATATACTAAGGCTACTGAATCAATCAATTAATTATTGAGGTGCATTATCCCATACCTATAACTCCAACACTCTGGAGATGAAGACAGGAAGATTACAAGTTCAAGGTCAGCCTGAGCTATATACTAAGGCTACTGAATCAATCAATTAATTTTTGAACAATCAAACAAAAAGAATTGCAAAGCATCACTGAATAAAAAAGTCTTACTTGCTGTGAAACATTTTTCAGTTTTCTATCCTAAACATTGATTTATACTGATGACTCCTTGGAAAAGGAATGTCTCTTACTTGAGTTTCACAGTACCCACCAGCAGTGCTCAGTGCTCACAGGCAAGAGAAATCACCTACAGCTCAGCCTCGCCTGTCACCAGCAACAGGAAGTTAGGTATGACTGAATGTGCATGCTTGCCTTGCTCAGAGGCAGACCCGCCAAAGGATGTATTCAATCTGCTTCCCAAAGTGGAAGGTCAATGTTATGAATACTAATCCATTGCACAACTTTAAAATGTCAAATCCTTTGACACCCTCTTTCCCCTGTGGCTTGGCTAGCCATTAGTTCCCAGCATTTCAGAGCCTGCTAAAGATGAGACTGTGTTTGCTTGTTGACCTGCAAGGCACATGATATTATAGCATCTCCTCTGTGAACCATGGTGCTGTAGCCAGAGTTGCAGCCTGCTGTAAGGATACAGGTCTATCTAACCATCCTTGGCTGATGTAGTAAATGTTTCTAGGGACTTGCCTCTGTCTTATAAATCTCAGCCTGGAGGACAGGTTGGCCAGTATCCAACCCTGTGTACTTGTATTATCTCTGCTACATGTTACAAGTCATATCTCCACTGAGCAATTTAGACTTCGAGGTTCACTGTTAATCAGCGGAAGCCTTGACTACATCCTGACTAAAGTCACCCATTCCAGAGCTTCTCTGTTCTCTGAAAGGAGATATATCTGAGGCTGCTCTGTTTTCTCTGACCACTTACTTCTTTGAAACCTCAGCTTGGGTAGGCTCTCCCTGTACCTCATCTGTCATTCATGCCCATGTTTTTCTGTCTCTACCTTAAACTGTTTCTCTAATGCATTCTCACATGCCAGCAAGGGCCAAGGAGACAAAGAGGATGTTGAAGGGGGGCGGGGGGAATAAAGATTAAGCAAGAAGAGAAGAGCAAGGGGGAATTCCAGCAGAGTTCTGGGTTTAAGATAATGAAAAACTTGAATGTATGTAAAATCTTCTAATTTTTAATTTGCTATTAAATTAGAAATATTTTAATACTGTGTAAACCAAAGAAAACAAATAAGCTAGTGGATATGGCTTGTGGGCACTACTTTACGGCTTCACTCCTTTTAGTCAAGTTATAGGCTAGATATGAAGTGTTCCCCCAAAAAGCTCATGTATTGAAATTGTGGTCTCTAAGTGGAAGGTTCTAGAAACCAGCTGATGCCCTTGGGTGACACCTCAACATTTGTTTGTGGATGGCAAGAGGTGGGTAAACTGTCATAAACGCCCTTTATTCACCACCCACCTCCCTAGTAAAGTCAGCCTCTTTGTATAGGCCTCAGTGCTTTCACTCTCTGCTGTGCATCTCTGAGTGCCATCTATCTATGCTCTCCCAGTAGATGATGTATTGGAGCCTCTCCCCACCTCCTCCCTTCTCTCACTACCCCTCATTAGATCTTTTCTGTTCAAATGCTTATCAAAATTTTGATTTCATATGAACTGAGAGTAGGGAAAATGGTCTCATCTGCTAGCATGTCACTACTGCTCTAAAGTACTATGGCAAGGGTGTTGCTGTTCTGGATTTCCTTCCCTCATATTAAGTCTTAAATCTATAGATGAGCTAAGGTAGAAAAGTTGCATCAATATTCTTGGCCTGCCACATTTATTGAGTTACAAGAGATAACAGTGGCCAGCCCTCACCCCCTTCTAGAGTAAAAGGTCCCCTATATTTGGAGCTTAGCAGAATTAGCTATCTTCTTGATTGTATCCCCTGGAGTAGAGCCACAGTATAGTATAGACACCATGAGATGAATTGGTAGCAGAGTGGGTTATGGATCAAGGGTCATATATGATTTTGGGGAGTAGACAGATCCTAAGACCACAGAAATAGGGGAAAGTAGAACTAAACAGAAAGACTAGTCCTTACAGCTAAATAATGAGGAATTTCTATATAACGTTATTAAAAATCAAATTTCCAGCCAGGTGTGGTGGCTCATGCCTGTAATCCTAGCTACTCAGGAGGCTGAGATCTAAGGATCATGGTTCAGAGCCAGCCCATGTAGGAAAGGCCGTGAGACTCTTATCTCCAATAAACCACTACGAAAACTGGAAGTGGCACTGTGGCTCAAGAAGTAGAGTTCTAGCCTTGGGCTGAATTGCAATTCAGCTGAGGGACAGCTCCCAGGCCCAGAGCTCAAGACCCATGACCAACAAAAATAAACAAAAAATCAAATTTCTAGTCAGGGAGGAAGACAGCAAAAGGGAAGCATAATGTAGCACTTCCTAAGGGAGCCTCACTTAGAGGACAGAGGAAAAGTCCGTATCCAACTTTATGTTGAAAATAGTATGGATCTTGATGGAGAGAAACTCTGTGTGTATAGCTCCATTATACTTAGCAACCAAAAATGGCAAAGCAATAAGTTTACAGAGAGAATCAGAGAAAAGAGATAGATGAGCCCTTAGGGGATCAGAGCCAGACCTTGGAGTGGTGAAGGCTAGGAGGCATAAGTTCTCAATTGTACCCACTCAGAAGCAGCCAGGGCAGCCTATGAGGACCTGAAGAACAAGATCAGCCAGCACAGGCTGAAGGTCTCACTGGCACTGCAGCTTCACTACTGCTACTGACCACTGTAAATGAGCAAGTAGGCCACTCAGACCCAGGAGTACCCTGGGGAAGCCAAGAGTTAAAATAAAACCATCCTGGGCAGTCAGACATACCAATGCCTTAATGCCCCAGGAAGACTGGAAAACCGCAGCTGTGCCTAAAGAAGGAAGAACAAAAACCTACATTCCTTGAGCTTTTGGCACCTCTATAACACATATGCAATTGTATACACAAGTTCAAATTTGGAGTTGAGTGTGAATCAATCAAAGGGCTTAAGCATTACATTGTACCAATAAGTGGTTTTTTCAGACCTGGGTACAATCTCTAGGGGACCATGTAAAAAGATGTTTTTTAAAAAGGGGGGAAACAAAAATATGAGCAGAAACATCCAAGACTGTATACTGCATGGGAAGTAAATATCAAATGGTTAGTTCAAACAAGTCACTACAGAGTCATATAAACAACAATAACAACAAGCCTCAGACCTAGGAGAAACTAGTTCCAGAGCTGCTACAAAATATTATCAGAAATATCTACTTGTCATGAAAAAATAAAGAGGCAAAAAGAAATAACATGTGACCCATTCATGTTGTATATGTGGGGAGAGGGGGATGGACATAGCTTTTAGACCCAGGAACAGTGGTATACACCTGTAGTACCAGCATCCTGAGAGTCAGGAAGATCATGACATCAAATCAAGTCTAGTCAACCATAGCAAGAAAGAAAGGGAAGGAGAGGAGGCAGAAGGAGCAAGCTTTTAGGCTAAAGCAAAGATTTCAAAACAGCCATTAGAAAATATATTTATCAGGCTACTGGGCACCCACCTGTAATCCCAGCACTACAGAGGCTAAGAAAGAAGGATCGCCAGTTCAAGGTCAGTTTGGAGAATATATGTCTCAGGTGTAAATTATATATATATATTCTATATACTATTCTTTAATAGAATATTCTATTATTTAATGTCTTATATATATATATATATATCATATATATACACATATATATACAGAGACAGAGTGTGTGTGTAGGGTGATCCTAGGGCTTGAACCTAGGGCCTGGGCACGCCACTGTTTTTTTGCTTAAGGTTGGTACTCTGTGACTTGCATATTCTATAACGAGCTTTTTGGCAATTAATTGGAGGTAAGAGTCTTATAGTCTTTCCTTCCCATGCTAGCTATACACCATGATCCTCAGTTCTCAGCCTCCTGAGTAGCTGGGATTACAGACATGAACCATTGGTACCTGACTTACAAATTATCATTAAGTAGTTGTACAAAGGATTTGCCATTTTATATCATTTTACATATGTCATATATAATGTGTAATAATTGTATGTGGTATATACAGGCTTTGATAAAGTTTAATTGGAAATATTTAAATGGAAGCCTGTTGGGGTTCTTTTTCTTTTTTCTATTTTCTTTTTACTTTTATTGTAAAGGTGATGTACAAAGGAATTACAGTTACGTAAGTCAGGTATTGAACACATTTCTTTTTCAACAGTGTCACCCCCTTCCTCATTTTCTCCCACTTTTTCTCCTCCTGACCCTCCTCCCCCACCAAGTTGTAACGTTCACTTCCAGCATAGTGTCTAGTGAGTATTACTGCTGAATTAGTTCACCCTTTATCCCACCATTTCTATGTTTCCCCTCCCCTACCAGATAAACATACATACAAGGTAAAATGTACAGAAATAAAAAAACAGTGACAAAAAGGGAAAAACAGAAGGAAAAGAAAAAGAACCACAAAAAGTAAAATAGAAAACCACCTGTTTCCATTTTTGAAATTCATTTCAATATGCATCATTATATATGATCATAAGCACATAGCTATTGAGCCCTTGTGATCCTCTCCTAAGAATAGCCTCCTTTGGTTTCACTTTGTGAATGTTTAGGGTCCTGTTTAATCATGTCCAAGTCTAATTTTTTGTCTTTTACTCCTATTGATTATACTTGTAGATTACAGGCACATTGTAATTATTACAATGAGGGAAACAATGCAACCTATGATTTTTTGGATCTGGCTTACTTCACTTAATATAATTTTTCCAGGTCTTTCCATTTCCTAATGAATGGGACAATATCATTCTTTCTGATGGAAGTAGTGAACATGGTTGTGCTATCTTTAATGTGTCCTGGTTTGTGGTCAACTGGATAAATGCCCAGGGTTGGGATTGCTGGGTCATGAGAAACTTCTATGTTTAGTCTTTTAAGGAACCTCCATACTGCTTTCCAGAGTGGTTGAACAAGTTTATATTCCCACCAACAGTGTAGTAGTATTCCCTTTTGGCCATATCCCCAGAAGTATCTGTTATTGTTAGTTTTCTTGATAATGGCCATTCTAACTGGGGTGAGGTGGAATCTCAATGCTGTTTTGATTTACATTTCTTTTATGGCCAGAGATATTGAACATCTCTTCATGTGTCTATTGGCCATTCTTATTTCTTCTTTGGAGAAGTCTCTAAGTCTTTAGCCCACTTATTAACAGGGCTGTTGTTTCTTGGAGGGTTTGTTTTTTTGGGGGGGGTTCACTTTTTGAGTTTTAAGTACACTTTAGATATGATGACCTTGTATGCTGGATAGCAAGTAAAGCCTTCTTCCATTCTAACGGCTATCTTTTTGCCTTAATAGCTATGTCCTTTGCCATATAGAAACTCTTCAGTTTAATGCAGTCCCATTTTTCCAGTCTTTCTTTGATTTGTTGTGATTCTCCATCTTTACTTAGAAAGTTTCAACCCATGCCAAGGAGTCCTAGTGTTTCTGTAATATTTTCAGGATATCTGGTCTTACATTGAGGTCTTTGATCCATTTGCAGTTGATTCTGGTAGGGGTCTAGCTCCAGTTTTCTTCTGCATGTGTATAGCCAGTTCTGCCAGCACCCTCTGTTGAAGAGGCTCTCTTTCTTCCATCCTGTGTTTTTGGCTCCCTTATCAGATATCAGGTGGCAATAGGTCTGTGGGTTCATTTCTGGATCTTCTGTTCCATTGGTCCTCAGGTCTATTCTTTTTTCTTTCTTTCTTTCTTTCTTTTTTTTTTTTTTTTTTTTTTTTTTTTTGGGTCCGGTCGTGGGGCCTGAACTCTGGGCCTGGGTGCTGTCCCTCAGCTCTTCAGCTCAAGGCTAGCACTCTACCACTTGAGCTACAGCGCCACTTCCGGCTTTTTTCTTTTTGCTTATGTGGTGCTGAGGAATCAAACCCAGGGCCTCATGCATTGCAAGGCAAGCGCTGTACCACTGAGCCACCTTCCCAGCCCCTCAGGTCTATTCTTGTGCCAGTACCAGGCTGGTTTTATTACCACATGGAAGTCTATTTGAAATATCTTCTTCATGTATGCTCTGGACTTCCTAGTATATCTATCATTTCTTATCATTCTTCAAAAGCTTCTTATCATTTCTTCAAAAGCTTGATTTCCCAAAAGTAGTTTCCTGGTTCCTCTAGTACTTATGCTTTTAAATTAGAATGCCCACTAAATGATCCCAAGCCACATTGATTATTTATGTTTATGTTTAAGCAAATTAAAATCAAATAAAATTTAAAACTGTTCTCACCATAGCCACATTTCAAGTGCTCAGTACTCACATTGACTAGTCAAAATTGAATCCAAAGATATAGAGCATTCCATTAGTACAGAACAGATGAGCTTCACCTGAATTTGAGCACTGGTGGAGCTTTAGCTCCAGAAATTAGGCTGCCAATTCTCCACTTTTGTAAAGTTTACAGAGATACTTATGTCACACACATATGCTTAAATTTTCATTCTATTTCACTTTTACAATTCTCTTATGTAATGTTTCATGATTGCTTTAGCTTAGAACTGGATGTCAAAAACAAATTGGTTTTATCACTGAATTCTTTTTTTTTTTTTTTTTTTGGGGGTCCGGTCGTGAGGCCTGAACTCTGGGCCTGGCCACTGTCCCTCAGCTCTTCAGCTCAAGGCTAGCGCTCTACCTCTTGAGCCACAGCATCACTTCCGGCTTTTTTCTTTTTGCTTATGTGGTGCTGAGGAATCGAACCCAGGGCCTCAGGCATGCAAGGCAAGCGCTCTACCACTGAGCCACCTTCCCAGCCCTATCACTGAATTCTTCCAAATTGTCAAAACACAGATCAGGCCTTACACAAATTACTCAGGGAAATAAATGAAATGAAGCCTTCATCAACTCGTTTTATGAAGCTTATGCAAATGATGAGATAAAAATATGGATGAAAAATAAAGTTAAGGGCCAGTTCACTCTTAGGCATAGGTAAAAAAAAAATCCCAAGTCAATCTTCAAGAAGAATTTTTAGCCATTACATCAGGAGTGAAAAATTGCTTTAGCATTTATCAAGTATACACACCGATTATTTACAACATAATCAAAGAAGGGAATTAGTACAAAAATACATTTGATAAGATCTAAGATCAATGTATATAATTTTTTAAATGCCATAACAAAACTAGGAATTCCTGATCAGAGGAGAATTATCTCCTCCAAAATATTCAGAGCAAACAATCATTTCTATAAAATATTGAAGAGATTTTCTTCAAAATCCGGAATAAAGATGTCCAAAGTGACTAACTGCTCTTTAGTACTTTTCTGAAGATCCTAAATAGTAGTCAGATGAGATTAATAAAAAGTAAAAGGATTAGATAAGAAGAACCAAAATTGACATTATGACATTCCAAGGAACTACATAAAAGGAATTACAAATAAGTTAGTGAGATTCATGGGTTACAAGTCACTGATATTTCTTATATCAACTACACAAGACAAACTAATATTTAAAACAGCAAATAAGAAATGTACATATCACCCAATATGGAAAAAATAGTTGTATTGTCAAAGATTATAGAATTCACATACTTTAATAGACCAAGATAATAACAATTTGATTGTGAAGGTTAAAATGTGTTTGTGTTGGGCTGGGAAGGTGGTTCAGTGGTAGAGTGCTTGCTTTGCATGCATGAGGCCCTGGGTTCGATTCCTCAGCACCACATAAGCAAAAAGAAAAAAGCCGGAAGTGGTGCTGTGGCTCAAGTGGTAGAGCACTAGCCTTGAGCTGAAGAGCTGAGGGACAGCGCCCAGGCCCAGAGTTCAGGCCCCATGACCGCCCCCCCCAAAAAAATGTATTTGTGTATTACTGTCCTACAATACTGTGAAATTTTTATAATCACCTAATCTCAATAAAAAATTATTTAAAAAGAAAAACAGCAACTAGGGCTAGCAGAACAGTGATTTATGCCTATAATTGCAGCTAGTTGGGAGGTGGAAATCAGGAGAATCATGGTTCAGGGCCAGCCTGGGCAAAAAATTAGCAATACTGTACCTCAGCAAGCTGGTCATAATAGTATGTTCCCATGATCCACTACAGTGGAAAGTCGTAGAACAATCTCAGTCTAGGCTGACACTAGGGAAAAATCACACCATCTAAAACAGTGCGGAAAACAAAAGAGACTAGAGACCTGGCTCAAGTGAGAGAGTGTTTGACTAGAAAACACAAGGACCAGCAGGCACCTGTGTCTCACGCCTGTAATCCTAGCTACTCAGGAGGCTGAGATCTGAGGATTGAGGTTCAAAGCCAGTCCAGACAGAAATGTCCATGAGACTCGTCTCCAATAAACAACCAAGAAACTGGAAGTGGCTCTGTACCTCAAGTGGACAGAGCCCAGGCCCAGAGTTCAAGCCCCACAACCAAGGAAAAAAAAAAGAACACACAAGGGCCTGAGTTCAAACCTCAGTACTGCCAAAAGAAATTAATAAAATAGCAAACAAATCCATAAATGATCTAACAAGACATATACAAAAAATATTGTGAAAATGTAAATTTTTCTTATGAAAATTGGTCTTAAGTGCTTATCAAGGTAAGATTTTATTTCCTGGTGCTTTTTTAGTGAACCTAGCTATATGTTACGCAAATCACTTTAATGGCTACCATAGCCCTTATTTTCATATTCAGATGAAGTAAATTCAAGCCATACAAGTAAGTATCTTTTGGGAAATCTGGAGTTTCTAGCCTGAAACTTCCTCCCTGGAAAACCACTTAGGTTGCACTGAATATGATATAATTTACAGTAAATTTCAGATGTCAGGAAAAACAAGTTGATCATGGGTCCCTTTTCTGCCCAGACTTGTCCTACCAGCACTGATTTTAAGAGAAGCATTGACAAGGAATTCATTGTGTGCCACTGATAAGCTAGCTCTGGTTTGGACTTTTTTTAATGCCAGTTCCAATCCAGTTGAGCCAGTGGAGAGGATGACTGACTCTGCCTTGGGCATGAGCCAGCATGTCACTGAGCCACAACTCTGTGAGCAGAACAAGCTAGGAGAGCATGTGTGGTCAGGCATGAACAAAGGGAGAAGGACTAGAATGGTGACAAATCATCTCTAAGGTGAAAGAAACAAACAGAAGTTCTCCTCCTTGCTTATTTGAGATAAAGACAAAACCTCAGGCAAATATAGTACCTAGGTTCCACCTCTCCCTTCTCAGCACAACTAAAAAGAAGGGAACTTCGTATTTTTATTTATGGGGATTTAAAATAATATCACAAGCAAGCATTAATGTCATCATGTATAGTGAGCTATCTATCTTCCTATAAGAAACACTGGGGCTCCTCAGCAGAAAATATAACCAGGTTCCATCTCTGAGTCCTGTTCCCAATGCCCTGCCTCAATCTCCCGATTTAGAGTTGTCAGGTAAAAAGGCAAGTAGGGTTCAGGAGACCTTTACATGGTCACATACAAAGAAAGACATAAGCTCTACATAAAAATGTGTACTTGTAGCCAGGTGCCATGGTTCACGTCTGTAATCCTAGCTATTCAGGAGGTTGAGATCCTGAGAATCATGGTTCAAAGCCAACCCAGGCAGGAAAGTCTTTGAGACTCTTATCTCCAATAAGCCACCAGAAAACTGTAAGTGGAGCTGTGGTTCAAAGTGGAAGAGCACTAGCCTTGAGCAAAAAAATGCTCAGGGACAGTACCTAGGCCCTGAATTCAAGCCCCATAGAGAAAAGAAAAGAAAAGAAAAGAATGTATAGTGTTGTTCCTGCTCTCACTTAGCATTCAGGAAACTTAAAACAGTCCTCAGCTCCCAGAAAGAGGCAACAGAGAGAAAGCGATATTGGATGTTGGATGAAAAATTAGTTTCGATCTGGAAATTGATACCCAGCCAATTGGCCTTAAAATCAGAGGACAAAGTGCCAATAATTTCATGGTTTCGAAATGTTCTCTCTCTCTCTCTCTCTCTCTCTCTCTCTCTCTCTCTCTCTCTCTCTCTCTCTCTCTCTCTCTCTCTCTCTCTCTCCTCTCTCCTCTCTCCTCTCTCTCTCTCTCTCTCTCTCTCTCTCTCTCTCTCTCTCTCTCTCTCTCTCTCTCTCTCTCTCTCTCTCTCTCTCTCTCGGCCTGGTGCTGTCCCTGAGCTTTTTTTTTTTCTTTTGTTATTAGTTGGGGCTTGAACTCTGGGCATAGGTGCTGTCCCTGAGCTCTTCAGCTCAAGGCTAGTGCTCTACCACTTGAGCCACAGCAACACTTCCTGTTTTCTGGTGGTTACTTGGAGATAAGAGCCTCACAGACTTTCCTGCCCTGGCTGGCTTTGAACTGCATCCCCATATCTCAGCCTCTTGAGTAGCTAGGATTACAGGCATGAGTCACTAGCACCCAGCTTCCTGAGCTCGTTTTGTTCAAGGCTAACATACGAGCTCTTGAGAAACACCGCCACTCTCAGCTTTTTCATGGTTAACTGGAGATAAGAGTCTCATAGATCTTCCTGCCTGGGCTGGCTTGGAACCACAATCCTCAGACCTCAGCTTTCTGAGTTTCTAGGATTGTAAGCATGAACACCTGGCTTATTGTTCCAAATTTTTTCATTCTACCATTCCCCTTTCAACAGCCTAGAAGCTGTGAGCTCCTTAACTGAAGAACTCCTCTAAGGAGGAAAGATGTGGGGTATAGGAAACAGGAGGGGGCTGGGAAGATGGCTCAGTGGTATAACTTGGCAGTACAGAAAACTTGGCAGTACAGAAAACCCAGATTTTATGACTAGAAAATCCAAGATTATTGGGCCTCAGTGTGAAATTTTAACACATCTAGAATAGAGGAGAATGTAAAGCTTCACAATAGCTTTTTCAGGGTTCACTGTGAAGCTCTGAGGGAATTAGCAAGGATTTGTTGTAGAACTTACTGATTGTAAGATGTAAATAGGAAAAATACTGTTTTATTGTATGGAAAGCTATCAATTCTTTAACATAGCCATAACTTTTTTCTTTTCATCAGTAATGATTTTTTTCCTTTTTTAAAAAATCTTTATGAGGCTCTGGGTTTAATTCCTCAGCACCATAAGCAGAAAAAGGCGTAAGTGCTGCTGTGGTTCAAAGAGCCAGGCCCAGAGTTCAAACCCCATGACCACCACCACCAACAAAAAAGATATAGTATATTCATAAACTGCAACTCCTTTATACAAGTACTTAAAGATAATAAAGATCCTTTTTTTTTTTTTTTTTTTTTTTTTTTTTTGGTCAGTTGTGGGGCTTGAACTGTAGGCCTGGGTGCTGTCCCTCAACTATTCAGCTCAAGTCTAGCACTCTACCGCTTGAGCCACAGCACCACTTTCAGTTTTCTGGTGGTTAATTAGAGATAAGAGTCCCACACTGGCTTTGAACTGTAATCCCCAGATCTCAGTCTCCTGCGTAGCTAGGATTACAAGCATGAGCCACTGGCACCCAGCTGAATACAATATAGCTTAATTATAAATTTTAATGAGTGGTATTTTTATTAACTATTGGCTAGTCCACTGTGATTTCCTATTGATATAAATTTTCCAAATGTAAGGTTTTTTAATGCATATTTTTTAGCTTCTTTACTCATTTAATTGCATCATAGAGAATGTGTCCCTGTAAGATACGGGTTCTTTGAAATTTCCTTTTTTTTTTTTTTTTTTTTGTCAGTTATGGGACTGAACTCTGGGCCTGTGTGCTATCCCTGAGCTCTTTCACACCGTGGCTAGTGCTCTACCACTTTGAGCACTTTCCTGAGACTTGCTTTATGGCTATACAGTTGATCAGTTTTTATGTATATTCCACGCACACTTGACAAATGACTTTTTCTAATTGTTATGATTTTCCTAATGTTCATCTAGCAAATCAGACTCATTAGGCATCTGAATATTTTATAAATCATTTTTGTTTGTTTGAATGGAGG
This sequence comes from Dipodomys merriami, assembly GCF_024711535.1. NCBI lineage: Eukaryota > Metazoa > Chordata > Mammalia > Rodentia > Heteromyidae > Dipodomys > Dipodomys merriami. The sequence continues at coordinate 22,862,400 of NW_027205603.1, forward strand.
ATTGAACCCAGGGCCTCACTCATGCAAACAAGCATTTACCACTTGAACCAAACCTTTATAGCACTTGCATTTGTGTTTTGTTTTTGAAACAAGGGTCTTTCTAACTTTGCCAGGACTGACCCCAAACTTGCTATTCTCCTGCCTCTGTTTTCTGCTAGCTTAGAGGTATACACCTCCAGGCCCAGCTACATTTTCTAAATCTTTATCTTCTGTTGTCTATGATTGACAGAAGTGTGTTAAAATCTCCCACAGTGATGGTACATGTTTTAAAATTTTCCCTGTATCATTAGTTCCTATGTTATGTCTTTTGAAGCTATTAAGAACACGGGGGGGGGGGGGGAGGGGGGGAGAACACAGGATTAACATTCTTTGCCTCCTTAGTAAATTAAAACATTCTGAATAATAGTGGTCTATTATTTTGTTGTTGTTTTCTTTTTTCTTTTCTTTTCTTTTTTTTTTTTGATTGGTCATGGGGCTTGAACTCTGGGCCTGGGCCCTGTCCCTAAGTTCTTCAGCTCAAGGTGAGCATTCTACCACTTGAGCCACAGCACCACTTCTGGTTTTCTGGTGGTTAATTGGAGATAAGAGTCTCCTGGACTTTCCTGCCCAGGCTGGCTTTGAACCTTGATCCTCAGATCTCAGCCTCCTGCATAGCTAGGATTACAGGCATGAGCTTTCTCTCTTGAAACTGTTTACTCTCCTGAACCTTCTTTGGTTAATATTTTTTGAATTTCTTTCCTGTACTTTAGGAGTAGTCCTGTGAGTAGTCTTATTTTTTTCTTCATTGAAATGACATGACAAATTTCTTTAACTGACAGTTTTAAATATCTTTTATTCTACTTCTAATATATAAAGATTTAAGTCCAGGATCCTATTCATTACTTTATGTTTCTTGCTTTTTTATACTTTTTCCTTATGTTTCCTGTTGTTGTTACATACCTATATTTCTCATTCCATTTCTTCCCCTTCTCCCACCAGGGATTTGGAAGTTATATTCTCTCTTTCTCTTCTTGAAATTTCACCATGTGTATTGTGCTTGATATCTTAGCTTCAGGCATGGAATGATACCCTGGGAGCCTTTGTACTTACTTGATTTTCGTGCCATCTGATCTCATCTTTCCAAGTCTGTACTCATTAAATTATATTAATGGTTATATTATTTTTATATTATTTTTATTTTATTTTATTTTATCTAATATTTTATATTATTTTTTATTTTATTTGTTTATATGTTTTACCACTGGTCCTTCTTGTATTTCAAACCTTTTTACATAAAAGGCTTTTGTAAAATTTCCTTCTAATTTAGAAATTATTTTAATAATCACCTTAGTAATGAACAAATGTAGTTTATGTGGAAAATGCCCCCAGTTTTTTTTAATGCGAATATTTATGACTGTCCTTGATTACGATTTTGTTGCACCATTTTGAGGTGCAACTTTGGCTGTACTTATGTCATGACTACTGGGAAGGTTACTGTAAATCTAATTTTTATTCTTTTGAAGATGTTCTTAGCTAGATGCTGGTGGCTCTCAACTGTAATCCTAGCTACTCAGAAGGATCAAGAGATCTGAGGATCAGATCTGAAGATCAAGGTAGCCCAGGCAGGAAAGTCTGTGTGACTCTTACCTCCAATTAACCACAAAAAAAAAAAAAAATTAAGTGGAACTATGGCTCAAGTTGTAGAGTGGTAGCCTTGAGCAAAAATGCTCAGGACAGAACCCAAGCCCTAAGTTTAAGCCCCAGGACTGCCTCACTAAATAATAAAATAATAATAATTTTTTTCAAACTCATATGCTCTTTTAAATTTTCATTATCTTTAGTATTCTATCTGCTAAATTACAGTACCATTGCAAACATTTGTCTTGCTTTGGTATTTGTTTTTCTTCCTGTTTCTTAAATTATTCCATAAGAGACTTGTTAGTCACTAAATTATAAATTATCACTTCTTCCTCCGTTTTGTTCTTTCTGCTGGGATTCCCAATAGGCTTATGTTAGTGTTTCTCATTCTGTCCTCTGTATATTTTCACCCTCTTGTATTTTTTTTTCTCTCAACTCTTAAACTGTTTTCTGGGTGACCTTTCCAGAAGTATATTTGGGAAATATACACATTCTTCTGATAAAATGTAGCTTTTACACACTTAGTTTGTTATTTCAATAAGCAAATTTTCCCTTTCTAACAGTTCTATTTTATTCTTTTTCAAACCTTCTAAGTAGTTTTGTATAGCTCTTGCCTATATTCATGTGTTTGCAATTTTTATGTTTTTAAAATATTTGTTCTGAATTTTGTACCTGTTAATTCTAATATCGTGTGTACTCAGTAGATCTTCAGTTTGGGGATGTTTTGTTTTGTTTTGCATATACCCATACCAGGACTTCAACACAGGGCCTCACACTGTGATTAGGCTTTCTTGATCATAGCTTGCTTGCTTGCTTGCTTGCTTGCTTGCTTGCTTTCTATAGCTTTCTTTTTTTAAGGCTGCCACTCTACTATTTGAGCCACATCTCCAACCTGGCATTTTGATGGTTAATTGAAGACAAAATCTGGAAGATTTTTCTGTCTGGGATAGCTTTGAACTGAGATCCTCAAAGTAGCTAGTATTACAGATGTGAGCTACCAGCACCTGGCTTCAGTTATTTTTTCAGACTCTTCCCACATCATGATTGTGTCTGGTAATTTTTATGTGGGAACATCATTATTTGATCTTATTTTATGACACACTGTTATTCCAAAAATGATGTTTTCTTCCTGACAATATTTCCATTTGCTTCTCTTACAAACTATACTTCTCTGTCTCTAGGACATTTCACTAAGAAGTATAGTTTTTGTACCTTTTACCAGTGTAGCACTTAAGACTCATGACTTCAAAGGTTCATTATTTACTCGTCATTTGTTCTTTCTTTTACATTCTTATCTTTAATATTGTTTTCTGTCCCACAATCTATTTTGTAGTAGTATAGTTTACTATTTTTAAACTCCATGACATACCTTTTTAAAAAGTTTCATTTTGTTGTAAGACTTCATCAAAATAAAAAAACTACAGCAAAAATAAAAAAATAATAAATTTGCCAAGTAGAATGAGCTCAAATCTGAAAACTACTCTGCTCTAAATACTACAAGCATTGCTAACATAAATTAAAGAAGACCTAAAATAAGTGGCAAGTTAGAGAATGGTCATCTTTTCATTTATATTTTGCTTAGAATTTCATGACAGTAGACAGTTGTGTCTTTATTTTGTGGCTAATAATCTAAATACATACACTTCTAAATCAAAGCAATATATGTGTGAGTCCAACTGCCTTGACTCAACCATTCATGAAGATGACTACAATGGATTCCTAATTAAAGAGAAGGAAATATGATCTCTTTATCTCCTCAAAGACTAAATGCTAATTTTTTTTACACAGACTATGCCTTCTAGTACAAGATGCCTATAGAATGTTTGGTGAAGTACACATGGAGGGAGCTGTCTCAAAGATCAGAGAGTTGGAAGGAAAGCCCTGCAGCCTGACTGGAGTGAAGGTTCTACAGAAGGCCACCAGAGTAAGGTGAGGACATTCTGGAAGATTATACAGTTTGTTCCAGTTCTTTCATTAGTCTTTGATCTCTAATTTTATCTTTAAAGACAGTATGCTGGGATCATCCCATACTTTGCCTGTGAAATAAGGGTGAGTGGAACCTATAAAATCCCTCTAGAAATAGATAATTGATAATAAAAAGGATTATGCATGTTTAGTGATTCATAATTTTATTGAAATTAATAAGGAAAATAGGTATTGAAAACAGCATAAGTCTCCTGGACATGACATCTAAATGAAATCATGTGTCTGGTACAAAAAGTCGCGTTTACATTTGTATCACAAATATACTATTTTTTTGTGGTCTGTTTATAGAAATTAATGAATTTTAGTGACAGTAAAATTGTTAATACCTTTTTGAATACTATTTCAGGTTAGAATAAGGATAACAAAATGCAAGAATATCAGATTGCTTATTAGTATTGTTTACTCATTGATCCTCTCTATCCTATTGTATGGCCAGGGACCTAGTTTATGGGAACAACCTTCAGGAAACTGCCTTCTGTCTCCCCGACTTTCACAAGTGGTCTCTACCTCTGCCTTACTAGTTGACCAGAGTTCTCAGCATCCTATAATTGACTAATGTAGTCTGAATACTCTGTTTGTAATGGAGTGAAGTAGAGAAGAAAGAGAAAATATTAAGTATATGTGTGGTTTTCAGCTTTAAAGATTTGTTTTCTGTATGTTTTCCTAACTATAATAATAATGCATCTTTGCATTATAGTTTGTGTAAAGAAGAATCTAATTTTAAGTGAAAAAGACTTTCTGAGATAGAAGCAAAACTGTCTAAGTTGTTATGCTGTTGGTTTTCCATAGTAAAAAACAAGCTCATTCTCTGTAAGTATATGACACTTTGCCCTAAAATGTTTTACATAGACAGAGGTGCAGTAGTACATAAATCTGGCCTGAACTGTGGCTGGTACCTCTCCAATAATCATCCTAATCTATGAAAAGAAGAAACTTTTTAATAGAACTATTTTATCATATGTTTAGTTGTAAGAGTAATTTGGAAACTTTTCAATTTTTAAACTTTTTTCAATTTTGTCAATTTTTTAAACTTTTCAATTATTAAAGTAGTTTTACTTTAGCCCTCTTGATATTAATATTTTGTTTAATTATAGTAATATGAGCTTATAATAGTATCTAAGTAGAAGGAAGCCCTTTATGAGTATATTTTGTTTTTGTTTTTTTTTTTTTGGGTCCGGTCGTGGGGCCTGAACTCTGTTCCTCAGCTCTTCAGCTCAAGGCTAGTGCTCTACCACTTGAGCCACAGCGCCACTTCCGGCTTTTTTCTTTTTGCTTATGTGGTGCTGAGGAATTGAACCCAGGGCCTCTGGCATGCAAGGCAAGCACTCTACCACTGAGCCAACTTCCCAGCCCTATGAGTATATTTTGATTGAAGCATTTATTATCATTCCCTGACAATTTCCCTAAAGACTTTTCTGATATGACCATTCTAAACTGTGAACAGTTTTCCTGATTGAACTCAATAACTAAACAGCTTTCCTGTAGGCCTCAGCCACATGACCTGTCTGCTTTTACTGTGGCACCATGAAGGTAGACATCAACTCTACCCGAGAACTTATTTTCCTAGAATATTATAAACAAATCCCCTATTAGCCTTGAGTAAACACAAAAATGTTGTATTGGTTATATAGATATATCTTAAAACAAGTGCTTCCTTTTTTGTTGTGTTTTTTTTTATAAAAAGTTGCTTAGGGAGGGTGGGGTGGGGAGATGGGAAGGGATGGGAAGGGGAAACAAAGGAGGAGGCAACAATGCTTGATAAGAAATGTACTCATTACCTTGCTCATGTAATTTTAACCCCTCTTTATGGTATCTTCACAATAAAAAAAAAGAAATGTACTTATTACCTTACTTGGCACACAACTACAACCCTGTATATTACCAATCTGCATATCACCTTTACAATAAATGAACATATAAAAAAGAAATGAACATATCAAAACAACGTGCCTGTATTGTAATGTAATTGGATGGGGGGGGGGGGCGGCTAGGGTCCTGTGTTGAAAAGGGTCAATTTGCCTGATGTTTAAAAGCATATCTAGACATGTTACTGAGGCATATGAACCCTATCCTCAGTTAGAATATTCTTTGTAAGCAGTTTCAGACTCACAAGCATCTATGGCTAAGTGTATTAGGGTAAAATAAAATCTCTGTCATGAGATCAACTAGATAACATTACTCCAGCAAAGCCATTTTAGGGCAGCATGCTGCTTGCCATGAACTCCACACGTGAGTCACCCACGTGGGCCCATCAAGGACCTGAATGGGCTCTCAGCACAAAACAGTCCAAGCCTAGAGATCTGCTCTGGCTAGAAAATGCTAGACCTACCTTCTTGTGGAAATTCTCCTGAGGCCTGGAACACTGGAGTCTCTGGTTCCATAGAGTTTTCGTTTTCTCACCATTCTGAACCTAAAATTTAACCTAGTTTTTATACATTTCTTTGGATATGTTACTACCATCTACATTTCTATGGACATGGTTTTACTGTGGGAAATGCACTCGTTTCAAATAAGTCTTTTGCCAGTAAACTTTTCAAGGCCTCACACATGCTGAGGAAATGATTGCTCCCAGCCTGATTTACTAATAAACTTCTAATCCCCTTTCCATGTTTAGGTTGCTGACACAATAGTTGGTGCCTTTTTAGATTGGGATTCATTATTTTATGCATTTAACTTTATACTGGCATATGGCCATCCACATAAATATTTAGTGCCGTTTTGTTCTTTTCGAAGCTACAGCTCTTCAAAACAAATTATTAAATTGTTTTGGAATGCTGGATATTATAATTGCCTATTAGTGACATCATCCATTGTCAGTCATCCACCCATGACCCAGTAAACACAATATTGTCTCTCTCCAATTTTTTTGTCCTAAAATATTATGTTTCATAGCAACTCTCATAAACTTTTAACAATCTACTTCTTGAAAAACCTTAACAAAGTATGTTTCTAGAAATAAGCTAAAATGACTAATTGTTAAATACTAATATCTAATACAGAAAATAACTTTGTAGTTGAAAGATAGTTATAGATTTGAGTAGATCCTAGACTCTTTAAATCTCTGTAGTCTACTCGATTTCCTTGGAGCATTAATCATCCCTTCTTGCTGCTTGATGGCCAGATGAGAAGAGAGAGATGGCCAGGGAGCTCTCCTGGCATCTCAATATCCCTTGCCTCCGTTGAGAAAGCTTGCCAAAAGATAGCCCGTATAGCTTTTGTTTTCCTCTGAAAGGTAGATTTCACTGTTTATACTGACTGGTCAAAATCTCTAGTTTTTAAAACCTGGCAAGACAAGACACTGGCTGCACCCAGGCCTTACTTCCAGAGCTCTTACTGCTCCTTGTCCAAGGACCTTCTTCCAAGGAGCAGTCCCTGACCTTTTGTCCTCCTGAGTGACCTGCACTGCTTAGCAGTCCAGCATAGCAAACTTAAAAGAGAAATCACATTGCTTTGGTGCCATAATTCTGTATTTGAACTTTATTATCCTTATTGTTTTGTTTGTTTGCTTGTGGTATTTGGGTTTGAACTCAGGGCTTTTTATTTGTTAGGTAGGCACCCTACTACTGAGCAACACATCTTGTCCTTTTTTATGGTGGTTATTTTGAGATAGTCTTACTTCTAACCAGGGCATATGTCTGGATCCATTTATTTTAAGCTTCCTGTTCCAACTGGGATGGCAAGTGCTTGCCACTCACTTAGCTTCTTCAGTTAACATGTATCTTAGACCTTTTCTGCCTACAATGACCTAGAACTATAATCCTCTCAGTTTCAATGTTCTGTGGGTACCTATTTTGACAGGCATTCACCCCATCCCCACCCACTGGTTGAGAATAGGTCTCGGACCTAGAACTGTAATCCGCCTGATGTTAGCCTCCCAAGTAGCTGGAATTACAGGGGTGAGCCACTGTCACCCAACTTTACTGTGATTACTATATGATTTAGTTATTATATAACAGGACAAACATGAGAAAAAGAAAAATGCTGAAATATGTTCATCTATTTTAGGTATGGAAACAATACCTAGTAAATTACTTTGTTTGACAGGGAATGAAGTAACATTTCCATTCACAAATCCTTAAAAAAAAAAAAAAAACTTCCTAATTTGTTAAACTGATACTTCTAATGTCTTGATCTAAAACAGAATGTTACTTGATAGATGCTATTTTATGTAGACTTTAAAAGGATCCTTTTAGAGTAAAGTAAAATCATCTCATTTTTGAAGAACATTTAATTAGTACTCAGTGCATAGAGTTATTTATTCCTCAGTGCTCAAAGTGACAATGGACTTAGTCTTTGACCTTGAAATGCATCCCTTTGAGCTAGTAAAGGGTAGGATAAGTAGTGGGGCAGTTGGTTGGTGATTTAAGTGACTACCTCGGTGTTAGCTGACTGTTCTCAGAAGATTTAATAAAAGAGGCAAGAACAAATTTTTTAAACAGCTTGATGTGGCAGAAAGACAAGTCTCTTCACATTGATGATATGTTACAAGATGTTACAAGATCTGTGACTAGTTAAAAGTAGGATTAAGAGAGATACATGCAAAAGAGAAAGTGCTATATATATATATATATATATATATATATATACATATATATATATATACATATATATATGGTAATTCAGTTGGGCAATGTGGCTTACACCCAAAACCTTAGCACTCAGAAGGTAGAGGCAGGAAGAAGATCACCAATTGGAAACCAAATTCTAGACGCCCTTAGGTTTTTTTGCTTGCTTATTTGTTATTGAGACCCTATCTTAAAAAATAAAACAAGGGGCTGGGAAGGTGGCTCAGTGGTAGAGTGCTTGCTTGGCATGCATGAGGCCCTGGGGTTCCATTCCTCAGCACCACATAAGCAGAAAAAGCCACAAGTGGCCCTATGGCTCAAGTGATAGAGCGCTAGCCTTGAGCTGAAGAGCTGAGGGACAGCGTCCAGGCCCAGATTCAAGCCCCATGACTGGAAAAAAAAAAAAAAAAAGAAGAAGAAGAAAGAAAGAAAGAGAAAGGGAAAGAGAAAAAAAGGAAAGGGAATTGTGACATTTATCTAACAAACATTAAATTAGTCCTATGTTCCTGGCTAGTTGCTGTGGTGGTTTGGGAGATTTACGCAAACCAGAATATGTCATGATAAAATCCATTAGATCAAGTTTTAAATCATAGTATTGAGGATTTTTTACATTGTCCCTAGAAAAATTGATATCACTTAGAGTTTCTAAGAGAAGGAGAGAAGTGAGTTTAAAAAAATTAAAATGGAATAAGATTATCCTTACTATTTACAGGAAGTAGAGATATAGTGGGATGAGGACAAGTTTGAAAACTTCTGTTGAGGGAAGAACAGAACCATTGCTAAGTAATTTTGAATTTCTGGTATGTACAGAGCTCTGTGAGGAGCCGTGGCATAAGCTAAGTACAAACCAACCCACACTGTGATCCTAGCACTCCCACAGTAGTATGGAACTGGGAGGAGACTTGCAGAGACAGCTCCAAGGGTCCAGACCTGAGGGCAGTCCCTGTGCAGGCTGCTCAGGGGATAGGATAAGGTTTAGTGACCTAGAAGAAGAGAGGAAAGCCTTGGGCCAACAACCAGAATTAAGCGGGAAAAGAAGACAATTCCACAGTATAAATCACTATTTTACCTAACCCTGTAAAGAGTGGTAGAAGTTAAAGAGAGGTTGCTGCCCTGGTCTGGTTTAATAGTAGGGTAAAGAGTCAGGGCATTTGCATTGTGCAATTTTTTTGCATGCATTGTACTTTTGTTTAACTGTCGTATTTAGTCATCCCAAAAGTTAGTAAAGAAAGCATAGACTGTGCTCCCATCCTGTTTTACCGAGGAGGCCCAAGTCCAAGATGGGGTGGCTGGCTAGGGTGTGACTCGACAGGGGCTCCAGATACTCAGATCATGGTCTTCAAAATGGTGCCCTGGTGGTTTCACTGAAGTTTCTGGAAGGAAAGAAAAGCATCCCATAAGGAAGCACTGACTGGTGAGAGCCAGTGTGCACAAGAAGAGCAGAAGTGGACACATCCTGCAAAGCCCTCCATCAGTATGCTGGGGCATTTTGTATTTTCCCTATTTTTCTCTGTGCCATGTGTTTCCTGCCAATATTATTTCAAGTCAAATTAAATCTTCCATTGTCTTTTATGAGTGGAATGCTGTGGTTCATGCTTAACCATTGCACAGAGAAGCAAAATAACAATAAAAACAGTAATTAGAAAGGTCACCTGAAGCAACTGTTTTCAAAGTTTACCCCATTTGATAATCAATAGATGGGCATCAGGTTTTTTTTAGCTGTTTATATAGTGTATTGTCTTGTGTTCTGATGTACCTTTCTATTGATATCATTTCTTATAGACTTATTTATGTGAGCAATCCACAAACCCTTCTTTGTCTGCTATGGTATATTCTGTTTTGAGGACATATGCACACTTTTTGTATGGTAAAATGGTTTTGAACATGAGCCCAAGAAACTTGACTTTGTAGCTCTGCTCCAAATACCAGTAGATATGGCACCCATCTGAAAATGAAAGAACCAGATAAAATAATCTTTAAGACTTTTTAGAGTTTGAGGCTATTCCTTTGCCTTTTAGACTATGTAAAGTGGGCTTCTGTTTTAGCTTTGTATAAATAGATAGTTTTTCTATTTCAACATCTTTTCCTTATGAGAGAGCTTGGTTGTTCAAACCATTTTCTTACAAATATACTGGCAGATCTGTATCTGTTTGCCAGATGTGTAACATATGTTTTTGACTAAGTATAATAAATATAGTTGAAGATCCTTTATTAATATAGTGGGCTCTGATCATCCAGACAGTGACTTTTTTCCCCCATCTTCCCACAGTGCTGGGGATGGAACCAGGGTCTTGCTCATATTAAACAAGTATCATTGAGCTTCACCCTCTGTCTTTAGACAGTGTGTATGTGAGTACATGTATGTGTTATCTAACAGCATTTTGGAGGGTAATACAAGGTCAACAAAACATTTCCTTTGGAGTAGATACATTTTAGGACAATGAAGTCTATTAATGATCCTATCAAAAGATTAATAGAGCTTATCATTTTTATTTCAAAGAAATAGCACTTTAGAAAGTGTGAGGTCCTAGTACCAAGTCATACAGATCATAGTTAGAATTTATAACCCTCCAAAGCCTTCAACTGTTCATTCATACCTTGTGTATTTGTTGCTTTGCTTCACTTACACTAATTCTAACACAAGGAAGTCTTCATATACTTATTTCTAACCTAGCCTGGTTAACATTAGAGCTTTATGTTGGTTGTTGTTTTGTAGTGCTGAGTTTTGAGCTCCAAAATAATTTGACATTATTTTCACATAAGGCAATAAAGGAAAAGTAAAGAAGTTTCATCTTTCATGTACAATGACTTGTTTTCTCATTAGTAAAAGAAGGAAATGTGCAGAAATTTAGTAACCTGAGCAATATCATAAACTCAACCTTTGCTTCTTCAGTTTGTTTATATCCATGCATGTGTTTGCTTCATTTAATTTTTATTATGTCAAGCACTATGAATTGATTTCTTTATTTCTGAAACTCAACCTCTTGGAACAAATTTTGTATTCTTATGCTCTCACGATATATACAATTCAATAACATTGGCTTAGTTTTGAAGTTTAGGGACTAGATGTGGTAGTTACTAATTCTAGCAGTTAGGATGCTAAGGCTGGAAGATCATGTTTTCAAAGCCAGCCTAGATAGTGAGACCCTGTCTCATAAAAATAAACTATTGATAGTAATATAAACCTATATATAAAACCTTTTCATTCCTTTTATTGCTTGCTTTCTAAATAGATTTGAAGGAGAGATATCTAATCTTTCATAATATTGGTAAAGAATATTGAAAATAATAAAAATAGTTGTTTAATGCTTCTAAATAAAGTATTTCAAATTTATTCAATATTTTCCATTTTCTAATTTATTCTGATACTAGAATTAATATATTATGTAAAATCATATTTCCTTTAATTTTTAAAATATGAAAAGAGTGTATTTATACATTTACCAATAGACATTACATAAGGAAATTCTCCTTCAGTTATATACAGATAGCTCTCCATTCCTTATACATTCACTCAGCAGCACCTTGTGCGTTTGTACCATGTGGATGAAGCCAGAGCCAGATCTCAAGCCATTTCTGTTGTAGCAGGCAGCAGGTAATAAGACTCTTGCTACTGTAAGTGGGCATCCCCTCCTCTATTTTCATCATAGGAGAGGCTTCAATGAAGGAAAGTTTAGGCAGGGCTCTTAAGTTCTTCCAGTTTGTAGACCAAAGCCTGTGGAAAGCATTGTAGTAGAATGATATTTACTCTTCCAGCCATTAACTTATTTACCCAATATTTTTTGACCAAAACTACACTGAAAGGTCCAAGTGTTGTTTTAGTTTGTGAGCCCCTAAATAGCATAGTCTTCAATAAAAAGCTGATCAGTAAATAATGAAATTGAAACTGAAGCAAACTACTGAAAAAATAAAAATAAAAACTTCTTGGCCATAAAAAACAAACAAAAAATTAGTAACAATCTCAAAAGTGGTACTAGCCTTTCTCCATCACTACCTAACCAAGGGACAAAGGTAGAATCTGTGAGCTCAGACTGTGTAAGGACTTGCAGGACAAATTAAGTGGGGGAGGGGAATGCAGTTATAATATTCAATGTATATCCTTTGAAATTTAAAAAGTAGAGAGTGTTTGTGTTTCACACCTGTATATATCAGGAGGCTCATATCTGAAAATCATGGTTCAAAGCTAGCTGAGGCCAGAAAGGCTGTGAGATTCTTTATCTCTAATTAACCACCTAAAAACCAGAAGTGCAGCTGTGGCTAAAAGTGATAGAGCACTATCCTGGAGCAAAAAAGCTCAAGGACAGTGCCCAGGCCCTGAATTCAAGTCCCATGACCAAAAAAAAAAAAAAAAAAAGAGGTTGGGAGGGAAGATAAGGAAAGGGTGAGAATGAGGAAAGGGTGTCATTGGTCAAGACACCGTGTTTTCATAAATTGGCTTGGTGAATGGTAACTCATTTGTACAGCTATTTAAAGATAATAAAAACATAATTTTTTAAATTTATGCAAGAGGGTCCCTGGGCAGAAGGGAGGCAGCTGTGATTCAGTGCTAATTCAAGGTACTGGTTTTTGAACCAGTGTACTTCAGTGCATATATTTGGTTTTTATGGGAGCTCACTGACTGACACTAATTCTGTCCTTTATTATCAATCAGGATAAATAACATCTACTCTCCAAATTGTTAGAATTCAATGGGATCATCTACATAGGAATGTTTTATATACTATAAAACAGCATATAAGAAGTAGTTCTTTGCCCTAGGCATAGTAGCACATGGCTATTATCCTAACAAGGTAGGAGGCACAAATAGAAAGACCAGAAATCAAAGCCAACCCAAACCAAAAAAAAGAAACTTAATGATACCCTCTCTGATACATGGTATACCTGTTGACCCAGCTACTTGAGAGCATTGGTAGAAAGATCACCATCCAAGGAGATTCTGTAAAATCAAAAGCATAAAGGGCTGGATACATGGTTCGAATGATATAGAACCTCAACCCCAGGAATTAAAATTTAAAAAATAATAATTTTTAAGTAGTACTTCCATTCTTCCTATTTTGTTTCATTGTTTGTTTGTTTTCTCCTTTCAAATGAGCTAAGTGGAGACCTAGATGGTCAAGGCTTTATTTGTCCCATTTTTACAGCAAATGAGGCGAGAAAGACCATCAAGAGTAATTCAGAAGAATGAATTTGGGAGTGTTCTTTTTCCAAGGAAGGAAATCAGTCCAGTTGGCTATTACTGAACCTTGTCAATTCCCTGATAATAATTGCAGGGCAGGAGTGGGGGAGGGGGATAGGTAATGAAGCCAGTGGAATTAAAAATACAGAGGGATTTAATTAAAGCAGGTTAAAAATAAAAACAGAAAGAACAGCTGATAGGGAGGCATTAGAAACAAAGACCACACATCCCTCCAGGTTTGTTTTTGTGGGGGGTTTTACTTAATTTTTCTTTTTCTTCTTTTCTGCTTGTCTTTCTACCAGGAGAAAGTCACGTTTTAAAGCTTGAAGATTCTCCCTTTGGGATAGAAATCTAAAGAGGAAGTTCAGTGTTACAATGCCTGTGGAGTTAGTTGTTGAGTGAGAGACTGGAAGGTGGATGGGTCAGGCTTCACAGCCTCCCCACTCTGACCTTTAGGATCCCAGCAGCAAAGTCTAAAAGCTTCTAGAGTGAGTAATCACACATACAAGCCTTTCATATAAGTAATGGTTTTTCTCTCAGGTGAATATCCTGTAGCTATTAACATGAGGGCACTGACTAGCCATGTGATTCATAAGCACAATGGAACTTGTTATTTTTTAGACAGAATCTCTTATATTGACCAAGGTAGCCTCATACTCATTGACTTACTGCCTCAGCCTCCTGTTAAATGTGTTAAATAACTCTGTTCTCAGTTTTACAGTAATGCATTTTAATTTTACATAGACTGCTCTTAAATCTTAAATAAAGGTATCTGTCTGTTTAGGGGATGCTGATGGAATAAGCAAAAGAAAGTTTGAGTATCACTATAGTCAATTTTATTTAACCCTCAAACTAGCTTTACAGTTAGGTAATGGTATTTGGGGTTTTTTTTTAGATAAAGACCCTGAAGCTCACTGGGGTAACGTGGCTTCCTTTTTGTGATCCGGGCCTCTGGCCAGGCTTGTCAAATCCCAAAGCCTGTGTTTTTGGTGCTGCAGCTGACATTTAATTACTTCCAGTTTTCAGGGATCTGTTTCTGTAAATTTCCAGCTTGTTTCATAGTTAGAATCTTATCCTCAGAACAGCAATCTATTCCTTCTAAGTAATGTTGATATTCATATTTATTCTTAGTGTTTCTATTGCTTTCAACATAAATAAGCTATCCCAACTAGAATTTTCCTGAGTAACCAGTAAGAATATTAGATCCATAGTAAATACAGTATTATACTTCCATTGTAGACAGTAAAGTATTCATCCACTGATGAAATGCATATTCTATTTTATTTCAATTCAGTATTATTTTAATATGTTTGAATTAACATTTTTATATTTTTATATTGTTTTAATTTTTAGGCCAAAAATTAAAATTATAAATATCATATAAATACCTATAATACTTCAAAATCCCACAATATAGTGAAAACTTTGCAATACAGAATTAGATTTTTTTTTTAACCCATGATACAGTGAAGCCACGACAAGTGAACCACTTTATAGCAAGGGACAACTACAATTACACATGAGCTTTTAAGAAATGCAGTTACTACCACTGTTAAAAAAGACAAAAGTGGAAGTGGCGCTGTAGCTCAAGTGGTAGAGCACTTGCTTTGAGCTGAAGAGCTGAGGGACAGAGCCCAGGCCCAGAGTTCAAGCCCCACAAATGACAAAACAAAAACAAAAACAAAACAAAAAAAAATACAAAAGCAAGTGAATTCATTTTTCTTCCTAGAACTACCAGCAACAGGGTAGGTTGTCATGAAGTTACTGACCTTGAACCACATATTTCTAAAAGGCCTCAAATGAAGAATTTCACTATTGCCAGACACTGGTGGCTTATGCCTGCAATCCTAGCTACTAAGAAGGCTGAGATCTGAGGATTGCAGTTTGAAGCCTGCACAGGCTACAGAGTCCCTGAGATTCTTTTCTCCAATTAGCCACCAAAAAAGCCAGAAGTTGTGATGTGGACAAAGCTAGCCTTGAGCAAAATAATTCAGGAACAGTATTCAGGCCCTGGGTCCAGCCCCTGGACTCTCCTCTATACCACCCAAAAAAAGTTTCACTATTATCGGCAGATGAAGTAATAATATAGTTACTGCTTGTTAGCTGTTCCTGTTGAAATAATTAGTATAAATTAAAAGAAATTTAGTATTCTCCCATTTTTCCTTACTTACTGGATATTCAATCCAATAAGGAATTCTCCATATTTTTTGTGTAATACTGTAAACATAATAACAAAGAGATTATGGTTTGCTTTTTCCATTAAATATCATGTGGTGTCCCTCTCTTCATGAGCATTCAGATTATGTCTGATTTTACCACATTAGAGCAGAGCTGCAGCACATATCTTCATGTGTCTATATATTATTTCCTTTACTTATTCAACTTTGTATTTTAAAATCTTTTGTCATGAAATATAAGAAGCATATAGAAGCCAGGTGCTGGTGGCTCACACTTATAAACTTCACTACTCAAGAGGCTGAGATCTGAGGATCAAGATTCGAAGCCAGCCCTGGCAGGAAAGTAAATGAGACTCTTATCTCTAATATACTACAAAAAAAAAAACCAGAAGTGGAGCTGTTGCTTAGGTAGTAGAGCGCTTGCCTTGAGCAAAAGAAGCTTAGAGACAGTACCTAAACCCCAAGTTCAAACCACAGGACCAGCCAAAAAAAAGCATGTAGTTATGGTGAGTTATGAATAATAAATAAATGAATAAGGAATACCTATTATTTCTGGGTGCTGGTAGTTCATATCTATAATCCTAGCTACTCAGGAGACTGAGATCTGAGGATCTTAGTTTGAAGCCACAACATGCAGGAAAGACCATGAGACTCTCCAATTAATCATAGAAAAAGCCAGAAGCAGTGCTATGGCTCATCACATGGTACAATACTAGCCTTGAGCAAAAGGAGCTTAGGGACAGTACCCAAGCCCAGAGTTCAAGCCCCAGGACCAGCAAAACAAAGAATACCTATTATGATACCACTAAATTTAAAGTCAAGGAAGAAAAATATGGCCAGTATCAAGAAACTACATACCACATGTTTCCATATCTCTTCTACTGAATGCACTACATCTTAGATTTTAGTAATTCTGAGATTTCTTGCATGTGTTTCTGTACAGGTTTATCATTTTGTATACATCCTTAAAAATATATTTAGGTTTGCCTGTTTTTGAACTTCAGAAAGATAACATCATGCTTGTTCTTCTCTGTGTTTTGTTTCTCTCACCGCCAGACATGCCTGTGACTGGCTGTCCACCAAAGAACCCCAGGCAAGGCGGGGGGGGGGGGGGGGGGGGGGCGGGACGGCGGGAGGTTGCTCACTGTGAGAATGTGTGCTATTGTTCACGTTTTGCTAAACACATAAACTTCATGAGACTCATCTCTCTAATGTACATAGCTCACTCCTTTGTCTTCATTCTGTATCCTGGCCATAAGCTATCTATGCAGTTATGACAGGCCAGACATGACAAGTCCCTGCCGTATGTCCTCTAGGTCACCACAGTAAGGAAGTCTCTTCACCACCCCTATATGATGCCAGGCCTTCTTCTGAAAGGGGACATTCAGTGGCTGTTCCTGTTAGCATTGCAGAGATTTCCCACTGCTGCTTTCTTATTAGTTCACATTTTGTTCCTTTTCAGCCTGATAGGTCTCTAGAGGAAATTCCTTGTGGCTTAAATTGTAGTTCCTACTTAAATACAAAGGCTAAAATTCTCTTGCTCAGTATTGGCCATTTATATTTTTTCTTGGTGATGTACAGTTCAGATAATTTTCTTATTTTTCTTTTGGAATATAGGTTTTTATATATTCTGAACAGGAGCCCTTCATTCCTTGCATATAGTTTTTCTGTTTTAGGTGGCTTTTTTTAAATCAATCTTTTCCTTTGTAATATTTTTTCCTGTATGTATTTTTTTTTCATCTTTACAAACCCTGAGTCATGAATGATATTTTTCTTTAGGGTAGCATTCCCAAGGAGAGACTGCTTGGACTTGTTCCAGACCTTGAGGCAGGGCCTCAGGAAGCATCATAAACTCTTTGAACTGGCTAGTGAACTCTTACCTTTCCAAATGGGGTCATGTTTACCCAGGCCACTTCCAGCATGGTGGGATGCTGTGTCTCCTTCCTTTAGAAACCTACTGCAGATCAAATGAAATTCACTGCAGCACAGGGAAACAGTAAAATATGAGAGAAGTCAAATGAGTGGTGTTTGTAATAAGACCTACCATATACCGTATTTTTACATGTGATCCTCAGTTATTATATAACGTAGATCAGAATCTTCTTTGGGGCAGTAGAGTGCGGTGTGGCCCAGGCTGGAATCCAACTGTAGGTCCTCCTGCCTCCACTTCCCAAGTGCTGGGATTACAGGTATATATCACCACACTCAGAGCACAAAAGAGAAATAAATATTCTACCCTGTATTATACAATTAGAAAATGAAAAGCAAATGGCTCAGAGCCAATTCTGCTTGCATTATGGTAGCCTTATACACAGTCTACCTTTATTGTACTGGAAGGCCCTGAGTTTGGGAAGACTCAAGGACTGAGGAGTCCAAGTCAAACACCTGACTATGAGAAAAGCCACCCCCCTCCCACTTTTCATCTCTTCCTCTTGGTGGGAAGGAGACATGAAGGGACACATGAGACATCCTCAGAAGTGCCAATCACCAGTTTCTCGCTAGGCAATCACACCCCTCCCCAGCTCAGAAGCAAACCGGTAAGGTCCCAAGCTGTGTCCTTACATCTCCCTGAGGTTGCAGCAGTTCAGGTTGTTTACTGTTTGGTTGAGGTGAGGCCCTGGGTACCACCACCCCAAAAATGTTGAAACCGAGCCAATTGGTGTTTGTTACTTTTTCTCTTCATTATTTAATATGCCAGGTTAATTAAAAAAAAAAAAAAAGAATTCACTGTGTAGCCCAAGCTGACCTGGAACTCTTAACCCTGCTTTAGCCTCCCAAGTGCTAGGATTTACAGCTACCTGGCTTCCATGTCAATTATTTTAATACAAGTCAGTTCAGTCTTTGAAAGAATATATGAAGCAGCATTACTTGATACATGATTTTATGATCATAGATGAACTATAAGGCAGGGGTTGTTTTTCAGTTATCAGAATACATTTATAATATTTGGTACAAACATAGTTTCCACCAAAACATATGGTCTGACAGATTATGTGTGGAAATGTGGGTGTTCCTGCCTCCGACAAATGGATCATGTGACACTTTTGAAATACTAAGTACCACCTGCAACATGAGAGAAGATGGAGTGTCAGAGCAATGTGTTTCAGGAGTTCCTTGTAGAATGTGCACGCTTGCATGTGTTTTCTTTTGTCATCTTGGAGCTTGAATTCAGGGCCTAAGTGCTGTCCCTGAGCTCTTTTGTGCTCAAGGCTAGCACTCTACCACTTTGAGCCACAGCTCCACTTCCAGTTTTAGGGGGCTTAATTAGAGGCAAGTGTCTCACAGACTTTCCTGCAAAGGCTGGCCTTGAACCATGATCCTCAGATCTCAACCTGAGTAGATAGGATTGCAGGCATGAGCCACCAGCACCCAGCTCACATTTTTAAATATAACTATCAAATGGCCTATAAAATGTGAAATCTCCCAGAGTTATAAATTTTTGCACTGATTGAAATGAACAGTGCAAAAAGCCAAATTTCAGTTACATTAGAATTCCCTTTTTTTCTTTTCATAATTTCCAACTGATTTTAATTTGAAAAGAATCTTCCTAGAATCCAGTGAAGTAGCTTTGGGAAATATATACTAATTCTTCTCTGGACTCTGAAGCCTGATTTTTTTTTTGGTGAGGGGGTGGGGGAGGGGGGCTTGAACTCTGTTCCTGGGTGCTGTCCCACAGCTCTTTAGCTCAAGGTGAGCACTCACCACTTGAGCCACAGTGCCACTTCCAGTTTTCTGGTGGTTAATTGGAGATAAGTCTCACAGACTTTCTTGCCCAGGCTGGCTTTGAACAGTGATCCTCAGATTTCAGCCTCCTTAGTAGGAGGATTACAGGCATGAACTACTGGCGCCCGGCTGAAGCCTGATCTTATGGTCATGGGAAAGTACATCCTCCTAGTCCTGCTTTCTCACAGTCAGGGCATAGAGGATGTACATTCTCAGCAAATGTACATGTTAACTGTCATTGCTGTTCATTAGTCCATATTATAATTGGAATACAGTTTTACAGTTTGCATTCCAACTTTTGTATTATCTTATGTCATCTCCATAGACGATTTAAGTATGAAATATATACAGATATTCACAGAAACCTAAGGTAGAATGACATAGTGTTCTTCATATTCTAAATCATGTTCTCCAAACACTGAGCCTACTAGTACAGAGCCCTGATGGAGGGAATACCTTGTCCAGTATAGCTGACTTGATACTTGCTTCACAGAAGCAAGTATAAATGGCTCACTCGGATGCAAGACGCTTGTAGTGGGCCAACCACTAAGGATCACAGGGAACTAGTGTCCCAAGACGTGCCTGTCCAGACTTAGGAAAAGGAATAGCAGCCATCCCAACAATGGGCATTGATAAATATCTCACTGTCCTGGCCTCTCTTTCCTCCTTTCACCCTTTCACCCTCCTTTCATCCACTACCCATAGATCCAAAGTCAGCTTTCCAGTGAAGATAAGAGCAATACTATTTTATTGCAGAAATCCCAGCCCTTTCCTGGAAGCTTTGAGATTAGTTGGGCGGGGGCAGCTAGTAAAAGGAAGGAAGATAAAGTTTGAAGCAAAATCTTTAAAGCTGAAGATGGCAAACAATTCCAGGTTGGAGGACTCCTTGCTGGAAATCCTTGTTTTATGTTAATACTTTTTTTTTTCAGGCTGAGGATGGAACCCAAAGCTGGGCAAGAAGTCTGCCACTGAGCTACATCCCCAACCAGTGATACCTTTTTAATACTTGATTGAAAATATAGTTCAAATACTAGAGAATTACCATTTGCAAGTATACAGAATGTTGAGGATTTTTTTATCATATATGTTCACAATATTCAGGCATCACTGTCTAATTCCAGAACATTTTAATTGCCCCCAAAGAAACTTCATCATTATCATTATCCCTCCAACCCCTAGCAAGCATTGTTTTCCTTTCCTTTGGGGGAGGGGAGGGGGAGGGTCCAGTCATGGGGCCTGAACTCTGGGCCTGGGCACTGTCCCTCAGCTCTTCAGCTCAAGGCTAGCACTCTACCACTTGAGCCACAGTGCCACTTCTGGCTTTTTTTTTTCTGCTTATGTAGTGCTGAGGAATCGAACCCAGGGCCTCATGCATGCAAGGCAAGCGCTCTACCACTGAGCCACCTTCCCACCCCCATTGCTTTACTTTCTATGTCTGGATATTTCATATATATGAAATCATTCAGTGTATGACCTTTTGTGTCCAGTGTCTATCATTAACAGCATATCTTCAGAGTTCATCAATGATATAACATGTATCAGAATTTCCCTTTTCATGGTTGAATATGATTTCATTGTGCAGCTATATCAGATTTGTTTATCTGGTCATTAGGTGGTAAACGTTTAGGCTGTTCTATCTTTCTAGGTATTGTTAATATCCTGCTGTGAATGTTCACAGCTTCTATGTGAGTGTAAGTTCCCAGTTCTCTCGGGTAGACATATAAGAGTAGGATTGCTGGATCACTGTATTAATTTCCAAAGCAACCACCCCACTTTATTTTAATCATAACATATCTGATCTTATTATGTCCCAAGGTTTTAATAATATCTACCAATTTGTTAATGATCTCCCTAGGTAATTATTCATTAACAGATAGTCTTGTTTAGTATTGGGGCGAAAGTTTATTTAATCCATTGAAGTTTGAGCCGGGCGCTGGTGGCTCACACCTGTAATCCTAGCTACTCAGGAGGCTGAGATCTGAGAAACTCGGATCAAAGCCAGCTCGGGCAGGAATATCCATGAGACTCTTATCTCCAATAAACCATTCAGAAAACCAGAAGTGGTGCTGTGGCTCAAATGGTAGAGTGCTAGCCTTAAGCTGAAGAGCTGAGGGACAGAGCCCAGGCCCAGAGTTCAAGCCCCAAGACCGACCAAAAAAAAAAATTCTTTTAAGTTTGTCTTTTATTGTATAACTAGGGTTTTATAAAATACTTTCTAGAAGACATTCTTTTTTTCTTCTTCTGTGTCTCATTGTATAGTGGCCTGAACTCAGTATATCCCAGACTAACTTTGAATTCCTGATCCTTCTTCTTCAGCCTCCTAAGTGCTGGCATACAAGTATGTACCACCACACCCAGAACCTTTTTCTTCTTTTCTAAAAATTCTTTTTGGCAGCACTAGGGCTTAAATTCCACATCTCACTTAGTAGGCAGCAGTCTATCATTTGAGCTGTCCTCAGCCATTTTTATTTTAGTTATTCTTTCAGATAGCATCTTGTGCTTCTTTTGACTATGATGAGCCTCAGACTTTGATCCTCCCACATAACTGGAATTACAAACATGCACCAATGGGTCTCATTTTTCTTCTCAACTATACATCAACTGTATATCCAACTAAGTAGAGGGTCTGATACTTGATGAATTGAATGAGCATGACTCTTCAAAAAGCAAAAACCAAAGATCATGAAGAGCTCCCAGATAAATGTATTGAGGGATGTTTGCAATACATGGCAGGTGGCAGTGTTGCGGAAACACTGTGTTCTTCATAGTGTACTGTGTGCTGACCACTGGGACATGAAGAGGACAAGTCCACCAGCACATCTGCTAGACTGGATGGCTCTACCCCTTTGTAGGCAGTTTATCTAGAATGGTTGCACAGAGCCTGCACTCAGGAGGCTGATACTCTCAGAAGGACACGAAAAGCACTAACCAAGCAAGATGATTTGAGATCCAAGGAAAAGAATGAGGGTGTCCCATGTAATTGTAACCCCTCTGTATGGTATTTTCACAATAAAAAAAAATAAAAACAAAAGGAGAGGAGGAAAAAAAAAGAATGAGGGAGTCATAGATGCTTCAGATTGATGAGAGAGGAGGCCTTTCTCTCTCTTCTCACCTCTTCCTCCTACAAAGAATAACCATGATTTTTGCTACTGTCTAAGCACTGATGTAGCACTTGCAATAGAAGTCTAAGCTGACCTAGAGCAAACCTCAGAGATAGGACTTCTGGGCTGGGCGAATAAGTTGCCTGTTTCCTAGCATGGGCATACCATTACAACCTGGAGATTGGTGTACAGGAGCTTTAGGGACTTTTCCTAGAATTCCCATAGACTTTTCTCAATACTGCAACTACATTTCTCTTGTTAAGCTCTTGTTAAGGAAGGGATAGAGGGGAAACACTAGGGCTCCTTGGAATGGGTCAAAACTTCCTAAGATCCAGAATCACAACAAATCAAAAAAAAGGCTAGATAAATTGGGTTGCATTAAACCAAAGAGTTTCTGCATGACAATGGACACAACTAGCAAGATAAATAGAAAGACTGGAAGAAGATCTTTACTAGTTGTGCATCAGACGAGTGCCTCATATCTCAAATATACTTAGAGTTCAAAAAATTAACCTCCCCCCCAAAAAAAAAAACAAATCCTCAAAGAAACAACTCCATTAATAAGTGGGCTAAAGACTTAAAGACTTCTCCACAGAAGAAATAGAAATGGCCAAAAGACAGACACATCTCTAGCTATGAACAAATGCAAATCGAAACAACACTGAGATTCTCCCTCACCCCAGTTAGAATGGCCCTTATCAAAAAATCTAACAATAACAGACACTGCTGGAGATGTGGCCAAAAGGGAATGCTACTACACTGTTGGTGGGAATGTAAACTTGTTCAGCCACTTTGGAAAGCAGTATGGAGGTTCCTCAAAAGACTAAACATAGAGCCCCCCTATGACCCAGCAATCCCACTCCTGGGCATTTATCCAAATGACCACAAACAAGGCCATACTAAAGCCACATGCATAGTCATGTTTATTGCAGCATTATTTACCACAGCTAAGATATGGAATTGACCCAGATGCCCCTCAGTAGGTAAATAAATCAAGAAAATGTGGTATATATACACAACAGAATTCTGAACTTCCATCAGAAAGAATGTTTTGCCCCATTCATAAGGAAATGGAAAGACTTGGAAAAAATTATATTAAGCAAAGTAAGCCAAAGAAACATAGGCTTCCTGGATTCCCTCATTTGTAATAACTAGACTATGTCTATAAATCTACAGGTTAATCCAATGGATAGTAAAAGACAAAAAATTATGCTTGGACATGATTAATTAAACAGTACTCTATAAGCATTTGTACACTGAGAACAAAGGAAGATATTCTTAGGAAAGGATAACAGTGACTCAATAGCTATGTGCATATGACCATATAAAGTGAGGTTTGTCGAAATGAACTTCAAGAAATGGAAGCGAGTTACTTTTTTTTATTATAGTATTTGCAGTTATTTCTTTTTTCTTTCTTTTTTCTCTCTTGGTTTAGTCCCTTTTGTCACAGTTCTTCATTTCTGTACCCTTTGTCTTGTATATAAGTTTATCTGATTTGGGGAAAGGAAGGGGAAATCACAGAAATGGTAGGACAAAGGATAAACTAACTCAGGAGTAATACTCACTAGACACTATGTTGGAAATGAACTTTGCCGCTTGATGGGAGAGTAGGGTTGAGAAGGGAAACAGTGAGATAAAATGAGGGAGAGTATAACACTGTTCAAAATGAATGTAACTTGTCACCTTACTGTGTACATGACCTTTACAATAAAATTTAAATTTAAAAAATAAGTAAAATATCTGCCAGAAATACTACTGTCCTGTCTCCCAATGATAGGTAACAGTTGAGCACTTAGACTGCAGTATGAATGCAGATGCATAGCTTAAAACTCCATTAGGCACAAGAGGGAAGGACATAGAGAAGAAAGAGTAAGGAGACTGTCTTGAACAATACCAAGGTTTAGAGGACACTTCCAAACCTTTACATACTCTTTAAAAAAAAAAAAAAAAGTATTGAGCCAGGCACCAATAGCTCACATCTGTAATCCTGACTGCTTAGGTTGCTGAGATCTGAGATGTGGTTCAAAGCCAGCCCAGGCAGGAAAGTTCATGACTCTTATTTCCAAGTAACTACCAAAAAGCCAGAAGTGGAGCTTTGGCTCAAGTGATAGAGCATGAGCCTTGAGCCAAAAAAAAAAAAAAAAAATGTAGATTGAGCTGGGCACCAGTAGCAAGCTCCTGTAATCCTAGCTACCCAGTAGGCCGAGATACAGGGATTGTAGTTCAAAGCCACCCTGGACAGACAAATCCATGAGACTCATCTCCAAAAAGCTGGAAGTGGAGGTGTAGCTCAAGTAGTAGATTGTTAGTCTTGAGGAAAAAGCCTTGAGTTCAAGCCCCAATACTAGCATCTCTACAAAAAAGTATTGAAGGCACAGAGTTTATTTTTTAATAGGAATTATATTGGTCAGTCTTAACCATATTAGAAGTTAAAACTATGTAGTTCATTTCAGTTTTGTTTTTTGAAACAGAATCTTGCTGTGTAGCTCAAGCTAGACTAAACTCTATATCTTCCTGTCTCCATCTCCCATGTGCTGGGATTACAAGGCATGAACCACCACACCCAACTCATAAACAACATTTTTATGAAAAATAATTTTTGAAAATTCTGTCTAAAAAGTAGCAGAGGTTTGCATTTTCATATATCTTTAATGTCTGATTTTATAGAAGATAATAGATTACCATCTGTGCTCTGTTCAGTCTGTTGTAAAATTATACATCATGTACAGTGGAAGACTCCACTGTACAGTCATGAAAGAATGAACGTGAGAAAGAAAAACAAAGTTTTAGTAGAAAAATGTCTCTGGCATTCTAGGCCACCCAAACCTTCCATGACCTCCGGGGTCCTCAGGCCCCACAATTGAGAACCACTGGCCCAAATGATTTCATTTTCCAAAAAACTATCTAAGAGTTGGGAGTGCAGTACCACAGCAATAGAGAAATTGACATATTCATGACAAATATTAAGGAAAATTTATACCAAAATATGTAGTCAGTTAAAAAAATCTGAGCCTCCAAGAATAAATTTAGTCAGTCACCATGCTGTTTGCTTGCTTGTTATCGCCTGATCTTACATTGCTCATGTCACTTAGTTTAAATTTCACTCTTACCCACACCCAAAAGAAAGTTGTGTACAGACTATCTTGGATCACTGTGAAGTTTGTAAATAGTTAGAAGAAGCAGATTTTGATGGGAAAATGTTGCCTGTTTAGTACTTAGTGCTGCTCTAGGGGTCAATCCTGTGTCTTCCTGCTGCTCCTCTGCTACCAGCTTCACCACACATACTTGGTGCTGGGGACTATGAACCATCTTTCGTCTAGCAGACACACAGCAGATAAGGATGACATCAGCACTAGAGAGTGGAGGATATAAAGTTGAAAGAAACTTGAGAACCTCTGCCTTATAGATGAACAGTGTCCTCTCTAAACAGCCTCCTGCTTCCTGTGTTCCTCAGAGCTGATCCCTAGTGGTTAGGATTGAGGATATGCCCCCTAAACCTTGACAGATGACAGGATTTTTTTAGTGACTTCTGTCTCTGTTACAGTCTTTTTAAAAATTTTTTAATTGTAAAATAGTGTACAGAGGGGTTACAGTTACATGAATAAGTTAATGAGTACATTTCCTATCGAGCATTGTTACCTCCTCCTTTGTTTATCCCCTACCATCCCTTCCCTCCCCATCTCCCCAACTCCTCCCAACTCCTCCCCAAGTTGTAAAGTTCGTTTTCAACATAGTGTTACAATGGCTAAACCCAGCATCTTGTTTTTTCCCTTCTCCCCAAATCAGAAAAATGTACATACAAGATGCAGGGCACCGACACCAAATACAGTGAAAACGGGTTGTACCATGGGGGAAGAACATACAAAAGAAGCAAAAAAAGTCACATAGTGCATTTTAAATATGTTTAAAACAATAGCAAGGAAGAAAAAAACACTGTGTCCCTATCTTGGAGTTCATTTCACATAACATTGTCTTACAAGGTCATATGTAAATAGCTTTTGACCTCTTCTGCTTGTCCTAGTCTTATACTAGTTATTGCAAATAAGGGAAACCATGGGATCAATTTTTTTTTGGGCCTGGCTTACTTCACTTAATATAATTTTTTCCAAGTCTTTCCATTTCCTAACAAATGGGGCTATGTCATTCTTTCTGATGGAGGCATAGAATTCCATTGTATACCACATTTTCTAGATCCATTCATCTTCTGTTACAGTCTTGAGTCCTAAGTCTGTGAGGCCTTTGTTAGATTCATGTGCTCTGGTACTTCCTTCTCTTTATTGTATCCCACTTTAAGGGTTTCTGTACATCTTTATAAGTGAGAATATGTTCTTGGAAGAGGCATCTTACATTTCAATAACTACAGGCTTATGGAATACTTGAACACAGTATTGAAAGAGATTCCTTATTCCACACCCTTACAGAGGCTACTAGTCCTAGGAGTGTGTGTGCCTGAGAGCAGTGTTCTGCACTCATGAATTCATGATCACCAGTCTGTCAACTGTTCTGCTGAACCAGACTCTAGCTACTGGCTAGTTGGCATTCTCCTGAGGTAATTCTTAATTTTATCCTCTTTCCTTCCTAGGAAAGTGCATCTCTAAGAAACACCTATGAAAGTCCAAGATTTAATGAGAGCCTATTGGCATCTAAATTATAACAGCTCTAAGTGATCCTGTTTCTTAAGGAAATTAAGATATCTTTTTTCATTATTTGTTCAAAAGATTATGTGAAGAATGAAAAGTATTTGAAATTTCACACTTTTAGCCTTAGCAAATAGACAGTGAGGGAAAAATCCGAGTCTCTGAGCTATGTTAGCCACCCTTTACCCACCAAAACAGCCAGTGCTCTTGCTAAAACTAGGCTTTAGTTTCCAGCAAATGCATCCTGACTGATGATTAGTGCGTTTGTTGCTGTTGCTTTTCTCTGAAGGTCCAAATTGGTTCTGTCAGGCCAGCCTTTCTTTGATTGTAGTTCTATCTGTTCGTTTGTTTTGTCTGAGAGAGGCAGACCCAGGGAAAGAAGTTTTTGGAATCAGGGTAAAGATAGTAATGTGACTGTGACCTTTCAGTGTCATCCTTGATACTTCATCTGCTCTTTCAGTGTCTGCACTGACACCATGTCCACCACATCATCCATGTACTCTATTTTGTTCATGGCCTTAATGTTCTCTTAGACAGTTTTCTTCTTATGTGACAGCCTAGGCTACATAGCTAAAGAAAAAAAAGCTAGACAAACTTTTGAGCAAAAGCTGCATACAAGTTCATGTTCCTAATAATAACATTACTAATAATACAACATCAGATATATTGACAACCTACTCTAAAACACTGCTATGATCATATCTTTTTCTCCTTGCAACAATACAGACCGCCAGATACTAAAGAGAACCACAAGGTCTAATAACTGACTTTCTGAATGTACATAAAGGTAAAGCTACAGAGAGAACCAAGTGTTTCCTTCTGCCTCCATTAACAACAGGCTGGATTAAAGGTTGAAGTTCTGTCTTAGAAAGTCAGATCTTAGGCAAGAACCATATAAGTGGAATCATAGAATGTCTGTTTGTTAGTTTTTCTTACTATATAAGTAATATACAAATGGTCCCTGCTTTACAATGCTTCAACTTAAGACTTTGTGAGTTTATGATAGTTTAAAAACCATATGGATTTCAGCAGAAGCTGTGCGTCAGATTTTGATCTTTTCAAAAATATGATCATGGAAAAGAATTCCATGGTGTACTATTTTGCTGAGCTATGATATTTAATAAATTAAGCAGAATTATATGTGTTTATATGTGTGTTATACACACTCAGATTTAATATATTTTATATGCAATATTTTCAAATTATGGCTTCATCAGAATATAACCCTGCTGAACATAAGCTCTCTGTTTTGGAAAATATATATATAAGAAACCATCATTTGCCAGTAGTTTATGCCTGTAATCCTAGATACCTAGGAGGCTGAGATCTGAGCATTGTGGTTTAAAGCCAGCCTAGGCAGGAAAGTCTAAAAGATTCTATATCATTACTTAACTACTAAAAAGCTGGACAGTGAGTTGCTCAAGTGGTAAAGCACCAGCCTTGAGTGAAATAGCTGAGGGACAATGTCCAGGCTCTGAGTTCAAGTCCTAGCATAATTGTACAATTGTGTGTGTGTTTGTGTGTATGTGTGTGTGTGTGTGTGTGTGTGTGTGTGTGTGTGTGTGTGTGTGTGTGTGTCCTCCTCAGATAACCACTAGATACATACATACAAAGAGGCAATTAACTTGTTGCCTGGTTTTCAACCATGTATCATTAAGGGTAGGGTTTTGTTTGATTTTTTTTATGTTTTGGTTTGTTTGGGTTTTGGTTAGTGTTTTTGGTCTTTGAGACAAGATCTAGCTATGTCCCCACCTAACAAGAGCTAGGATTACAGGTATGAGTCATCACTTCTTAATTGTTTGTACATAACTGTTTGAGTGGCTGGATATATGTCATAGTACAGAGCGTTATAATTTAATGAGCAATCTCCTATCTTGCAGTTGGGTTATCACCTGTGTCAGTGTGTCCGTGTCCCACAGATGGTATAGGCCATCTGAAATTGTAGCTCCTTGGCTAGTTTCTGTTTTGACTATTTCAACAGCTAACTGACCAGACATTTAATAGGAAATATTTTAGATGAATATTTGAGTCAATGTGTTTTCTTAATCTAGGACACCTGGACTCTTCAGTTTGATTGACACCCTGTGGCCCTCAATGATGCCACTGAAAACCCCCAGCCAAGACCAGCCTTGTGAAGAAGTAAGTCCATTATCCAAGACTCTCCTTCCTTCTTGGTAAACCAGTAGCAAGCCAGATACTTTCCCAATCTATAGACTCCTAGTCTCTACAGTAGCAGCAAGGAACCCTTGCAGCTAGTTCCTATATCTGTGGTTACACGTGAATGTAATTTAGCACTGAGATTGTGATCTCATCCTCTAGCTCCAGAGTCCACGCTCTGGCTGCTGTGCTGCACAGCATGCTTCTCTGCTTCTCAGGTTAATTTACTCTGAATTTTTAAACTACAATCCTCACAGGTTGTTGCAGCAGTCTAGATTTAAGCCTCATTCCAAACCAGCAATGGTGTTTTCCCATCCCCTTCTAATTATTCATGTAACCAACTCTAAATCACTAATTAGATCAGGGACAGGATAGAATCTGTAACTATTCCTTCAATAAGCAATCATAGATATATGAAAGAAAAGATTTAAAAAAGATATTTGTTAAGTATATATTCAACAATACATTTATGTTCTACCTTTACCTTCATTTTCAACAGGTAAAAACTAATCTACCTCCTCCTGCCTTCTGCTATATCCTCTCAGCTCTTCCCAGTATGGGACAAATTGACATAATTGAAGATAATTCTCTTTTGAAACTTTACCAGCCTCCAGTTCTCCACTACTTAAAAGAAATTCTCCAGGTAATGTCTTTGTTTCTAACAAGTTCTTTGAGTGCTTTGACCATGCCTGTGTGGTTTGTATGATGTTACCAATCTTTCTCAATGCCTTTCCAGATGCCTGATGTGGTTGCCCGGTGCAGTTTCTATGCCAGAGTGATTTATCAAAGGCCACAGGTAATTTCTCTATTCCTCTTTCTCTGCCTCCCTCTCCCTCTCCCTCTCTCTCTCTCCCTCCCTTCCCTTCCCCTCCTCCTCTTTTCCCTCTCTCCCCTTCTTCCTTCTCCCTCTCCCCCACCTCTGCCTCTCTCCCTCCCCCCTCTCTCTCTCCACCCACACATACACACAGGGGATATGAAGAAGAATAATTAGGAATTATTTGTGCTTCATAACAGAAAATTGCCTTTAAACTTCAGGTCAACTTGGCCCATGCTGAAATGGCAGTACACTCATTCTGAGCTGGGGTATAGCTCAGTGATAGAGCACTTACCTAGTTTGTGCAGGAGCCTGAGTTCTATCCCAGCACCAGAAAAAGAAAAGGTGTAGCTGTTCCACTGTGGGCATGTGTTGCTATGCAAAGAACTAGGGTAAAAAAAAGTCTACGTGTCACCGTATGCCTCCCCAAACATTCTTGGCCTTATAATGTTTGTTTTTCTGACATTTAGGTAGGTTGCAGAAAGGAAAGAAAACCTGAAACCTAAGTGGTAGAAGTGGCATTTGCAGGATCGAGTTCAGCTACTTGTGGGAACACCAAAGCCTTCTACAGTGGAAGGTACCCTAGGACCTTTATAAGGCCTTGGGTGGTTCTAGGTAGTGGCAGCCAAGAGGAGCTTGCTGTTGGGTCAGCTAAACATGGAAGTGGAAAACAAACACCTTGGCAATCTGAATACATGGACAGGTTTACCACTTTGGAGCCTTTTTAGACACATAAATCTATTCAAGTGAGAGGCACAGAACACATTCTGTTTGTTAAGCCCTGTCCACAGGTGAGTGAAGTGCTCCAGTGCATCCGCTCCAGGACTGGAGAGAGCAAGACCCCTGAGTTGCCTCCATTCTGTGCCCAAGCAGACAGGGCCCTGCATTCCTTGTGTGTGCTCAGCAGGCCAAACAGGAAAATTGATCATTGAGGAAGCTGAAGACTGGTCTGGGAGTAACTAGGTACTCGGCATGACTTACAACATAGGCACAAGGTGGTGACACCAGAGACTGCCTAGTTTTCCCCCACAAAAACTGGAATTTGATCTCAAAGCCTGATGCTAGCTAGACAGGCACTCTAAATTTGAACCATACACCCTAGGCATTTATGCTTTAGATATTTTTCAAGTAGGATCTTGTAGCTTTGCCCTGGCTGGCCTTAGCCTGAGATCTTCCTATTTATGCCTTCCATATAACTTTGATGACAGATGCCCACTTGTATATTAACTAAGATGAGCTCTTGCTAACATTTTGTCAGAGCTGGGCTTTGTCCATTGTCCCCCATTATCTGCCTCTTAAGCAGCTAGGATTACAGGCATAAAAGTCACCATGCCTGGACCAAGACCAGCAAAAAAAATTTTTTTTAACAAATAAATCATACTTAGCTTGCATGCTACATATAAGCAGATAACAGGCCAGATTAGCCTCAGGCCACAGTTTACTGGCCCCTTAGTCCATAAGACTTTCATTGGGCTCCCTGTGAGCTGTGTTCAGCTCAGAAGACAAGGACAAGGTCAGCTTGAATGCTGTACATGCTGTATGAATGAGTACATGATGTTATCTCTTACTTTGCAAATGTGAGACGTACTGAAGGCTGAGTTTGTGTTCCTGTGTGAATCTGCAGAACACTGAGTGTGTAAAGACATACTGAGCATCTGACACATTCCTGTTATTCCAAAACACACTCCAGGCCTTGCAGTTAGACTAGGTTCACTGTGCAGGAACCATTTACTCTGAAAGTATAATGCTGTCTTCAGAGGCTGTGGTAGCACATACTCCTACACAAGACTTTCCAGCTGAGAGTAAATGTTGAGAGGAGGGAAGACAAGTATCAAATGCTCAGTCCAATCACCAGTACAGGGGAGCACAAGAACAAATGAAGACAAACTGAGTTCTCCACCCCACTAAGCAAGGAGACTGGGAAGGAACACTAATTGTTTCCTGTACAAGCAATAGGCCCCTACCATGCAGGAACAGCAAGCTGGGCTTTCTGTGAAATGTGTGTACCTAAGAACTGATGATCCTGCTACGAAGAAGGCTGATATCTAAGGATTGCAGTTCAGAGTCAGCCCAAGCAGGAAAGTCCATGAGACTCATCTCCAATTAACTGCCAGAAAACTGGAAGTGGCACTGTGGCTCAAAGTGGTAGAGTACTAGCCTTGAGCTAAAGAGCTCAGGGACAGCACCTAGGCTCAGAGTTCAAGCCCCACAACAGACAAAAACAGGAGCAAGTCAAAGACTGGGAACCCAATGGAACAGGTTCCTTGATCCAGTAAAACTTTGTTTATCTCTTATATGTGCTTTTGTGGTATAGAAAACCAGCTTCCTCAGGAGGAAATGAAACAGCTGAGGCCTTGGTCAGCCCTTCCGCCCTTCCTCAGGCAGTTGCCTGCACTCTCTTTAGTAAGGGCTGTCTTTTAGAATGGCTGTGAATCATGATCAGAACCCAAATCATTTTTTTTTTAATGCAGCAGGGCAGTGGTGTTGTGGCTCAAAGTGGTAGAGCACTAGCCTTGAGCAGAAGAGCTCAGTGACAGCTCCAAGGTCCTGAACTCAAACCTCTTGACCAACCAAAAAAGAAAAAAAAACGATGCAGTTGTATTTCCATTAAATTAGTAACTCAGTTATAGAAAATAGAGGTTCTTTGGAAGTGATGCTGTGGCTCAAGCGGTAGAGCACTCGCCTAGAGCTGAAGAGCACAAGGGCAGCACCCAAGCCCAGAGTTCAAGCCCCACGACTGACAAAAAAGAAAAAGAAAAAGAAAAGAAAAATTGAGGGCTCTTAAAATTATTTATGATTTTAAGTAATTACAGATTCAAAGTATGTATTTCAGTGAATATACCAAAATGCCCCATGTACCTTTCCCTTGCCAACTTCACAATCACAGTACCTAAAACACAAAGCAAAGAAACTCACACTAGCACAGTCCACAAAGCTGATTCAGACTTTGCCTGTACAGTTGTATATGTGTATATACATGTCTATGGGCTCAAGTGCATTTTGTTGTTTCTAGCCTTATATAACTATCACCACACTTGCTGTGATGGAATCTGCTCAACTTCACCTTTATCCCTTCTACAGCCACACCCTTACCCTTCCCTCTTCCTACCTCTGGTTACTGCTATGCTCTCCTTTGTTGTGTTATTTTATAATTGTTATCTACTTAAAAGACCATGCAGTTATACACCTAGTTCTAAAACCTAGATGAGTGCTTAGTGCTGTGTGTGTGTGTGTGTGTGTGTGTGTGTGTGTGTGTGTGTATTGGTGTGAATGGAACCCAGGATTTGGCACATGCTCGATAAACACTCTACACTAAACTATATCTCCAGCCCGCCATATGACTTAAACACAACATTGCTGGGTATAATAGTATACATCTGTAATCCCAGCTACTGTATCTCAACTACTCAAGAGGCAAAACAAAAGGATCTTAAGTTCAAAACTAGCCTAGAGGGCTGGGAAGGTGGCTCAGTGGTAGAGTGCTTGCCTTGCATGCATGAAGCCCTGGGTTCAATCCTCAGTACCACATAAGCAGAAAAAGTTGGAAATGGTACTATGGCTCAAGTGGTAGAGTGCTAGCCTTGAGCTGAAGAGCTGAGGGACAGCACCCAGGCCAAGAGTTCAGGCTCTACAACTGACAAAAAAAAAAGACTAGCCTAGACAAAAGCATAGAATCCTAACTCAAAACCATAATACAAACACAAATGGCTGTTCATGTGCTAAAACACTTGCCTAGTATGTGCAAGGCTCTGAATTCAATCCCTAGTACACACACACACACACACACACACACACACACACACACACACACACACACACACACACACACACACACACACACACACACACACACACACACACACACACACACTTATTCTCATACCCTACAGAGCCAAGCAATCTGAAATCCCAGAATCTAGAGTTGTGCTCCTCTAACAACCCTAAGGGAGGATATTCCCTGCCTCCTACAGCTTCCACTGTTTCCTGGCAATATTTGGCATTTCCTGGCATATAGATACATCACTCCAGTCACATGACTTTCTCTCCCTGTGTGTTTTCATGTTGTTTCCCTGTGTATATATCAGTCCAAATTTCTCCCATTTTGTGACATACCAGGATATTGGATTATAGCCTTCCCTAATTATCTCCTCTTAATTTAGTTAAAGCTACAAAGCCCCTATTGCTAAATAAATTGCATTCTTAGGTACTTTAGGACCACAACAAATCTTTCTTTTGAAGTGAGGGGCACAAAATTAAACGTATAACAGATTGTTTTGAGATTGGCTTTTTCCATTACTGTAATTCTCTAGACTAGAGATTTGACTAGAGGACTAATGATGTTGAACATTTTTTTCCTGTGCTTATTTGCTACCCTTGTGTTATCCTTGTTGGTGAAATATCTGTTTTTCTTTCACTCATTTTCTAACTGGACTGCTTCTTAATTCACTGTTAAGTTTTTAAAGTTCTTTATGTATTCTACATACAAAGGCTTTGTCAAATATGATTTTCTTAGGGATTATAAATTATCTTTTCATCCTTTCAACAAAGTTTTTATTTTGTATTGTATTGTTCAGTTGTTGTTTTTTTCAGAGCAGACGTTTTTAATTTTGATGTGGTCATATTTACCAAATTTTTTTCAAGATTTTATTGTGAAATCTAAGACAAGTCAAATCTGTTTGCCTAGTTAGTCCTAGGTCCCACATTTATCTCTTACATTTCTTTTTAGAAAATGTATAACTGTATATTTTATATTTTAATTAACAGTGTATCCTGACTTAGATTTTGTTAAAAACACATGGTTTAAGCCAAGGTTCATGTTTTTCCTTGTGGATGTCCAGTTATTACTGGAATTCCTCCTTTGACTTACATTTGCACTTTTCTCAAAAATTAATTGGTCATATTTTGTGGGAAATATCTTTCAAATAAAATTATAACATGTAGTATACATATTATCTCTATATTAACATAAATATTGATATTTCATCCCATCAGTAACATTGTAGATTTCTGTATCATCCAGGCTCAGACACTTTTTTTAAGTTAAATAGGGCTGTAAAGACTTCTTAGCCCAGCGCCAGTGGCTCATGCCTGTAATCCTAGTTACTTGGGAGGCTGAGATCTGAGCATCGTGGTTCAAAGCCAGCCCAGGCAGGAAAGTCCATGAAACTCCTTTTTTTAAAAAAAATAAGTTTTTTATTGTAAAAATACCATACAGAGGGGTTACAATTACATGAGCAAGGTAATGAGTACATTTCTTATCAGGCATTGTTGCCTCCTCCTGTTTTTCCCCTACCATCCCTGCCCTCCCATCTCCACAACTACACTCCCCAATCCACCCCTCCCCCATTCCATGAAACTCTTATCTCCAATAAACC
Organism: Dipodomys merriami; assembly: GCF_024711535.1. Lineage (NCBI taxonomy): Eukaryota > Metazoa > Chordata > Mammalia > Rodentia > Heteromyidae > Dipodomys > Dipodomys merriami. The sequence continues at coordinate 22,897,728 of NW_027205603.1, forward strand.
TAAAACTAGAAAACCAGAAGTGGCACTGTAGCTCAAGTAGTAGAGCGCTAGCCTTGAGCTGAAGAGCTGAGGGACAGCACTCAGGCCCAGAGTTTTCAAGCCCCACAACCAACAAAAAAAAAAAAGACAATACACTTTACTTTTTAGAAAAGTTCAAAGTTTCTAAGAAATTCATAAGGAAGGTACAGAGATTTCCCATTTATGTCCTACATATACATAGCCTGCTCTATATTAACACTTCTTCACTGGAGTGGTACATTTGTTGTCAATTGATGAATATTTTGACACATTATAATCACCCAGAACTTAATCAAGAGTTAATCCTAAAGTTAACTATATGTTTGGGTTAACTCGTGATGTACTTTCTGTGAGTTTTCACAGATGTATGACATTTTTCCTTTATTTTAACATAATACAAAATAGTTTTCCTACTCTAAAGATCCTCTGTGATCTACTTATTTCTCTCTTCCCTGTCCTACCTCCCTCTCCTGAACAGCTGGAAAAAACTAAACTATTGTTTCAATAGTTTCACATTTTTCAGAGTGCCATGAAGACTGGCTTTCATACTAGGCATTTCCATTTCTATGTCTGAAGAGTTCATTTCTTATTATTGCTGAATAATAAGTATTCCATTGTCTGGCTGTACCAAAGCTTATTTATCCATTCACCTATTGCATGACATAGTTAGCTTTCAAATTGTTACTTGTGTATAAAAAAGTCCATTTTTAAGAAAAAAAATTACAAAAACTTTGGAACTGCTTTAAATCACTTATTGATGTGTCATTGATAGGTTATTTGGTTTTTTCGGATTTTTGTTGTTTTTAGTAGTGCTGGGGTTTGAATTCTTGGCTAAGTAGGTATTTTTACCTCTTGAGCCATGCCTCTAACCCTTTTTGCTTTCATTATTTAATTATTTTGTGGAAGGTGAGCCTTCCACTGTGATCCTCCCACCTTTTTACCTCTACCTCTAACTGGTTGCTTGATTTTGTTTTTTTGAGACATGGTCTCTCTATGGAGCCATGGTAGCGTCAGACTTTCATCATCTTGCCTCCACCTCTTCTAGAATTTCATGAATTACCACACCTAGCTTTGGTGTCTTTTTATAGGTTTTCTTGTTACTATGTTCATACCCTAATAGTAGAAATATTTCAACGGTAATTTCAAAAGAAATTACAAGATTTTATCAGAACAGTCAGTTGAACGAGAGACCATAGGCCAAATCTTGGCTATTTCCAAGCAGCATTTTAAATCTCTGCCCTAAGGGCCTTGGCTCAAGCAGGAATGAGGCCTTAAATTCAAACCCCAGTACTACCAAAAATATAAAAAATAAAATCTTTGCCCTTTTTAAGATATCTACCAATAAATGTTTTTGCTGCTTACTCCAAAAATACACTTTTAATGTCATGGTCCAATACAGGACCATGCAGTGCATTTCAGTGCCATATCTCTTTCATCCTCTTTAAATAGAATATTTCATCTCAACTTTTATGACCTTGACTTTGTTTATGAATATGGACTACTTACTAAATAATAGAATGTCCCTTGGAGCTGGTAGAGTGCTTGCTTAGCATGCATGAAGGCTTGGGTTCCATTCCTCAGTACCACGTAAACAGAAAAGGCCAGAAGTGGATCTGTGACTCAAGTGGTAGAGTAGTAGCCTTGAGCAAAAGAAGCCCAGGGACAGTGCCCAGGTCCTAAGTTCAAGCCCCAGAAAAGAAAAAGAAAAAAAAAATATCCCTTAGGTATTTCTGATATCTGATAAATTTAGATTATTCACTTTTCTCAGAAATATCACATTCATAATACTGTTTCCAGAACTGTGATATCTTTTCACTTAGTCAACATGATATTTTCCAAGCTTTTCCACTTGAAAGTTAACAATATAATTTACACTTATTCATTAATAATCATTTTATGGTGAGATGCTTTGAAACTAAATATCCTGTTTCTTATCAAACTTTTGCTCAGTCATTTTAACATTTACTATGGTTTTCGCCTGAATCAATAATGATAGCATTTCTTTTACATTATTAATGGTAATCTGCAGTTACTCCTAATTACATTTTCATTCCCCCTGATTTAATTAAGTAGTCACTTATATATTCATGTCTGTATGGACCAGTGGATTCAGTTTTCACTTATTAAGTTATAGTCTATTACTATTTTTTTACTTTCATTTTTCTTTTTTCTCTTGTTAGCATATATGATTTGTGAATATATATTGTGAATTTTCATACTGTACATAATGTACTTTAGTACATATAATGCTCTTTTTTATCCTTTCTAACCTTCTTTAAAACAATTTTTTAAAGGCTTCATTATTTCATACATGTATATGAAATACTTTGATTGTATTTACACACTGCTATTCATTTTAATGTTCAAAATTTCTAGAATTTAGCTGGCTGTCTTTGGGGCATGTTTTCATCTTTTTTTTTTTTTTTTTTTGCCAGTCCTGGGGCTTGAACTCGGCCTGAGTTTCTTTTTGCTTCAAGCTAGTGCTCTACCACTTGAGCCACACCACCACTTCCAGATTTTTCTGTTTATGTGGTACTGAGGAATTGAACCCTGGGTTGCATGCATGTTAGGCAAGCACTGTACCACTAAGCCACATTCCCAGTCCCTCCATCATCTTTTGAGTCTTCCCTTACTTCTGACACAATATGTGTCATACTCATCTTTGCTTTTTATACTTTGGAAGTAGCTCTCTCTTCACAGAGAGGGCTAACTTTAATGAAGAATGCCCTTTAGAAACCAAGATTTGGATTCTAGGTGTGCTTAGGAACTATTAGGATGTCATTGCTTTTAGAGCCTCTCATTGGACAGAGCAAGGAAAGAGATGTGTGTATATTCATGTACATAGACATCCATATCTACTTCTATGTTTCTATATAAAATCATTGACCATACCAAAAAGTTTGCTCTAGATTTTAGCAGCATTTTTCATTTTTCTCAGTATTACTCCAACTTCCTGTATGTCGTCAACCTTCTACCCATGAAGATTACCTCCTCCACTCCAACCCACAGCTCCTGCCTGTGAATTCACCTCTGTGCAGTCCTGTTGATTAGCCATGTTGAATTTTCAGCCTGGTCACAGAGTCCACACTAGCAATACTAATATGAATCTCCAACTAGCCAAGCCATCAGGCTCTGGCCTATTGGTTCTTTTTGGCCCCATTTCTATTAAATCCTCAGTTTTGACCCTTGATGCTAGTTTAATGGAACTTGAAAAGACATTACAGCTATGCAGGTAAAAAAAAGAAATAAAAAAGAAAGAGATTATAATAAAAGTAAAGAAGAAAGACTAAGGACAAACAAAAGCTGTTGCAGATACATGACACCTATTTTGTTGCAAGGCCTCAGAAAAAAAAAAAATCTAAGGGCCAATGAGATCCATTGTGAGCAGTTACCCAAAGAGAATATATGTGTATTAGACAGAAAACAGTATTCCAGTTATACAAAAGTGGGACCAGCAAGGAAAGAATGACAGACTGACTCTGCCTAACTGGACAGAGAATAAGTAGAGCCCTGCCAGCTAAAGGGCACTGCCAGCAAAAGGTGGGCTTCAGTACTAGTAAGAAACACTTTAAGCATTGCAAGATAAGGCACAGCTGTGCCCTACCTAGTAACCAAAATTCTGTTGTATGCTTTAAAGTTTTTTGTTGTTGTTGGTTGTAGAGCTTGAATTCTGGGTCTGGGTGCTGTCCCTGAGCTCTTCAGCTCAAGGCTAACGCTCTACCATTTGAACCAGAGCGCCACTTCCAGTTTTCTGGTGGTTAATTGGAGATAAAGAATCTCATGGACTTACCTGCCTAGGCTTCAATCCTTAGATGTCATCCTCCTGAGTAGCTAGGATTATAGGCGCGAGCCCCCAGCACCTGGTGCTTCAAAGTATTTTTAAACTTAGCTACTCATGATCAGGGCTCAAGAATAACTTGGGTAGAAAGTTCAATATCTCCAAAATACCATTGGGCTGGGAATTTGGCTTAGTGGTACAGTGCTTGCCTAGCATACACAGGCCCTGGGTTGGATTCTTCAGCACCACATAAACAGAAAAAGCCAGAAGTGGCACTGTGGCTCAAGTGTAGAGTGTTAGCCTTGAGTAAGAAAAAGCTCAGGAACAGTGCTCAGTCCCTGAATTCAAGCTCCAGGACCATTGGAGCCTTAGCTCTGGCCCTGATAGAGTATTATTATTAGGGATAATAATCCTCTAAGATAATTGCTTTTACAAATTAACTTTGTATGTAAGCGTAGTTGACAGACTTTACTTTCAAACTGTAGCTGAAGAGTCTACTTCTTTTGGAGCAAAGGGAGATTTGGTTGCTGGTCACTGATGTGACCCTCCAAACAAAGGATGAGAGTGAACCCCACCTCCCTAAAACCCTGCCAGTCTGTGTGACCTCCTCATGTGTGCTGGGCCCTGAAGTCCTAGAAGCACTCACCATGGCAGTACCTCACACCATTCTCTTCAGGGATGCTCTCCGAGAACAAGGTATGCTTGCCTCTCCTCCACAGCTGTATTTGGGATGACTGATGAGGAGTGCCACACAAAGGCACAGTTGCTTGCACATGTCTCCATTTTACTCAGCACAGGTGGCACCTTCAAAAAGCCCAGCACAAGCCAGAGGGTGTTGGCCAAATGTCAATCATCTTACCTACTCAGAAGGCTGAGACCTGGAGGATCATGTTTCAAAACCAGCCAGGCAGTAAAGCCTGTGGACTCCATCTCTAATTAACCAGCTAAAAGCAAGGCTGGGCACATGGTGCTGAGTTCAATTCCAGTACCAGAAAGAAAAAAAAATCAGTTCAGCACAGACATTGCCTTTGGGGTCTAAATGGTGAGCATACCAGTCCTGGGCTTTCAGTGATCCTGTCATGGCTACCTGGGAAAGCTAGCACCCTCAAAGTGATGGTAGGTCCTATGGAGACATCACTGACCACTCCATGACTCTGTTGGAAGCACCCTATGTTGTCACAGAAGCCACCTGAAGCCATATCCTGGATGACCTCTTTTAAAATAAACCAGAAGCTAGAACATTACAGATGTATAGGCTTTAATTCAGGTGTGGTGCTGAACACTTTTAATCTCAACATTCAAGAGACTAAAACAGAAGAAATACAAGCTTAAAGCTAGCCTGGGCTTATATAGTAAGATCCTGTCTCCAAAAAAAAAAAAAAAAAGGTTTCAGTGATTCAGCCCTTTTTCTGCAGGAGTAAAACTAAAAGTCCTAAAATTAAATAAATGTATTCCTGCTTTTGTGTGTGTGTGTGTGTGTGTGTGTGTGAGAGAGAGAGAGAGAGAGAGAGAGAGAGAGAGAGAGAGAGAGAGAGAGTTTGCTGGTCCTGGGACTTTAACTCAGGGCCTGGGTATTGTCCCTTTAAGGCTAGTGCTCTACCACTTGAACTACAGCTCCACTCCCAGCTTTTTTCGTGGTCAATTGGAGATAGATTCTCATAAACTTTCCTACCCTACCTGGGCTAGCTTTGAACTGCCTCAGATGTCAGCATCCTCCTGAGTAGAATTACAGGTATGAGCCACTGGCACTCAGTACCAAGTTGAATTTGAATGTAGTATGTATATTGTTTTCTAAGTTCACTGGCTGCTTTCAGGCAAAATTCTACAGAGCATGGGTACTGCTAGACACATCCTTGGGATTAGGAGCAGACATGACCTTCATCTCTCAGAGACTGAAGAACACTATTTTTACTAGCAAAGAAAACTTGTGATTTTCTTCAGTGTTTCAATAATTTGAAGGGTCTTTGTTGTCAGGTCAGATTATTTGTGTGGAACGAACCATCCTCTTGCCTCAAAAGCTGTTTGTATGTGTGGCCTCTGGTGTTGGCCCCTGTGAACTGCCTGGCCCAGTGATGCTGGATGAACTAAACTCCTTCACACCTGTCAACTGCATTTGCAGAGTGCAAGGTAAGCAGCCATCTTGCCAGAGATGCTGTTTATATCATCTTAAATAATGTACTATTTTATACTCACTTATTCAACAAGACTGTTTTGTGCCTGTTGTGTTCCATAAGGAACAAATAAGATGAGGTTTTTTCCTCTTGAGCTTAGAAAATATATATAGAAAGACATGAGTCGACTGAATGTATAAATGAATCTAACAGTTTGAATGTTCCAGCTTATAATAATGAGACCCTTACCATTGTTGGGAAGGTCAAGGAAGTTCCCTAAAGACTAGCGTCTAGAGCTGAGATCCAAATGATATGTGGAGCATAGGCGCAAGGAAAAGAACTTATAAAGGCAGCCCACAGGAGAGAGTTAGCAGGTAGTAGTGTCCTGGGAAAGGTAGAATAATAGGCAGCAGGACGGAGGAATGTACTGAGAGGAGGCTGGAGAAGCCAATCAAGTATCAGAAGCATGCTGCTATACAAGGAGACTGGCAGCCTCAATGAAGAAGATGCAGGGAGAAGTTAGGAAGAGCTGACCTTAAAGACTAAAGAAGGTGTTGGTCTTATTTCGATCCAGGAAGAACAGATGAAGAACCAGTGAGGTGACAGTGTTGACACTGACAGAGCAGTAAATCTAAGAGAAAGTTCAGTTAGGAGGGAAATTGATGGATTGGGTAGTAAAGTAGGGGAGGGGTGCAGTGGTGAGAAGACCTGCCTCCACCTACAAGCTTCTGGCCCGGATGGGGAACTGAGAGTGCCGTTTGCAAAGTAAGTAATAGTGGCTGTGGCAGCTTTGAGAGGACCAGCTAGCTGTCTGTCTGGAGAGTGTGGGTGCTTTTGATATATCTAAGGAGAAGATGTTCCAGCAACTGGTTGGATAACTGAAAATCACATTAATGCTTTCTTTATAATGAATAAATATATATAATATATAATGTGTTTCATAATGAAAGTAATGTATGTGCGTTGGAACCAGTGCAAGCTAAACTCAGTAGGAGGTAATGACATCCAGCCAGGCAACCACTGTGCATCCATCTTGCCCCTGTGCTCCGTACACACAGCCTCAGCTGCTTCCTTAGAGGAGTGTTCTTATCTCTGAAGTTGAGATGGCTTGCTACATGCTATTCTGTCATTTGCTTCTCCCACTTAATAGTCTAGCCAAAATATCTGTTCAGAAGGGTGTCTGAATCAAGAGTTTTACAGTTGCATATGAGGCCCTCATGAACTGCTCCAGTGATGGACATCTAAAATGTCCCCATGTTCTTGCAATTTGAAAAGAGGCCAAAATATGTTCTTGGACATCATTCCCTACTGATTTCTAAAAGTGAAGCTTTCAGGGGCTTGAGGATCAGGTATTTTTCCAACAATTTTGGGCATGATTTGCATATTCTATAATTCGCTATTTAAACAGGAGCAAAAAGATTCCCTAAACCCATTATTAGTCAGTCCCTATTACTGACCACCTCCCATACATTCATCTTAGGAAACACCAGTCTACTTTTTGCTTTAATGATCTCTGAATATTTTCAAGGTCCATCCACAGTATATCATATATCATTTCAAATATTCATATATCTTTTCAAAGAACCAGAGTCTAAGTTCCTTGAGATTGTTCCTAGTTTTGTTGATTACTACTCTATTTGTTATGATTTTTATTCTCCTTGATTTTAATGCACTATTCTTTTTTTGTTCAAGTGAAAGTCTAGATTATTGTCTTTAGATTTTCTTTTCTAGTAAAAGGTGAAATATTCAGTCCTATAAATCTTTTGTTGTTGTTGTTGTTGCCAGTCCTAGAGCTTAAACTCAGGTCCTAGGCACTTTCCCTAAGCTTCTTTTGCTCAAGAATAGCACTCTACCACTTGAGACACAGAGCCACTTCCGGCTTCTTCTATATATGTGGTACTGAGGAATCAAACCCAGGGCCTCAAGCATGTTAGGCAAGCACTCTACCACTAAGCCACATTCCCAGCCCCCAATGCTATAAATAGTTTTGCTTTCATTATATCCAAAAGTTTTTGTTTTATTTTACATTGTTTTTTGTTTGGGTTTGGTTTGGTTTTGAAACAAGATCTTCCCATATAGCCTGCTGTCCTCAAATTCACAATCCTGCCTCAGCCAAATGAGTGCTTGGATTGCAAGAATGCCCTACCGCATCCAGTTCTAGATTTTTTAATGTACTTATGAAGTAATGTACAGAGGTATTATGCATTATGAAGTAATGTACATTTCATATGTCAAGTAAAGAGTACAATATCACTTCTTCCTTTGCTCTTTCCCAGTTTTTTCCCTCCCATCCCGCCCACAAGTTGTATAATTCATTTTCAACATAGTATCTACGGAGTATTATTGCTGCATTTGTTCACCCTTTGTCCCTTCATTCTTGTGTTCCCCCCTTGCCCCTCCCAAAGATGTCTGTATTTTTCAATGTGGCTAAGTATTTTGTACAGCCGAGAATATAGTCTTTCTTGGAGAATGTTCACTATGAACTTGAGAAGAATATTCTGCTGCTATTTGATGAATAACTCAATAATGTCTATTTAATCTTATTGAATGATGAAACTCTCAATTTGATTCTATCCTGATGGCTTTTCTTGCTGCTGTATCAGTCACTGGTAGAGAGTGTTGAAGTCACCCACTATAATAGTAGGGTTTTTATAAAGGAACTCTCCTCAACGTTCCCTTTGTTTGACTCATGTACTTGATGCTTTCTCAACTATGTACACATTAAGGATTGCCAAATCTTCTTAGTGACTTGGCCCCATTATCATTATTTTAATGACTTTTTTAGCCCCAGTAATTCTCAGTACTCTGAAGTCTGCTCTGAAAATTTTAAAGCTTAGCTTTCTTAAGGTTTAATATGGCATATCTTTATCCTTTTATAGTTAAGTTAATGTTTAAAAGCACAAGTCTTTATATTTAATAGAGGTTTCTTGTTTTTTTTGTTCACTTTGATAATCTGTCTTTTAATTTGTATACTGGATTGTTCACATTTAAAGTGATTATTGATTTAATTGAATTAATACTGACTACACTTATACCTTTTCTAATTTATTACTCCAGATTCTTTATCTTCTGCTCATTTTTTGCCTTTTATCATTTGAATAAGTATCCTATATGAACCCACGTTCTCCTTTCGTTCAGCATCTCAATTTTTTAGAATTTAAAATCTTAGCCCAATGTAGTGACACTGCCCATAACAGCACTTAGGAGACAGACAGAAAGATGATAAGGCCAGCCTAGGATATATAAGTGGACTGGCATAAAATTTTAAATTTAGTGAAAGGCATCCTATTTTTTTAAGATTTTGGTGATTCCCCTAGATTTTGCAGATGACATTTATAAGCAGTCAAAACAACTTTTAGATGGCCTTGTCCTCCTCTGGTAGTAAGGGTACCTTGTAAGAGAGTGATAAGAACTCCTTTCCCTTTCCTTTTAATATCACTGTCATTTCTTTCATGTACCTATTAGGCATAAACACTTAATGCTTTATAGTTAATATCATTTAAACTGTTAGATCAATAATAGTTATTGATCAATTTAGAATAAGGAATGTAACCAGGCACCAGTGGCTCATGCCTGTAATCCTACTCAGGAGGCTGAGATCTGAGGATCACAGTTCAAAGCTAGCCTGGGCAGGAATGTCTGTGAGACTCATCATCAGTTAACCCCCAGAAAACTGAACGTGGTGCTGTGGCTCAAAGTAGTAGGGCACTCAGGGACAAAGCCCCAGGCCATAAGTTTCAGCCCCATGACCGATCAAAAAAAAAGCAATGTAAAATGTTTTATTTTACTTTCATATATTCCTTTTTTTTTCATGTAGCTCCATGTTTCTGAGCTATTTTTCTTATATCTTCCATTTTCATTTGAGACCCACAGGCACACTGTCCCAAAGCTGCCCTTTCAGCCCTACTGGATAAGTGGGATGTGTAAAAACACACTGTTACCACAGAGCAGGTGCTTTTGGACCTGTGATGAGATCAGAAAGGAAAAAAAATGCAAAACCCCAGCTGCAGAGTCGCAAAGACACGCCCAACATGGCCTACTGGAATGCCCACAGCAAGGCGGCAGGAAGGGTAACCTCCTCTCCTCCGGGGTCATTACCCTGCCATTGTACTACTAGGGGTCTGCCTATCTCTAGCCCCCTCAGGTCTATCTGCCCCACTGCTCATAACTAGCAGCTATCCCCTTCCCATCTTCCCACCTTTGCCTCCCTGTCTAAGAGAGTCTCAGGATGACTTAGAGCTATCAGGACTTTTCAACGCCCCTTCACGTGTGTGAGAAGTTAGTGCTAGGGATTGGGGCAGCTCTCAGTCATCTGAGCATCTGAGTCTTAGGCAGCTGAATATTGAGGATTTTCTCAGAGCAAGGTCTGAAAGCACCCTGCACACATTTGCAGCATGGAAGCCATAGAAAGTGTCCACAGGTCCCCAGAAAAGAGCTTCTGTGGGGAGGTCACTGTACTCCCTGCTGAGGGCACCAGGCTTCTTATCAGTACATTCCAAAAAATCACTTCCCAGAGTAGGCAGATTTTCTTCCAGTTTCTTTTCCTGAGTAAAATACTCCTGCAACATTGATTTTTCTCTCCTTCGCGTAGCTCGTACTTCTTTATCCATTGCTCACCATGACTGGGGATCTCTGGCTTCCTGTTCTGCGGATAGGGACTGCCAGCATAGATTTATGCTACATGCCTCCTAGAAAAATGGTAGCAAAATCTCATCCTCAGCCTCTAGATAGAAGAAAACCCATTGCTAACACCAACTTCTTCCTTTAGGAAATTGGGGAAGAGAGGGGGTTATCAGAGATACATAGTTACTGGAGAAATTTGACACTGGACCTGAAGTGAGCTCAAGACCAGCCCAGAAGGACTCTAGGTGGCCCCAGTAGTAGGGTGCTTCCCTCAGGACCCTTTGAAAGATTCTCTGTAAGTGTGAGCATGTATGTGTCTGTGCAGGTACTGGGCTTGAACTCAGGGCCTAGGCACTGTTCTTTAGCTTTTCACTCAAGGCTGAAGTTCTAGCACTTGAGCCACAGCTTAACTTCCAGCTTTTTGGTGGTTAATGGAAGTAAGAATCTCACACACTTTCATACCTGGGTTGGCATTAAACTAAGATTCTCAGATCACAGTCTCCTGAGTAGCTAAGATTACAGGTGTGAGCCACCAGCACCCAACTGAAAGACTTTTTAAAAAGGCATTTTTAGTCCACTTATTAATGGGGTGGTTGTTTCTTTGAGGATTTGATATTGGTGAGTTTAATTTTTTTTAGCTCTAGGTATGTATATATATATATACGTATATATATGTGTATGTGTATGTATATATATACATATATATGTATATGTATATGTATAGATAGATAGATATACATATAGATATAGATTCAGTTGTGGGGCCTGAACTCTGGGCCTGGGCGCTGTCCCTCAGCTTTTCAGCCCAAAGCTAGCGCTCTACCACCTGAACCATAGCACCACTTCCAGCTTTTTCTGCTTATGTGGTGCTGAGGAATCGAACCCAAGGCCTCATAATGTGAGGCAAGCACTCTACCCCTGAGCCACCTTCCCAGTCCATCTAGGTATATTTTTTATATGAGGCCCTTGTCTGCTGGACAGATAGTGAAGATCTTCTCCCAATCTGTGGGCTTTCTACTTATCTTGCTAGCTACCTCCTTTGCCATGCAGAAGCTCTGCAGCTTAATGCAATCTCATTTATTCACCCTTTCTTTGATTGGTTGTGTGTCTGGATCTTTATTTAGAAAGTTTCCACCTGAGACAAAAAGCCCTAGTGTATCCCCTATCCCTTCCTGTAATATTTTCAGGGTCTCTGTTCTCACTTTGAGGACTTTGATCCATTTGGAATTTGATTCTGGTGAAGGGTGCTATATAAGGATCTAACTTCAGTCTTATACATGTGGATAGCCAATTCTGACTGTTAGAAAGGCTGTCTTTTTTTCCATCTGATTATTTTGGTTCCCTTATCAAAGATTGCTGTAAGTCTGTGGGAACATGTCTGGTCTTCAGTTCTATTCCATTGGTCGTCAGGCCTGTTCCTGTGTCAGAGCCAAGCTGTTTTTATAACTACAGCTTTATAATACAGTTTGAAGTTTGGTATTGCTATTCCTCCAGCACTGTTCTTCTAGCTAAGGGTTGTTTTTGCTATTTCTTTTATTATTCCATATGAGTTTTTGGATTGCTTCTTCTAGTTCATTAAAGAATGTGGGGATATTGATGGGTATTGCATTGAATTTGTAGCTTTGGGCAGTATTGCCATTTTCACCATGTTAATTCTCCCAATTCAGGAGCATGGGAGGTTTCTCCACTTCCTTAAATCTGCTTTACTTTTCTTTTTTAGGTTTTTAAAGTTTTCATCATAGAGGTCCTTCACCTCTTTGATTGAGTTTACTCCTAGGTAATAGGTGGGCTAAAGAATTAAAAAGAGGGAGCTGGGAAGGTGGCTCAGTGGTAGAGCACTTGCCTTGCATGCCAGAGGCCCTGGGTTCGATTCCTCAGCACCACATAAGCAAAAAGAAAAAAGCCGGAAATGGCACTGTGGCTCAAGTGGAAGAGCACTAGCCTTGAGCTGAAGAGCTGAGGGACAGTGCCCAGGCCCACAGTTCAGGCCCCATGACCGGACCCCCCCCCCAAAAAAAAAGAATTAAAAAGAGGCTGGGGATATGGCTTAGTGGTAGAGTGCTTGCCTAGCATGCATGAAGCCCTGGATTCAATTCCTCAATACAACATAAACAGAAAAAGCCAGAAGTGGTGCTGTGGCTCAAGTGGTAGAGTGCTAGCCTGGAGCAAAAGAAGCTCAGAGACAGTGCCCACGCCCAGGCCTGAAATGGCCAAAAAAAAAAGAATTAAAAAGAGACTTCTTTGGAGAGAAAATAAGAATGTCCAATAGACACATGGAGAAATGTTCAACATCTCTGGCCATAAAAGAAATGCAAATCAAAACCACATTGAGATTCCACCTCATCCCAGTTAGAATGGCCATTATCAAGAAAACAAATAATAACAAATATGGGCAAGATGTGGTCAAAAGGGAAGCTACTACACTGTTGGTGCAAATATAAACTTACTCAACCACTCTGGAAAGCAGTATGGAGGTTCCTTAAAAGACTAAACACAGACCTTCCCTATGACCCAGCAATCCACTTCTGGGCATTTATCTAAATGATCACAAGCAAGGCCACACTAAAGCTACCAGCACAACTATGTTTATTGCAGCATTATTTACCATACCTAAGATATGGAGCCAACACAGATGCCCCTCGACAGATGAATGGATCAACAAAATGTGGTATATATGCACAATGGAATTCTATCCTTTCATCAGAGAGAATGACATTGCCTAATTCGTAAGGAAATTGAAAGACTTGGAAAAGTCATCTGAAATGAAGGAAGCCAAACCTAAAGAGACATAGGCTCCATGGTTTCTCTCATTTGTAATGATTAGTATATGTCTAGGATAGTCCTAGCAGAGAATCACAATACTTGAATAGCTATGTACATATGACCATATAAAATGATGTTAATCATTTCGATTAGCAAGAGGTCTTTTTTTGTTGTTGACCTTGTTGTTGTCAATGTACTCTATCAAGTTCTTTCTTTTTATATATTTTTTTCTTTTTCCCTTTGGTTTATCCCCAGTAGACACTGTTTTTGATTCTGGTGCCCTATGTCTTGTATATTTATCTGATTTGGGGAAGGAAGGGGGAATAACAAAATGCTGAGACAAGGACAAAGGGTGAACCAATGCAGCAGTGGTACTCACAAGACACTATGTTGGAAATGAACTTTACAAATTATGGGGGGAAGGGATAGTGGGACAAAAGTGAAGAAGTAGATAATAATGTTCGACAAGAAATGTACTCATTACCTTACTCAAGTAACTGTAGCCCCTCTGTACAGCATCTTTACAACAAAATTAAATTAAATTTTAAAAAAGGCATTTTTATAACTGATATGGACTTTTCCCAAGCATAATTACAATAGATATAGATATACATAAGACAAGCAGAGAATTTTTATTGTGAAAATACTGTACAGAGGGGTTACAATTACATGGGCAAGATAATGAGTACATTTCTTATCAAGCATTATAGCCTCCTCCTTTGTTTCCCCTTCCCATTCCATTCTTCCCCCGCCCCCGCACCCAACCCTCCCCCCCACACCAAAGTTGTAAAGTTCATTTTCGACATAACGACTTGTACATCTCATTGTTGCAGTGGGTCCACCTGTATCCCTATTTAAAAAATTTGTTTTTTCCCTTCCCCTCCACAAATTATAACAACATCAAATACAGTGAAAGTATGGGTTATACTGTGGGGGATGGACATACAAAGAAACAAAGAAATCATCTTATAAATATGTTAGAAACAATCACATGAAAGAAAAAAAAATTTGAATACATATCTTAGGGCTCATTTCCCTAACATCAACTTAACTGACCTTTTCTGCTTGACTCATACTAGTTATTGCAAATAAGGGAAACCATGGGACCTATGTTTCTTTGGGCCTGGCTTACTTCACTTAATATAATTTTTTCCAAGTCTTTCCATTTCCTAACAAGTGGGGCAATGTCATTCTTTCTGATGGAGGCATAGAATTCCATTGTGTATATATATACTACATTTTCTTGATCCATTCATCTACTGAGGGGCATCTAGGTTGGTTCCATATCTTAACTATGGTAAATAAGGCTGCAATAAACATAGTCGTGCTGGTAGCTTTAGTGTGGTCTTGTTTGTGAACATTTGGGTAAATGCCCAAAAGTGGGATTGCTGGGTCATAGGGGAGTTCAACCACTTTCCAAAGTGGTTGAACAAGTTTACACTCCCACCAACAATGCAGTAAGGTTCCCTTTCTGTCCACATCCCCTCCAGCATCTGTTATTATTAGAGTTCTTGATTATAGCCATTCTTTTTTTTTTTAATTTTATTTTATTTTATTTGAGAACATACTGTACAGAGGGGCTACAATTACATGGGCAGGATAATGCATACATTTCTTACCAAGCATTGCAGCCTCCTCCTTTGTTTACCCTTCACCTCCCTAATTATAGCCATTCTTAACTGGGGTCAGGCGGTATCTCAATGTTATTTTGATTTGCATTTCTTTTATGGCTAGAGGTTGAGCATTTCTTCATGTGTCTATTGGCCATCCTTCTTTCCTCTTCAGAGAAGTTTCTCT
Organism: Dipodomys merriami; assembly: GCF_024711535.1. Taxonomy (NCBI): domain Eukaryota; kingdom Metazoa; phylum Chordata; class Mammalia; order Rodentia; family Heteromyidae; genus Dipodomys; species Dipodomys merriami. The sequence continues at coordinate 22,912,818 of NW_027205603.1, forward strand.
TTAAGTCTTTAGCCCACTTATTTATTGGGCAGTTGTTTCTTTGAAGATTTGTTGTTGGGGGATTTAAGTTTTTGAGTTCCAGGTATATTTTAGATATGAGACCCTTGTCTGTTGTATGGCTAGTGAAGATCTTCTCCCAATCCGTGGGCTTTCTATTGATCTTGCTAGCTATGTCCTTTGCCATGCAGAAGCTCTAAGCAAAGACTTTTAATATATTTATTTTTTATTTTTATTACTTAGTAGTTATATAAGGAGGTCCCAATTTGATAGGGCAGATTATGAGTACATAAGGCATCTTTTTTTTTTTGGGGGGGGGGGTCCGGTCATGGGGCCTGAACTCTGAGCCTGGGCGCTGTCCCTCAGCTCTTCAGCTCAAGGCTAGTGCTCTACCACTTGAGCCACAGCACCACTTCCAATTTTTTTCTTTTTGCTTATGTGGTGCTGAGGAATCGAACCCAGGGCCTCAGACATGCAAGGCAAGCGCTCTACCACTGAGCCACCTTCCCAGTCCTACATAAGGCATCTTGATCATTGTTACCCTTCCATAGTTCTTCCCCATTTTTCCCCTTATCCCTACCCTCAAGTTATGTAGTTCAATTTGTGCATGATGTACGTTGACTATAATGATTGGCCAGCATCAAGAATACAAACAATAACAAATGCTATTAGGAATGTGGGGAAAGTTGGTCAGTATGAAAACTAGTGCATCCACTCTATAAGGCAGTTTGGAGGTTCCTCAAAAAAAAAACGAAACATAAAAACTATTAACAGCAAAGCCTTTAAGGAGTGTGCAGATCATGAGGTGTTGGCATCACCTGTACCCCTCTGGCAAATGGACTTGCCTTCCTTCCCCTTTTTCTTCTTCCCTCACTCTGTGTCTTCCTTTCTCCCTTTCCTTCTTTCTTCCTTTCTTGTTTGGCTTGCTTTTGAGACATGGTCTTATTAGTTAGCCTAGGATGGGTTCAAACTCACCATCCTTCCTTTGCCTGTCATGTGAGGCTACTGGGGTGTGAAACTCTGCCTGACTCCTTTTCTTTCCGATGTGGATGTTCTCAACACTACACTTCCCAGCCATTCTTTGAAAATCATTTAAGTTTATCCAAACTAGTTTCCAGTGGTTTGTAGACTCCAGATGAAATTATTTCCTCAACTTTTGCCTTATTGTCTAATTCAAAGGAAATTACTTAATTCCATATAATTGTAAGAGCTGTTAACACTAGCAGATACCCTAGGGTAAAAAGAACTTTTGTTAGTAGAGCTTACTTTTCATTCATTCATTTTAGTAGTTGCTAACCAAGAGCACTGCTGTGCTGCAGCTTGGTGCTCAGTCTGCAGACCCAGGCCACCGCGAATCACAGTACAGACCCTTCTCTAGTGTTTGCGATACAGCCTCATTTCTCTCCCTTGGACCTCCTTCTGATTCTGCCTATTATAAATTAGCTGATACTCTTTTCCAGTTTCATTATAAGACTTTATTGACTTTCTTTCTCATCCCTTTGACCCACTTTGATATTTGCAGAGACAATATCTTTAAATAAGGCAGCCTTTTTAAAATCAAGACCTATTATTCTCATTTTTAAGAAGTTATTCAAGTCTGCATTGCATGAATGCACTTCAATAAACTAAGCTTGCTAGTGGTCATAATTCTGTTTTATCCTCTACAGATATTATCTCTTGATGTCTTTTCTAGTTAGGAATGAAATTTTTTGCTTCAAGAATGAAAACAGGACTGGAGATATAACTCAGCAGTAGAGTGCTAGCCTAGCCTTTACACGGCAATGGATTCAATTACCAGAACCACAAAAAAGGGGAATGAAATTTCTATTTTTTTCTGGAAACTTACATCACATCTTTTGTTTTCTTCAAACATCTAATTCACCACATTTCATCAAAGATGAATCTGCAGTGATGTCTGTCATATTTCACCTCTGAGAGAATTCAACATCAGTTCTGGCCCTGAGGCTGCCATCTCCAAGGCAATAGCCTGTCTGGCCTCCATCACACTGCAGTATGCGGTTCAGCTGAGATACAGGTTTGGCCTGGTCCAGGTCAGCCTATAGACCCATTTTAGTCCCATCTTTAGGAAGCCTTCCCTGGCCCTCAAGGGAAATCTCAGCTACACTTCTTCATGGGTCTTTTCCATTTATCAGTTTAATACTTATTTCATGGTATTTTTACTCATTTTTGTCAATTAGCTTTCCTAAGCAACTCTTCTTCCATGAAAGTAGAGACTGTACACTTTATCTTGGTTTGTAGTGTTCCATACTAGAATAAGTATATTATAAATGTTTCAGTAGAAGCTGTGTAGTGCTTGTAATCCTAGTTACTCAGGAGGCTGAAATCTGGGAATTGTGATTCAAAACTAGCTCAGAAAGAATGTCTATGAGACTCTTTCTCCAATTAACCACCAAAAGCCAGAAATGGAGCTATAGCTTGAAGTAGTAGAACACTAGCCTTGAGCATAAAAGCTCAGAGACAGCACCCAGCCCCTGAGTTCAAGCTTCAGGACTGGCAAAAATAAATAAATAAAATAAAAAATGTTTTAGAAGAAAAGAAAGTTATATTCCTTTTATGTTTTTCTTTGTCAGTCATGAGGCTTGAACTCAGCCTGGGCACTGTCTCTCAGTTCTTCAGCTCTACCACTTGAGCCACAGTGCCACTTCCAGTTTTCTGGTGGTTAATTGGAGATGAGTCTCACGGACTTTCCTGCCCAGGTTGGCTTTGAAGCGCAATCCTAGAGCTCAGCCTCCTGAGTAGCTATGCTTACAGGCATGAGCCACCCAGCAAGAAAGTTATATATTTTTAATCATAACTAAAATTGCCCTAGAAATCACCTAGAATCTTTTCTCACCAGATACCCAGGGCTCATGCCTGTAATCCTAGCTTTTCAGGAGACTGAGATCTGAAGATCAAGCCAGTCCAGGCAGGAAAGTCTATGAGACTCTTACCTCCAATTAACTACTAAAGAAATGGGAAATGGAGGTGTGGCTCAAGTGGTAGAGCATTAGTCTTGAGCAAAAAAGCTCATGGACCCAGCACCTAGGACACACACACACACACACACACACACACACACACACACACACACACACACACACACACACACACACACACACACACACACACACACACACACACACACACACACACACACACACGTATTTTCTCTTGAAAGCAGTAGAACTACAATAGACAATTCCAGGTGCTGGATGTGGCTTAGTGATAGAGCACCTAACTGGCCCCAGATTGCCAGCACCTAGAAAGACATTGACATCAAGGTCAGTATAGCGTAGTGTAATAAGCAAGCCTATGAATTAGGACCCTGTAAAGCAGAAGTCTTTGGGGGACACATTCTAAAAGGGTCTTTCTACGTCTTTAATACTCCTTGATATAGCAATACTACTTCCAGGAATGTGCAGTCCAGGAGGCCCTCAGAACAGAAAAGGCATACAAAGATAGCTGCTGCCTCACCATTAAAATAAACTAGAGACCTGATGTTCACCTTGGGGAACTATTGGGAATGCCTCTGACCCACATAACCTAATGGGTGTTGTTAACATTGTTACTAGTCTGTATGGCAACTGTGCAACAGTGTAAAAAAGTAGAAGACATTTATGAAGGCTTTGATTAGTAATTGAAATACATATGTTTGGGGAGAAATAGGAAGCTCCCTCAGCAGTCATGTGGGCCTGGAAAGACAAAAAACAACCTCTAGCAAAACCAAAAATCTTTGATTAGATATTAGATATTGTGGACAACTTTTTAGTGGTACTGGGACTTGAACTCAGAGCCGTTTGCTTTGTAGGCAAAGATTCTACCATTTCCACTATTTTCCCCAAGCCCTTTTTTTGCTTTAACTATTTTTGGCTACTTTTCAGATAAGATCTTTTTTTCTTTTTCTTTTTTCTTTTTTGTTTTTCCCTGGCAGTCATTGGACCATGATTCTCCTATCTCTACTTCCTGTGTGGCTAGCATCACAAGCCTGCTAACTTTTTGTCAGGGCTGACCTCAAATCACAATCCTCTGTCTCTGACTTGGAATTATACATGTGAGCCACCATGCCTAGCCTCTAGGCAACTTTGAATACTCTTCTTTGTCATAATTTTGTGTACTATGCATGGAAATTAGAAAGAGCACAGAATCATTTATGTAAACTTATGAGAAAGAAAACTGAGATTTTTTTTTTCTTGGGTTATCTTGAGTGGTCATGGCAGAAACCACCTCTGAGTATCTTGTTTTCCTCTCTCTGCGCCTAGGGGCGGTGGTTGGCATCGATGAGAGCACTGCTTTCTCCTGGCCGGTGTGTGACCAGTGTGGCAATGGGAGGCTGGAACAGAGGCCAGAAGATGGGTAAGGCTAGCCTGAAACCCTGGGCCCTAAAAGGGAGCAGCAGTTCAGTCCCACAGCCTTGCAGCCTCTGGCAAGAGCTTTTCTCAGAGCTCCATAAGGGAACCTGCTCTGCTGAGCTACAAGAAAGAGGCTGTGTTGATCTGGGTTTACCTAAGAGGGAATTATTCTGGCTTTTGTCTTCCGCTCCTTTATTAACAGTCAAGAGTAAAAGGAAAAAGGACAAATGTGAACAAATGAGAAATGAGAATAACATGATCGCAACATGGTGTGTCCTTTGAGAGGAATTGACTCTCCTGGGGAACTGAGCACATGTCCCTCCCCTGCCCATTTTTCCACGTCCTAATGGGCCAAGGTCAGAACTGGATGCTGGTGACATTTGTCTACCTCTGGATTCACTTATCTGACCTCCCAAGTAGACTTTGTCACATGACAAAGGGAAGTGTTCACTACGTGGAAGCAAAGAGCAAATGACCTCTGGCTATCTCCTGAATTGGTGGCCTGTTTATAGATAAGTCATTGCTTGGTTGTATCAGAGAGCAAGGGTGAGGGTTGAAAGCTATATGGGAGCAAAGGCTCTCTGGTAGTTAAAAGCAGACTGGTCCTGCCAGGTGGGTTTGAAGTCCTGGTCCCCTGGCCTCCTAGAGAATCTTGCCTTCACTTCCTGTGAGACATTACCTGCCACTCTTTGCTGATTGTGAACAGTGCCTTTCTGCCTGTCCACCTGCTTTCTCAGTAGTCTTCAGCCTGCTACCCTCAGAACAACCCCAGGCCCCAGCTGCTTTTCACCAATCCCAGGAAATTGATTCTAACAACAAAGTCCCTCCCTTGGCAAACATTTATGTTTGCTCCTAGAACTCTTCTGATCTGGGTCTCACTGGTTGATTACTTTGCCCCATGTGTCCCCGTACAACAGAGGTACCTTTTCCTGTGGAGATTGTTTGAAGATGGTCACATCCCCTGTTCTCAAGAGGCACCTACAGGTCTTTCTGGATTGCCCTTCAAGACCCCAGTGTAGTGTGAAGGTCAAGGTAAGAGCTGGTTCCTGGAGCAAGTGCTCATTTCCCATATCTACTTGTAGACTAGGTGTGTGTCTAGATCTGGGGACACAGTTCACCTGGTGGTGGTGGTGGTATGTGGGACTTGGGCTAGGCTAAGCTGTACCCCAAGCTCTCGCCCTTAGGATCTCCCATCAGGAAGTCTCTCTATACCTATAAGTCATGTTGGACTTGAAGTTCTCAAAAAGAGACATGCCATTTCAGCGTAGCCCTTTGATGTGGGACAGGAATTGTCTTAGCATGAGTTTTCTTGCTACATGGTGGGATGTAACCTGGCCCTGCTTCCCTGTTACTACAGTTGTTGCAGAGCAGTATTTCTTCACTGCTGAGGTTTGCCGCCTGCGAGGATGGGGTAAGTGAAGGGAGGCCCAGCCCCTCAACCATACATGCTCAGTTCCAACAAAACTACCCTGAAATACTGTGTCAGCTTATATATTCAAACGTGGATGCATTTGACCATTGTCAGTCGCTAACAAAATGCCCATATAGGCTGGCAAGATCTTTTCCCCTTTGGAAATGAGATTATTTCCAGATTGACCATTAAACAGGTCACTCTCGCTTCAAGTATGGAGACTGCAGTTCCATGCCATGGCTTCACAATCAGAACAGAATTGCTTGTTTCTCGTTGCTGACAGTTCCAGACTGTGGATACTTGAAAATGCTGCCCTCACTCCTAAAAACTGGTTACTGCCTCGAGAGTTACTATGCTAGGACTTGGTACAAAGTGCTCCTATGAAGGAAGTAAAAACCATTAAATTGATCATTTATAGCCCAAGACAGTTTCTTGCATTGTAAAATTTGGTTCTCATAAATGGGATCTTTTGGGGCTAGAGATGTAGGTCAGTGGTAGAGCATTTAACCAACATGTATGAGGCCCTGGGTTCAACCCGCCACTGCAAAAAAAAACCCTAAATGAATATTTGCCTTGTCAAAGCCATTAAAAGCACCACTGGTATCTCATGGAATTGCCAAACTCAGAAAAGAGTACCACTAGAGTGGCACCAGGGCATAGCTCCCAGGTAATGATCAATTCAGAGCTGACTTAGGTTGGCCAGATGTGGAGACTATGGAGACTGATGGTCTTAGAACGACTTTGGCATACCAAACAGGGGACTTTTTCTAATGGTCCCCCTGGCTAACTTCCAGCTCCAGTTCCAGCCAGAATGTGTGAGGAGTTGATACATCACTATACTCCCTCCTCACACTCCCACCCCTACCCCCAGCCCCTGCCAGCCCTTGTCCCTCCCTGCATGCAAGAGGGCCACAGCCTCACACAGAACAGCATTATATCCTCTTTTATCTAAACCAGAGTTAACCAAGTTTGGATTAAATTAAAATGTGGATAAACCCATGAAGAGAATCTTTGAGGATCACTGGTAGGAGCCATGGCTCTCAGCCCTGCTTTCACAGTGCCGCTGCCTGCAGGAATCCAAAAGGTCTCTACTCCCCGCCCCTGGGATAAAGCCTACCACTATCTTCAAAGCTCCAGGATGAACCTAGGCTCCAGCTTGCACTCTTCATCTACCTTTCTTCCTCCCCTCCATCCTCCATCCCTACCCAAGCCCCAAACATAAGGAGATAAGGAATCAGGCACTTCAGGACTACCCAAGATTGACAAGCTAGAGCTTTCCAGCAGGGGGTGGAGGGAGTAGACAATGCCAAAAATGGTGTATCAAGATTTCCTGGGAATATGTTCTTATAGAGAGTATTGAAGTAGGAGAAGCACTGGGACTCTTCTGCTTGACAAAATGAACCCAGACTCACTACCTAAGCAAACTAAAGCTAAGCAAACTAAAACTACATAGGTGTGTTGCATAGACCACCCTGATCCCTGTCTCACAAAAGCTGTGGCTGCCTCTTACTTCATGGACACTGTAGGCTGGCTACCCTTTGGGTTTCCTGGTGGTCCACGCTTGATTCCCTCTGCTTATCTCACTTAGGGATATAGAAATGAAGAGGCTTTGTCATAAATCCCCCTTCCTTCCCTTGGTTTCCTGTGTCTGAAACAACTTATTCCTTACACACTTCTTAACTAGAATGTTCCTACAGGTAAAATTACTTGAAAAGACCTCAAGAAAGCATGTGTACATTCCATGTGTGTGATGTACATGTGTACATTCTGCCTCAATGTTGGCTGTATGTGTGTGCATGTACATGCACCAGCATATGCATGTCTGTGTTGGGTGAGGGGGTACAGAGTACTCCCAAACCCAGATATCACCTTTGTGGGTGCTCTAGATCTGGAGCCCACACCATGGGATGAGGGGACTTCTCAGATCTGTAGAGACATGTTTTAGCAAGCTCCATACCTTGCCCCAGCATTTTTTACTCACAGTGGCTAACCTCTGACCTAAAGGCAGCCTGATAGATGATAGCTATCAAAAGATCTGGTAGACACAGTTGAAAGCTGCCCTAACTGGACTGTATCAGTTTTCTGGGCAAGAATGACTTCACCATAATCCAGAGAATTAAATTAAGGCTTTCCACGAGAACCATTTTCTGGAAGCAATGTACCCAGCTATCCAAACTTCCATTTTCCCAGCACAAATAGCAACCTCTGCCACCTGGCCTCCTGGCCCTCCAGCCTTAAGACTCTTTTTTGTTCTCCACTGGGCTATGTAGGCTCATAGTAAACCCAGATGAGTGAACAAATGAGCAGGCCATGAAGTTGCTGCCAATGCTTATGAGCCTGTTAGGAAGGTTCTCATTTCCATTGTCAACTTCCTTCCCCATCACTCATTAAATAACTCCCTTGACTTTACTCTTTCACCAAGGAGACCAAAGCTCTACAAAGCCTATTAAGCTAAGCTGAAAACTGAATATATCAGCCACTTGGCATCAGAGTGGTATTGATATCTCAGATATTACTACAGAACAAACCATCTCACAGTCTACTGGCTTCAGCATTGACTGCACACAGCCCAGTAGTTTGGAATTGGATCCATCAGGATGGCTCGTCTCTCCTCTACTGGCCTAGAGTCACATAGCCAGACTGCCTCATGCATGGTATGTGTCTGTGTTGTGAGAGCTAGGAAGTCTTCCTAACCAAGCTTAGGTTGTCACTGCATAGCCTATCTACTGAGAAGCAACCTGGCTCATGAGAAACTAGTCCCTGAAGCCATCCTAAGAGTGGAGCAGTGGCAGCAAGTCTTCCTGCATTACCCAACTTTTCTGACCTCTCTAGCCACAGGTTCCTTGACTATGACAGGCTAATGATGGAAGGCAGTAGCTCTGTAGATGCCAAGCAGGGACCCACTGCCTGGTGCCTGTGTTTTCATCTGAAGATGAAACTTGTCTGAGATTAACCAGGTGAAGAAAAAGCTTAGTTTTGTTACAACAGAGATATGCTTAGCCCATTGTAATTTGGGTACAAATGGTATCCTATTTTGAGGCAAAGTGCCAAGAAATACTTTGACTGGAAATGCTGCTAGATTGGGGAAGTATACCCAAAGGAAGTAGGAGACCGCTGCGGGCGTGCTGTCTGTCCATCCCTGGCCTGTCCAGCTGGAGCATGAGTAGGTCCTCAGCACGTCTTGTGCTGAGACCTTTCCTAGGCTGGCTTATCTTGCCATCTACTAAAAACATCCATAAAACCATATTTTAAATGCTCCTTATGTAAAACAGATTCCGCCACCAGAATAAAGGAGGTCATTGTTGTCCTTGTTTGCCATAATAAAAGGGGTTTTTATTGTTTCTCCCTAAAAAGTTTTACCATTTGAGGGAAGGTTAGGTCTGTGGCAAAGACCTTCTCCAGCCTTGGCCTGTGGTGGTCTGTGCTGTTAGGAACAAAACATCCTAGCTACGTCTATTTGCTTTAACCAGCATGCCTCTATCACCACAGAGTTATGAAGTGAAGAACATCCTTGGGAAGGAGGTGGAGTTGTTAAGTTGTTTTGTGCAGTCCGTAACCACCCACCCAACTCACTGCATCAGACTGGAGGAAGTTGAACTTCTGGGTTCAGGAGCCCCTGCAGACAGAAGGTCACCTTTGGATCTGTGAGCCCAGCAAACCCTGCCACCAGGATGGGGGTGGGGTGTGCTTGGGTAGTTAATTTGTTAACTATTGACAGAGTGAATATACTTTATGGTCTTAAAATAAAACATTTTTCTGGAAAACGTTATGTGAAATTGTTGTGTAAACTATGTCAAAACTTCCTTTATCTTTTTTTAAAAATACCTTGGAAACACATTTCTAAAGCTTAAATAAGACTAAGGTTTCCGTATCAGAAAGAACTATTTTGTTCAGTTGTGTTTTTTTAACCATGATTCAGCATTCCTTTCCTTGAAGCATTTGTTCTAACATCCTCTAAAAAACCCTGCAAAGCTTAAACCTTGTCTTTCACCAATGTTCTGCTAGAATAAATGTCCAAACCAAACACTTTGCAGTTCAGTATTTTTGGGAAATGTTGTAGGGGAACTATGTCGGAGGAGAATAACTTACCCATAAGTGAACCGATGTGGTGATGGCTGTGCTATAAATATACAGCCACTCAGGTCACCAGCCTGTCCAGTCATGCTGGGTATTGCACCAAACCAAGATCACCCGTAGTTAGAGCAGTCCCCAATGGCTAGGTTTATTGGCAGATACCCAAAACATTTGAATTACATGTAAAGCCATGAATTGACTGTACTTGGACACTGAAGATGTTCTTTTCTTATAGCAAGGCACTTACAGACCACGCATAATTACATAATGTACACCTGACTGCCAACACCAAGAAAAGGTGCCTAACACCCAGTCTTCTTAGGGGAAGGGCAGGTGGCTATCTTTATTTGGGCTTAGAACTACTGGCAACATAGCCAGTTAGGTCGCTTTGGGACTCTTTTTCATCTCCTCCTAAGTAGATTTTGTCCTGCGCACTTTGAAAATCTGCTCTGCCTATAAAACCAAGGACAGTGAAAGCCAAGTCCCAGGCAGCCCAAGGTGAATCCCACAGGCTTCAGTGAATCACGTGACTGCCTCCCCCTCCCCCCCCCCCCCCACCAGCAGCCATCTAAAGTTAGGGAAGTCTGGGGCTGTTCTGGGCCGGCCTCGCACCCACGTCTGCTTCGGGGAGGAACCTTCCTTGCGCGGCCGCTGCGCCCGGCGCCTGCCCGTCCCGGGGCTCGGGAAGCCCCACAGCACACACGCCGGTGAAGCGCCGGTTCCCCAGGCTCCCGGCCTCCCGCGTGGACAGCGCACCTGGGCCCCAGGTGCGGGAGTCACCGCAAACAGAAGAAGCCGGCGCGATTTAAAATGCTGCTTTATTCTTACAAATACTGTAAAAATCGATATAAAAAAGCATGGTCAGTCCTTTCCTCTTATCTACAATACAAAGGGCGGGTCGGGAAAAGTCTCTTTTTCTTTGACAGATGTACCTTAGCTGCATCGACAGGAGTAAGATGTAGAAAAAGCTACCATTATAAAAATAATTTAAGGGAAACGAACGTGTCGAGCTTCCGCGGCAGTTCCCGGGCGGGAAGTCCAGGCCCCGGCTTCCCTGCGCTCACAGGTCCCAAAGAGGCTGCAGCCCCGCCGGGGCGCCCTCGGCCCCGGACGCCCTCGGCCCTGGGCGGGCGCGCGCGCGGGGCTCCGGCCGTCGGGTCTGAGGTATCGGTCGTTGGTGAGTCTCTGCCGGCGGGCCGCGCGTTACCGGCAGTCGGCGGCGCCGGGGGGCGGCAGGAAGGGCGAGCTGGGCAGCTGCTTGAAGAACTGCCGGAGCCCGGCGAGGTCCCGCGTGAGCTGCTCCACGCGCTGGTGCAGCTTCTCGTTCTCGGCCGACAGCTCCACCAGCTTCTGCTGCATCTCCTGGTTGCGCCGCTTGGCCTTGTCGCGGCTCTTGCGCACGGCGATGTTGTTGCGCTCCCGCCGCTGTCGGTACTCGGGGCTGCCGCGGTCCGGGCCCCTCTTGCCCGCTCCTTTTTCCCGGGCGGCGCCGGGCGCGGGGCTCGGTCCCGGGCTACCCCGCGGCGGCTCGGGCGACGTGGGCGGCGTGGGCTGCGCGGCGGCGGCGGCCAGGCTCACCACGGTCTGCGCGCACGCGGCTACCTGCGCGGGCAGCAGCGAGCCCCGCGCGTCGCTGTCGCCCCAGTCGGGCTCCCGCTTGAGCGGACGCGGGACGGCGGGGCCGGCGCTCAGGGGCCGCGCGGGGCCGCCGGGCAGCAGCTCCAGGGCGCCCGCGACGCCCGCGACGCCCGCCTTGTGGTTGCTGTTGAAGAGGTCAGCGAAGAGCTCGTCGTGGCACAGCTCCAGGGTAGGCACGGCGGCCATGGAGTCGATGTAAGCGCTGAAGTCGATGGCACTCTCGTCGTCGTACATGGCGGGGGCGGAGGCTCCCGGCTCCCCCGGGGCCCCTGGCTCGGGCCCGCGGCCCGGCTTGCCCGCCCGGCCCGGCTCGTAGAAAGGCCCGCACTCGGCAGGCCAGGGCGCGCCACGCGCCGGGCCGTCCAGGCTGAAGAGCGCGGCGCTCATGGCGGCGTCGGACAGGCTGTGCGTCCGACCGCGGCTGTCACCCCGCGGGGCTGGGCCCCGCCGCCGCCTTTTCTAGCCCCAGCTGACGCACACGCCCCGCCCCGCTCCCGCACTGCGGGGGCGCCCGGGGCCGCGGGGCGGGGGACCGCGGAGCCCCCGGCGCCTCCCCGCTCCGTCTCCCGGGGCGCCCCCTTCCTGCGGGCTACTCCGAGGACCCCCTCTCCGCGGCGGCGGGACCCCCGCGCGGCCCCGGAGGGACGGCGGCGAGCCGCGGCCCCCGCCCCGCCCGGCCGCTGCTGGGAATGACCCTCCCTCTGCCGGCACGCGGCGGCGGGGCCTTCCCTCCTTCCTGTTTGTGGGGTTTGGAGCCTCCCGGCTCCCCCCCCTCCTCCCCGCCCCTCCCTGCCCCGGGCGAACTCTAAACCGGGACTCGACCCCAGAGCGCCGCTCGGCCTGCTGCCGCCGTCACGGAAACGACCGGGGAGGGGAGCCCGGCGCGGCCGCCTGTCCCGGCGACGCCAGCCTGAGCGCCTCCGCCGCCGAGCCGGGCCGAGGAAGCGACCCGGGGTGTGGGGGGACGGGGTCGCCTCACGACGGTCCTGGCCGCGGGGACCCGGGCACACCGTCCAGCTGGCGGGAGGCACTGCCTGGCGCCCGGCCCTCCCGCCCGCGCCCGCGCCGCCCAGGACGGTTCTGGGAGTTGAGAGCTCGACGAGCCTGTCCTTCTCGGGGTCCTGGGCCAAAAGTCAGCAACAGGCTTGACCAGGCTCTCCTGGCTACCATTGGAACCGAAGGGGGGGTGCGTCACGCCTTCGCCCCCCATTAATGCGGTGCACCCTAGGGCACGGAGGCCTGGCGCGGCGCCCCGACCTCCTCCGCACGCCCCGCGCCGCGGCCCCCCCAGGTCTGCGGAAGGAGGGCCGCCCGGGGGCCGTAGCTCGGCGTGGACTCTCTCGCTAGCTCCGCTTCCAGCCCTCTGGGATTCCGAGTGGTTGAGGCCTTTGAGGAGGAAAGACACGACCACACGCCCGTGACTACCATGGAGTATCAAGCTGCTAGCGCTGCGCACTGTAAAATTACACTAAAAGATGAAGAACACGCTTTAGTTTGGCTGCTTGGAGCGCAGGCATTCAAGAATCGGCTTTGTTCTTAAGGTTTCCCGCAAGTTGAGGGGTGCACATTTCTGGTTACTCGTATTTAATCTGTTGCAGTTCAAACCTGCGCTCCATCTAGTGTCTTCTTAGATTTCACACTCACGGATGGTGTATCCAAACACTAGTGACTCCACACGGCAGCGCAGTTTCTGCAGCCAGCTCCAGAGGTGCAATGACGGCGGCGGGGCATTTAGTGGGGTTTGCTTGTTTTTAAGGACACACATTGCTTTAGGACTGAAGAGGGTACATGATTAATTATATTTAATTATATACTATATTACCTACTAAGATTATAGCCCAGACAAGCAGTGTGGACTCATGCACATCCATAGAAAGAGCCTAAAACAAAGATGTTGGATCTAATTTCTTTAGGAAGCCACAGAAACACTATGAAAAGCCTTCTCTAATCAGTTCAGGAACACAAAATACTACCTAGAATAATCACATCTTCATAAAGGCAATTCAGAGACTATTTTTTTTTTTGCTAATTCTGATCTCAGAGTCCATATATGTTAATATATTTATTAAAACTAAGTTGAAGCTGGGCGCCTGTGATTCCTGCGTGTAATCCTAGCTACTCAGGCTGAGATCTGAGGATCGCGGGGCAGAAAAGTCCCCAGAGGCTCTTATTGCCAACAAACCTCTCAAAAACCAGAAGTGGCAATGCACTACCCTTGAGCAAAAAAAAAAAAAAAAACTCTGGGGACAGCTCCCAGGCCCTGAGTTCAAGCCCACAACGAAGGGGGATGGGGGGGGGCGGGGAGGAGACTAAATTGAAGCCGAAGCTCAATGCTGATAATTCACACACCTCTAATCCTAGCAACTCAGAAAGCTGAGATCAGAGGATCAAAGTTCAGAGCCAGCTAGGAGAAAAAAAGTCCAAAAGATTCCATCCTCAGTTAACCAACAAAAAGCTGGGCTAGAGGCTTTGATTCAAGTGGTAGAACACAAGCAAAGAAAACAGAGCAAAAGTTTGCATGAGGTCTTGAGGTCCAGCCCCAATAATAGCTAAAAAAAAAAAAAAAAAAGAAAGAAAGAAAAGAAAAAAGAAAGAAAGAGAGAGAAAAAGAAAAGAAAGAAATGATTGTGAATTTACCAGACAGTGATGCATTCTGATATCTGAGGAGGCTGGGAAGCCCCTGACCAGTTAAGAGTGGCACTTAGAAGCTATGGGAGACCTACATTTGTTTTTCTTTATAAATTAAATGTATTTACTGTAATATAAAAGTATTTAAATTTAAATAATATAAAAACATTTAAATTGTGCCTGTTAATGACAATGTGCCAAGTCAGTACATGTATACATCGGATAATGCTTAAATTATGTTAAATGTCTACCTTCAAATATCGATCATATATTTCTGGTAAAGACTGTGGAAATCTTTTCTTCTGGCACAATCCTGTAACCCTACTGTTCTTGTTCCACACCAGAAGTGCTTGCTGAGCATTTTTCCATATATTTCTTGGCCATTTGTAAAAATTATTCTTAGCAATGTCTACACAGACTTGCCCATTTTAATCAGATTATTTAGGTATTTACTATTGCGCTGAATTCATTTCTTTCTTAATATATATTTTTTATTGTAAAGAAACTGCACAGAGGGATTACAGTTACTTGAACAAGGTAATGAGTCCATTTCCTATTGAGCATTGTTACACACTCCTTTGTTTTTCCCTTACCATCCCTTCCCTCCCCACCTCCCAAACTCCTAAGGCTACCAGCACAGCTATGTTTATCGCAGCATTACTCACCATAGCTAAGATATGGAACCAACCTAGATGCCCCTCAGTAGATGAATGGATCCAGAAAATGTGGTATATAAATACACACACACACACACACACACACACACATACACACAAAATGGAATTCTATGCCTCCATCAGAAAGAAATGGAAAGACTTGGAAAAAATTATATTAAGTGAAGTAAGCCAGGCTCAGACTCAAACTCCCATGGTTTCCCTCGTCTGCAAAAACTAGTATATATCTAGGACAAGCAGAAGAGGTCAAAAGCTATGTACATGTGACCATATAACCTGATGCTAAACGAAATGAACCCCAAAATAGGGACACAAGAGGTTTTATCTTTGTTGCTATTCTTTTTAATGTACTTATAATGTATTATGTGATTGGTTTTTTTTTTTTTGTTTCCTTGTATGTTCTTCCCCCATGGTATAAACCCTGTTGTCACTGTATTTGATTCCCGTGTCCTGCATCTTGTATATACATTTTTCTAATTTGGAGCAGGGAAGGGAAATAACAAAATGCTGAAATAAGGATACAGGATGACCCATTGTAACAATGAGATGTACAAGACACTATGTTGGGCTGAATTCTTTATTCCAGCTATTGGCCCTTTGTCAGAGAAAGTTTATAACACCTTCTCCCACTTTATAGGTTATCTGTGAATGGCCATATGAAGCGTGCATTTTAGAATAATCCATTCTAGATTTGAGGATCTTCTTCCCCTTTTCCACAAAGGGGGAAAGAGGGAGCATAGAACAAAACAGAGTATTTACTGTGATAGTTACAGGCAATTAAAGATTCCTTAGAAATAACAAAATAACTTAAAAGTTTAGTTTGGGGAAATCCTTTTACAACTGTCCCCTGCCCAGGTCTCAAAGTCTCCTAACTCCAGGATTATGAAGGTTCTTGGCATTTCTCATTGTGAGGGAACCTCAGGCGCTTCTTGAGCCTTCTGACTGCAGTGTTCCAGCACACTTGTCTGTCAGGAAGTGTTCTAGTGGAACCTTTTGTTCTCCTGATCTGCTGGAACATTCCTGTGTGGAGCATGGTTGAGCAGTTCCAACAAAGTCCACTCCATGTGGACTTTATGCACAACTGATGTTTGGAAGGTCAGGAGGTCGAAACTGCTGTGTGTTGTCATGCCATCAAGCACTGTCAGGTTGGAAAGTCAACGTGGTTTCCTAAAAGTGACCAGCTTTCTCCCTGCAGTCCTAACTTGTACACTTCATATCATGCAAGAGCAGGTGTGCTCCAAACTAAATACTACAAATGTGAAAACATAAATATGAAATGAAGTTTCATGAGATAGGAAGCTCTTTTTGACTAGTATCGTTTTCAGGTCAGATGGATTTTATTGTTTATCTTCTGCCCTGGGGCTAATACTTAATAAGTATACCAATATCCCTGCATTGTGTGTTCCAATAATAAGGATAAAACAGATGAGAGAAAGATGCAGAGAGAGCCACACACACACACACACACACACACACACACACACACACACAGAGAGAGAGAGAGAAAGGGGGGGAAGACTGCAAGTTCTGGGCTAGCTGTGGGGTACATAGTGAGCCCCTGTCTCAAAACAACAAAACAGTCTACTATGATGAGTAATACTTCTGCATATACTTCAGCCTCTTGGATTTAAGAGACTACATATAAAATTACCAAATAAACACAGCTGAACTGCAATTTGACCCTAGGTCAGGAGTCTCACCTGCCATTTACTAATTTCTATCTTGCTTCTTAGCTATATATTACATATTACATATATTACATATATTACATATATATTACATATATTATAACTAATTCCTGAATAAGATTCTTTTCTATGAGTTTAAGCAGAAGTTTTGAGAACTATGCAAGAATCAACATTATGTTCATCTAAGAACTACAGGGTTCTCCACTCCTCAAAAATAATTAGTAAACACAATCAGAACCACCTTTAGTAGAACTCTAGAACTGGCCACAAACTAGCATCTACCAGGGGAAAGTATAATGAAGAAAGATGCTGCTGTAGTGGAAAGAGTGCTGTGACATTTTAAGTTGTTACTTGCTCTTCCCTCTTCCACAGATCTCTAGCAGACATGAAGATAGCAAGAAGATATGCTGGTGCAAGTCACTAGTGCCAGAGGGAGGAACCCAGACCCCCCACGACCACAGCAAGGAATGGCATAGGCATATCTACTTTTGTTGGAAGCAGGTAAGAGCAAAAACATTGGCTAAGGCCATGTGACAATAGACTCTCTTCTCTTCTCTCTCTCTCTCTATATATATAGAGTATTATATACACATACAATATTATATATATATATATATATATATATATATATATATATATATGGAAGAGCTTGGGAAAGTAGATAACAGAAATAAGGGCTTTTACCATCAGTAGCAAAGCACTTGTCTAGCAAGCATAAGGTCCTGAACCTACGAGCTTGAACCTAAGCTCTAGAACCACATAATTTTTTTTATCATCAAAGATGTTTATTGTTATTATAAAGGTGATGTATAGAATGGTTACTGTTTCATGTCAGGTAATAAATAAATAATACATTTGAAAAAAAGAATTTCTTCAGGATTTTTTAAGTATGATGATCCTTTCCAACTTCACCTATCCATGCGATGGGTGTAAAGATTTTCTTTGCTCATGATTGTAACTCTGTATTATTATTATTATTTTCACAATAAAAAACTTATTAAAAATAATAATAAATTTGAAAGAAAAAGTTCCTTCATGTAGCGGAGAATCATGAAGACCATGTGTTTGCCTGGGGCATTCTGCACGCTCACAGAAGGCTTGAGAAAAACCAGGTACAAGTGGCCCACACCTGTAATCCCAGCAAGTCAGGAGGCTGAGAGCTGAGGATGGTAATGTCGTTTGAATCCATCCCAGACAAGAAATCCACTAGACACATATCCTCCAAGTAAGCCAGAAATAGAGCGATGGCTCAAAGTGGCAGAGTACCACCTTTGAGCAAAAAAATCTCAGGGACAATGCATAGTCCTTGAGTTCAAGCCCCTGGACTGGCACTAAAAAAAAAGTCTTGAGAAGCCAGGTGCTGGTGGCTCATACCTGAATCCTAGCTACTCAGGAAGCTGAAATCTGAAATCACAAACTTTCCTGCCTGGGCCAGCTTAGAACTGAGATCCTCAGATCTTAGGTTCCTGGAGTAGCTATGATGACTGGCACGAACCACTGGCCAGGCTTTTAGTGGATTCAAAATTACCTTCGTAGCTGGGCACCAGTGGCTCACGCCTGTAATCCTAGCTACTCAGAAGGCTGAGATCTGAAGATCATGGTTCAAAGCCAGCCTGGACAGGAAAGTCCATGAAACTCTTATCTCCAATTAACCACCAGAAAACCGGAAGTGGCGCTGTGGCTCAAGTGGTAGAGTGCTCACCTTGAGCTGAAGAACTCAGGGACAGCGCCCAGGCCAAGAGTTCAAGCCCCACGACTAACCAAAAAGAAAAAGAAAAAAAAAAAAAAAGGCTTGAGAAAACCCTGACTTGCAGTGTGGCTGACTGCAGATTCTACATTCAGGATGATAAAGCTAAGGTGGAGTCATAAACAGCAGCTATGCAGTCAAAGACTATGCCAATGCAGAGCTCATCCCAAGACTGGAAATTGTGTACTGGTCTTTTAATATTATTGTCTTGTTTTACTGTTGCTTTTTGATACAGTGTCTCACTATGTCCCTGAGGAACATAGTGATATACATAGAAAAGTGATAGTGTCACCTCATTATCGAGGAGGTGACAGACTTGTGGGGTTTTTTTCTTTCATTTTTCTTCTAGGAGTGTGGAAGGTCTTTTGGCATTTAAGGTGATTTTTGAAACACCATGCTGCCCACTAAACTCATGGATCACAGTCTTTACTAGTCACACCCAACAAAGGAAACAAACTTTACAAAGGTAGTTTTTTGTTTTGTTTTGTTTTTTTGTCAGTTGTGGGGCTTGAACTCTGGGCCCCGGCACTGTCCTTGAGTTCTTCAGCTCAAGGTGAGTGCTCTACCACTTGAACCACAGCGCCACTTCCAGTTTTCTGGTGGTTAATTGGAGATAAGAGTTTCATGGACTTTCCTGTCCAGGCTGGCTTTGAACCATGATCTTCAGATCTCAGCCTTCTAAGTAGCTAGGATTACAGGCATGAGCCACTGGTGCCCAGCTACGAAGGTAATTTTGAAGCCACTAAAAGCCTGGCCAGTGGTTCGTGCCAGTCATCATAGCTACTCCAGGAACCTAAGATCTGAGGATCTCAGTTCTAAGCTGGCCCAGGCAGGAAAGTTTGTGAGACCCTTATCTCTAACTAATCACCAAAATGTCAGAAATGTAGGTGTGGCTCAAGTTGTAGTCTTGAGTGTAAAAGCTAAGGGACAGTGCCCAAGCCCTGAGTTCAAACCCCAGTACCAGCAAAAAAAAAAAAGCATCACTAAAGTAAGAACACCCCACAACAACAGCAACACACACCCTGGGAGCAGGGAGCAGGGTGGTTGGATCTGCAGAGGTGTCATTCCTAATACTAAAAATGTCTAGTGTTTTGACAAAAATTTACAAGGCATGCAAGAAAACCATAAAAATATGACTCATTCACAGGGCCAGACAGTGAATAAATGAATAGAAGCCGTCCTCAGGAATCCCAGACACTGGACTCTAGGCCATGGCTAGACCACCTGTCTTAAAGAAGAAAAGTGCCCTGACCCTAAGGCAGGACCAGGGAGATCCACACATCCATATGAATTTTAGAGCCAGAATGAGAGCGAAGGACAGCAAGAAAGACACAGAGAGAGAATCTGAAGAAATAATGCCCCCAAAGCTCCAAGCTTTCCATAGAAGGAAACACATCTACACATCCAATAAGTTCAAAGTAATTCAAGCCACTCAACTCCACACCAAGAAACACTGTATTCACATGGTCAAAAGCCAAACACTAAGGACCATCTTGATTGCTGCGACTCAGTGAGTAGTCATGGGAAGGAGATCTTGAGTAAAAATTAGTGTTTCTCCTCTGCAAGTCCGAAGGCCTTAAGAGTAAGAAAAGCAAACATTAACCAGGAATTCCATGTACAGCATAGGTGGAAAAAAGTAAAGAAAAACTAAGGAGCCTGTAGACCTGTCCTACAAAAAATCCTAAGGAGTGCCTCCAGCTGTGGATAAAAAACACTAGGCTGGGTCAGGAGCCCATAGCCTGGAGGGAGCCACGGAAGCCAGCACAGGGCTGGACCAGACAGGACTCTGCACAGCACCTCTGACCTACATTCAGGACCTCAGGACCGTAGGAAGCTTTGATGGCCTTCACAGCTCTGCATCCCAGTGGGCAAGGCCTGGGAGACCTGAAAGTTACCACTGGAAGTCGCCAGCACCAAGAAAATGTGCCTATCTCCCAGTCCTCTTAGGGGAAAGGCAGGTGGTTATATTTATTTGGACATAGGCTTGAAACATTACAACTACTGACAACATAATCAGTTTTAAGTCACTTTGGGACCCTCTTTTTCACATTTACCACCACCATTTGTCAGAACATTGCTGGTGTCCTTTGACACATGAAAGTTGAACCTTGAACAGAAAAGTTCAGGGACAGTGCCCAGGCCCTCAGTTCAAGCCTTAGGACTAGCACATAAGCATGCACATGTGCACACACACAGAGTATTGTGGAGAAGAAATACAAAGAGAAATAATTGGGAGAACTGATCTAATTAGGGTTCCTCCTCAAATAAGAAGGAAATATGGGAGGGGGTAATAGAAGAAAGGAGACACAGCTAAAAATAAGAGTATTAAAAGGTGGATGTAATCCTAGCTATTCAGTGGATACTCTGGAACCTGAGACCTGAGGATTGTGCTTTGAAGCCAGGCAGGGCATGAAAGTCCACAGAATTTACTTCTAATTAACAAGCAAAAAGCCCAGCTGGAGGGTGGTTCCAGGCATGAGCAAGAAAGCTGAGAGTGAGGGTAAGGCTGTGAGTTTAAGCCCCATACTAAAGGAAGAAAATGAGAATAACAAGAAAGATAAAACAAAGAAAAAGATGAAGACAAAACCCATTTTCATCTTCGCTGGGGCTTCATTCTCACACACAGTTTTTTGTTTTGTCATCTAAACTGGTTAGGCCAGTGGGGATTGTGTGGTTCAGCCTCCATAAGGCTCTGAGCCAAAGCCCCACTCTGGCAGGTAAACTTCCAATGCTATTCTCATAGGCAAAAGGCATGAATAGGTATTTCTCCAAAACATACACACAAATGCCAAAAGCACAGGAAAAGGTGCTCAAGGGCTTGGGTTTAGAGCTCAGTGGTGTAATGTTTGCCTTGCACTTGCAGTCCCTTCCACACTAAGAAAAAAACAACAGGTGTGTAATATCTGTCAGTCATGAGTAAAAGAAGAAGTCATTTTAGCCAGTTAGCCTAGGCTCACCCTTATAATCCTTGCTACTCAGAAGGCTGAGATCTGAGGATCATGGTTGGGGCAGGAAAGCCCATCAGACGCTTATCTCCAATTAGCTACCACAGAGAGCACTAGCCTTGAGCAAAAAAGCTCAGAGACAGTTTCCAGGACCGGCACTGAAAAAAAGGGGAGGGGAGGGGAAGCGAGGAATACCATTTATACCCGCCAGATGTCTATTAAAAATAAAACACAATAGTGTGTTCCCGAGTGTGGCACACATTGCTGGCAGCATTGTGAAATGGTGCAGCCCAAGTTGAGATTTTTCTCAAGAAGTTAAACACAAAGCTATCAGATGACCCACAAATTCTACTATACAAATTCTACTACTACGACTACTACTCCCAAAGAAGTGAAAACAGGCGTGCACACAACTTGTATATGAATGTTCACTTTCAGAATAAGGTAGAAACAACCTTTGAAACCAGTGTCTATCAACAAATAAGGCAAAATGTGATAGGCCAATAAAATTCCATTGTGTTTTCAGCCATAAAAAAGAAAAAAAAATACCGATACAAATTGAGCTTCAAAAACATTATGCTAAGTAAAAATGCTAGACCCCCAATGTCACGCGCTGTACAACTGTTTATTGGAGATACCCAGGAAAGGCAAATTGGCAGAGAGGAAATCAAATGATAGGGGCCATAACCAGGCCCCTATTGTTTACCGGATTGTTTACCGGAGAGGGGTTTTCCTTTAGTGAGTTAAAAAATCTAGAACTAGATAAAAATGATGCATAAATGCCCAGCACTGGGTTCTAAATGCTGCTAAGTTATTTTAAACTGGTTAAAATGGAGAACATCGTAGTTTTTTGGGGGGGGGAGGGGTCAGTCATGGGGGCTTGAAGTCTGGGCCTGAGTACTGTCCCTCAGCTTTTCAGCTCTAGCAAGCGCTCTACCACTTGAGCCATAGCACCACTTACAGTTTTCTGGTGGTTAATTGAAGATTAAAGTCTCACAGACTTTCCTGCCCAGGGTGGCTTTGGACTTTGATCCTCAGATCTCAGCCTCCTAAGTAGCTAGGTTTACAGGTGTGAGCCACTGGCACCAGCCATTGTTGTAGATTTTATCTCCACTAAATAGAAGGCTTATAATTTATAAGCCTTTTAATGTAATAATGAGGAACACGGTCTGTTTTTCTTTGAATTTTATTGGTGGTTGGTTTATATCTGAGCCAGGGACTGGCTGTGTAAGCACAGGCTGACCTTCAGCTCAGGATCCTCTTACCATGGCCTCTCAAATGCTTTTATCAGTTGTGAACCTCCAAACTAGGTGAACACAAAGTCTGGACACACTTTATAATCTGTTACCTCTTGATGAAGGTGACATGTAATTAGAGACCACACTTTGTTGTATTAGTGTGTGCTGTTGCTTTCCCTATGTAAAGCTGTGTTATAGTTTATTGTAAATATATTGCCCTACTAAAAAGCCATGCCCCTATGTTTTCAGCATCATTTTGCTCATAGAATAAGAAGAAGTCCAACATAACTGACTGAACACATCTAAAGTCCCTCTCACTCACTCACCCATGTAAAAGTGCAGAAGAAGGAAAAGCAGATTTGAACAGGCTACATTACTCAATCAGGGACCCTTCAACCTCAGCCTCTGGCTTCTGCCTCATAAAAAAACAGAAGCTGTCAAAGCAGGAGAAAGTAAATTTCCAGAGTTACATTGTAATATTCAAATTCTCAAGTTAACAAAATAAATATCAAATCGGCACTACACTGAAGAGTGATGGCACTCAGAGTGGGAGACTGAGGCAGGAGGGTAGTGAGTTCTAGGCCTCAGCCTCCACAATGCTGGCATCATTAGCACACACCATCTGGTTGTTCATTGTGTAATTTAAAAGACAAGTGCATAAACCAATACTGACAGCTCTTTGTTAGTGGGCAGGCAATGCACAAAGGCATAAATTGTAATGAGCACAACATAAACATATGGGAGGCGGAACCTCAAAAAATCTATAGCACACAGCTTTTGTGTGCTATAGAAGGTAGGTCAGTATTAATTCAAATTACATTCTTCTCAATTTAAGATATCAATTACAATGATCAGGATAATCACTAAAAAAAACTTGAAAATACAGAAAACAGAATTCAAATGATCCAGTTGAACAAAATCAGAAAAAATGCAGGAATTTGAGGAAAAAATACATAAAACTCAAACAACGGAATATCAGAAGTGCACCCAAAATATGCATATTTTGTAATCTGAAACAACTGTATGTGTAAATAGCTTACACTTACAAATTAAAAGAGATTGGCACAATGTATTCAAAATATGATCCTGAGCTGTAGATGTGATTACAGATCTAGGGCACAGATCTAGTTTAAGGATTATAGATCCTACCCACTCCATAAGATTCTGTCTCCAAAGTAACCAAAAAAAGGCAGGCAAGCTGAGGCCATACATTCAAACCCCTAAAGAAAATAATAATCCAATTATACGCTATTTACAGGTGCTGCATTTTAGATACAGACAAGAGATTTAAAATGAAAGGACAGAAACATACATTCCATACATGAATAACTATTAAAAACCTGACATGGCAACTCAAACTTGTTAAAAGTGGCAAACAAACAAACAACAAAGCCAGGTGCTAGTGGCTCACACCTGTAATCCTAGTTACTCAGGAGGCTAAGATCTGAAGACCACAGTTCAAAGCCAGCCTGGGCAAGAAAATCCCTAAGACTCATCTCCAATTAATCATCAAAAAGCCAGAAGTGGAGCAGTGACTCAAGTAGTAGAGCACTAGTGTTGAGCACAAAGAAAATCAGGGACAGCACCCAGGCCCCAAGTTCAAGCCCCAGGACTGGCAAAAAAAAAAAAAAAAAAAAAGTCCCCTCCCCCTAAGGAACATAAAAGCTGACATACAGGCTAATCCATCAGAGAGATAGGAAAACTATAAAGATACAACAAAAAACAGACACCCTAGTGTTTTATATGAAGGAAACACTGCAGACCTAAAGGCCAAAACAGATGTACAACAGTTGCTCAATGTCAACAGCAGCTCACACATTTGGAAAGAGCAGAGAAAGTAGAGGGCACAGGCATTAACAAGACTCAGGGACAGTTCGATTCCTCAGCACCACATAACCAGAAAAAGCGAGAAGTGGTGCTGTGGTCCACATGGTAGAGCGTTAGCCTGGAGCTGAAGAGCTGAAGGACAGCGCCCAGGCCCAGAGTTCAAGCCCACAACTGACAAAAACAAAAACAAAAAGCAGACCCAGGGACACAGGTAGCATGGGTACCCAGTGCAAGTACCCTCCAGGAGACCTCTATTACACCACCAAACACATCACAGTAAATGAAAGTATCTTCTTTGACCAAAACACAAATAAAGCTAGTATTAAATAAAGGAAACCGTAAAAAAAAAGCCTAAATTAAACTAAGGAGGAACAAAATAAGGATTAGAGAATACACAATAAACTACATTAGAAAAAAATCAGAATTGATACCATCAAGTTAGGTTTTTGCGCGCGTGTGTGTGTGTGTGTGTGTGTGTGTGTGTGTGTGTGTGTGTGTGTGTGTGTGTGTGTGTGTGTGTGTGTGTGTGTGTGTGAAGACAGTATGTAACCTAGGTTAACCTCAAATTTACAATCCTCCTGAACACTAGAACTACAGTAGTGGACCACTATAACTGGCACCTGTTGGTTCTTTGAAGAAGTCCACAAAATGGACAAACTAAGGAGGCACACGTCTGCAATCCCAGCACTGGGGAGGCGGTGTTAGAGGATAGCACGTGTGAGGCTCAATGGACTGAGTAAGCAGTAAGACCTTGTCTCAAAAAGAATACAAAACTGGAACAGAAGTCTAACAAACAAAGACAGGAAACACACACACACACACACACACACACACACACACACACACACGTACCTGACGGGCTTACTGAATGTTATACTATTTATAGAACACCAGCTCTCAAACTCATCCAGAAGAGATCTGAGAAGGGGAAACTTCCTAACATCAACATTGCCTTTGTACCAAGCCTAAGGCAAAAGGAAACTAGGTGCCATGATCTGTTATGAACAGGGGCCATGTTTCTTTGTTCATGGTGCCTGTCCTTGAGCTTGAACTCATGACTTGGGAGCTTTCTCTGAACTTCTTTGTTCAAGGCTAGCACTCTACCACTTGACCTGCAGCTCCACTTTTGGATTTTTGGTAGTTAACTGAAAATAAGAACCTCACAGAGCCAGGCACCAGTGGCTCACGCCTGTAATCCTAACTACTCGGGAGGCTGAGATCTTGCCAACTCCGACAAGAAAGTCTAAGACTCATCTCCAATTAACCACCAGAAAACCAGAAGTGGTGCTGTGATTCAACATGGTAGAGTACTACCTTGAATGAAAAAGTTCATGGACAGCACTGAGGCCCTGAGTTCAAGCCCCATGATTGACCAAAAAAAAAAAAAAGGCTCATAAGACTTTTCCTGCCTAAGCTGGCTTTGAACTATATTCCTCAAGATGTCAGCCTCCTGAATAGGTAGGATTACAGGCATGATCCACAACAATAACAACAACAATAAAAAACAACCAACAAACACATAAAAAAGGGTTACTAAGCAGGGTGCTGGTGGCTCACGCCTGTAATCCTAGCTACTCAGGAGGCTGAGATCTGAGGATCTCAGTTCAAAGCCAGCCCGGGCAGGAAAGTCCATGAGACTCAGATCTCCAATAAACCAGAACCGGAAGTGGTGCTGTGGCTCAAGTGGTAGAGTACTAGCCTTGAGCTGAAGATCTGAGGGACAGTGCCCAGGCCCAGAGTTCACACCCTATGACCAGAAAAACAAAAAAAAGAAAGGTTTACTCACTATGGCAAAGTAAGATTGCAACAGTGCAGGGGTGGTTCAAGCATACAAACGAACACCCTTGCACTGTGTGAGGAGAGAACACCAGTCCAGCATGTAAGCTAAGTAGTGTTTATATACACCAGCCAGGGGCTACATGAAAATATAACTAGAGGGAAATGTGATGCCTTACAGCATCCAAAAGAACTAAATACCTGGGGATAATATTAACCAAGAAAAGTGAAAGTTACAGCAGTGTGACAGCAGTTTCCTGATTCAATATAATTCCTATTAAAAGCACAAAATTGGGGTCAGGGAAGATGGCTCAGTGGTAGAGCGCTTGCCTTGCATGCATGAGACCCTGGGTTCTATTCCTCAGCACCACATAAGTAAAAAGAAAAAAGCCAGAAGTGGCACTGTGGCTCAAGTGGTAGAGTGCTAGCCTTGAGCTGAAGAGCTGAGGGACAGGGCCCAGGCCCAGAGTTCAGGCCCCAAGACCGGAACCCCCCCCAAAAAAGCACAAAATTGCCTTTGGCTTTTTGAAAAGTCTATTCTGCTGGATGCCAGTGGCTCATGATTATAATCCTAGCTATTCAGGAGGCTGAAATCTGAAATTCAAGGTACATAGATAGGAAAATCTTTGAGACTATTAACTAGAAAGCTAGAATTAACTACCAAAATGCTAGAAGAGGAGCTGTGGCTGAAGTGTGAAGTGGCAGAGTGCTAGCCTTGAATGAAAAAACCAAGAGTGTACAGCACTGAGTTCAAGCCCCAATATCAGTATGTATAAACACACACACACACACACACACACACACACACACACACACACAGAGAGAGAAAAAGCCAATACATAAATTAATTTCATTAAATTCAAAAGGAAGAATGTGGAACTCATGGAGCCATGCTTCCATTTAACTACAAAGACAATTTTCTGAAGCAGAAGTTACTAATGAATAGTACTCAAGAAATGCTCAAGAAATTGAGGAAATGATTGTTATTTCTTTTAGGAATAGCTTTTAAAGGCGGCTACTATTATTCTCACAACTGACTTCAGTTCCAAGCAGTGGTGAGTGAGAGGGTGGGAGAGGCTCTCTAAGGTATTGGTTAAGAAAACACTCAACCTCTACTGTTGAGAAAAAAGTTTGTTTTAGAACACTTATATTTGAGAAAAGTGCACATGACTTCTACCTTTAAAGTACTTAGTAATTCAGCGTGGTGCTGGTCACTCACACCTATAGACCTAGCTATTCAGGGGGCTAAGATCTGAAAATTGAAGTTGAAAGAAGACAAATCCTTAACTATGAACCGGCAAAAAGCCAGACTGGAGGTGTAGATAAGAGCACCAGCCTTCAGTGAAAAAAAGCTGAGCAGAGGTCAAGGCCCTGAAGACCAGCTACTGGCATGCTTGCACACACGCACATGCACAAGCACACGCGCGCACACACACCCTTAATAGTTTACTAAAATGCCTAATAAAAATAATATTACTTCTGTGTAATTGTAATCAATTAGATGTCTTTTTAATTTCCTGGTCACCAAACCAGATGTCCATTTTACAAGAATTTGGGTAACAGCTGAGTCAGATAAGCAGTAAGTGCTAGATCTGGATTAACTGAATCTAGATTATCTAGATTAACTAAATCAATGCCTTCTGAATGCTGGGTACAATAAACTTCTTCTCATTCATCATTTGGTGAACCACAAACACAACAACAACAGCTGACTTGCAACAATGAACTTTTATTGAAATAAAAGATAGTTGTTAAAAAAACAAGGTTTCTGGCCAGATGTGGCACACTGTATACCTGTAATTCCAGAATCCTAGGCTGAGGCAGGAGGATTGAGATCTTGGGTAGTACATAGTGAGATTCTGTCGCTGGGTGCAGTGGCTCATGCCTGTAATCCTAGCTACTCAGGAAGCTGAAATCTGAGGACTTGCATTGCAGTTCAAAGCCAGCCAGGCAGGGTATGGGCAGGAAAGGCCATAAGACTCTTATCTCCAATTAACCACCAAAAGCTGGAAGTGGAACTGTGACTCAAAGTGGTAGAGCATAAGCGTAGAGCACTAAAGTTCAGGCAGCATCCAGGCCCTGAGTTCAAGTCCCAGGACTAGCACAAAACAAACAACAAAACAAAAAACCAGAGTTTCCTATAACAAAGGTAATCCAGTTCATGAATATAGCTCACATTATCAGGACACAAGCACAAAGTTTTTATAATTATAGTTGCAGAATAATACAGTGTAATAAACTCAAGTCCAAAACAGGCCTATACTGTTCCTTTTTATGTTGTAGCAAAAATTTTCCTCAATCACGTGTAGACAGAATTTTCATGTCACTTTTCTTTAAGGATGAAATCTCTTTGGTTCAATAGACGTTATTTCATAAGAGCATAAATACTTATTTTAATGCCAAAATACATTCCACATTTACCTCAATAAAGTTGGCAAGTAATACAATGAACTGTTTTGTAAGATGAACACCTTAGTCTTAAAACTACATGAAGGGCTGTGTGCTTCATTTGAGATTGGGGGATGGGGACAGTACCAAGGCTTAAATTTAGGTCCTCACACGAGCTAAGCAGGTGCTCTTCTAACTGAGCTACTTTCCAGGCCCTCTCTGTGCTAGTTTTTTTGTTGTTGTTGTTGGTCGTGGAGCTTGAACTCTGGGCCTGGGTGCTGTCCCTGCGCTCTTCAGCTTAAGGAGCACTCTACCTCTTGAGCCACAGTGCCACTTCTGGTTTTCTAGTGGTTTATTGGAGATCAGAGACTCACGGACTTTTCTGCCCAGGCTGGCTTTGAACCATGATCCTCAGATCTCAGCCTCCTGAGTAGCTAGGATTACAGGCGTGAGCCACCAGCGCTTGGCTTGTGCTAGTTGTTGGTCTCCCTCAATGCCTTTGACTCCTGGGCTGTAAACCTCTTCATTTGTGCTTTCCTGTGTTGATGGGATGACAGGTGCCCACCACTGTGCACATCCATTGTGCTTCTCCACAGCTGGGATAAAAGTGCAGGATGCTGCTCTTAGCCATGACTTGTGATGAGTCTCATCAATTTGTTGTAGCCCAACCTGACCTTGAACCAGGCTTTTGCAATCTCTGCCTCCTAAGTAAAGCTTCAGCCACTACACCTAGCCTCGAAATGTTTTTTTCTATGTGAATTATTTTCTTTGTAGTGCTGTAGATTGAACTTAGTCCCTTGCATATGCAAGATGAGAGATCTGACAAGCAACATTCCCCAGAACTAAACAAATTCATGATTACTCCTCAAAATCATACAAAAGCTCCCAATGAGAAATATTTCAGAACCAAAAACAACAAAAATCTAAAAGTCAATCTGAAAACAGCTACAGGACATAGCCTGGAGGGCAGGAGGGAAGGAGCCATTTCTAGGTTTCATAATCAGATCTTGCTGTTCCAGATGTTCCAAATAAGGAATTTGTCTCAAACAAGGAGTCCTTTCTTATCTTCCTCATCACCCTATGTGAGATCTCTGAAGATTTCCTGATTGCAGTTGTGAATCAGAGTCATAAGAATGAATGCTAAGACTGAGGTTTTTACCCTCCTTAAGACTTCCTCTTCGTCAAAACTAGAAAGAAAAGAAAAAAACCTAGAGAACGATCTTAAAATCTTCTCATTTTAAACAAAACACTTTCTCAATATGTCACAACCACAGCTTTGCCTGTCTTTATTATTCCTATATTGAAATAGTGATATGTATTAATACTAGTCCAACCATATATTTATACAGTCTGGGAAGGTGTGGTTATAGTTCTGAGAGAAAACTTGGTACGAGACCTTAAACACCTAAATAAATAATTAATGTATTTATCATCTGAGATTGTTTTGCTTAGTTAACTTGTTTTGTAACTGAAGAATGAAATGAAATTCGCTTTCTTGTGGGGCGTAGGGGAGTAGGGTGTGGGGCTTGAACTCTGGGCCTGGGCGCTGTCTCTCAGCTCTTCAGCTCAAGACTAGCGCTCCACCACTTGAGCTACAGTGCCACTTCCAGTTTTCTGGTGGTTAACTGGAGAGAGTAGTCTCACACACTTTCCTGCTTGGGCTGGCTTTGAACCTCAATCCTTAGATCTCAGCATCCTGAGTAGCTAGGATTACAGGCATGAGCCACTGGTGCCCAGCTTGAAATTAGCATTTTTTAGTAAGCTTATAGTTTGTTAGTGTCCTAAACAATTTCTAATATTCAGCTTGTCTCATTACAACCTTCTCTTATTTAAAATTTTGAACCAATTTACTGTATACTGCACAGAAACACCTTATAGTTCATAAAGGCCTTGGTTTTTGAAACAATTATTAGTGATTTTCTGCAACCTAAATTTGAAGCTTCAGTTTTCTCACTTGCAATTGATACGTGTAATGCCTTTATAATTTGAATGATCATTTGACACAGTGTAAATTCTGTCAATTTTGCTGTTGGCTTCATTTTCACAAAATCTTAGTGATGAAGTCTAGGGATTATTTCCAATATCCCAATGAGAATGACAATAAAGTGTTCATTGAGAACATCAGTTTCACTGGCTACATACTTAAGACTTTGATGAACCTGGACATATGTTTTCCTATTATGTTTGTTATAAAATGTTGATTCTTATCAACACTCCTTCACTTGTCATGATCTTGACTGAAACTATGCTACAGAATTATATCACTAAAAAGATTAGTGCTTCAGCAAAATCAGCTGGCTAATTGCTATCAATGAAAGTTTAGAGATCCTTTGAATAACGTATTCAAAATAAACTTATTGCTTTATTATTATTTTTTTGTCTGCTTATGTGGTGCTGAGGAATTGAACCCAGGGCCTCATGCATGCAAGGCAAGTGCTCTACCACTGAGCCACCTTCCCAGCCCAAACTTATTGCTTTATTGCTGTCACGTTCCCACAGACCTCACATCCAGGGCTCCCAGCCCTCCCAAGTTCTTCCAAGAATATTGGGGTCTGTGGCCTGGTCCATCAAACACTTCACTTGAGTCTCTTCTGAAAGTCCACTGTCTGGCTCTCGGGCACGGATGTTGTGCTCTCTGCTTCCTCGAGCTACAGCTGTGTAGCCCCCAAAGGCAGGTGACTTCTCATGGCCCAGAAGTAACTCCTCACTGGAAAAAGATTAAACAGCTATGAGGACACAAACACCAATTTTTTCTTTCTTTGCTGCCTGGATTCCTAGCTATCCTTGACAAACATTCTAGCTTATTACTTAACTTTTTTCTGTTGCTCATAACCTTAAAGTCAAAAGTTGAATTTGTAGGAAAATAAAACATGAATACTGCTGTTATCAATATTTGTTTATAAGTTTTTGTGCAGACATATGCTTTCATTTCTCTTAGGGAGACACTCAGAAGTAGAACCAGTGGGTCAAATGACAATTTTCTGTTTTGTCTTTTTTTCTGTTTTATCTCTAGGACTAGAGAATGACCCGGGGTCACTTAAGCCACACTCTCTGCCCTTTGTTTTACTTCTTGAGAATCATGGGGCTGTTTCCCATAACAACCACACCATTTTTCCATTCTCACCAGCAGTGCATGAGGTCCCTAATGTCTCCACTGCCTTGCCAACACATGTAATACTCTACCTTACAGCCATCTTAGTGGATGAGCAGTAACATTTATATTTTCCTTCTTTATGTGCTTTTGGGCTATTTGTGCATTTTCTTTAGAGAAATGTGTTGACTTATTGTTTTTTAAATTGGTCCTCCCTCCCTCCCTCCTTTCCTTCCTACCTTCCTCCTTCCCTCCCTCCAAACCCCCACCCCCTTTCTGTGCCAGTCCAGTGGCTTGAATTCAGGGTCTGAGTGCTGTCCCTGAGCTTTTTTGCTCAAGGCTAGCTATTCTACAACTTAGGCCACAGATCTACTTCCGGCTTCTTGGTGGTTATTTGGAGATAAGGTTCTCACAGACTTTCCTGTTTGGCCGGGCTTTGAACTGTAATCCTCAGATCTCAGCATCCTGAGTAGCTAGGATTATAGGTGTAAGTCAGTACCACCTGGCTGGGTTTTCTTTTGGTTATCGATTTGTAAGAGATCTTAAGTATATTCTAGATAAAAGTCCTCTGTCAGATGTATGATTTGCAAGAATGCTCTCAGTCTGTAGCTTTTAATGGTTTTCATTTTGCAGTGTTGCCTTATGTATTCTAGGTAAGCACTCTGTCCCTGACTTACATCCCGGCCCGCTGCCTCCTTTCTTGGCGGTATCCTGTGATACACAAAAGTTCTGAATTGATCTGTTTTGTTCTTGCTTTTGGTATCACACCTAAAAATGCTAAATGTCACAGCTACACTCAATGCTATGAAAATGTATTCCTCTGTTTTTTCCTATTTGGTTTACAGGATTATCTCTTATATTTGCTCCATTTTGAATTAATTTTATAAGCGGTGTGAGAGAGATCCAACTTCGTTCTTTTACCAGCATGCTTTGTTGGAAAGACCAGAGAATACCTTGGCAACCTTGTCAAAACAGTCAACCAGAGATTTCCACTTACTCTTACTTACTTCTTAGATCTAACTCATTTTTTCATTTCCTAAGAATAATCTCTACTTTTCTATTTGCTTTAAATCTCAAGAAGAAAAAAAAATAAAAACTAACCTTCAGCTAATGCAATGGGGATTTTTATGTTTCCTTTTTGTTGGTACTAGTGCTTGAACTCAGGGTAGGGCCTTGCACTTGCCAGGCAGGTAAATATTATACCACTTAAGCCCTACCTCCAGCCCTTTTTTGCTTATGCTCCACCTTGGAGCTAGAGTTGGACCACCATCTTATTTATGCTTCCCAGTAGATAGGACTTATTTACTGAGATAAGGTCTCAATAACTTTTTGCCCAGCCTAGCTTTAAACAGAAGATCCCTCAATCTATGCTTCCTGAGTAGCTGGAATTATAGCCATGCATTACACACAACCAGCAATGTGGATTCTTATTTTATAAGCACATACTGTGTTAGTGCTCATGGCAGTGAGGGCCAAATAGGTAAAATCTGCTAAAAAGAAAAAAAATCAAATTTAAACCCCAAATCTCTTCATGTAGATAACCGTATTTTGACACCCATTTAAAACTGCACCTTTTTGTCCTTATACTGGTACCAGCTATGCCAGATATTGGCCTGCCAGACACTGGCCAAGAACCTGAAGACGATGCAGAGCATCGGGTTGGACGCACAGGTGTGTACACACAGCCTGCCTCTGACACAGGCTAACATGCAGTCAGCCTCTTTAAGCCCTGCTCTCTTCGTCTGAATGGTGAAGACAGCAACACCACTGCCAAAGGCCTGAGGTGCTCAGCACATTGTGCATATGGTATAGATATCACAGTAATGCTGGAGCATGTAATAACTTACCATGTAATAACTGCTGGATTGGCACCTGCTAACTTTCTCTTAGCATAACATATTTTCTGTCGAGGATACCAGTTCTTTTCAGTTATATTTATTTCTTCAACCCATGATCCTCCTTTCTTCAACATTTTTTGTTCAAAATTCTAAGTAAAAAGAGTATTATTTTTCTCTGTATATTATAACAGCGTAGACACACACATTCAAATTGATTAAATCAAGAAGTAATTGTTTAAAAAGACCGAGCACCTGCCCCTGGGACTAGCTTTTCTCTAGGTTCTCGGAGGCCATGCAGCTCAGGTGCTGCATGGACACGTGCAAGGTCACAGGGGAGCTTCCTAGGCTTAATTCTCTGCGTGTGTGCAGTCAGGATAACCTTTGAGACTAAAGATAGCACTGTGCCTTTTCTGGATCAAGGAATGTCCTCTATCTAATATTTTTACACTAAAAGTTGTGTCAAAGAGAAATATTGGACCCACCATCACCAGTGAGTCCCACTTCAAGTTAGAAATAAACTCCAGTGAAGCAACAGTGGTCTTCAAATAAAAAGTGTTCTTCTAACTTTGGAGCCTGGGTGATGTCCCTCAACTTTATTCAAGGCCAGCACTCTACTACTTGAGTCACAGGTCCATGTCCCAAGAACTTTCCTGCCCAGGCTGGCTTAGAATCATGATCCCCAGATCTCAGCCTCCTGAGTAACTAGGATTACAGGCGTGAGCTACTAACACCTAACCAAGGTTTTACTTTTTATCTGGATTTCAGGCCAAATGACCCTAAATGCTAATTGTGGGAAATGCAAACAAAATAATAACTTGATACATTTTGCTATACAACAGGACATATAGGGTCAATCATTGGCACTAAAGTGAAAAGTATAGACAAAAACAAAGCCTAGGCTAGCACTGGTGGCTCATGCCTGTAATCCTAGCTACTCAGGAGGCTGAGATCTGAGGATCATGGTTTAAAGCTAGCCCAGGCAGGAAAAGTCCGTGAAACTCTTATCTCCAATAAACCGCTCAGAAAACTAGAAGTAGCTCTGCGGTTCAAGTGGTACAGTGCTAGCCTTGAGCTGAAGAGCTGAGGGACAGCACCCAAGCCCAGAGTTCAAGCCCCATGATGGACAAAAACCAAACAAACAAACAAACAAAAAAAAAACAAAGCCTACTTTCCAGTCAAAGGAGGGCTCCTTGACAAACACATCCATGGTGTTGCTAAGCAGGTCTGCGTCTGAGCGGAAGGCCCTCAGTGCATGGACCATGACACTGTACACAAGACCTGTTTCTTTCATCGGTGACATCAGATAGATAAATTGGCGTGTAAGACGGAAAGGCATCAACTCAGGAACTGGGAGAAACTAAATAAGAGAAAAAAAATACATGAAAGAAGTAGAACATATATGCAGTACAAATCTCACAGTGATAGGCATGAATAAAATATCCTTTCCAAGTTGCTATTTGCTTTTAAGTGAGAATACAAACTCCTCTTTCTTTCCTTTTCTTTCTTTCTTTCTTCCTTCCTTCCTTCCTTTCTTTCTGTTTCTCTTTCTTTCTCTGTCTCTCTCTCTCTCTTTCTTTCTTTCCTTTTTTGTGGTCATGGTACTTAAACTCAGGGCCTGTGCTCTGTCCCTGAGCTTTATTGCTCAAGGTTAGCACTCTACCACTTGAGCCACAGCGCCACTTCCTGGGAGTTAATTTTAGATGAGAGTCTCATGGACTTTCCTGCCCTGGCTGACTTCAAACTGCGATCTTCACATCTCAGCCTCTTGAGTAGCTAAGATTACAGGCATTAGCCATCAGTGCCCAGCAAACTCTACTTTTCTTAAAAGCCTGGCCACTAGTGGCTCACACCTATAATCCTAGCCACTTGGGAGGCTAAGATCCAGAGGACTGTGGTTTCTAAGCCAGCCCAGGCAGAAAAGTCTACAAGTCTACAAGAGTACATCTTCCAGAAAACCAGCAAAAATCCAGGCTGGAGACATGGCTCAGGTGGTAGAGTACCAGCTAAGCAAGCACTAGGCTCTGATTTCAAACTTGAGTACACATACATACACAATCAGCTACAGCAATGTGAATTCCTGTACCTAAAAGTAATCAATTCAGTTTGCATCAGCCACTTACAGCAAAAGGCTGAAGAGAAGCACAGAGTCCACAGACATTTAGATTCACAATATAAAACAGTCACAGGTTACTGACAGAGAAAATATTTGTAGCCTACTTTGTGCAAGAGATTTTGGTTATGCGTCTTTAGGAACCTGCTGTGAAGTCCTTTTATTTTTCTTCCGGGCTCCAATTACACAGTTTATTACCTCTCACATTATTGTCTAAACAAGCCCAAAATGAGGCTGAGATTATTTTTTCTTCCTTTTAGAACATCAAATTTAATGACCATGACAGAAACCAGCCTAACCAGTGATTTTATTTAAAACTATCCATTTCTGGAGGGTATCATGTGACAATTGTAAACTAACAATGAGAGTTAAGGCCAACATACCTGTGTAGCTGATCCAAATGCATGTCCAAAGTCTATTCCAATCACACCACCCGTCTCCATGGCCACCATGAAGTTATTCAGGTGTCTGTCTCCAATCCCCAGGAGCCAGTGGCTGACACACAGCAGTGCATGAGAGCTGGCGAAGTGGGAGCGCAGTGCCAGGAAGGCCTCTGGGCCTGTGCTCATCTTCACAAAGGCCCTCCTGAGAGACAGAGCCACATGTCACCTTCCCACACCACTACTTGCAGGACATTTATGAACAGACAAATATACTCACTTTAACAGATCAGCTGGCACTTTACTTTCCCTTTTTCTAAAGGCCATGACTGTTTCTGTACGATTAGCTCCCCTATGATTTAATAACAGGAAAATATCTCATTAGAATGAATTTCTAGAGACTTGAAATTTAAACACGCATTGTCAGGACTTGCGCTTGCCAGGCAGGTGTGTGCATTCCATCCCATTTGGAAAGGGTCTCATATTTTTGCTTGGGGCCTACTTCAGCCTTGTGATACTCCTCCTTAGTCCCTCACATATGGCTGGGATCACAGGCATGTGCCACCAAGCCCAGCTTGAAATTTCCATTTTAAAACTCTTTGTTTCTACTAAAGCTCAACTATCAAATAACTAGATTTTAATGATCTTGGAGGCAAAAATTCCTAGGAATCCAAAGTATATAGTAATGTAATTTTGAGAATGAACTACATAATGCAAAGGCGTATCAAAGCAGAACTTACCTATACATTTGTATATAAGCTCCAACATCACGTTTCCCTGACATCTTTGTCAGCCAATCTTTATACTCAAAAACTGGTGCTTTGGGATCACTAACAAGAAAAGGGGCACAGAATTAGAAAGAAACTGAACATTGTATGATTTTTTTTGAGGTAAAAATCACCAAGAATTTGTTGAAAAAGAGTGAAGAGTCAAGGAAAAATAAATACAACTTATCATAATTATTATTTTTTTTGGTCAGTAGTGGAGCCTGAACTCTGGGCTTGGGTGCTGTTCCTGAGCTCTTCAGCTCAAGGCTAGCACTCTACCACTTGAGCCACAGAGCCACTTCTGGCTTTTTCTGCTTCTGTGGTGCTGAGGAATCGAATCCAGGGCCTCTTGCATGCAAGGCAAGTGCTCTACCACTGAGCCACCTTCCCAGCCCCATCATATTTAATATTAACATCAAATCTATGCTACTTTGGATCTAAAATTTTAATATGCCATTATTCTTTCTTAACCCAAGCAATTTCCTATGTAAAACTCACATACAAACTGTCAATGTATTTCCCATTTCATACACAGAAGAATAAGATAAACTAAAAACCAATTCCTGCGACCTAGGCCTGAACCCTGCACTCTTTTTTTTTTTTTTTTTTAATTTTATTTGTGAACATACTGTACAGAAGAGTTACAATTACATGGGCAGGATAATGCGTACATTTCTTACCAAGCATTGCAGCCTCCTCCTTTGTTTACCCTTCACATCCCTTCCCAGCCTCCCCCCTCCCCCCCAATCCCAATCCCAATCCTTCTCCTCCCCCCCCCCCCCCCGCACCGACGTTGTAAAGTTCGTTTTGGACATGACAACTTGTACTTCTCATTGTTGCAACAGGTCCACCTGTATCCTTAAACAACTGGTTTTTCCCCATCTCCTCCACAAGTTATACTGACATCAAATATAGTAAAAACAGGGGTTATACTGTGGGGGAGGGACATATAAAGCAACAAAGAGATAATCTTATAAATGCGTTAGAAACACATGCATAAAAGAAACGAAAACATTAAAATACATATCTAAGGGTTCATTTTCCTGACATCACATTATCTGACCTTTTCCACTTGACTCATACATCTACTAGATATTACAAATAAGGGAAACCATGAGACCTATGTTTCTTTGGGCCTGGCTTACTTCACTTAATATAATTTTTTCCAAGTTTTTCCATTTCCTAACAAATGGGGCAATGTCATTCTTTCTGATGGAGGCATAGAATTCCATTGTGTATATATACCACATTTTCTTGATCCATTCATCTACTGAGGGGCATCTGGAACCCTGCACTCTTATATTAAAAAATACCCTGACAAGGCTGACAGCACCACACACCGCTACCATGAGCAGGCAGTGGAGGTTAGGCCACATTAGACTACAAACGAAAACTTGCACTCACCGAAAATGGAGAGTCTCTGTGTTCTTAGACCACTGCCACAAATGTCTCTACCATTTCTAGGTAGGATGTAGCTACATAACTAATTCACAATGAAGGATTTTTTTTTTTTTTTTTTTTTTTTTTTTTGCTGGTAGTGGGACCAGAACTCTGGGCCTGGGCGCTGTCCCTCAGCTCTTCAGCAAAAGGCTAGCACTCTACCACTTGAGCCACAGCACCACTTCCAGCTTTTTCTGCTTATGTGGTGCTAAGGAATCGAACCCAGGGCCTCGTGCATGCAAGGCAAGCACTCTACCACTGAGCCATCTTCCCAGCCCTGGAGGATTTTTTTTAAAGGGGTACTGGATACTTAACTTGAACTTGAAAAGTTATTTCCATTAGTGATCAACTTTTCTGGGTTGTTGAATACAATATCTGTATGTTTGGTTGCTTTTCAGTTTGTGTCAAAAGCCATAACAAGTTTTTAAAAGAAAGAAGTATGGTGGCCCACATAAAGAATTCTGAGTTTGAGGCCAGACCTGGCTTCATAGAGAGACTTTGTCTCATAAAAATAGCAGCATGAGCAGCAATAACAAAACTAAAAACCTAGAGATAGGGTAAGTTCACAATACATGGCTGAGCAGTTCAACAATTTCGGTAACTGGTTTCTGAGTATTATTAAGTTAACTTCACCAACTATTCCCTTTTAATATTAATTCTTTCCTCTTAGGATTTTTGTTGTTGTTGTTGCTATTGTTTTGATTTTTTTGCAGAACTGGAGATCTAACTCAGGGTCTCATGTTCATTTGTCATGCAAGAGCCCCACCACTGAACTACATCTGTGTGTGTGTGTATGTGTGTAAAAGACTGTGTGTGTTGATACTAGGGCTTGAATTCAGAACCTGAGTACTTACTGTCCCTTAGCTTTCTCTATCAAAGTGGCACTTAACTATGTGAGCCACAGTTAAACTTTTAGTTTTTTGTAGTGGTTAACTAAAGTTAAGAGTCTCACAGACTTTCTTGCCTGGGCTGGCTTCAAACCATAATTCTCAGCCTCCAGAAGAGCTAGTGAGAGAAAAACTTTTTCTATCAAATATGTTTTCTGGCCAGGTGGTTTGGCCTTGTTATATCTTATTATTGTTACATTGTAATTAAGAAATCCTGTTATAAGCTCATTGAATATTTTAGTTACATTCCTGTTCTTGTTAATTAAGATATCCTGTTCCTATTAAGCCACACCCTGTTATAATAATAATTATTATGATGATTATTTTGCTGGGCATTGGTAGCTCACAACTGCAATCTTTGATACTTAGGAGGCTGAGATCTGAGGACTGTGCTCAAAGCCAGCTGGGGCAGGAAAGTCCATGAGACTCTGATCTCCAATTAACCACCAGAAAACTGGGAGTGAAGCTGTGGCTCAAAGTGAATACTAGTCTTCAGCATAAGAGCTCAGGAACAGTGGGCCAGGCTCTGAGCTCAGCCCCATGACCAACAACAACAACAAAAATTGTACTTCAAACTGGCCAGTGGCAAGCAGATTATGAACCTGAGCTCAGCCAATCTAAGCAGAGGGGCAGGGCCCGCCGCATTAGAGATAAAAGCCCATGCTCCGTTGTGCATACTAGCACATGGCAACACTCCAACATCCTGAGGCATACCCAACACTAGGATTACAGGCTTAAGCCACCAGCACCCAGCACCCAGCACCCAGCCTTGTTTTGGAGACAAGAGTCTCCTCATGGTGCTGAACCTGAGCAACAAACTCAAATGATTTTTCCTCTTTCAGCTTCCCAGGAAGCAGAGATCTGGTAGGCAAAAGCCACTGCACTCAGCTTTCTCCTAGTTGTAACTGAAATGGAAATCACTAGGCTGCAACATGCTAAATTATTATTTTTTCTTGGTCGTGGGGCCTGAACTCTGGGCCTGGGCGCTGTCCCTCAGCTCTTCAGCTGTAGACTAGTGCTCTACCACTTGAACCACAGCGCCACTTCCAGCTTTTTTTCTTTTTGCTTATGTGGTGCTGAGGAATCGAACCCAGGGCCTCATGCATGCAAGGCAAGCACTCTACCACTGAGCCACCTTCCCAGCCCCTAAATTATTATTTTTTTAATACTTCCAACTTTAATAATGGGAGGCTGGAAGCAATTGGTTTTAAAAGGTAATCAAAGTACTTTGTGCCATTCTGTATTGGAAAAGCACTTTCAACTCCACTGGTAATCATGTTTACCTCCAACTTCCCACAACATTTGGTTCCACATGACTACATCACAAAATGAGGCTTGGGAGTAGGGAAAGGGTAGGTTCCAAGTTCGACACCCATCCTGTGTAAAACTCCCAGTGACAAACAGAGACCTGGGATTGATACTGGGAATCTGTATCCATAAGCTTCTCTGTCTTCCAGAGAGAGGAGAAGTAACTCTGAGATAAGACTTAGGAGTGCAGAATTAGGAGATGGTGGAAGTAACGTGTGATAATGCAATTCTATAATCCCAGCAATTGGGAGACTGAGAGAGGAAGATCATGAGTTCAACGCCAGACTGGCGTTGACAGTGACACTCTCAAAAAACAAAAAAGGATCCTATTTTCTGCACTATACGGAAAAAAAGAAAGAAATCAGCAGATGTTGCCCTATTTACTATTACCTGGGAATGTGGGTTGATGAGAGAATATGCTTAAATGTATGGAAACTGTTCCTGACTAAGGCAAATACTGCAACTATTTGAGTTCTTCCAGAAAGCCAAGGCGCATAATAAAGACAACTAGGTCTTGCTATGACTTTGAGCCATATCTTCTTCCTTCATTCTACAGCTTGTCACCAAGCTAGTCAAGTGTTGGCTGGTAACATGTCTTCCATGATGTTTTTGTTATTTTCATTTATGGAAGCACAGAGCAAATAAAAAAATAAAAATACAACACTTCTGCTTAAAATATGTGTTCATCTTAGAAAACATGAAAAATGGAGAGAAGGACAGAGAACATTAAAAAGTATTCATACTATGGTGTATTTGAAACCACTAATAATCCCAGTATTGCTGCTGAGAGTCCTGAGTAATGAGTTACTGAGCTTTTCTGGACCTTAGCCTCCATGTCGGTACAAAATGCCAATGAGAAATAAGTGAGAAATAAATGCCATGAGAAATAAATGAGTTAATGAATTAGGAATTGAAACTACAATATAGAACCCAGAATCAATTACATATTAATTACTAATCGTATTATTTGGTTATTTTATTTTCTTTTCCCTCAAATAAATTAATACTGTAAAAAACTGTACAACATATACAATTAGTATTTAGTGTTTAGTACCATGAAATGATTCTAATTCTCTGTTTTAGTATCCATTCATTTTGTTTGCCCCACCAGAGGCAAATAAAGCACAGGCCAGGATGCGGTTTTGAAGGCATAATCATAAGTGGTCCTGTCACATGAATGGAAATGGTAGTTGAGACAACAGTACTGCAAGCCAGCGGACCAGAGGCACCAACGAGATGTGGGTGAAGCGAGAAGGAGGGCAGCAGCACCTGAGGAGCAGCAGTCAGCGTCACAGTACCTCATGTAAGCGGCTTTTTCCTCTTGGGACATGTTATTCAAAAGAAGTTCCTTCAAGGTCAGAGTATTTTCAATCCATTCAATTACTCCTAATCTGTAAAGGAAAATAGAATTATCAATAAATGCAAACCCAGTTGCTCTTTCTTCACTAGAAAAAATGTTATGGAGACTGAAAACAAAATAGTTTTCTCCCTATTCATTCTTCACATCTTCCTTGTGCAGATCCCACTGCCTCAGACTGTTACATCCAGCCTGCACTCGCTGTGTAAGAGCTAAGGCACTGACGTGTCCCACATGCCAAACCCACCTCAGGGCAGAACAGTCCCGCAGGACCAGGCGCAGGGTTCTTCATGTTCCTGGTTCTCTCTCTCTTTCTCTCTCTCTCACTCTCTCTCTCTCTCTCTCCTTCCTTCTCCCTCTCCCCATCCTACTTTCCCCAACCCCCTCCCTCTATCCATCTCTGCCTCCTCTCTTTCCTCTGTCTCCACACATCCACATCCACTGGGGCCGCACCTGGAGGTCATGGGTACAACATGGTACGTCTTTAACTGCATGTTTCTTTGACTGCAAGCAGCATCCCGGGACAGGATGACATTCATGACCTGGAAGAGCTGCTCGATGCGCTGGTCCTGCCGAAGGTCCTCACCTCCCTTCACAAGGAAGGGGTACTCCTTCTCATCATGGCCTCGGATGATGATGCGCTTCGGTTTTCTCAAGGAAGCCATTACTTTTACCTTCAAAAGTTAAGAAACTATTCATGTTTTTTGGGTTTTTTGCCAGTCATGGGGCTTGCACTCAGCCTGGGCACAGTCCCTGAGCTTCTTTTGGTCAAGGCTAGCACTCTACCACTTGAGCCACAGCACCATTTCTGGCCTTTTCTGTTTATTTGGTACTTAGGAATGGAACCCAGGGCTTCATGCATGCTAGGCAAGCACTGTACCACTAAACCACATTCCCAGCCCTGCTGTTGCCTTTTCAAAAAGAAAACAAAAAAAGAAACAGTCTCACTTTATGGAAATCTCTGGACAGTGAAAACTTGGAAACTCATTTTTAAGATACACTATCTCTCAACATTTGTAAGAACACTCAAAGTTTGTTTTGGGCTTGTTCCCTTGTTCCTTATAATGGATACATGGAAGTTACCATGTGAGTTTACTATATACCTTAAACATGATTGACATTGACATACTGGCAACATTATAGAAAGAAATTTAGTCAATAGTAGAGTAGGAAGATGCCATAAAATCTGAGATCCGCATGGGAAATTACCCATCCCTTTACTTAATAGAGACAAACACAACACTCGCACATTAACATTGACAGTCCTCACCACAACGAGAGTGGTCACAGACCCTCATACCTACCCGTTCATCAAACCCAGAGATCCGTACATGGTATTCAGGCAGTGGCTTTCCCTTGCCATCATATTGACCTAAAGTAAAACACAAAGCCTTGCTCAGGTATATACTAGTACAGAGTCTGCATGTTTTAAAGTTATCTATTGATTTACTAAAAATGTTCTTTGGACATGATCAATTTATGACTTGAAGTATTCATTTAAAGAAAATGTACTTACTTTTTAATGCTATGTCAATTTAGCCAATTAATGGAAGATAGTCTCCTATTCCAGTTAGACAAATTTCTTTTTTTTTTTGGGGGGTCCGGTCATGGGGCCTGAACTCTGGGCCTGGGCGCTGTCCCTCAGCTCTTCAGCTCAAGGCTAGCACTCTACCACTTGAGCCACAGTGCCACTTCTGGCTTTTTTCTTTTTGCTTATGTGGTACTGAGGAATCGAACTCAGGGCCTCAGGCATGCAAGGCAAGCGCTCTACCACTGAGCCACCTTCCCAGCCCAGTTAGACAAATTTCTAACAAAAAATATAACACCCTAAATGAACCCTAAGATATGTATTCAAATGTTTTTTTCTTTCATGTGATTGTTTCTAACACATTTATAAAATTATTTCTTTGTTCCTTTGTATGTCCCTCCCCCACGGTATAAACCCTGCTTTCACTGTATTTGATGTTGTTATAATTTGTGGAGAGGAAGGGAAAAAACAAATTGTTTAAATAGGGATACAGGTGGACCCATTGCAACAATGAGACGTACAAGTTGTTATGTCAAAAACAAACTTTACAACTTTGGTAGGGGGGGAGAGTTGGGAGGGACAGGGGGTAGGATAGAATAGGAAGGGGAAAC
The DNA here is from genome assembly GCF_024711535.1 of Dipodomys merriami. Taxonomy (NCBI): domain Eukaryota; kingdom Metazoa; phylum Chordata; class Mammalia; order Rodentia; family Heteromyidae; genus Dipodomys; species Dipodomys merriami. The sequence goes on from NW_027205603.1 coordinate 22,956,515, forward strand.
AAAGGAGGAGGCTACAATGCTTGATAAGAAATGTACTCATTATTTTGCCCATGTAATTGTAACCCCTCTGTATTTCACAATAAAAAAAAGAAAAAAAATACATAACACCCTGACCTAGAACACTGTATTATCTCAAGAAGGATCAGGCTACACATTAGGAAAGTTATAGATGAATGTTTTCCTTGAAAAAAACACAAAGTAGCTGCATACTTGTCAATAAAAACATGCTTTTTCATGTATTTGCTACAATGAGCCAGATTAATACTTTTCCCCTTTGGAAAATTCCAAGACAAAGAAAATAGAATATACACATTTCTCCTGAAAATAATTATACCTTATTCCCATCTGGCCAACCTGCTATGTGACTCTATCCACCATGTCACAGTCCATTTCCTGCAGGTAGGTCATTTAATCACCAACTAGTCTCTTTAAAGGGGGCCAGCTGATACCTAAAGAGGTGACTTGATTTTGTCCTCTGCTTATTTCAGAAGAAAAAGGAGCAAAGCAGGACATGCCTGGAAGAAATCTATGGTTCTGGATGACTATTTTACTAAATAAAAATCTCAACCATAATCAGGGATATAAAATAATTCTCACTGCCGTGGCCATTTGGAGAAGTGTACTATCTCACAGTAATTATGTACTTTCCTAAAAATGAAAATTATACTAATTTTTTAAAAGGTAACTAACATGATCTCAGCATCACTATTTAGAAGCAAAGTGTTCTCGGATATTATACATGCTATCCTTAGAATTCGGTTTTGTCATACTGGTGGTAAACCTACCGGGAATCTCCAGCTCGTTTCTCAGAAACTCCACTTTGAACTCACTCATCCATGGTGAATATTCTTTCAGATTTCCAGGTGGCTTTGAGTCTTTCCTCATTTTTGTAAGCAGTGAGTCAGTAATGACACCAAAGTCACAGAGCTTCATTCTAGAGAGCTTAGAACCTCTGTTCCCAAAGTGTTTATCAAATTCTTTCCCAAAGGCCTGAAATTCACAATAAATTACTATAAGGATTAATGTTCAGTTGGAACTTTGGAAAAGCTTCTAATTTTATGAACTTTCCTATATATATAAGTACCCGATTATACAGATTTTTTTTCTTTTTGATTATAGTTTCACTTTCCTTGAATATTTCAATACTCTTAACAAATCTTTTGTTTAATGACGTTTTCCTTTAAAAAAGATTATAGTTAGAATGATTGATAGTTATAATAATAACTTAAAAAAACCTATTTCTGCCTCTTGTCTAGTTCTATCTACAGATGACATGAATAACTAGGAGCAAAGTTAAAAGCAAAATAAAGTAATTCAATACAAATTAATAGCTCACATTTTTCCTATGAAGAAGAAAATATAAAAACGCTACTGTCCTTAGACCAGGTCTTTGTAAACATTAGTTTGAATCAAAACACTAGTTTGAATCATACGATATATAAATAAATATTATTTAGAAAATCTATAATTATAAAAGCAATTATTAGAAGCAGTATATCTTGGAATGCATAATTTTTTCTTTGTATTATACTTAAATAATTTTGATATCAAGATTTTTTTTTTTGGTCACTCGTGGGGCTTAAACTCTGGCCCTGGGCACTGTTCCTCAGCTTTTTAGCTCAAGGCTAGCGCTCTACCACTTGAGCCACAGCACTAATTCCAGTTTTCTAGTGGTTTATTGGAGATAAGAATCTCACAGACTTTCCTGCTTGGGCTGGCTATGAACTGCAATCCTCAGATCTCAGCCTCCTGAGTAGCTAGGCTTACAGGCGTGAGCCACAGGTGCCTGGCAATATCAAGATTTTTTTTAAAGTACTTAATAGCTAGTACTTAACAGCATTAATTTAAAAACTTTTCGGCTGGGCACTAGTGTAATCCTAGCTTTTCAGAAGCTGAGATCCAAGGTTTAAGGCATGAAGCCAGCCCACTCAGAAACGTCTGAGAGACTCCAATTAACCACTAAAAACCTCCAATTAATCACTAAAAACCTGAAACCAGAGCTGTAGCTCGTAGAGCAAAAAAAGCTAAGGGACAGTGTCCAGGCCCTAAGTTCAAGCCCTAGTACTTAAACTTCTCCGTCCCCACCAAAAAAAAATAAAAAAGTCTTTATCTAGTCTAGAACTAATTCTACAACATAAACCTGTGATAAATGAAAGACATGCTTTAAGATAAGTCCACTACCAAAAAATTGAAATACACAAAATAGTTTAACCTATAAGTTGGTTACAGTGTAGAAACCAATGGTAGAAAACTTGCCTTAGCATGCCTAAGGCCTTGGTTTCTATTCCCAACATGACATACATACAAAAGTTACCAGTACAGTCCAGTAGAGGTATAGAAAACATTCTGCTGGGCATCAGTGGCACACGCCTGTAATCCTAACTACTCAGGAGACTGAAATCTAAGGATCACAGTTCAAAGCCAGCACAGGCATGAAAGTCCATGAGACTCTTATCTCCAATAAACCACCAGAAAACTGGAAGTGGCGCTGTGGCTCAAGCGGTAGAGCTCTCACCTTGAGCTGAAGAGTGCAGGGACAGGGCCCAAGTCCAGAGTTCAAGCCCCAAGACCAATCAAAAACAAAACAAAACAAAAATTCTGCAATTTTTAGGATACATGGAAAGATTTGTTATTTTCCTAATGTAACCATTAAATGACAGTATTGAAAGACACAATACCTTAAGAATCTTCTAAAGTGAAAATTTAGGCAATTTATTTTGGTAGTTATTATATAAATTAATTAATTAAAATTATTTGTTGAGCTCATACACAGTACAAATTTCTGGACTCTTCCATAGTAAACATAGTACTGGAAATTAAGTCCCAAAAGATTTCATTCCCCAATTGGAGTGGTGAACATTTTCTGATAATGAATTGCTTTCCAGACAAGGGAAGAATAGTAGTCAGTCTGTATGGACACATTTTTAGAGCAGAGTCTTCCAATGCCCAGAAAGCAGGAAAAGAGTGGCTGTGAACTCAAAGGGAATTTCTGCAGTTTTTACTGAGTGCAATTTTTCCAAGTAAGGCTATTTTAAGTCTCATAGAGGTACAAGCCACCGAAGGGTAGGAAAAAGCTGCTATTGAAATGAAACCCTTACATAAACAAAGCCAGGTCCTGTGCTGTGAGAAGTCACATCCAGTTCCCACTCCTGGTTCTTATCTGCAGTGGGCAAGGCAGCTCTAGCTTGGCTTTACAGCAAGGTTCTGATAGCCTGATCCACAAGCCACATCCAGCCCACTGCCTGCTTTTTATACATGGGGTTTGGCTGGATGCTGCCAGGCAGGCCCACCCGCCACAGCACTGTCTAGAGCTGCCGTCCCACAGAGACCACAGATGCAAGTTCTGGAAACAGACTCACATGACCTGCAGAGCTGAAAACGCAAGTGTTTAATGAGAAACTGTGTGGGCCACTGCTCTAGCAAAAACTAAATCCAGGCACAGTTTTAATAACGGTATTTTGAAAATTTGTAACAGTTTTATCATTTCTAAACCTCATTAGTTTTAAATTCAAACTAGTACCTCATGTAATTACAACTCCTGCTGTCTATTCAAGGACTTATAGCACACAACAGGATGTGAAGTAAACTACACAGTTTGTGTGGTGTTATCTGTACTCTTAAAATGTCTATGTAGAGGCTGGGAATGTGGCTTAGTGGTAGAATGCTTGCCTAGAACGCACAAGACCCTTGGTTTGATTCCTCAGTACCACATAAACAAAAAAGGCTGGAAGTGGGGCTGTGGCTCAAATGGTAGAGTTCTAGCTTTGAGCAAAAAGAAGCTCAGAGACTGGCAAAAAAAAAAAAAAAAAAAAGATGTCTACCCAGTCACATGAGGTTGTAAGTAGTCCTGATTGTTCCTGCATTCACATCTTTAACTCAAACTACACCCAATGACCCACCCAAAGAAATCTCTACTTATCAAAATTATCCCATTCAACCAGATGCCAGTGGCTCATGCCTATAACCCTAACTACTCATGAAGCTGAGACCTGAGAATCACAGTTTGAAGCCAGCCAGGGCAAGAAAGTCCATGACTCATCTCCAATTAACCATCAAAACACTGGAAGTGGAGCCGTAGCTCCAGTGTGTAGAGTGCTAACCTTGAGCACAAATGCTCGGGGACAGTGCCCAGCCCAGGCACATTGCTACGAGGTCTTGATCTCAGGGCCTGAGTTACTTACAAAGCAGTTATTTACAAAAAACCACAATGTATGAAGATCCTCTTTTGTCTTGAAGATGGTGGGCTGGACAACACTGCTAACCTGAGTGCCAGGACTTCTCCTTTATGCCCTTAACTTTCTTCATTTTTTTTTTTTGGGGGGGGGGTCGGTCATAGGGCCTGAACTCTGGGCCTGGGCGCTGTCCCTCAGCAATTCAGCTCAAGGTAGCGCTCTACCACTTGAGCCACAGCGCCACTTCCAGCTTTTTTCTGCTTATGTGGTACTGAGGAATTGAACCCAGGGCCTCATGTATGCAAGGCAAGCACTCTACCACTGAGCCACCTTCCCAGCTCCTCTTCATGTTTCATGAATAAATGTTAGTTTGACAAAGACTGGGGGAAACAAGTCAGTGTAAATGAATGGTGAAAATGTTTTGGACCACTGGAAGGAGGAAGGTCAGGGAAGGCACTAAAGAGGAAAGCATGCTGGAGACAGTGCCTATATGTGCCTATGTAGGCGAGGAATCACATCAAGCCCACTGCAAGCTCCACTTGTCCCAGGACTCCCTCCAAACACAATGGTTTTCCTTCAAACTCTAGAAATTTTTTTTTTTTCTGGTCAGTCACGGGGCTTGAATTCTGGGCCTGGGTGCTGTCCCTGCGCTCTTCAGCCCAGGGCAAGTGCTCTACCACTTGAGCCACAGCGCCACTTCTGGTTTTCTGAGTGGTTAATTGGAGACAAGAGTCTCACAGACTCTTCTGCCTGGTTGGCTCTGAACTGTAATCCTCAGATCTCAGCCTCCTGAGTAGCTAGGATTACAGGTATGAGCTACCAGTGCCCGGCTCTAGAATAATTTTGAAAATATATATCCTTTATCGCACTGTTCTGTGAGCAGATTTTTATAAGTAGTTGTCATGTAATCTCTGACCTTAGAAACTAAGTCTGTCTTTGTATCTACAAGCATCTACTCCTGTGTCACAGTGCTGCTTGGGAATATTAATCAACTCAACTAAGAACAAAATATTTTCTTGATCCAATATCCAAATCATCTAAGGAATATTAAGCTACATAACCTTCCAATCTCAGAATGAGCAAGTAGAATTCTGTATACCTATCCGCCACCATCCAAACTAAACATGTTCTATCAGTACCTTGCAGAAAGCATCAGAAAGAAGTAAAGCAAGTTCATAAATTCAACAGGCATTCTAAAGCCAGAACTGTCAGTCAGCAAGCCACCAAACATGAATAGTGATCTTCCATGTGGCTGTGGTATAATATAGCAGTTGTGTTCTTCCTCACCTGAATGAATCTCCTTCTAAAGGGGCCTAGGCCTGGCGACTTCAGGTTGCCCAAAGCTGCATACATTCTTTCATAAAGTTTTTCAATGTTTTTTTGATTTACAGGAATTTTTCCTAATTCATCTTTTGTATCAGCAACCCAGTCCTATGTGAAAAGAAGAGAAAGAGGGAAAGAAAAAGACTAAGAATCAAGTCAGGCTGCAAGTCTGTTTTTATGTGTCAAAACATGTTCTCCTACCTTAAAGAGAAGATCAGGATTGGAGAGCTGTTCTAAGGCATTAATGAAATCTTGAATCACTCCTCCTTGATCTAACTTACTTTTGATCCTATAAAAAATTTGACAAGTTTAGGTAATCAAAGATCAAGGCATATACATACATATAGATATAATATATACATATAATAACTATTGTACAACTACATATAATCACGCAAGTATATGTATCTCATTTACTTTGCTTAACTCAACAGATTATCTAAGATCATAATCATGATCATAGGATCACTGAGATGAGAAGATAGATCCAATAGATGTCTAAAGTTTTCTGTTTCATACAAAGTTCAAAGCTATTTGTTTCTGTGTGTTTGCTTTTACCATATACCCTTTTTATACTCTGTAGTATGCAATTAACTCAATATTCTATAAATATCACCTTGCCACAAACTCCTTATTCTTATGACCAGCAGAAGTATCTTTAAAGGAATAGTTTTCACTGCTTATTATGAAAGGATAGACGATTGCTTGTGGGTAGTGACTGGCAATCTCTTCCACAGCAGGCTGCACTGCCACAGCTTCCTCTTTGTCCAGTAGCGCCACCATGTGGCTGATCCAGCCAATGAACTGCCAGCAAGGAATGCAAGACATCTAAAACACAGTTGAAATTTAATAATAAACAAAATACTTAAAATCTGTCCAAAACATCATGCATACAAAATAAAATTTCATATTCCTTGGATTTCTTTCAATTAAGTGACTGCTGTATTCTTCCAGACATTTCCTGTGCAAGAGAACACATAGTCTTTGTTTACCAGAATGAATTCAGCCTTGACATATTGCTGCTTTTCATAGCTTTAGCACACTTTTTTTTGGTTGGTCGTGGGGCCTGGGCACTGTCCCTGAGCTCTTTTGCTCAAGGCTAGCACTCTACCACTTTGAGCCACGTGCCACTTCCAGTTTTCTGGTGGTTCACTGGAGATAATAGTCTCACAGGGATTTTTCTGCTAGGGCCAGCTTCGAACCATGATGCTCAAATCTCAGCTTTCTGGATAGTTAAGATTACAGGTGTGAGCCACCAACACCCAGCTATTTCACTCTATAACAGCAGCTCACTTTTATTTTTACTTTATTTTTCAGTTGTGGTCTTGTATTTTTGCCTGAGCCTGGCAATGAACCACCATCCTCTTGCCTCCACCTCCTACCTAGCTATGATGAAAGATTAAAGGTGTGAACCACCACAATGAGCTCGTTTACTGTGGTAAGATCTTACTGTCTTTTTGTCCGAGTTACCCTCAAATTGTGATCTTCTCATTTCTACCTCATACAGAGCTGGGTACATGTATATATGCCAGAGATATATACCTTTCTGTTAGCTATTTTCAACTGGTCTTTTGTAACCACTTATTTCAGAAGATGCAGATGTTAGTTTTCTGTGTTTCATCTATTTTTCTTAGTGTTCTCTTAAATTGTGCCTATGGCATTTGGCAGATCTTTTAGGTATAATATATATTGAAATATCTTCCATTTAGAACTCAAAGAAATGGAAGTAAGAGGTTTGCAGGTTTTTTTTCTTTTCTTCTTTCCTTTTTTCTTTGATTTATTCCCTACTGTCTGTTGCTTTTGATTTCTATACCCTTTGTCTGGTCTAAAAGTTTATCTGATTTAGGGAGGGGGAGAGGAAGCACAGAAATGATAAGACAAAAGGTGAACCAATTCAGCAGTGAAATCCACTGGACACTATGTTGTAAATGAACTATACAATTTTGGTGGGAGGGAAGTTGGGAGGAGAAAAAGTGGGAAAGAATGAGGGAGGGGGTAACACCGTTCAAAAGGAAATGTACTCATTACCTGAATCAGGTAACTGCAACCCCTCTGCACATCACCTTTACAATAAAATTTAAAATTAAACAAAGAGAAATGTCTTCCATTTAATAGCTTCTGGCCTTTGTCTCTAAACTTAGTAGTCATTTGAAAATGTATGCATGTTTTCCTCTAATTTTTTAAAGGAGCTATTTTCAAGGCAAACCCTGATATACCTTGCAATGCTAGCATAAGGAGCTTCCTAGCTGTACCTAGTTAACTGAGGACAGGGCAGCAATGTGTGAAGACAGCAGGAGTTAGACCACAAGGTGTCTGTCATAACAACACTAAATAATGTTTGAGTAACTAAGTCAGCTATTCATTCAGTTTTCGGAGATAGGGCCTTGCTATTTAGCCCAGACCTCCCCTGTGATAGGAGTAAAGGTGTGTAAAACACAAATTCAAAATGAATTTTTCCACATAAATAAAACATTAGGGAAAAAAATCAAGCCCATAAACGTTACCTAATTACCTCCTCACTTATCTTTAAGAAAAACACATAGCCACGAGCTGGTGGCTCATGCCTGTAATCCTACCTACTCAGGAGGTTTAGATCTGAGGATCAAGGTTCAAAGATCGGGCAGGAAAGTTCAGGAGACTCTTATCTCCAATTAACCTCTGTGAGCTGTGATTCAAGTGTCAGAGTGCTAGCCTTGAGCAAAAAGAACTTAGGGAGCTCATGCCTGTAATCCTAGTCACTCCAAAGGCTGAGATCTAAGGATTGTGATTCAAAGCCAGCCCAGGCAGGAAAGTCTATGAGACTCTTGTCTTCAAATAACCACCAAAAAACCAGAAGTAGAGGTGTGGCTCAAGTGGTATCACTAACCTTAGCAAAAAAACTTCCGGACAGCATTCAGGCCAGAAGTTCAAGCCCCAGAACTGGCCAAAAGAAAAAGAAAAAACACATAGTTGGTATTTCTGAATTTACTTTACTGTTCTGTTTAAGACCTGTTGGCAAAGCCTACTAATGGAAATCCACAGGAAGTGAAAAGTACAGTTAGAGCCCTGATAACCATACCAGAGCTGCACAGCTCAGAGATAGTACTGTT